>NW_024881317.1:1310730-1975730 GCF_018691265.1 Tyto alba
TAAGATCTCTTTCTCCCCCCCTTCTAACATCTCTTCCCCCTCCCTTCTAAAATCTCTTTCCCTCCACTTCTAACATCTCTTTCCCCCTTCTCTTTCCCCCTCCTCTAACATCTCTTTCCCCCCTTCTCTTTCCTCCTCCTTCTAAGATCTCTTTCTCCCTCCCTTCTAACATCTCTTTCCCCCGCTTCTGACATCTCTTTCCCCCCCTTCTCTTTCCTCCTCCTTCTAAGAGCTCTTACCCCCCTTCTAACATCTCTTTCCCCCCTTCTCTTTCCTCCCCTTCTAACATCTCTTTCCCCTTCTTCTAACATCTCTTTCCCCTTCTTCTAACATCTCTTTCCCCCCTTCTAACATCTCTTTCCCCCCTTCTCTTTCCTCCTCCTTCTAAGATCTCTTTCTCCCTCCCTTCTAACATCTCTTTCTCCCCCTTCTGACATCTCTTTCCCCCCTTCTCTTTCCTCCTCCTTCTAAGAGCTCTTACCCCTCTTCTAACATCTCTTTCCCCCCACTTCTAACATCTCTTTCCCCCCCGCTTCTAAGATCTCTTTCCCCCGCTTCTAAGATCTCTTTCCCCCACTTCTAAGATCTCTTTCCCCCCACTTCTAACATCTCTTTCCCCTCCCCTTCCCCCACTTCTAACATCTCTTTCCCCCTGCTTCTAAGATCTCTTTCTCCCTTCCTTCTAACATCTCTTTCCCCTCCTTCTAACATCTCTTTCCCCCGCCTCTAACATCTCTTTCCCCCCACTTCTAACATCTCTTCCCTCCCCTTCTAACATCTCTTTCCCCCTCCAGAACAGAGATAACTACATCCGCTCCTGCAAACTCCTCCCCGACGGCCGCACGCTGATCGTGGGAGGGGAGGCGAGCACGCTCACCATCTGGGACCTGGCTTCCCCCACGCCCCGCATCAAGGCCGAGCTGACCTCCTCCGCCCCCGCCTGCTACGCCCTGGCCATCAGCCCCGACGCCAAAGTCTGCTTCTCCTGCTGCAGCGACGGCAACATCGCCGTCTGGGACCTGCACAACCAGACGCTCGTCAGGTGAGCTGGCCCGTGGGGTTGCTCTCCTCCACAATCGGGGTCTTTCTGGCCACGGTTTGGAGTGGGGACGGCGGCCAGAGGGCTATCTCATGATGCTTTGGCTGTGGGTGAGCCCAGCAGGCTCGGCCTGGCCACTGCACCTCAGCAAGGGATGCTCCCTGGAGAGATTTCCAGGTGTGCTTGGTGCTGGGAAGCCTCGTAAACGTGGCCTGAGCAGCGGCTCCCTTGAAGCAGCCCCGCTTGGTTTTTTTTTCTTTGGCTATTGAAGGTTTGCGTTCATTTATTTTTTTTTTTTTTTGGCGTTCAAAGGCAATTCCAAGGCCACACGGACGGTGCCAGCTGCATAGATATCTCGCACGACGGTACGAAGTTGTGGACGGGGGGTCTGGACAACACGGTGCGCTCCTGGGACCTGCGGGAAGGGAGGCAGCTCCAGCAGCACGACTTCACCTCCCAGGTGAGCGCGGGGTGGCCTCGGCCCCGGGACGGGGAGGAACGTCCTTCGCCTCCTTGTGCAGCTCCTCGTGGAGACCCCGCGCCAGGGGGTTTAGCCCTCCGTGGAAACGGGGGCTCACGCGTGGCTGTGGGAGGGGGCTTTTCCCGCTGGGGAAAACGGCTGGCACAGGCCAATGCGTGGCTGTCCCTGCTGGTTTAGGTGTAACCCAAGGGTGTGCAAGGCCGTCGGAGCTGTGGGGCTCCGTGGCTCTTGTTTCAGCTCCTTTTCCATCGGTTTTTCATCCGCTGCGAGACCAGGCTGATGTTAAGAAAGCGGGGCTTGCCTAGGGATGCCCATGGGCGGTACAGCCTGGCTCTGGGTGTCCCGCGGGCGGGATGGCTGCAGAGCTCAGGCACCAGCTTCCCACCCTGCCAAACCCTCCCCTCCCAGAGCCGTTATCCAGAGGGGCAAAGCTGGGAATTGGCGTGGAGGAGGAGCGTCCTCCGGGGGGCTGGAGCCCTTCCTCGGCGTTCGCAGGTCTGGTGCGGCTGCTCCGAGCGCACGGAGGCAGCGCCTCGTCCGGGGCTGGCCCGCAAGCCTCCCCCCCCCTCCCCGTGCCACCCGCCCGGTGGCACTGGGCTCGTGTGATCAGGGGCCAGAAGGGGCAGCAGCGTGGCCGAGGTCCCAGCTGGTGACCCCACGGCGCTGCCACCGGGGACTTTCCACCGCGGCAACGCTCGCCAGCGTGGAGCAACCCATGCCGCCGCGGTTTCCAGCCCACGAGCAGCCTCAGCTTATTGCTTATTTAGTCTCGTTGCCTTCCACGCTGAGCTTTCCTCTTCTGGGGGATGCCAGGAAGGTATTTTCTGTCCAAAAACAAGTGCTGTCCCTGGAAGAGGCTGCATTTCTTGCCCTCGGCCAGGGCAAGAGCTGGGGTTGTGCTTCAGGGGTACCCGCCAGCTCCCGGCTTTGCTGTGCTCCCATTTCAGCGCCTGGGGTCTCTGGGCGATTGAAGGGGACCAGGCTGTGTCCTTCCCCTCATCTCGGGTTGTTTCTCTTCTGAATTTCTGGCTCTGCTGCCAGCGCCGCGGGCAAAGCCATCCCGATACCCAAATCACCAAGGGGGGTGACCCCCAGCTGGGCTCGTGCCCGGGCGATGGGGAGTTTTTGGGGGACACAGAGGTGGCTGGGACCTGCCCTGAGCCACCCCGTTCTCTGTGTGGGTGTGTGTATGTGTGTGTGTGTGTCCCCCCCCAGATCTTCTCGCTGGGGTACTGCCCGACGGGCGAGTGGCTGGCGGTGGGCATGGAGAGCAGCAACGTGGAAGTGCTGCACCACACGAAGCCCGACAAGTACCAGCTGCACCTCCACGAGAGCTGCGTCCTCTCCCTCAAGTTCGCCTACTGCGGTAAGCGGCTCCCACCCAAAACTTCAGCTCCCCGGGCCCCTTCGGTGACACGTGGGGACATGCACGAGGATGGGGGGGACGATGCCCGGTGCAGGGTGGGGGCCAAGGATCCATCCCGTTGGGATTTATCCCCGTAAAACGCGTCCCGGCCGTGGTGGCAAATTGCCACGTGGCCGCGCGGGAGGTGAACCAGCGCGTCCCACCTGGAAAATCTCCCCAAGTTCTCCCCGTTTCCGAGGGCAAACAGCCAGAAGTCTCCGGGGGTAGGGAGAAGCTGGCCGTGGGGCCTGGCTGGTGGCTTCGGTGCCGCAGGGTGGGGGGGTGGGGGGGGTCGGCAGCAGGTTTTGGGGGTGCTGACGCTGTGTTTCCCCGGGGGGCGTAGGTAAATGGTTTGTGAGTACTGGAAAAGACAACCTGCTCAACGCCTGGAGGACGCCCTACGGAGCGAGCATCTTCCAGGTAGGAGGGCTGCTTCTCGGGGGAGGGCACGGGGGTGGGCAGCGCCTGGACCCCCCCCTCGGCATCATCCTGGGCGGGAGAGGGGAGGGAAAATCCTTTTGGGGTGCCTGGATCGGTACGGGTGATGCTGCTCGGTGAAACGCATTGTGGAAACCAAACTGATGGGTTTTCTTTTTTTTTTTTTTTTTTTGTGTGTGTGTGTGTGTGTCCCCCTTCCTTTTTCCAGTCCAAGGAATCCTCGTCCGTCTTAAGTTGTGACATTTCAGTGGATGACAAGTACATTGTCACGGGCTCTGGTGACAAGAAGGCCACAGTCTACGAGGTCATCTACTAACGGCGGATTTTTATAGCAGGGCTGGCGAGTGCCAGCCCCGGCGGTGGCAGGACTCGGGCGGCCGGCGGGGAGCAGCCGGGGGCTCGGGGGGGGCTGCTGCGGGGCGGCCCCCGGGGCCCGGCCACGGACCGGCACGCTCTGCCGGGGCTCTGCCTCGAGGGCCCGGCGTACAATACACACGGATTTATTTGGAGGTCTGCAAATATGGCACACGTTGAAGCCCTAAACGAATTTTTGGTTGGTTTTAGGGTTTTGGGTTTCATTTTGGATTTTTTTTTTTTTTTTTTTTTTTTGGTTTTCTGGTTCTTTCCGTCTGCGCTTTGGTGGCACTATAAAGGACTTATTTTTTATTGTGACTTTTTTTTTTTTTTTTTTTTTTTTTGTGCATCCTGCATAAGACTTGTGAAAAATGTAAATAACGGACTAGTAAATAGCATTGGAAGGGTGGGGGACCCCTCCCGGTACACTAGTTGTGTATTTTTCGTCTGCTGTAATTGTATTCCACTGATGGTTTTGGTGGTGGCAATTTTTTTTTTTTTTTTCGTTTTGTTTTGTTTTGTTTTTTGTTTTTTTTTTCCTTACCCCCCTCCCCGAAGCGTCCGTCGGGACGTGACTTTGCCGTGCAGCGCGTAACCAGGCTGAGCAAAGGTGTCCACTGGTGAAAGTTGTTCCTACTGTCGTACCCGTGCGTTGTTCGGTGTGTTAGTGATGGTGGGACGCTGCTGGGACCGCGGGGGACTCGCTCGGATCCTCAGCTACTGACGGGACATCAGCAACACAATCACCTTTTTTTATATATGGATTTTTTTTTTTTTTTTTTTTTTGTGCTCGTATGTTTGAAGAAAAGGGGAAGCCCACGCTGCGGGATCGTCTGCGCAAGCCCTTCTTGGTCTTCGGACAGAAGCAATGAGGAGTGATTTCAAAGAAAGCATAGTAAATTCAGCTCAGGGAGCCACGAAAGATAATAGCAACTTATGTGTTTTGTATTCAAATGAAAGTAAAGAATTAGAATTGATAACCTTTAAAATACAGTTTTTTTAAAAGCAAAGTTTACTAACAAGTAGGGTTTGTGTGTGGTGGGGGGAAGGGGCTGGCTTTGGTAGGGTCCTGTGGGCTATTTGGTCTTGTGTCTTCTGGTATATAGGTTCCGATGAAGCAAACCCCCTCCCCGCACAGGCCTGCGTTTCAGCATTTTGTACTAAAGGGTAAAACAAAACGTAACAAAAAAAAAAAAAAAAAAAAAAAAAAAAAAGCATAACGGGAAATAAAAGTATTTGTGTAGCAGAAGCGCTCACCCTGTATTGTAGCATATGGAAGAGAATTTTTATACTACATTTTTATGGATTATTTTTTAATTTTTGATTTTAATCTGGTCAAAAATAATAATGCTTAGGGGTCGGGTGAGAACTGCCTGGTTTACAGCCGTGGATCGTGCAGACGGGGGAGAGGAGGAGGATGAAGCGGACGGTGCCCGGCTGTTCCAGGGCTCGTGGTTGGCGTCGCGTCCTGAGCGCGACGAGTTGGGCTTGGAAGATCTCCTGGGAAACGATTGTTTGGTGGTTTTGTTGTGTTTTTGTTTTGTTTTGTTTTGTTTTGTTTTTTTTTTCCCCCATCAAAATAAGAGGGTTTTGAGATTTTTGCCCTTTTCTGTTCAAAAGAAAACTGAGGGGAATGTCCTAGGCACTCGGTGTCTGCTCCTTAGTGCTCACTGGAAGCTGCTGGGGAGGAGGAGGGATCCAGCTTGTGCACTAATTACCCAGCGCAGGGGAAAACGCGGTTCTGAGGGTGGTTTGGCTCAGAAAAATGGCTCTGAAAATGCCCCCATCCCCTCCCCCCCGTGCCAACGGACCCGCGCTGGTTCCCGCTGAGGGGTTCAGCGATGCCCCGTGTGTGTTTTGGGGCTCACACTCGCATCTGTGCGGGGGCAGCTCTGCCCGTCCCCCCCTGGGGGCGCAGCCTCCGACTCCGGGGCGTTGGGAGCATCCCCCCCTCTTTGAATTGATGGAGGGGGGTGTTGGAAAGGGCCTGGGGGGGCTTTGAACCACTCCCCCCCCCCCCCCGGCAAAGTCCTCCAGCAGTAAGGGCACCCCCAGCTCCTGTTCCCCCCCTATGGTCACTGGTTTGCAAGTCGGTGCTTCGTTTTCCTCAAAAAAAAAAAAAAAAAAAAAAAAAAAATAAAGGAACTGCATGTACTGGAGCTGGCGGAGGGTTACTGAGTCAGACTTCTCAACTTTACACCAAAGTATGTAGCAGAATATGTACAGCTGTTAATAACTCCAACTGGTTTTTTGTAAAAAAGGGAGAAAAAAAAAAAAAAAAAAGAAAAAAGAATAAAAAGTAAATGTAATGAAGCTCAAATGAACGCAGTCTATAAACCATTTGATCTCTGAAAACCTGCCATGAGTTGTTAATAACCACAAGCAAAGCAAGCGTGGGGGCGGGGGGCCTGGGTCCCCCCCTCACCCAGGGACCGCTGTACCCCCGGGGCTGTTGGCAGAGCTCGGCTGGAGGTTGAGCAGCCCCCAGCCCCCCATTTCTCCCCCTTCCCATGGTTGTGCCGTGGGGCTGGCCATGCCCTCCCACCCTGGACACGCTGCGGGACGCACTTCTTCCTCCCCAGACATCCCCCCTCCCCGGGGGCGAGTGACCCCACGGGCACCCTGGCCCCCCCCCAATTTATTTTTTTCCTTCCCTTCCTGAAGGCATCACCCAGCTGCTTTGTTTCTGCTGCTGCGAGCCCGCGGCGAGGGCTTGGGGATGCTGAGAAAGGGCCGGGAGCAGGGACCCCGCACCCCGGGTTGGACGGGGGGGGGGGGGGGGGGGATGCTGAGGCAGGGTGCCAACCCTCGGGGTGCTGGCCGGGGCTCGAGGACGGGGTCGGGGGGGCTCCGAAACCACGAGACGCGAGCACCCACATTCCTGAGCGCTCGGCCCGGGTGCCCCTGACAGAGACAAAGCACTTTCCTTGAACTAGGACATATGTACCGGCCTACGGGGGCTTCCCCGTGATGGATTGAACATGACAGAGCCTGCTGCGAGGGAGAAATAAAAAGCAGGAGCAGCACTCTAACTGCTTGGTTTCCCGATAATGTACAGTGGTAAATGGTTATGAGTGCATTTAAATCTGATTTTAAGCTGGATGGAACGAGGGCTTACACGGGGGACCATTAAAAGATAAAAATTGCAAGAGATCCTTTGTTGTAAGATTTCGGAGAGCCTGGCGCAAGGGGGTAGGAGGGTTCGGCGGGGCCCGGCAGCTCCCCGGCGCTGCCCCTTCGAGCACCCGATCTGCTGCGGCTTCTGCTTTCAACAGTTCCCAGCAAACTGTTGCCCTTTGCAATTAATTTGGTTTGACTACGACCTTTCCGAAAGTGCTGACGGAGGAGGTGTTAAAGCTGCGCGCAGCCTCGCCGGTTCCCATTTACGCTATCAGCCAGGCGCCGAACTCCCGTACTTTATAATTAAAATATTCCAAGCCCCACACACTAATTTTTTTAAATTATATATTTATAAAGGCTTTTTTTTTAACATGCTTTTAGTTCAGCCTCGGCTGATGCTGCTGTGACACACCAGGGCTGGAAAATTGGGTGGGAGCTGCAGCAGGACACCAGGATTCACCCCGACCAGTGTCCCCGGCAAACGGCGCCTTTTGGGCCGCGTTACCCGCTTTTCGTTAGTGATTCCCTCCCACGAGCATCGCGCTCCCGCAGAGGGAGGGCTCCCACGGAGGCGTGCAGGATGATGCTGTCTGCTGCTGGGCATCCCATCTGCCTTGTCACCCCCTTTTTTGGGTGCACCCCGGCTGGGTCCCCACAGCGGTGCCGGTCCCGGAGCCCACGCGGGCAAGGATGGAGGTTGCACCGGGAGGGTGCAGCGGGTGGGTGCAGCCCCCCCCGGGGCTGGGCACCGCTCACCCTCCCCTGCCCAGCTCCCCGGGGGTGGCAGCCAGCCCAAATTGTGCTTTGAGTAACCCCGAATTATTAAATTTGAGCGTGCAGGTCCTGGCGCTGAGGCGGAGGTCAGGAACTTGCTGGGAAATAAAGAACCGACCGAAGTGGTTGGGGAGCAGGGGGGGTGCTCGGGGTGCTGCTGTGCTGGTCACCCCCACCCCCCACCCCCCCCCCCCCAGGCTTTGGCAGAGCTGCCTCGGGGGTCCTGCGCAGCCCGTGGGGTGCACGTGTGTCCCCCGCCCCGAGCAGGCGGAGAAGGGGGACGGTGACCCCCGGGAGCAGCCGCCCCGGGGAGCTGAGCAGGCCGGGCAGCTTTGGCCATGCTCGGGGTCGTGTCCCGAAATGGCAGCACCGGGCAGTGCTGCAGGGGTAGCAGAGCTGTGCCGTGCCGTGCCAGGCTGTGCCGTGCTAAACCATAGCCATGCCATGTTATGCTGCGCAATGCCACGCTAAGCCATGCCATGATGTGCCGTGCTGTGCCATGTTAAGCCATGCCGTGCCATGCCATACTGTGCTGTGCCGTGCCATGCCGTGCCATGCCATGCCATGCTATGCCGTGCTGTGCCGTGCCATGCCATACTGTGCTGTGCCGTGCCATGCCATGCCACGCTATGCCGTGCTGTGCCTTGCCATGCCATGCCACTCCACACTATGCTATGCCATGCCGTGCCTTGCCATGCCGTGCCTTGCCATGCCATGCCACACCATGCCGTGCCACACCATGTCATGCCACACCATACAGTGCCACGCCACGCCATGCCATACCATGCTATGCCGTGCCACACCATGCCACATCATGCCATGCCACGCCATGCCATGCCATGCCATGCCGTGCCACACCATGCCATGCCACGCCATACAGTGCCACGCCATGCCATGCCATACCATGCTATGCCGTGCCATGCCATGCCACATCACGCCACGCCACGCCATGCCACACCACACCACACCATGCCATGCCGTGCCGTGCCATGCCGTGCCATGCCATCTTCATTTCCCCCTTCATTTCCCCGCGCCCTGCACCCAGTGCCGAGGGGCCGGCTCGCCCTCCGGGGTGCGAGGGGCAGCCCCTCCCCGCCGCACAGCACCCAGGGCAGCGGCGGGGCTGGGTGCTGTGCCGGGGAGGGCCCAGCGCCCCTTCCCACCCCGTCTCCCCCCGCCACCCGCCCGGCTGCTGCCGCACCTCGTGCCACCCCTCGTCGCCGGCTCTGGGAGCAGATGGCGGGAGGAGGCTCTGGGACACCATCAGCTGTTGTTATCGCTAGCTGATGACACGGAGTGTAAATTCTGTTGGCACTACTCCCTTCGTCTGTTCTGCCTCTGCATCCCACCAGTTTTAATTACTGTAATTGAGTTATAATGAATGATTGTGCATTACCATTGTCTGTAATGTGGCAGGGAGTATTCTGTTCGTTACACACTCCATCTAACAACATGCCCCTCCTCGTTGCTTTGTTTATCTGGTTGAAGGGTGTCATCACTTCAAATGGCAGAGATAAAACAGTACTCAAAGTGTCTGCGTTTAGATGTTTATCGTTTTTCTGTTCTCAGGCACTGGTGCTTCACTGAATCCCAGCGGAAAACTGCAGAAACAGATAAAAACTAATTTGGCTTAATCCCTCTTGAAAAAAAAAAAAAAAAAAACCAAAAAAAAAAAACAACAAACCCAACACACACACACACACAAAAAAAAACCAAACCAAAAACCAAAAAACCAACCCAAGCCACCACAACAGCAAAAAAAAAAAAAAAAAAGAAAAAAACAAACCAGCAAATCCTGCAGAGCTTTTGCCCGCTGGAAAAATCATTAGCAGGGGTTGAGACACACCAGCCACAGCAGGAGGGATTGCCAGGAGCCTCCCTGGGGGGGGGCTTTCACCCTTGCCAGCCCCACCCTGCTCGCTGCCCCGGGGCAGCTTGTGGCTGCCAGCTTGTCCCTTCTGCAGGTGACACGGGCACTCGGAGCCCTGGCCCTGCTCTGCCCGTGGCCCTGGCCACCGCTGGGCACGGGGACGGTGCTGGCAGCCACCCCCTCGCCTTTGCTGCGGGGGCAGAGGCTGCTCCTGGCACGGGGCTGGGGGCTGGGGGGTGTGTGTGAAAACAGAGAAAGCAGCAGGGCCCCAACTTGGGGACAACCCCAGCCCGGCCCGGGGGGCTCTTTGGGATGGTGACATCTCAACGCTGAGCCGGGGCCATCCGCAAAGCCTCTGGTAGGGTTAAACCACGCTGCGACCAGCCGGGTTCCACGGGTGGCTTCCAGGGGCTTCGCTGGGTGTTTCTCTCAGTGGGGCGCTGGGCCCTTCCCCCCAGTCGGGTGTTTCCCACGGGTGGGATGCTCCGGTCCCTCCCGGCCCCGCCGAGGGTGCAGGGGTGTCGCTGAGGTGCTGGGCTGGCTCCCAGGGGGGGGAAGCTCTGCCCCCCTGCGCGTACCATCCCCTGCGAAGCAACCCAGGAGGAACCCCGGTGCCGCCACCTCTGCTGCAAACACCTCGAGCGAGGTGGGCGCTGCATGCTCTCCTGGCCCTAAAATGCATGAAAAGTCTTATTAAAAAGCATGAAAAGTCTCAAAAAAAAAAAAAATCAATCTCATTAAAGCGCTGCTGCCCAGCACGGGGGTGGGGAGGCGGCGGTGCTTGAATGAGATTTATCTCTTTGCCGATAAATACCTTCCAAGGGCTCAGGTGCTTGGGCAAGCCCAGCCCTGCACCCCCAGGGACCAATCCTGCAAATCTGGGGCTCTCCAGCCGTGATGGAGGGGCACAGCTCAGCAGGGAGCCGCGGGAGCACCCGCTGAAACCACAGCCTGAGAGTGGGAACGAATGCGTCTTATTTTTGTGGTAGAGGCCAAGATGATATTAATTTTTAAAGGCAGCTCTGAATTCAGCGAGCGCCCATCGTGCTTTTTGGCTTCTGCAAGGATCATAACGTGCCTGTGTGCACCTAATATTTCTTTTAGGCTGTGACTGGCTTAGGAGAAAAGTGTTGTGTGAGCGTTTTTTGTAAAAAGACTTGGCTCCGTCTGCACGCTGTCAGTAAATGGCTGAGCTAAATAACATGTTGTTATGAATAGTAGCATTTGATAGTTTTAAACCTTTTCTTTTTTCCTTTTTTTTTTTTTTTTTTTTTTTTTTCCCAAGGTAAATTCCAGCGGGATCAACACTACACAGGAATTGCCCCGGAGGAAGTTGGCTGTTCACCAATTCATCTTGTAAAAAAGATTCATTATTACTGTTGAGCTGAGATGAAACAATTCTCTGGAATTAACTAGTCTAATTTTGACCAGCCAATGTTTTGCTACAATGAAAGTTTTTATTGTTACACATAAAAGTCAAAACCCCCAGCACCCCTGGGGAGAAGATGGGTGAGATGATAAAGGTAACTGCGTGCACAGGCGCACGTGCGCACTCACATACATATATATATATATATATATATATATATATAAAAAAAAAAGAAAAAATATATATATTTACACACACACATGCTCCTCTGCAGCCCCTGGGTCGTGGCTACCCCACAGGGCTTTCAGAATAACGTGCCCCCCACAGCCTGGTATAATTATCCCCTCATTCCTGAAGCCTGGAGGGGCCGTGCCATGGGGAAGTGCCCTTCTTCCCGGCAGCTCCCGGGGATGCTCCGCTCTCAGGAGGATGCAGGAGCATGGGGCGGCTCGGCCCGGACATCCCGCACGTGGTACCCTGGGCACTGGGGAGGGAGGGCGTGCGCTCCAGGCTTCCAAATTTCAAACAAATACAGAAATACAGACACCCCCCACCCCTGAGCAGGTTGGGTGGCGGGACCGTCCCCTGCAGCATCAGCGGCTGGTGTGGGGCAGCCCTGGGGACCCTCGGGGTCAGCCAGGGAGAGGCCTCCAGGGAACCGGTGGGATTTTTGGAAGCTGGATGTGCCCTCCCCCCTCGCCCACAGCCCCCCACCCCGCCCCGGGCAGACCCACGGTCACCGGAGTCACCACCCTCGCAGCGCAGGCACTTTCCGAGCGCACGGCTGTTCCCATGAGTGACCGTGGTGGGATGGGGGACTGGGACACCACAAGACCCCGGGGGGTGCAGCGTGGGCAGAACCTCTTGCTACTCCTGGGAGCTGCACCGCGGGCTCCGGACACACCTGGGACACTAACGAGGCTGATGAGAATAAACACCGGGACTGCCTGGTAATTGGTATTTCATGCGTGCAGGTTTGATAGCTTCTGCTGGGAGGTTAATTAACGGTTCATTTATCCCCCAGAAGGACTAAACAAGAGTCTATTGACAGGTCTTGTTCGCTCGGCATTTACCTCCTGACCGGCACAGAGGGGATAAATGGCAGCAGCCCTCCCAGCACACATTTCGGGGTGCGGGGGATCCCCTTCCCCCCAGCAGTGACCGACGCTTTGCTGTGACGTGGAAGCCACGGGTGAACCCAGGAACTCTCCTTCCAGCACCCAAGCAAATGGCCCGGCCGTTTAAAAATGCTTTATGGCAGCAGAAAGCAGCTGTGCTGTCCTCAAGGCGTATTGAAGCAGTTTAATTACATTTTGACACTAAGAGCTGTTTTATTATCCCAATTTTTGTTGTATAACTAGAACATGCAATGGATTGCGGAGGCATAATCCATTAATACTCACTTGTGAGGATTTGTAGCTTTGGACTTGTGGCCTTATACCTTACTTGGAGATAAATATATTATCCCCCAGCACAGCCTATCTGGGGGAGCCAGCGAGCCCACAATGTGCCGAGAGACGCCGTATTTATGAACGCTTTTTTACTCTGAGCCCAGCATGGCAGGGACACATCCCTGGTGTCCCAACCGCCCTCGGTGGAGGGTCCCTGGGTCCTGGGTGCCTTGGGGAGCCCGACACGGGCACAGGGGACCGGCCAGAGCTGCTCCGGGTGGCACTGCCCACCCCACGGGGCCGCTGGTCCCGCATGGGCAGCGGGGCTCTCTCCTTCGCTGGACCACGCTGCTCTGTGGCCCTCAGCCAAGCAGGGGGAGGTGATGGGCTGGGGCGGTTTTCCACCGACGCTGCTCAGTTCATACCCGTAACACGGCTCGGCTACCAGAAATGGATGCGACGGCGCAACATTCCGAGGCAGGGATGAGTCCCGGCTCCTTCGCGAGGTCAGCAGGGGAGGGGACGGTGCCGCATCACACGCACCGAGAGCAGGGCTGGGAGCCCCTGCCTGGCCCTTGCAAGGCCACAGGCACAGCATGGTACAGCATGGCACGGCATGGCACGGCATGGCACAGCATGGCACAGCATGGCACGGCATGGCACGGCATGGCACAGCATGTCACGGCATGGTACAGCATGGCACGGCATGGCACGGCATGGGACAGCACAGCACAGCACGCTGGCATCAGTTGTGCCCTCCTGACCATCGCCGGACAAACTGCAAAGGCACCAGTGGCCTTCCCCTTGCTTTTTTTTTTTTTTTTTTTTTGGTAGGAGGCCAAGTTGTAAAAGTCACTATGCTCCCGAAAACGCAGAGTTTCAAAGAAAGAGAAAGATCAAAGCCAGCGAGGTCAAGCTGCAGCAGCACATCCCGGAGAGCGGCTCTGGTCCCCGGGGTGGCTCGTGCCGTGGCGGGTGGCCGTCCCACGGCTGTCACAGAGGGCTGGGGGGGACACACACACGAGGCTGGGGGAGGCAGCAGCGGTGCTGCCCTGGGCTGTGCACGCACAGGGTCGCCCTGCCTGGGGGTGCAGCCGGTGCAGCGCAGCCGGTTCGGAGGCACCAAAGCCCTCGCTGGGGCTGCCTCAACCCCCTCCCAGCTGCTTTGCTCTGCGCAGTCCCTCAAAACAGCTGCGGAGGCAACATCTGGGGCAGCCCCTCGCAGGCTCCCCCCGCGCTGCTATCCCAGCTGGGGAGCGCCCAGCCAGGCGCCCCCCCCCTCCCCAAGATAACCTCAGCACAGCAGCTGAGCCCCCACAGCGCCCTTGAGGCAGACTTGGAGCTCTTGGGTGGGTTTGGGCTCCGTTTTTGTTTGTTTGCCTTTTTTTTTTTTTTTAATGTAGTAGTAGTATCGCAAGAACGAAGGGGAGGCACCTCCAGTGCGGCAGCGGCCGAGCCGCTGGCCCCGGGGTCCCCGGCAAGCTTTGGTTTGGCCACGCTGGGGGTCACCGCTAGTCCCCAAAGCACCTTTGAGACCACCCGGAGCTCAGACGCAGCGCTTACACCCCCCCCCCCCCCCGCCTCCTTGCCCAGCTTTCATAAGATTTATCTCTGTTCTCAGAAATCCCTTCCGAGGAACGGGAGCCATTCCAGCTGATATATGGCCCAGGAGCTCCCCGGAGCCATCACCCCCCCCCCCGGCAAGGGCTGGCCTAAGGCTGCGCAGGAGCTGAGCCTGCCCAGCTTCTGCAAACCCACGAAAGCCCATCCTTGGAGAGACAACAGCGGTCTGACCCCCATCTATAAATGGGAACCGGGCGCCCCTACAGCTGGCTCGCTTCTTGCACCAGAAATAAAGGCAGGTTTCCCTATAAAGCTCTTTGTCGTGTGTCCCCCCCCCCTCTCCGTCGCGCTGCCTGCCGAACCCCCCAGCCCCATCCCAGCTCGGAATGGGCCCGGTGCTGCTCCCCGGGGCTGTGCCGGGTGTCTCTCTGCAGCTCGGTGCCGCAGCCCCCGCCGGCTGACGTGTCCCCCCCCCCCCCTCCCCGTAATCCCCAAAAGCAGCTCAAAAATTCCTCAAAGCAAGACCAGAGCTTTGCATGCTAATGGGAGGGCAGCGGGGATTAGCCGGCGTCCCACCCCCGAGCAGCTCCCTGGCCCAGAAACTGCACAGACACCCTGGCAGATGCAAGGACCTCTGCCTGCTTTATACACCGCTTTCTTAAATAAGTTGCTTTTCCCCTCCCCTTTCCTAACACTTAACCTCATGATCCTCACTCTTTGAACACACACAATTTTGGCACGCAGCTCTGCGGACCACCCTCAAAAGCAAATCTCTTTAATTTATGGAGAGGCTCAGCTTAAAACATGCAGGGTTTTTTTTTTATTATTATTATTTTTTTTTTCCCCTCCCCCCTTTTGCATTTTGTCCTCACTATAAATTTTTAACGACAGTTTAGAAAACACGAGCAAATCATCGGTGACGTTTTTATAACCTCCCTAATACTTTAAATAAAAGGTTCCCCAGAAGTGCATGTCGGGAGCTGGGCACAGCAGCATCTCGATTGCTAATCAGGCTGGTCAGAAGGGGCAGGAATCTCCCCGGGTGTAAAGAGCCCATCTGCCACCATGTCCCCACAAACAGACCAATTTTGGGGGGGGACACACTCAGGGGCACATGTGCTGGGGGCCAGCAGAGCAGCTCTGCCCTTCCTGCGAGAGAGCCAAGAGTGAGCTGGCCCCTGCTCGTCCCCAGCCCCAAGAACCCCCCTAAATCCGCATTTCCAAGGTCCCCTCCTACATCTGGGGTGCCAGGAGCAGCCTGGCCACATCCATGGCTCCGGGATGCTGAGAGCTTTGGCCTGAAAATAAAAGGCCAAATAAGGATTTTCTTTCTGAAGATGATAAAATGTTTTGCTTCTGACATTTCTGGAATGGAATTTAGCCTTTGCATTTCCAAATGGTGGGTTTTTTTCAATTTTTTAAATTTAAAATTGTCTGATCTTTGAAAGGTTGAGAGGAGGCTTAAGTAACCCGGAAGCATCACGTTTCCTCCTAGGTCAGGCAACAAGTTTTAGGATGTGCTTTTGAAGGAGCTCAACCTGCTGTGGGGTGGTTTGACCCACACCGCTCCCTCCTCTACCCGCCGCTCCTACGTGAGGGGCTTCACTTTTGGCTGAGTTAAAATACACATGGTCCACTCACACCCCACTCAGCAAACCCCCCAGCCCTTCATCCTCCAGGTAACCCCCCCAGGGAACAAGGTCTGTTCTTCCTCCAGGTCACCGCTGGGCATGTCCAGTGGTCCCCAGCACCAGCACCCCCGGGACCCCCGGCCCCCGCCGTGAGCTCTGTGCCTTCACGTTATTCGGGTTCCCGGCACGTGGGTGCTTGGGGACAGTCCGAAACCCACGACTTCGACATTTATGATTATTCACCAAAGTTGTAATCTCATCAAGGCGATATCACAAGAGCGTGACAAGGGCTGTTTCCCATAAATCCACGCTGATTGGCATTAATTGCACTGTCCTCCTCTGACTCTCTATTAATTGAGTCCCATATCAGCTGTTCCATTATTTTTCCCGGGATCGATGTCAGCCTGACAGGCCTGTAATTACCTGGGTCATCTTGTTTGCCCTTTTAAAATACCGGCACAACATTAGCTTTCTCCCAGCCCTCTGGAACCACCTCAGTCTTCAAAGACTTATTGAAAATCAACATTAATGGCCCAACCGTTCCTCTTGGCCGACTGTTTTTAAAGCTCCTTGGCTGCAGCTGAACCGGACCTGCCGATTTCCACACGCCTGGGTTTAGCAACTGCTTAACGTTCGTGTGAGTTACTGCGGGGCCGGGAAGTCTTTCATCACCAACCACTGATCCCAACCCTTGGCTTCCTCCCAACGACCCGACCAACAGCTATTGAACACCTCTGCCCTCTCAGCAGCCTCCTCCTCGAGATCAGGAACACATTCTCAAGGTGTCCTGCTCCGAAAAGTCTTCTTCTTCTCAGCTTTATCTCTGCTGGCATTAATTATTTCTTTAACCCACTGGTTTTAAACAATTTGTGGTTTGGGGTTCAGTGACTTTCCCATCTCTCTTGATGTCGTGCGGAGCGGTCTTTGACTGCTGTCCTCCTGGCAAGGACCAAATTGCTCTTCTATGCTGCAAAGCACCACTTGCAGCAGGAACTTGAGCTGAAGTGAAGCTCCAGCCTTACAGCAAAGCCAGCTACGGGACCAAGAGAAATCATCTCATAAGCAATAAAGCAAAGCCCTGTTCCTGGTGCAAACAGCAGGGAAACAGGACTCCCCTGGGAACCCTTGCGGGGACATCCAGGTTGATGCACCAGTGCAGGCAGCACAGCAAGCAAAGGGTTACTGCCCGTCCTCCCAGTGCTGATTGGAACCGGGAATTGCTGGAACAGGTTAAGATAATGTTCATTTGTCTTCATTAGGCACAGGAAACGTGGGAAGGAGCGGTGGTGCGGCCCAACAAGGGGCCCTTTTCAAGGATCATTGTGCCTTTCTTCCAGGTAATAGAGACAAATGGAAATGGCTCTGAACGCATGTAAGTCACCCCGGTGCAGGCTCTGCAGCCCGGACAACAGCCACCGCAGCGGTGGGGGCACCGGGGACACCCCCTCGGGAAGAGGCTGTT
Organism: Tyto alba; assembly: GCF_018691265.1. Classification (NCBI taxonomy): domain Eukaryota; kingdom Metazoa; phylum Chordata; class Aves; order Strigiformes; family Tytonidae; genus Tyto; species Tyto alba. Next base: position 1,327,628 of record NW_024881317.1, read on the forward strand.
TCCACAACGGGGTTTTATTGACACCAATAACAGCAGGAGGAGGAGACGTGCCCAGGGCCTGGCGGGTGCTTCACTCGGACGGGTGCTGAGCATCATCCCCCGGCACGGAGGTGCCATTGCCCTGGCAGGGTCCCCTGGCCCCGGCGCTGTCCCCAGCGGGATGAGGACGGGGTTTCTTCTCCCTCCCAGGGCGCTGCAAACCTCTCCCCGCGCTGCCGGGCGGCCGCTGCGCTCCCCAGCAGCTGTTTGCTTACGCCGTCGGGCCACGACGACACCATAAATCCGGGCGAACCCAGCAAACACAATAAGCAATTGTTGTTGGACAGCGTCGACTCCTTTTGAACCGTCACGCAATCTTCTGCAGTAGGAAGCTGGTGCTGTGACACCCCCCCCCCCACCCCCCCGTGTCCCCTCAGCTGCCCCCCATCCCCTTCCGGGGAGATCGCCCGCTCATGGCTCAGTTTACAGCCTGGCAGTAATTATACTTCGCCACAGCTCTTCTTAATTGACTGTAATGGATAGCCCCATGAACATATGGTTATGTTAAACAGGTTAATTGGTTTGTGCTTGGCGTGGCTGGGGTGGCAGTCCCTTTGGAGGCCCCCGCGCCCCCGGAGCATGGCAGCTCGGCACGGCACCGGCGAGGGTCCCAGCTGCGCTCCGGCTCTCACCAAACCCACCCACCGCCGGCATCCGAATCATGGGCTTCTGTTTCTACAGCTTCCTTCCCCACTTGCTCTCCTCAAAATTTGTTTTTTCAAAAAATAAATACGTGCCTGTTTCCATCAGCCTGGTGGAGAACGTGCCAAAGGGGCTCCTCTGCCTGCCAAGCGATGGCACTGGTGTCCCCAGCACCCACAGCTCCACCGCTGCTGGTGACCGCTCCGGCCAGACAGGCAGGCTGGAAGTTTTGCAGGGAGCAGGGATGGTGTCTGGCTCCAGCCAGCAATGAGGGCGCTTCGAGAGGGACCCTGCAGCCACTGGTGCTGCTGTGGCAGCGCATTTTCTCCAGCACTGAGGTAGCCAAAGGGCAACTCCCCAGCTGACCCTGATGCCAGCCAAGCTGCTGGTGGGAGCGTGTCCGCTACTACTGAGCGCCTAACAAAGAAGCATCTGAAAATGCAGAAGTGACTGCAAGACCATCCCGAGGGACCGGGACAGGCTGGAGAGGGGGAGGTCAACAAGGGCAAGGGCAAGGGCAAGGGCCTGCCCGGGGGTCGGGGCAATCCCCAGCACAAACCCCGGCTGGGCGAGGGGCGGCTGGAGAGCAGCCCCGAGGAGAGGGGCTGGGGGGGATGAGTGGCTGGAAAAGTGCCCGTGAGCCCAGAACCCCCCCGTGCCCTGGGCTGCAGCCAGAGCAGGGGGGGCAGCGGGGCCAGGGAGGGGATTGTCCTCCTCTGCTCCGCTCTGGGGAGACCCCCCTGCAGTGCTGGGGCCAGCTCGGGGGCCCCCAACAGCAGAAGGACCTGGAGCTGCTCGAGCGGGGCCAGAGGAGGCCACAGAGATGCTGGGGGGGCTGGAGCAGCTCCCCTGGGGGGCCGGGCTGAGAGAGTTGGGGGGGTTCAGCCTGGAGAAGAGAAGGGAGGCTTTGTTGTGGTCTTTCCATATATAGGGGGCTTATAAGATGGAGAAAGACTTATGATCGAGGTCTATAGGACAAGGGACAATAGTTTTGAACTGAGAGAGTGTAGGTTTAGATAAGCTATAGGGAAGATGAGGATGGTGAGGCGCTGGCCCAGGGTGCCCAGAGCAGCTGTGGGTGCCCCCTCCCTGGAAGGGTTCAAGGCCAGGTTGGACGGGGCTGGGAGCCCCCTGGGCTGGGGGAAGGGGGCCCTGCCCGGGGCAGGGGGTGCCACTGGGGGGGCTTTGAGGTCCCTCCCACCCCAAACCGCCCTGTGATTCTGTGATTGTAAGAAGACTGATGGACAAACCCAGTGTTTGCACCCAAGGCGAGGCAAGGGGCGAACGTGTTGGGCTCGTGAGGTGACAGAGAGGGGCTGTGTTTGCTCCTCTTTTACTCCATCTCCCTGCAGCAGCTCTTCGAGCTCTGCTGGGGCAGAGCACAGCGCGCATGGCAGAGCGAAGGACATGCCGACGCAGGGAAGCGCCGGGTCACCGCTACCAGCAGAAAGAAGCGGCAGGATCCCCGCGGCGCCGGCTGAGCCCCGCACCGGGCCGTGTGCCCCAGCACCAGCTGCACCGCGGCCGCTGCCGGGAGGGGACACACAGCCCCCCCCTTCCCCCCCAGCAGCGGCTTTAAAGGAGCAATTGTGCCCCAACCCTCAGCCACGGTGGCGGAAAACAAATCCCAGCAACACTCTGAGAGCCCGCGAGTGAGCCCAGCGCTCCAGCAAGTGCGTTGGGTGCAGCAGGTTTGGGTGCAAGGCCAGCGCAAAAAGGTTATCTCAACTGCGTGGGACTTAAATTTTTTTATTATTTGGTAAAAGATGATCTGTTTCATAACCTCACCTTGGGTATTTAATTCTCCGAAGAAAGCCTCAACTGCAGGAATGTCAAGCGAGGCTAAGTACTTGCCCTAGTGTTACTACCAGACAAAAGCTGACACTTTCTGGCATTAAATCACTAAGAGACAGTCAAGGACTCTTCAGTGCGGCTGCAAATTGTGTGGCCAAGCTGGAAAACACAAGCCACAAGCTCCTCTTGGCCTGAACGCACCCGTAATCAGACAAAACCATAATGGAGCAGAGAGCAAAATAAACCCACCCACCCCACCCCCCTCCCAAACCTCATTTTCAACACGTTGAAAATGATGGGAAAGGCTGGGTGCTTTGGCTTGCCTGCTCGGCAAGCGCATCCCACCCCCCCCCCCCCCTTTCCCCCCCCCCGTGCCCCGGGACTCATGAGTGCTCGTTTTGCAGCTCGGGGATGCGGCCGTTGGCGGGGTGGATGAATTTAACGCCCGGGTTTGCAGGCTGGGGTCGGGCCCCCCAGCATCAAGTGCATCCGTGGCGCTGGGGGGCTGTGGAGCGGTACCGGCTGCGGCCGGGGAGGATGCCGGGGGCCGCGGCTTTGAGCCATCCATTGTGGCTGCAGAAATGTTTAGGAATCAGCCGTTTAATGAGAACAAAAGAAATTAATTGGTGGTTTAGGCCTAATGAGACCGCTGTGCAAATTAACAGTCCTCATCAGCAGAAACAAACAGAGTCCTTAAACGAATCGCGCCCAGCGAGCCTTTGCGGGGTGATAAATAGGGGGTCGGGAGGGACCATCTGCGCACCCCTCCCCGGCACAGGCAGCGGGCGGGAGCCAGGCTCCGGGGAAAAAAAAACACCCCAGATCTCAATAAAGCATAAATTCTCCGTTTTATTCATCCAGGCCCAGCTTGACACCACCATCTTACCGCCGAGATAAAGGCGAAACCCACTCGCATTTGCATCTGAAAGGGGCGAGACGCGGCCCCTCGCTCGGGAGCTGGAGCGGGGTCTCGGGGGGCGTTTAGCCCCTATTGAGCCCGGCACAAAGGGGCCCCCCCGGCCCGGCTGCCGGACCCTGGGTATCCGTCACACAGCCCGTTTGTTCCCGCTGTTTACTTAAGACGTTCCTCAATTCCCAGCGAGGATTTGTGTTTCGGGGTTGGTTTACTTCTGCTCGTAGGCTGGAAAAAAAGAAAAAAAAAAAAAAAAAGAAAAAAAAAATCTGTCTGATCTTTAATAATCAAAGTAATTAGAATAATCCTTTCAGGGCTGAATGGGGGATTATTTCTTCGTGTCATTTTAGTTTCATCCTCATTTGGGCTCATAAAATGTGGAAAAAGCACTTCAAAAGCCCCACTGTAGTCCCCGGTCCTTCACGCTCTTGAAAATTCCCACCCAGGCGCCTGCCGAGCCCCCGTTCTCAGGGAAACCGCCGGCCCCGGCGTGTTTGGCTACAGCAAATTTATTTATTTCAGCGGTGGTCAAATAAACACCAGGTCCGGCGAGATTTGTGGATCGTTTGTTGTTTCGCTGTCTTGGGCAGATAAGGAAACCTTTGATGAAGTGAAGGGACTTTGTGTGTCTAATCTGAGCCCAGCAGCTACACGCAGTGATTGTAAAATGCTGCGGTGTCTGCAGGGAACAGTAATTACATAGGAGGATTAAAAGGTCCTAAACCTCACCTATATTTCACTTTTGTAAACTAGCGAGGAACAAAGAATTCTTGGCTCGCCCAGAGGAAAGAATAATTGACACAATTCGCAGGCGTGGGATTATTATAATGTAAATAAACGAAGGGAAGAGGACAAAACTAATTTAGGCCTGAAACTTTTCATCTGGCATTTAACAAGAGGGATAAACACAGCTTCCAAAAGAAACGTCGCAAAAAAAAAAAAAAAAAAAAAAAAAATCAACCCCAAAGCCCCTTTTCCCTTTTGCTCTGCTGGTCGTCCCCTCCCACTCGGGGTACAGCTCCCCACGGGGGGGTCGGGGCTGGGGTTGACCTGCTTGGGGGGGGGTAAAAAGAGAAGGGGAGAGCTGCCCCATGCCTCTGCGATGCTTTAATTCCCCGGGGAGCATCTCTCCGGCAGCAGCTCCGTCCCGTCCCCCCCCCCCCCCGAGGCTGCTGCACGGCGGTGGCTCGAGGGATGAGCATCGCGGGGTCGAGAGGGACAAGGGACGAGCACCCTGTGTTTTTTTCCCCCCGCCGTGTTTTTTTCCTGCCGTGTGCCCCTGGGCGCTCCCCCCCCTCGTGCACGTGCCCGGAGAAGCTGCGTGGGAAAACCAAGCAGGCAGCTGACCTTGGGTGTGCACCCAGCCGGCGGCCCCGCGCTGCTTTCGGGAACCGGGAGCTGGATTTTAACAAATTTTAGCCTTCTCATCAATAAAACAGAGCCTCCCCCTGTTTTCTAAGGGTTTCATGAAGCATAATAAATTCATAAAACCCCAAGCAGCGCAGAAGTGCAAACAACCAGCAAGCAGCCACGGGGCTATTGCTGCTTTTAAGATACCTAAGCACAATATGCACCAGAATTAAGAACAGGGGCAAAAAAAAAAAAAAAAAAAAAAAAAAAAGGAGAGAAAAATCAAGCCATGCTCTTTTTTTTTTTTGCCAGCTTGACTCCTGATTTCAGCTGGGGAAAAGCATGCGGCGCAGGAATGAGCCCGGCTCCTCCGGTTTCTTGGAGTCCAGGTTGAATTTCCCGACAGCTGCTGACGCCGATAACCCCCCCCCCCGCCCCCCTGCAGGAGCAGGCGTCCTCCCCGCTCCCACGGCAAAAAGCGAGGCTGGAGAAAAAAAAAAATAATGAAAGGAACGGCGGCGTGTAGTCGGTGTGTGCGAGAGGAGCGTGCGCGGGCGTGGGAGTGTGCGCGGGCGTGGGAGTGAGTGTGCGCGCGTGGGAGCGTGCGCGGGCGTTGCTCCCGCGCTGGCATCCGGCCCTTCTCCCGGTTGCTATGGGCAGGGGGAAACACTCCGGGCTCGGGGCTTTAAATTATGAACAATTATCAGCGGGAAAATGACAAGAATGAGAAAATTAACAAAGAGCTCAATACATTCGGCTAAATGACTAACATAAATGCATTCCTATTAGGCAGTCAATATTGGGCTGGCAGCTCCTGTCTGTGCCTATTTCTCATTAGACAAAGCCTTGACCTTGACCTCATTGTCCTGTTTGCCGGGAGACAGAATCCCATAACAACTCGTTTGGCGAATGTATTGGACCAGTAATCCATAAATATTGATTCATTGTTTGCAGTGTAATTTAAATGTCAGTTATAAGCCCAGGGCAGATAAAGATCTGTATCAACAATAAAACTGGATAGAGGCTATAAATCCCCCGGGGCAGCCCGGGTTAAAATGGCTATGCAATGCATGCATCCTTTAAAAGAAAATGCAAAAACAAAGGGAAGAAAAAAAAAAAAAACACGTTTCCTGTACATTAGAAGGAAGGAGGATACTGGTCATCTGGGCAACCAGCGTGGGTTTGCCAGCCCCAAACTGGGTGGTCCCGATCCTGCAGCGTGCCCCTGCGGCCCCTGTGCCCCTTCCATGCTCCCCACGGGAGATGTGGGTTCTCCTCCGCTCCGTGATGCTCCCCACTTCTGCTGCACGCCCTGTCCCCTTGCCAGCCTTCCTCCTCCTCCTCCTCCTCCTCCTCCTCCTCCTCCTCCTCCTCCTCCTCCTCCTCCTCCTCCTCCTCCTCCTCCTCCTCCTCCTCCTCCTCCTCCTCCTCCTCCTCCTCCTCCTCCTCCTCCTCCTCCTCCTCCTCCTCCTCCTCCTCCTCCTCCTCCTCCTCCTCCTCCTCCTCCTCCTCCTCCTCCTCCTCCTCCTCCTCCTCCTCCTCCTCCTCCAACTCCTCCTCTTTCTCCTCCAACTCCTCCTCCTCCTTCCCTCACCTCTAGCCAGGCAGAGGTCCCCAAACTGCGGGACCACAGGTCTGGGACTCCCAGCACCCCACGAGCAGACACCCATGGTCAGGCACAAGGTGCTCCCTGAAATGTTCTTTTTTGTTTGTCCTCAAACAAGAGGAGGGGATAACCTTGACAGATAACCGAGTAACTGCCACAAAATAGAGGGAAAAATAAGTTTTTGCTTTTAGTGTTGTTTTACAGCAATAGTTCTGTAACTTTGTGTTAGTGGCAAACATCAGCATCATTGAAGCTGATAGAAAGATACAAAACTATTGGTTTTTATTAAAAAAAGTCCTCCTTTTTGGGCTAACAGACTCCAACTGCAGTGGTGGTGTGGACCTAGACGCTCGGAGCAACATTTCCCTCGCGGAGCTGCAGCACCCTCCCAGCAGCCGGTGCCGTGGGGCTATGCCAGCCCTGGATGTGGCACAAAAACCAGAGAAACAGCCCCAAAAGCAAGGCCCAGAACTGGCGTGGGCCATGGTCATGCAAACGGACAAGCTCATGTTGCCGCTGCAGCTAAATCTGGCTGAGCACCAAGTGGCATTTAATAAACTGCTGGGGTGAGGTGATCACCAGGCTTTACCCCTGCAGACGCTTATCTTCCTGGGTTGTTCCATTTCTTCTAAACATTTAATTACACTTCCAGTTATTTCCTTGTTCAGGCTGGATGCTGGTGGACTAATCGACTTCCCAGCGACACAAAGCAAATCCTATTGACAGTGGCGATAAGGAGTCACAGCCCGCAGCTGCTGAGCATGGCCTGCAAGCTGGCTGGAGGGGCTCGGGCACCCCGGATCCCTGAATCCCCGGCGTACGGGGGCCTTTTGGGACCTCCCTGCCTCCCCGACCCCCCGTGGCCCCACCATTTGGCAGTCGGTTCCCAACACAAAGGCTCAGCCAGCCCATGCGCTCGCCGGGCGAAGGGGAGGGAGGTTTTGATCGCAGCATCCTTCATCTCCCCAAAACCCGGCTGACCTCTGGCTCCCGACCCCAAAATGTCCCCCACCCTCTGGCTGGCATCAAGCTGGGTGCTGCGGCTCAGGATCCCACGGGGCGATGGCTGGGGATGCCTGGCACGTCACCATCGTGTGTGGGATGGAAGGATGCCCAGCACGGCTCCAGCATGAGTGGGATGGAGTTTCAGCTCCCTGGCCACCTCAGTGCAGTTCTTGCGCTGGGAGTCCTGGTCGGGGCTGCATGTCAGGATAAAAAAGTGTTTCAAGGGCAGTTCCCAGTCACAAATAAAACATTTTCCCCACAGAGGTGCTGGGGCTGAGCGCCGCGCCGCGCAGCAAAGGAAGGAAAAGCTGGTTTGTACTCATCTGCCCCGGTGCTGGAGGATGCTTGGAGGGATCCATGGAGATTTGGGATCTCCTGATTTGCTGCTTCTGGGGTGTGAAGCAGCCAGACCTGCTGCTCCCCTGCAGCAAGGAGCCCTGAAGTGATGGGGGGGACACCCCAGGCTTTGGGGGTCCCTGGCACAGCAGCAATCTGCTCCGTCCTCACTGTTCGGCCACAGCTGGGAGGATGCACTAGAGGTTTTCCAGCCCAAGTATCCTCCAGCCTTTGCTCCCGGTGCCCCAGCCCAACCTCGAAGCTCTGGGGAAAAGCCATCCCTCATTTTCTAAAAGAAAAAAAATCCCGCTTTCGCTCGGCACCCCTTAAAATACCGCTTCATATCTGCTGTGGTTGCACGAGACAAGAAGAGCTCAGTTCTGTCCCCTTCTATCGGACCTGATGGCGAGGCGCAGGCTGTGCATAAACATTTCTGCAGCTTTCTTGTTGTCTCCTGGAAATGAGACACAAATTCTTGGCTCTCTCTTTCAAACGCAGTCTTCTTCCTGCAAATGTATGTAAACTTGCAGCTCAAACCCATTATGCATTCAGGTGTGAATAGACAGCAATTTGAAATGTTATTTTTTCCTGTAGACAGAACTTCACATTTTCTCCCACCGGTATTGTTTTTATGCAATACACTACAGTTTGAGTTTTGTTTGTTTTTTTGTGGGTTTTTTTTTTTTTTTTTACTTTAAGAAACAGCCATTTAAATTTTTTTACAGTCTAATATCTCTGTGAAGCAGTCTCAGACACTGAGCTCATTATTTATTGAGCTCTATCAGTGACTTTAAAAGAAATCTTTTATATCAGATTTGCAGCGTAGTAATCTCCTTAGTCTGTTTGACAGGAAGAAAAACCACAGTGCATAAACTCCTTTACTGCCTCTGAATATAGGTTAAAAGAAATACATTTTTCGTGGGTTGGAGGGGAAAATCCTGGAAATTAAACAGGCCGGCAGGACCCGCACCTCTCCTGGATGTCAATGGGATTTTATCTCCTGCTTTCGAGAGGGAAACAAAATGCTGAGCCTCTTCCCCAGGGCTTTCCAAAAGGCACGTGCCTCCCTCAGATGGGCACGAGACCCCCAGGACGGGGACCCCCACGACTCGACAAGAGGAAGAAATCCTTCTTCATAGGGTCCACCTACCAGTTTTCTCTGATAGAAGAGGCAAACCTTAATATCTAAGGACACAGAGACAATATGGGCTCGAATGGAAGATGTTTGGGTACAACAGTCCTTTCTCCATCTCCAGCTGCCCACAACGGTGGCAAAACCACGCTGGAAAAACCCAAAGCTGGGCCATGAACACAGCCCCTGGTCGTGCCGAGCTTCACCCCAAACCAGCGCATCAGCTCCGTGCATCCTTTGTGTTGGGAGTTTTCCCTCTGGAATTAATATAAACACCCCTTGGAAGTTTTCATTAAGGTCCTGTTTAATATGGTGCAAGGGGAGGCTTGGTGTGGGACGCTGCCGAAGGGCGCGGGCAGCGGACGCGACCTTTTAATGTGGTCTGGAGGTATGCAGGCTCTAATCTTATTAGGCTTAGGGGCCTGAAGTTTAGAAGTTTAATTCAAACCCCCATTATTATGACTTACCTTTTATGCTCCCCTTGCGATGGTTAATCCTTGAAAATAAAAAGTCCCTCCCCCCCCCCCCCAAATTTGCAAGACACAAAAGAAGCAATAAGCCGTTTTTGTGGAATAATTTAAAATGGGTTAGGAAGGGGACTTTGCTCGAGTGCTAGGGCAGATTAGAGGTGCATGGGGGGGATCGCAGTTTATGGCAACCTTTCCATTCAGACAGTTACATTTTAATCCCATAGTTGAATAACATGTCAAAAAGGTCTTTTCCATTAAAAAATAGGGAGCAACTAAACATGGAAGCCAAGCTGGAGCTGGTTGGGTAGGCGGCTGAGGCAGAGGTTTTCAGGGAGATCTCGCCCCGACAGGAGCCAAAGGGAGCAGCACCCCGGGGGTGCAGGGCCCCAGCTCCTTGCAGGACCCCGAGCTCAGCGTCGCTCCGGCACCCAGAATAAAGCACAGCTGGAGAAAGCCCAGGCTGGACGAGCGGAAGGATCACAGCGGGTCTGAAGACATTTTCAAGCCACCCCAATCTGAAAGCACTGGGCCAGTTTCCAACCAGCCTGACCCGGACACAAACCCGACGTCACAGCCCTGGTTGTTGGGAAGGGGTAAAAGATGTGGGGGACAGTTTTTTTGTGGAAGCAAAGGAACAGTGCCCGTTGAAATCAGCAGCGTGGCACCGGGGCACTGATTTATCCCCAGTGGGTGATGCCACAGTCCTGGAACCCCCCCAAAAAAGCCATCGCCCCCGTCAGTGCTTTCGGGCAGCCCCTCGCCCCTCTCTCAGTGCCATCCAGAGTTCAGAGAAGCCGCTGCCACAGGCATCACCCGGCACTGGAGCAGCTCCTCCTGCCCCTTCCCCGGCTGCTGCTGTGGGACCCGATGGGATTAAGGGGTGCTGAGCCACCCCCCGTCCCGCAGCCCACGCCGCGATGCCTTGGCTGGGGTGCAAACACCCCTGGCCAGGACAGCGGAGATGAGCCAAAGCAACATGATGCCCCAGCTTGCACCTACACACCGTTTGGGGAAATAAAACTTTTCTCATCCCAAACATTAATATCCCGGGGCTTTACTGCTCAAGAAGTGCCTTTGGGATGATTAGATCGCAGACCTTCTGGAAGCATCAGGAGAAATGCCAGGCAATTGCTGAACACCACACTTCACCACCTGAAAACAGCACTTCTGCATCTTCATCCAGTATTATTTATTTAGTGTCAGCTTCTTAAACACGCTCTGGAGGATGCTGAAGGTGTACAGCTCACAGGGCTGCTCTTCCTGACAGCTACCATCTCCTATGTAAAGTATTAGGGATGCTTAAGTCACGCTAACTGGAAGAGACACTGAATAAATGAATCCCAGTGCTGCAGAGATGCCGCGTGTTTCCCCAAGCTGTGCAGAGGATCAGCTTGAGAAACCCATTGCAAACACTGGTTTCTCCACACACAAATCTAGCAAACCTTTTCTGGGGGAGAGGAGGACCTGGAGCCCAAAGCATCTTGAGAAGCCAGAGCAAACAGTTGGGAAGAGGATTTATATATCCTGACTCTCCTCACAGTGACAGACTGATGGCATCCTCGGAGGAAAGATGAGGTCAGCAGGGAGCTGATGGTATCCCTGGGTACCACATCCCTTTCCTCCCGCATCCCCAGATACTGCATCCCCTCTATCCTGCATCCCTGGGTACCACATCCCCACCCTCCCACATCCCTGGGTACCACATCTCTGTCCTGCATCCCTGGGTACTGCATCCCTTCCCTCCCACATCCCTGGGTACCACATCCCCTCTGTCCTGCATCCCTGGGTACCGCATCCCCACCTTCCCACACCCCTGGGTACCGCATCCCCTCTGTCCTGCATCCCTGGGTACCGCATCCCCACCTTCCCACACCCCTGGGTACCGCATCCCTCTGTCCTGCATCCCTGGGTACCACATCCCCTCCGTCCCGCATCCCTGTGGGCAGGGCTCCCCCCTCCACTTGAAACCAGGACGGGATGTGGGGGGATCCCAGTTTCAAGGGGAAGAGGGAGCCCTGCCTGTGGGTTCAGGCTCTCTGGGATCCACTTCCCAGGATCCCAAACCCTTTAGCATCTCTCCCCGCTGTGAGCAGCCGCTGCCAGAGCCAGCGGAGCATCGGGTGCAGCCCCCCCTTGATGTGGGAGCCAGCGGGATGGATGCCCACATATCTAGCAGCAGGATTTGGCCCCATATGTTTTTCCTCTGCCTTAATTTACATTCCAGGAATGGATCAAAAAACCAAATAAAAACGGCAAGGTGATGCCAGCTCCTACATCTGCCTTTGGAAACCTTCAGCTGCAGCCGCTAATGTTGCCTAATCCCGGCCAGACAGCGCAGCTGGGAAACTCGGCAGCGGTGGGATGGGGGAGCCTGCCCGTGGGCAGCGAGGTCCCCTGGGGATCACAGCCCTCTCCCGTGGGGGGAGGCCACCATGCTCCCCCCCGGAATCCTCCTCTCTCCACCAAAAGTCCTCACACTCGGGTGCAGGACACGCAGCTGCATCTCACCGAGGGGAAAATCTCCAAGCGTGTACCCGCTTTGGCCTCAATTTTAATTGCTTGTGATGAAATGATGGCACCGGGTCCCACCAAGAGCCAGCGCCTTCCAAAAAACCCCATTAACAGCCAGGCAGCCTCGAGGCACGTTGTTTTTCCAGCGAGTTCACAGAGAGGCCGTGTTTCCCCCCTGTCCCCTGGTTTTTGGAAGCGCTTCCATGTCAGCCAACGTGTTCTGCTTTGATCAACAAAACTGCGCAGGCACCAGAGCTGATGGTAATAGAAAACAAATTGAAGCAGCCTGGAAATGTTTAAAAAGAAACACACGGTGCGTGGGAGCCAAAAAGTGCAGCCCGGCATGTCCCGTGTTACACGAAGCCGGGTTTCACCCCAGCCCTTGGGACATCAAACACCGACGGAGCCGGTGGAAGCCCCCCCAGCCCTCCCACACCAGCCCGAGTGCACACGGGGTGCTCGGTGTTTATTTTTGTGGCTGTCGCTTTTGCCCTGCCAGGCCCTCTCCTCCTTCATATACGCCCATAAAATGTGACTGACGCGAAGCTGCCCGGGGGGGATGCAGCTCTGCAAAGCCTCTGTGCTCCCTGGGGGGGACGTGGATAATGGGGAGGGGGGCTGGGGGACCAGGCAGGGAAGCATTTTGGGGGTGGTGCGAGCCCTCTAGGCTGTCAAAAGAACTCCTAAACCGGGGATGCAGGAGGAGGGTCGGTCCCTTCCTGGCACATGCACCCAAAAGCAGCTTCCCGGTGCCTGGAGGGGGGACAGGCAGCAGCTCCCCCCCCCGAGATGGTAGGGAAGAGGGGCAGTGGGGCTCCCCATGCGCCACGACACGGGGCTGGGGACCTGCTGCTGCTGCCACCATCCCCATCCTTCCCCAGAGAGGGACTGCGTGGTCCCCGGGGGGTGACATGCTCCCCTGGCACCCGGGGGGGAAGGGTCCCCCCTTCTGCACGCTGCTCTTCCCATCACACTGGCAGCGGGCTCGTCCCAAAAAAAAACAGCTTTACGCTCAGAAAACACCGCAGCTGGAGAAGCACCCCCGAGGCCAGCAGGCTCTGCGAGAGGCCAGGCACGAGCCCAGCAAACTTCTAAAATTAAGCACAAAAAAGCGTTTTGCGATGATGCCACGTACCGGGGAAGCTCCAGAGGGACTTGGCTCTAACGACATCCTGACAAACCCCACGGAAAACCACGCGAGCCCCAAACCTGTGTGGATGTCCCTGGGTGGTTTTTGAGATTTAATGGGAAGGGCTTTGATTTACAGCCCCAACGGCCGCTGCAGAAACGGAGCGGTTCTCCAAATGGCGAGGGGCCAGCGGGCCGGGCCCTTCACGAGCTGCCATCCGGCGTTTTTAAAAAGAAAACAAAAAAATAATGAAGCCTAATGAACACAAGGACGTCTAAAGGGGGTTAATGATCAGTCAGAGATCTGAGTTATACCCAGGCGAAGACTCAGCCTGGGGAGCAGAAAGGGGGGAGCGGCAGGACAGGGCGTTTTGGGGGAACAGGGGGTGTCTGTCCCCGCTCCCCACCTCCTACGACCCAGAGCTGAAATCTGGGGGCCCGGCACTCGGGGCGCCTCGCCTGCGGAAAGCAGCAAACCAACACTTTCAGCTCAGCTAACGGCACCTGTGAGCGGCATCGCGGGGCCCGGACATCCCCGGGCACACCCGCCGGTGCCATCACCCCCTGTATACAGCACCGTGCTATAGGGGAGCTCTACAGACTCACCCCGCCCCGTATCCGCCCCAGTGCTGTCACGTCTGGCCGCCAAACCTTACAGAGACTCATAACTGGCCCAAACCTATTTTCCATTGCAAATTCCTCTGAGTCATGGAAAGATTCAGCTTTATTGTTATTTATTTCTTTACTCCGAAATCTGGTGCCGGCTCTCTCCCGCTCTGCCCCTTCTTCCCGTACCTGCCAGCACTGTGCCTGCCCCAGCAGGTCCCCGTAGGGGCTGCCTTGGGGTGTTTCATGGTCGTACCAAAGCTGCTTTCGTTTCTATTTTCTCTGTTCCACCCAGTTTTGGGGTGCAGGGCGGGAACGTGTCTCTTGGAGACGAGCAAACACAATGTGGGGAGCTGCTCCCCCAGCACGGGCCGCGGTCAGCTCTGGGACACCGCGGGGCGATTATCCCATCGCTGGGACATGGGAGACGGTGCAAGAGCCGCCAGGTCCTGTACAAAGCAGCAGAGGGATATTTTATTTTTATTATTATTAAACAGCGGGCTTGAAAACACCAAGGAACCAGCTGGGACTCTCGAGCTGACACTCGCCGACTCAGCGGGAAAGTGCACCCCTCTAGACCAGGCAAGGAAAATGTTTGCAGTTCCCAATATTTTAACCCTAATCCCCAACAGAAAATCAGATTTGGGTTGTAATTTGCATAGCGCGTCTCATGATTTCATTTAATCTGCCCAATCCTCTTACGGAGCAGAACACCGTAAGTTATCACAGACAACGGGGCTGCTTAGAAACTGCAAATCCACCCACCCAGCAAACCCTGAACTCGGCAGTTAATCCCGCTCCTGCCAATGCGCGTCCCCGCGGAGGATGAGGAGGATGTGAAGAAGCCAGGCGAAGGCTCAGTCCCGTTCCGGCAGCGCCGCGTCAACCTCCCCAGAGCTGGAGTGAAATTTTAGGGCTTTGAGTCCCTTCTTTGCTTTCAGGCGATTCGCCTATCCCCGAACCTTATTAGGAACTTAAATACCATCCTGATTGACACACTAAAAACAAGCGTTCGGCTCCGTCTGCCTTCCAGAATTGACTTAACCCCAAATTTCCTCCTAGCAGGAAACCCACGCAGGGCTCTGCTGCCACTCGACTTTCTCAGTTAATAGAGCAGCTACCAAAGCCTTTAGGCTTCATCTTTAATTTGTCCATATAATTACAGAGAAAATGTATTCTTTATCGCAATCCGATTCCGAATCGATCCGGCAATCAGAGCCACGTCCTATTTTTCAATTAACTCTTCATCATCAGTCCTGCCCCCTCCCACTCCGCTCGCATACCAAAAAAAAAAACAAACAACAAAATACTTTTTAAATGATTTGTTGTGATCTAATAACTCCCCCAAATACCACAAAGTATTAAAATCCCTACTTCAATATCCTTTATCCTTTAAGGTTCTTTATAATTCAATAAACAGGATTTCAAATCCTCCCCAAACTGGGGTGGACTTGTTCTGCGCTGCTGTTCCAGGCCACTCTTCTAATGCATACTCTTATTAAGCTGTGCAAGCTTACAGCTCTTTAATCTTTTTGAACACATGTTGAGAAGAATAAAAGCAATTTTGTTTGGGAAACTGAAGGCCATGTTCAGCTGGAAATAAGCTTTTTCTATAATCTCACCTCTTGCTTTACAGAGCCGGCTGCGGGGCCATTACCCAGTAACCCCTGAAAGGCACCACCTTGCTCCATTCATTTTCTCTCTTTTTTTTTTTTTTTTTTTTTTTTTTTAAATCCTGGGAGGGGAGAATTAAGGAAAAAACCCCTAATTTTGGCTCTTTTTCCACGAATTGGTACAATTTTACGATTTCTGCCCTCAAAATAATCTCAGATCTGGGCTTCCTTTGGCTCAGAGCTAATCTGGATGTAATTCCCCTCCCTCTGCCTCTGCCCTTGGCAGCACACAAATACAGATTAGAGGGTTATATAAATGTAATTTTCTAATTAATTATTTCAGGGCCAACCGCTGCATTTTTTATGTATACCAACAAATGCACATAAAGTTCAACTGTGAGCGAGAGGAAGCTTTATATAACAGGAAGGTTTTCTGCTCAGCCTCTGGAAAATAAACTGCCCCTTCACACTGACCTCAGCCAAACTCCCCAGCGCGACGCTGGAGCAAAACCCCCGCCGCCAAAACATCCCCCCACCTGCACCCCAAAACCCAGCCAGGGCCGGGCAGGGACCCCCGAACCACCGGGGATTTCCCAGCGACGCTGTCCCGCCGGGGAGCGGCACTTCATCCCGCCCGAAACATTGGGGGAAACCTGAAAGAAAGAGGATTTTGTTTTCTTTCTAAATAGCTCACGGAAAAAATACTTGCACGGCCTCTTTAAAAATAAACTGAAGTGTTCATTAGTTGGCCTATTTTTTCAGGTGTATTCTAATAGCACTAATTAACTCTAAGGTAGATTTTAGCACTTCAGCCTCCCTTTCTGCCTTCAAATGCCAAAACAAATCTTGCCATAATTACCAGCAATCCTTTTCATTACCGGCTGCCTAATTATCCTATTAATAGCACATCCTAAGAGACTATATTTGCTTGGCAGGCAAATATTTGTTTTTAAATTAGCAAACACAAAGACAAACTGCTCTGTTTGCTGAAGGATTTTGAAATGCAAAATGGTTCACATTCATGGAAAAAAAATTAATCCAAGTAAAACCAAATGCTTAATCCATTTGAAGCATTTGAATCTTTTCCGTGCATTCAACAAGGAGGAGGAGAACTGTGCCAGAAGAGGTATCCTGGAATACCTTTATAATAACACGCCTGTGTCTGTGCAAGGGCTCGTGTCAGTTTGTCCACTCGGGGACGGACGCGATGCTCAGCCAGCTGCTGGGAAAACGGACCCTTGCAGGGGCTTCTGCAGCTCAGAAGCCATCGTGCTTCAGGAAACAAGAAAAAGACGATTTGCACCCTCTTCCTCCCTTTTTGAACTTAAAATCCAAATTGAAACTGCTTTCGAGCAGCCCCCGGGGAGCGTGGCGAGACCCTCTGAGGGGAGGTCACGCGTGATTTTGGGGCAGGGACCCTGCTGCGCTGTGCGGCTGCGGGTGCAGCGGGGCCGCTCCTCGCATCGGACTGTAGCGAGAAAACAAGCTGCCACGGCTGCAGGAGCAACCCCTCCTCTCAGGGCTCTGCAGGGCAATATTGGCCCAGCACAGACGGCTCCGGTGTGGGAGGGTGCTGCGTGGAGGGAGGATGCTGCGTGGAGGGAGGATGCTGCATGAGGGAGGATGCTGCGTGGAGGGAGGATGCTGCGTGGTGGGAGGATGCTGCATGGCACGAGGATACAGTTGTGGAGGGAGGATGCTGCGTGGCATGAGGATGCTGCATGGTGGGAGGATGCTGTGTGGCACGAGGATGCTGTGTGGTGAGAGGATGCTGCGTGGAGGGAGGATGCTGCGTGGAGGGAGGATGCTGTGTGGTGGGAGGATGCTGCGTGGAGGGAGGATACAGTTGTGGAGGGAGGATGCTGCATGGGATGAGGATGCTGCGTGGTGGGAGCACGCTGTGTGGTGGGAGGATGCTGCGTGGAGGGAGGATGCTGCATGAGGGAGGATGCTGCGTGGAGGGAGGATGCTGCGTGGTGGGAGGATGCTGCATGGCACGAGGATACAGTTGTGGAGGGAGGATGCTGCGTGGCATGAGGATGCTGCATGGTGGGAGGATGCTGTGTGGCACGAGGATGCTGTGTGGTGAGAGGATGCTGCGTGGAGGGAGGATGCTGCGTGGCACGAGAATACAGTTGTGGAGGGAGGATGCTGCGTGGCACGAGGATGCTGCATGGTGGGAGGATGCTGCATGGTGAGAAGATGCTGCGTGGAGAGAGGATGCTGCGTGGCACGAGGATGCTGCATGGCACGAGGGTGCTGCGTGGTGGGAGGATGCTGCGTGGTGGGAGGATGCTGCGTGGTGGGAGGACGCTGTGTGGCACGAGGGTGCTGCGTGGTGGGAGGATGCTTCGTGGCAGGTGGATGCTGCGTGGCACGAGGAAGTTGGGGACACCGGGGAGGCACGCACCTCTGCACACCGCTTGTCCCACCGGGCCGAGGTGCTAATGCCATCACATTTTGCTTTTAATAGGGAGAAGTAGTGCGCCCTCTTGGCATGCAAAACTCCAGAGTGATTAGCCAGAAGAGTTAATTATTTATCCTATAGTGAAGAGGAGAGGTGATAAAGGACTTGAGCGACATGCCCCGTAGGAGTGGAGAGCGATGGGTGGCACCAGGTGCTTCTTGGGCTCCAGTGGTGGCTCAAAGCTGCTGTGGAAGCTCCATCACTGGGAGGCAGAGGATGACGGGATGCTCCTGTGCTTGTGGGGGAAGGCGATGGCAGAGGCTGTGCAGGAAGCTCCATCTCCAGGATTCAAACCAAACAAGGATCAATAGATTTATCTGCAGCAGAGGAACTCCGCCGACATGCTTGCAGTCTATGTCAGAGCAGCTGAATTATTTATGGACCTAGAGGGGCTTTATCCCTGTGGGCTTGCAGAGCATCTACCTTCACAGGCACAATTACAGGCAGCTCTCTTCAGAAAACCAACACGTCTTTTTTTTTTTTTTTTAATAAAAAAGCCAACTACTTCTTCCCTCGGTTATAAAAAGAGAAATACAACCTCATCTTGCAAACCACGGAGATGAAGGAGATAAACGGGCAGCACTCTGCAGCTGTGTGTTACTGCAAGCTCCGTGGGCACAGACAAGCTCCCAGGCAGAAGCAGGGGGTCACCTGCATTTGGGGTGCACATGCAACACGGGCTTGTGCCCATGCCCGAACCCCGGCTTGTTGTCTGTCTCCTTACACCTCCCCTAACCTCCACCTCTCTCGCTTTTTCTCTGCAGACTGAGACAGGAGGAGGGTTAAATGTGTGGCTCTTCCTTCTGAGTTAAGTCCAACCTCCCATGCTGTAGCCTGGGAGATCTCAGTCCTGCCAGGACAGGATATTGTATCTGTCCAAATTTGCTCCCGGTGCCTGCCTGCCCCCGGCTTGGTCCCCCCCGCCACCGCCACCAGCACCCCGGTGCCCCCGCCTGCAGCAGGCAGCACTGCCAAGGAGCTTAGGGGACTTTATTCGGGATTAGAGGGCGCAGCAATAGGGCCAATCTGCTGCTCCTCCACTGCAAGGACCCCAGCGCTGGGTAACCAAACCCCCAAAACCCGGCAGCCAGGGCGGGCTGAGGGTACGGGGAGAGGGACACCACGCTGCGAGGGAAAATGAGTCAGTTCCTGGGAAATAAAAGGTTAATCAGCCTGCGCAGAGCATTGCCCAGGGTTTACTTGAATGGCTCCAGTCTAAAATATAGCGGCGGCCACATGGAGCATACAAAGGGGCTTTGCAATCCATTATGCCGCATCGGAGACCTGGCTGAGACCACACATGTGAGAGCAGCAGTAAATAATGCATCGCCGCCCCGGCCAGCCTCCCTCCTTCTCCCGTTCCTTTTACCCTGTCAAACCCCCTGTCAGATCCTGCTGCCAGGCTGCCCATTTGAATAAGCACCGCGGGATAACAAATACCAAACCCCTCCTCCTGAAAAAAAAAAAAAAAAAAAAAAAAAAAGAAAAAAAACAAAAAACAAAAAACAAAAAACAACAATACAAGAGACCGGTATCGCTGTGAAATGCAGGGTCTATCCCTGCTCCTTGCAGGAAGAGAAGGGATGGAGGATAAAGCTCTCCCCGCACACCAGCAGCCCACGCAGGACACCCACACCCACTCCAGCGGTGGTTTATAGGCTCTGGGTTTCTCAGGCTGTGGGTCAGGTCGTCTGAGCGCGATGGGGACAGAGATGTACCTCTGCTCTGAAAGGCAGCCGTGACCATCCCGTATCTTGGCCGACTCCAGCGGTCAGATCTCCAGGACCTGCTGGCACGTTCAGGTGACGCTTCCCCAAAACAGCAGAGCCTCGGGGGTACCCACCCTGCATCCCGGCACATCCAACGGGCGCTCGGCACCCGGCAGCGATGCCCAGCTGCACCGGGGGACCTGGGGACCACACTCCTCCTCCCACCCACGATGAAGCAAAGCGCTGCACCGCCGCTGAGACCCGAGCCAGGGCAGGCTGTGCACCTTACGTGTCACACTGACACCGACAGACAAAAACCTTTGGGAGAGCGACAGCAGCACGGCTGGGCCCGCGGCCCCCAGCAGCAGCAGACAAGCTGTGCGGCGCCGGCAGAGGTTTGTCACCGCCTGCTAATTATATCGGGGGATGAGGATGAGGTTTGGGAAGAGGGTGAGCCTCCGAGCTCAGCATTCTTGAAGCGAAGGAGAGCCACCACTTCTGCAGCAGAAGGACACGGTAATTCAGGAGCTCCCCTGTCTCTGTCGGGCACGCACCGACACGAGGTTTGGCGTGACTCTGCCCCAGTTGGGCTCAGAGATGTTTAGGAGCGGCTTAACGGCCTCCTGCGCTGTGCCATGTCCAGAAGCTCCCCCCAGGTCCCCCCCTGAGGCTCCCCAAAGACTCCGGCCATCCCTGGAAAAACACCGAGCCCCGGGGGTCCATGCCCACTTGGTTGCCAACCCTTTACCCAGCAGAAAGCCCTTTTCAGGTCTGTCTCCTCTGATGGAACCAAGAAAGAAAAGAGGGTTTCTAGTAGCAAAGCCTCGGCCAGCAGCGTTGGCACCCGCTGCTCCCGAGCCCCCCGAAAAAGGCGCAAATCGGAGCCAAACACACGAGGCTGGGCAGGGTGGGAAGGACTCGCCCCCAAGGATCCAGGCTCCGGGTCGCTTCACCCGGTAGCAAAGCGAAGCACACGCCGCGGCGAAGGCAGCCCGACAGCCCTGCAATCCGGCGAAGGAGCGGGCCAACGCCGCACAACCGCACACCCCGTGGCAACGGGAGCTCCTCCACAGGGCAAATAGGGTGGTTTTTTTTTTTTTTTTTTTGGAGGGGGTCCTCATAACCCCCCCAGCCTGTAACCCCGCGCGTTACCGGGAGCAGGTTGCCAGCTGTTTTATCAGCCCCGCTCCGAAATTCAGAACGATGTCAGGAGAAACCAAACCCCTTTGAAGCAGAGATTTTTCCTGTCTTCTCATTTTTCCCGTGGAACCCGAGAGGATCAGCAGATGAGCACAGAGGGTTTAATCCAGCCTCCGGAGAGGCCAGGGGGGTGACCCCGGGAGGAAGGCTCTCCTCTGCCTCCCTGGGTGACATGAGAAGCCCTTTCCCAGCGCTCCGGGGCTTTTGAGGGGATCCCATCCGCCGTTCCCACCTCTGCTCCGGGAGCCGTGCAGGATGAGCACGTGCCTGGAGCCTTGCTGGCAATTCGGGGCCGCTGGGGATGTCCTCGGTCACTCAGTGGTGGTTCCTCTTGTCATGTCCTTTTAGGTCAAAATCACAACTATTTCACATTTAACTGTTTCAGTGGTAAGAGTGATTCTTCCAGCTCCTCCAGCACCTTAATTAACTCACAGTGCGTGTCCTTGTTTCGGTTTGAGCAATGGGTGAGAAAGAACTGCTCCCAGAAATCTTATAACCGCCAGTTTTCTAGGGTGGGAGGAAGGTTCTCCCCCTGTCAGGGGAGAATGTGTGGGACAGGCACCCCATACTGCGTGGGGAACTGGTCCCAGCATGGGTGCGGGTGGTGATGGAGGAGCTGGGGTGCTCGCTGCCGAGGCAGAGGAGGCTGGTGCCTGCCAAGCTCAGCTTCCCGCAAGCCTCGGGGGTCCCCAGCACCCCTCATGGGTAGGAGGTGTGGGGGGACACCTGCAAAGGCTGGGAGAAAGCAGTCCGGGCTCCGGAATGTGCATTTCTCCAAGAAACCCCAATCTCAGCAGAGGTGGGTGGAGGTGGAACCCCCAGCCAGAGCAGCCCCTGGAGCTCCCCAACCCCTGGTGTGAAAACGGGGCAGAAACTCTGGCTAAAGCTGGAGAAAAAAGGAGAAAAAAAAAAAAAAAAAGGAGAAACCAGAGTCAGAGCGCCTCGCACATCAGGAGCAGGGAAACAAGCCCGGCTCCCCTAATTCACAGAGGTTGGCTTCCACCCGGCACGGGGTGGGAGGCAGATGGCCTGCCGAGGGGTGCGCCCGCCCGGGGGGGGCCGGCTCGCTTCGGGGGGTGCCGAGCCCTGGCCACGTGAAACCCGAACATCTGCAGCGCCATGTGGTGCGAGTGGCCCCCCGCGCCCCCCAACCCGCAGCTAAACACCATCAATTATTCATGACCGAGTTATTTGTGGTGCAAAGGGTCCATCAGCGACTTTGATTAAAAATCCAATGAGTAATGAATATGCAAAAGCGAGTGACTGCTTGGAGGAACAGATTTGTCAAATTGTCCATACTTCATCCAGATAAAGAAAAATCTCAAGAGGTCCTGAAATTGAAAAACTTACCATCAAATCACAGCATTATCTTAATGATTAAATCCCCTCTGCCACACAGACACTTCGCATGAATCTGAATAGGAAAATATTTGTATCTTAAATTCGAAGTAAGGGCAGCAAGAAGAGTGGCGCGCACACAAGAGGAAATGTGATTTTAATTCACATTGTGACTCCACAGCCATTTAATTATTTTAATTAGGCTTAATTAGTGGTAAATTTACAATGATATGCTTGATACCTGGCATTAAATCTTTCATGCATAAATGTTTTGTTAAAATGAGAAAATAGGCATGTGGCATTTTGCCAGCAATTAGTGCTGAATGCTCTAATGAAAGATTACTGCTCTGCCGTGATTCATGATGACAGGCAGAGCCGCGGAGCTGTTGGTGCTTCACCGGGCAGACAATAACCCCGTCCCCGTCACCTGCAGCGCTGCCTCTGCCGTGGCTTCCGACCGGAGCCGGGGGCATCGCTGCTCCCCCGGGCGAGTGGCATCCCTTCCGCGGGCAGTGGGATGCTGGTGGCTTTGCAGGTGGCCCGGGGAGGGGACCGGCCGGCTGCTGGCCGCCCACTCCCCACCCCACAGACCCCGCAGGCTGTGGGGTCACCCGAAGCATCCCCCCTCCTTCCCAAGGGTGACGGTGCCCCGGGCCAGCCGGGTTGGTCCCTCTCCGCCTCCCGCTGCAGGAGAATCCATCCCCACCCCGAGGTCCCAGCTCCCCCCTCTCCTGGGTTTTCCTGACACCTCCTTTCCTGCACCCCACAGATTCCTGGATCCTCTCCCGCCTCTCAGTGCAGCCAGCCACGCTCGATCATGCTTCAGCTCCCCTCGCCTTCCCTTTTTCCTCAAATTTTTTCAGCCCCTTCTTTCCCCTGGAGCTCCGGCTACCGGAATCCTCATGCACTTTTAAAAATCCTTTGGGAAAGCTGGAGGAGAGGTGATTTAGTAGCGATACCTGATGTGTTTGGAGCACAGCTCTTGGCTCACCGCTGGTCCCACGCTGGCCAGATCAACTCCACCACCACACAAGATGAGAAGAAGCATTTCCATCAGCTCAGCCCGAAACACGGGTTCATTTCTTACCTTCCCCCGGACGAGCAGATGGAAGGGCTGAGCCACAGTGGGGTGAGTTCCAGGGCCGCTCTGCGGTCCCGGTGTTGCCGCCTCTCGGCCGCCTCACACGCTGTGAGATTCAGAGCTGGTGTGGGAACGCAAGGGGAGGTCACCCAGCTCCCACCGGGGACCGGGAAACTCCAAGATTTGGAAAGGGATTATAACACCAGACTCCCCTTTGGCTATTACAGAGTGCACTGTGGAGGGAGGATGACTCCCAAGTGCCCTTCGCACGTGCCGTCTCGTGCCAGCTACCCCCGAGCCCCCCGAAGGTACCGAAACGCCTGTGCCGCCGCCTCCTTCCCTCCCCTTTGAAAGGAAACACAAATCAGCCACATTCCCTGCCCATAAATGCAACAGAACAGTTCGGTTTGGGTCATGCCGAGCTACCACCCAAATCCGGACGTATCTGCTGCGGAGTGACAGAAATGCTTAAAGGACTGCTAAAAATTCCTCGGCTTTGCCTGGCTGTAAGTGGAAGCAGTGCTAACGAGAGGGGTGCCCGCTCCCCGCAGCCTGGGTGCAGGTGGGGGGTGGTGGTGGTGGGGGGGTCCCAGCTCGGAGCACCCTGCAAACGCAGGGGTGGGTGGGGTGCACCCTATTTTCCTACGCCAGCCTTGTGTTTGCATTGCAAATGTGCCCTTGGGCGTGCGCGGCGTGCAAGACCTCCGCGGGCAGGAGATGTGCAGCCGATGGATCTGCACGCCTTTCGGCTCACCGAGCGACGGGAGACCGATCCGTTCGTCTTGGCATTAAAAGTGGTGAATTGAAAATGGCAAAAATTCCTCTGTCTATAGCATAGGAAAGACGTAGCGCCCTGGGCTGGATGGAAAAGCTGCTGAGCTTACTGGGCACGGGGAGAGGTGGTTCGGCTGGGTTAGCACCAGGAGAAACGGAGAGAAGCAACGAGGCTCTGGAGACCTTGGGAAGCTTTTGGCAGCCAACACGAGTGAGTTATTGGAAATATATGCAGACTGAGTGTTTTGCAGCTGGTGGCACACCATTTCCTCATTGCTCAGCAAACACAACCCAACCCCCGCCGTCGTGGAGCAAATGAGGTGGTCAGGCTCTTGGGGAGAAGGGTCGGATTTGCATCTTCCCCCTAGATTAGGGTCTCCTGAATTTCTAAAGCTCCTCTGTCCAGGGAAGGGCATCTGGAGAACCACGAGGCTGCTCAGAGCCTCCAGAACAGGGTGAGGAGAAGGAACGAGCTGGGAAATTAATGTTTTATACAGAACCCATCACATGGAGAAGTCCAAGATACAGGCACCCAGTGTTTCAATTACAGACCTGCTAAAAATCACAGGAAGATGAATTCCAGTATTTTCTAACTACAGTTAAGTGCACCGGGAGGATATTAACTGTCTCCCCGGCCCTATTGATCTTCCTGTCTCCCGCTGCTACTGGAAACAATTAGAGGTCAATAAGCAACATGAGATGAAATTTACAGCTGCCAGATAAACCATTTGGAAATATTTCCTTGCCCTTTTACATCAGTGGTTCTGTCAATACCGCAATCAAATATTTTTTATGGAAAAGAGAGTATCTTAGAAAAGATATCTGTCCTGTCCCGCGGGCTGGGAGCGCAGCATGTAAATACGGGGCCAGCGGCTGGCTGCGCGCAGCCCCCCCAAAGCGAAACCCAGCGTACAAAGAGCAGTGAGACTTTCTGTTATAACAGCAGCATCCATCCGGGAGCTGCACTAATGTATTTACCCTCTCGGTGACCCTGCGAGAAGAAATAAGAACTCTTCCTCCTGAAGCAGACAAGGAGGAAAACAGGGCGTGAAAAGGTTGGCGGGGGGGGGGGGAGGGTGTGCAGTTTGCAAATGGCACCCGGGCAGTGACACCCCCCCCCCAGCCCCGCCCGTGGATGAGGACGTGGGAACGGCTGCTCAGCTTTGCCCCAGGCTCCGGGCTGGATGCACACGCGTGTTGGGTGGCACACAAGGGGCACCCACGGCTGTGCCGGGACGCCGGGGGGCTCCTGCACGTGCGGTGGCTGGGCCACGGCCCCGCAGGGGTGCCAGGGTGGGCTCAGGACCGCTCACAGCACCGCCGCGTTGCCACCGCGCGCTCCCGGGCTCCTGTCCCTGCAGCGATCCCCTCCCCGCCAGCCGCCGTGGCACCGTCTTGGTGCTGGGGCGAAGGGTGATGGAATGACCACGGGGGACCTGGCAAAATCACAGCGTCCGAGGCAAGCGCGGGAACAGAGGCACCCCCCTGCCCCAGCCCCCAGCACCAACACCAGGGACTTGGGGCGACGCGCTGGAATCTAATCTGGCTCCTGGCAAGAGATATCCAACCTGAAGAGATGCACGGTTCTTACATTAAAAAAAAAAAAAAAAAAAAAAAAGCCATAAAGTCTACGCATACATGACAGATTTACTAAAGAAGCAATTCACTGCAGTGCCATCAAGCAAGTGTACATACAGCTCAATTTTGTAAGGAATCATTCATGGTACATTTAGTAAGGCTCCAGGATGAATGGGCTGAAGCATTCTTTTGCTATTTATCTCCTATTTTCCTTGCTTGTTAACTCCTCCTCCCTGAAGTCGGCTCTCACCACATCCCCACCCCTGATCCCCCTGAGCAGCCGTGGCGGGATGGGGAGAGCCCTGAGCCCCCCTGGGTGCCAGCTGCCGGCTGGGGACACGCCACCTCCTCCCGCCACTTCTGCAGGGCCCCGGAGCACCCGGCGGCCCATCTCCCCGCAAAGGGGCCGAGCCGAACCTCCAAACCCCAACTCCAGCAGCCACCTCCTTTGAAACAACCCCCCCTCCCCGTCCTCCTTCCAGCCTTTTTCCTGACTTCTGCAGATCGCCAAAATCCCCTGGGCACTCCGTCCTTTCTCCCTGCGCCCCTGCCCGGCCACCACCCCCCCCCCCCCCGCCACCGGCTCCGGTGCCCACCATCCCTCCCGGCCTGAAGAGCCACCCCGCAGCTCAGCAGCGCTCCAGAGCAATAAATGAAAAGGAAAGCTCTTCCTAAGCCGGCCTTTCTCCCCTAAGACGGGGTTCAGCTGTCCCCCAGGTCGAGCTGGCGGGGGCAGAGCCCGGCGTGGCGGCAGCCCTGGGCCCCGCTGCCGAAGCAGCCAGCGAGCCGGGTCCCGCAGCCCGAGCGCATCTCCCGCCGACCCTGCGTGGAGGCAGGCGCTGGTGAAAGGCTGGCTGTCCCCAAACGACCCCTGCGCCTCTCCGGAGGGAGCCTCCATCCTCCCAACACCTTGAATTTTGGCAGGAGGGGAGACGTGCGTCTGTGCGTACGTGCCGCTGGGAACGATTTTGTCAACAGCGCTTTAGCATCCAAGTGATTCTCATCGCAGCTGGTACTAGGAGCGCTGGGAACTGCAATAAAAACAGTTTTATAAAATAGAGCACCTCGCATTTGCATATCTTGTGCGTAAAAGCGCACACTTGGATGCTGACACTGAAGACTCCCTGGGTCCAGGTCTGGTCTGGTAGCAACAAGGGGAATAGTAAACAGTGAAAAAACCCACCCTCTCCCTGTTATACCAGATGGCAAACAAGGGCTGGAGCAGAAAACTTAGCACTTCTTAATTAAATACCACTTCAGTTTGGAGTCCAACCGGCTCGAGGTCAGTGAACAAAATATCTTTCTCTGCGAGGCGAGGGCACACCAGTTAACCCACAGGCATTAGCTATGCCCTCCACTCCATCTGTGCCTGCTGGCTGGGAATCTAGGGACACTGGTACTGGTGTGTTCTGGGGCGTACTGGGGTAACTGAGGTGCCCCGGGATGTGCTGTGTCCCAGTTAACGCCGGAGGAGGGGGGGCAGCTGTGGTGCTGCCTGGAAATGCCGGCATCTTTTGGCATAATAAAAAAAAAAACAGAATAATCCTGCAAAGCAAGGGGCACATGCTCCACCAAACGCTTTGCCCATGGATCCCCCAGAAGGCACATGGGGAGTCGTCTCGCACCCCTCTACATCCTGCAGCTCTTCTTCTCACCCCACGTTTATGCGCCTTGACAGGGAGGTGTGTCCCCCCCCCCCCGGCTCCCCTCCCAGCCCCACACCCCAGGCTGCCCGGCTGTCGGATCTCGCAGCAACAGTCCCCAAGCTGCAAGACCACAAACTTCTTTATGCTGAATACTAACAGTATAAAACAAATGTATTGCCAAGAAAAGCACGGCTCTTCCAGCAGGCAGCGGGGAGCACAGGTCGCAGCACCAGACAGATAATCAGCAGCTTTTTCGAGCCTGCAGGCTACAACGAGTAACTTGAAGGCTGAGAGACAAATGAGCCTCGATCTTAAGTTATAATTGCAGGACGTGGTAACCGAATCTGCCAGTCTGTGGCTTTAAGAGAGCTGGAGATGGAAACCTCCCCTGAAGCCCCTGCGACAGATCCTCGAGTGCTCCATAGCTGCTGAGGGCAGACTTCCATCAGAGCTATGAGCCCTGAGTAAACCGTGAGCTTGGCCACGTACCTGCAGCCCCAAAGCCGTGCTAGCAACACCTCTTTGCCCCCCAGGAGGTGGGGTGATCGTAGGCACCCACTCTTGACCGAAACCCTGGGTGCTCACCCACGCTGGGTGACCCCAACCAAACCCCCCGGCTCGTGATCGCCGTGCGTGGCTTCATTTTATTTGCATTTAATTTTATTTGCACTGCAGGTCTTCCCTGACCTTCGCGGCGATGCCCTGGACAGGGTCCCTCTATGCTGCTGTAATTAATAAATACCAACAATCAGCCCAGTACCTGCACTGCCATGGCACAATAAAATTTAACAATAACAGAGTAATTTGGTGAGGTCAGAAACACTTTCTAGTTTCCGTGGAGGTCTCTTTGCCAAACAAGCACCAGGCCTCCCCCAAAACTCAGGGCTGCAGCACCCCTGGTCCCTCTGCCCAGACCACAGTGCTCCGAGGGAAACCGTTCTTCTTCCAGGACGTTAATACAATTTTCTCTACTAAACTCCTGAGCGGTGATACATAGGAGTGTTAACAGCCTGCGAGGGTCTCATACATCATCTGCTTTTTCCATTATTAAAGGTCTGCGTGGGTATTTTGGAGGGCTGGCTGTGGAAAAGGCATGGCACATGTGCTTCTACCTCCAGGCTTCGGGGTATTTAGAGCATCTCGGCCCGACAAGATGAAAGCAAACACAAAAAATATTCTTACCTGGATGCTTTGGATTGCCGCCGGCACTGTGCACTCCAGTTGCCCTATTTCTGCTTGTTTTAAAGAAATCCTTGGCAAAGAGAAAGGTGCACCTTGAAATTGTCCAAAGCTTTCCTGACTTAAAATAAAAAGGAGAAAAGACAATTCGGCCACTGTTTATTACGGGGGACAGCAGCCTCAGGCAGGGGTGGGGATGCTGGCTCGGTCCCCATTTCCCAGAGCTAATGCTGGACCTGGCTTGGGAAAACCCACTTAAGCCCACCCTGCAGCCTAACACTGAGATCTTCCAGAGGGCTGCAGCCCTTCAAGGTGCAGAAACCCCAGCAGTTTGTGGTTCTGTGGACCAAAAAAAAAATGAGGATTTTTTTAGATACACATTCTTAAAACCAAGGGTGGACATTTTTAAATGCCAAACCTCGTAATGATGGTAGGTGAGCAAGCATCCTCCAGGTGCCAAGGTGCCCCTGTGTGGGAGACAGCAAGTCCTGTGGTGGTCTGAGAGCAAATGTCACCGTTTCCATGGGGAAGCACTTATTTGAACAACAGCAAACCCCTTATTTTACCGAATCTTTTCAATTTCGAAAACAAACTCGCAGCAAGGATTCACTATTTGACTAACGGAAAGCTCTGCAGATGGAGGAGGTGGCTGCTCGGGTACCGAGGAATTTACAAAGCAACCTGTTGAAGGCTACACGTGTTCAGCGGAAGGAGAAGGAAGGGTAAATGCAGACCATGTGTGTTGGCAACGAGCAGGGGCTTGGGGGATCAGATGTCAAAGGCTCTAAATTTGGACATTACAAGGAGCAAAATCCCTCTCCCCAGGCCCAGCAGCCCCGCTGCAAACGCAGGGATGCTGCTCCGAGACCTGGGATGAGGGAGCTTTGCCAAATTCAAACACAATTTCAAAGGCATCGCCCTGGGAAGGGTGCACAGGAGCCACTAGCCTCCTCAGGGTGAGCACCCCAACCTACCAGGGGGGATCTCTCGCCCTTCTGATTGCAGCCACGTAGTATTTTTTTTGTTCACAAGGGCTTGTCTGTGCTAATTATTAGCGAGGCGGGAGTCTGGCCACCTCTGCTTGAAGCTCTCACGGCTCATAACGCTGCTCACAGCCACGCTGCTGCTGGCAGGACGGGAATTCAGCCGGTGCATTTCCCGCAGCCTCACCGTACTGATGCTCTGAGTGCAGACGCAGGTCCAGACCTGCTCCCCCTCTCCGGGCTCTTGGGAACACCAGGAGCAGCTCCTGGACCATTGCATCCCCTTGGCTCCATGCAACCCCTTGGCTCCATGCATCCCCCCAGCTCCATGCATGCCCCCAGCCCCATGCTTCCCTCCCTCCTCTCCCCACCCCCCCCCCCAATCTGGCAGCCAAGCTGGGGGGTGCAGGGGTGTTGATCACCAAAGGGGTGCGAGCAGGTGACTGCAGCTCAGCTGCCACCACCCAGGTGACAAGGTGTGCAGCTCGGGGACTGGCATGCCCTGCCCAATGCTGGGGTTTTGCAAAGGGGTGTGCAGGATGCGGGAGCTTTCCCAGGCTGCCAGTCCCACCCAGGCACCATCCTGCGGGTGCTGAGCTGCCCGCGATGCCCCCGCACCCTCCATCCTGCCAAGGACAACCAGCACCTCGCAGGAACAGTCCCTCTGGAAAGCTCGGGGTTAACACCATCCCATTCAAGAGGCTTTTTTGCTAAAAAACAACATTATTTACAGCTCCTACCTCCTCAAGGGTAAATCTGCAGCCACATCATTAAGCACAGACAAAAGCCTTTAACCAGGCTGGGGCGGGGGTATTCACAGCCAGCCGGGATGGGGCTGGGGGGAGACCAAAGCCCCTCCACCCCCCCGTGAATGCAAACCCCGGGGTGGCTGCATGCCCTGGTGCTGGAGCCATGGTGAAAAGCGGAGCATCCCGGAGCGGCCTCATCCACGGGACCCCCCCGCCGCTGCCTGCCCGCCGTGACACGGGAGCCTCTGAGCCGCCGGGCTGGCAGACACCCGTTAGCTGAAAGGGAGGAAGACCCAGAAAAACCAACATCCCTCCCCTTGGGCTCGCCACCCTTCCCGCTCTCACTGCTATCCATCCTTCCATCAGCCATCCCCGGCATCCCCCCCCCCGCCCCCAGCTGCAGGCAGCCTTCCAGTGGGTGCCCACTGAAATCCATTGTTCATGGGTGGGGAAAAAGGAGCCAGGATGCTCCCGGCTTCTTTGGAGGGGCGGTTTCTCATTTCTGCCAGCAGTAATTTGGAACCACTTACCAGATGGAATAAAGCAGCGGATTCTTTAGTGGTGACAAAAATGGGGCATCCTACCAGCTGCAGCCTAGCTGGGGTTTGAAGGAGGGGCTCAGGTGGGCTCCTGCCCTCTTCCCTCTTTTTACATGGAAGGACAGATTACAACCCTCTTCCCAGGACAGTCCGGAGAGCCGGTGGTTATATTACATGACAAAGAGCCACTGCACCTCCCTGCAAAATGATGTGCTGCTAAAACTCTGGTTAATTCTTGCATTCGACCTTCATAGCATAATCTGGTTAATGTGGTTCCGGGGCTGAGCAAGCCCCATCTCCCCGCACATAATTCAATAACGGTTTGAAGAGCGAGATCCTCAGATGCTTATGTTGTCATGGAATCCATGAAATAAGATTAATCGGGGCAGAGGAAAAGAAAGTGAGAAATCAGAGCCTAGTTGGGGAGGATAAGAGGAGCTGAGGAGGATTGCCATTGAATACCAATAGCTCTCTCATCTGAAGATCTCCAGACCTCTTAAGACACAGAGAGAGACTTGCTACTCCTTCACAGGAGGAGCGGCGTGTCAGTCTGCGCAGGGTCTCCAGCAACAATTCACAGGTCAGGCACTTCTCCGGGAACAGAAAAGGTACTAGAAAATGGTCTGAATTATTTCCGTTTCGTGCCAGCCCGCAGAGCCCCTGGGTGCAGACGCAGCTCCTGCCTAGGGCAGAGCCCCTGCACCGTCCACGGCTCCTCACCGGGTCAATGGGCCACACAGCCTTGATTAACTGCATTAATTAGGGGAACATGGGAAACTCAGGGATGAGAAATGCTACTAATCTCCTCCTGCAAAGGAGAAAATAATTCGTGAGTTGATTTTGGGTGGCCAGGGAGCAATCTGCAGAGCAAAGGGCCCTGCTCTGAAGGTGGTCTGAAACGAGGGGCACGTCTCACCCGCGAGGAGCAATTCCCTTCCACTTCATGAAAAAGCATCGAGTTATCTATACCTGGGGCTAGAAGAACAGATCATGCCCCACATGTGCTTCTCCAGCTCCATCACCACCAAAGCACTGGCTGGTGTGACACAGCAGCATCTCGCACAGCTGTTTTCCAGGCCTCCTTCCCTGGGCTTTGACGATTCCCCAGGGAATTGGATGGATCCAGCCCCAGATCGTGGAGTGCAGACAACAGAAAGGTGCATTTCTGTAGGTAAAATTAGGATGCTCAGGTTCAAATGGGAGCCCTGGGCTGCCGCTGAGAGCTGTGACCCTGCCAGTCCTTCTCCCCTGGGACTCCCCCCGGCACCGACGCGCGTTACCGCCCCCAAAATAATTTCCAGGGCACCTGAGCGCTGCTGAATTGCATCAAGACAAATTCTGGTGTGTGAGCTAATCGTGGAAGGCAGCACTAAATCAAACCCACTGCTCTTGTTATGTATCGGAGGTGGAACTGAGCCATACCATGTGGATATGGATTTGTACAGTCCCTAATTTAGGGGTGGGTTGGATTCCATTCATATCCCACCTGACGCACATGCATTGGGTGGTTGGTTTGCCAGGAGGTGGGAAAAAATAGAAAGCATTTTCAAAGAAAGGAGAACAACTTCCTTCTTAGGCCTCCTTAACGTTGCTCTGAACGCAGAAATCACTCCAGAGATCATTTAGATATGCTTAGCTGATAATTTAAGCTTATAATTAAAAAATGATTTATTGACATAAGCTTTAGTGGAAGAAGATGTTAGAGCTTCATGTTAAGTCCTCATTCACATCCTTTAGACTCGAGGATTATTTATAACAAGCCCTTATAGCTAGAAGAGTTGGGTGAGAGTAAAATCTCTGTACCTGCTCCATTTTCCCCATGGGGATAAATCCTTCTCTTTTAATTCTCAGACAGGATAGGACCCGAGGAATCACTTCAGTTTCACACTTCATCACGCCCGCTCTTCAACAGTTTGTCAGGATTTCCTCTGCTCATCGGAGAAGGCAAACCCGAGTATCTTGCCTCCCTGCGTCGTGCAGGTGCGCAGGGTCATCGCCTCACAACCCAGCTGAACCAGCTAAGGGCAGAGATTAGATCAGAAATATCAGTGCGAGCCGGGACAAAAAGAGGCAGGGAGGGACCTGGTGAAAAATAACATTGCTATGTGCCACCAGGAAGGAGGGCTTGCCCGTCCTTCAGAGCACTCAGCTCATAACCCAGCAGTATTTTATGATGCTTAATAGCTTCGTCGGCGATCCAGATGATGGGAGGGAGCGTGTCCTGAGGACTTTTGCTGACGAGACCAAACTGAGTGGGAAGTGGACGCTTCGGAAGGGAGAGCCACGCCGCAGGGAGGCCTGGCTGGGCTGGAGGGGTGGGCTAACAAAAACCTGCCGAAGGTCGACAAGGCCAAGTGTGAGGTCCTACGCCCGGGAAAACACTATCCCAGCAGAGGCTGGGATCTACCCGGCTGGGGAGCAGCTCTGGGGAAAGGGACCTGGGGGACAAGAAGCTCCAGAGGAGGGAGCAGGGTGCTGCTGCGGCACAGAAAGCCAACGGGGTGCTGGGTGCATCGGCGAGGGCATCGCCAGCAGAGGCACAGAAGTCATTGTCCCGCTCTACTCAGCACTTGCCAGGCCACACCTGGAATATCGTGTTCAGTTTTGGTCCCCGCTACGCAAAAAAGATGCAGCCGGACTGGAGAGGGCCCAGAGGAGGGTCACAGAGATGATCAAAGGGCTGGGAAGGCGGAGAGGACTGGGTTTGTTCAGCCTCAGGAAGAGAAGGCTGAGGGGAGACCCTCTCACCACGTTCCAGGGTTTGAAGGGTGGCTGCAAAAGAGATGGAGACTCCCTTTGTGCAAGGCGCCCGATGGAAAAGACAAGGGGTGACGGGTGCAAGTGACTCCTGGGGATATTCCAGTTGGGCACAAGAGGAAAACGTTTCACCACGAGAACAATCAGCCACTGGAATAATCTCCCCAGGGAAGTGGTGGATTCCCCAGCACTGGGCACGTTACGATTCAGCTGGACAGGGGGGCTGGGCCACCTTGTCGAGACCAGGCTGCTGCCAGAAAGGTTGGACCAGCTGATCCTTGAGGCCCCTTCTAACCTGGCATTCTATGATTCTATGATGTTTAAAAACTCAACTTTTTATCTCCAAGGGGTGCAAGGCTGGGAAAGGACTTTAGAGAGTCATCCAGTCTGCCCCAGGGCTTTCCATCTGCACCCGGGTGACCCAAAGCTGGTGGAGATGGTCAAGACCTGGCCCTGACAGAGACCTTCCTGACATGGAGGAGGGCAGCTCTTCCCACCGCCCTCAGTGTTCGAAAATATCACATCAAAATGAAGGTGAAGCATGGAATACCTGCAGCTGTGAGCAAAATATTTACTACCTTGTGCCACACAGAGGTAGGCAGGGGCTGCGGCAGGAGGACCTGCCCCGGGGAGCTGCTGCTCTGTCTATAGGGCCTCCAAGAAAAGCATTTTCCTCTGCTCAGCCCCGACCCTGAGCTCTGGCCGTCCCCCAGCGACAGCCCCTCGGCCGCAGGAAGATGACAATTAGTGCAAACATCTTTTGCAAGATAAGAAAAAAATGTTGTTTCCTGCAGAGTTCACAACAGAGCCTGCTCTTGGCAAGGCCGACAGAAATCCGGGGAAACGCTGTTGATCACAGCAAAGTTATTCCTTTTTCCTTTTTCTAACAGTCGCTTTAGGTCAAAGTCTTTCCTTGTGCGCCCTGAATATGCTCTGTCAACAGTGGTGATGCAAGCAGGAGAGATCGCACGTGATGGCCTTCTGCTAAGCAGCTCCGTGTTATTTTACTCAACATTTACTCTGCGTGGTGCCCACAAATCCACCTGATGGGAGAAGGTAAATATTTCCCGAGCTGACGCTCTCCCAGAGGAATGCTTGCGCATCACTCAGCTATGCTGGAAATGAATCACCTTTCAAATATTTGCTTTATCTTACCTTACCGTATAATTACCATCTCGACTCCCCCACCAATTTTATTTTGTGAGCAGTTAAATAGCTGGCTTTAAACCCACGACGGAGGCACCGAAGCCTGAAAACGGTGAAGAAGCGGGGATGCTGCGGGAGGGCAGCGCCCAGACCACGGCTTCTGTCACGCGCTTTCCCCCGGGACCGATCCCAGCCCTGCTCCGAGCCGCAGCACCCAAAATCTGCCCGAAAGTGGAGACAAACCCCCCGAGCCCCCCATCCAGGGGACGCCCCGCTCGCCCCTCTGCAGCGACAGCAGCCCTCCTCATCCCCCTCGTCGGAAAAGTTGTAATCTAAGCAGCCCGTAGCAGCGAATTATGTAGCTTTAATTCTTGTTTAATTTAGATTGGAGAAGATAACTATTATATGTTTACTAAATATCAATTAATTATTTAAGATATATTTGTCGCAGCTCACAACAATGCGATTGATGTGTATCAGGCCTCCATTAAACCTTAATAAACACGTGCTTTTAACAAACGATCAGCTTGTAAAGCGTAATAGCTATTCCACGAGATGAAATGAAGAGATTAGCCAGAGCCGGTGGGCGATTTTGGCGCTGGGTGAGGGAGCCGAGCAGCGGAGGGGCTGGGAAATGACAACCCTCGGTCCTCCTGCATCTCCGTCAGCATCCCCCCCCAGCGCCGGGTGGTCCGGGATGTCCTGAGCATCGTTCTCAGCTGGCAGCACTCGCCCGTCCTGTGTGTTAAAGGCAGTCAAGTGTGAGGCAGAATCTGAAACCGATGCTCCATCAGCAGTATGCGGATGAGAGGGGACTGTCACAAACAATGACTTTCTTTATCCCTTTGCGTTTTGTTCCCATGGCATGAAGGTCAGGAGGAAACTAGATTTATTAAAGCATAAACAAACTGCATAAATGTTTATGGTAATTCCACTTCCGTTAAAAATACCGGTTATTTTTAAAGCTACTTTAAATTATCTCCTTTCTAATGAAAACTCACATGTAATCTGTTAGTGAGGGATGTCTGTTGAACCATGAATTATTCAAAGAAGTCTCTGTTCTGTTATCTGGAGTCTCTGGAGATTATTCCCACCATTGTCCGTTGTGATGGGTCATTATGCACTCTGTGAATTTAATCTTTTAGGCTATCCAGCAGCACAGAAAAAATGTATGAATAACAATTTTCCTGTAATAACCTTCAACTAACCTTTCAACCAGAGTGAGTAATTCCAATCCTATTTTCACATCAATAGAAGAGTCAAAGCTAGGCAATTATCTCTTATCTGTTCCATAACCCTCCCCCTTTAATTTTTAAAAAGGATGTTAAAGTACTTACTGGAGGCAAGAAGAAGAAAGGAGGCTGGAATGAAGTATGGGCAAATTTTGATGAACAGTGATAGGGGTGCGGTTTAGATAATTATTAATTTCTCCTCTCCCCCCGCCTCCCCCCCAATTTTGTTGCATTCCTCCATTCCCAGTGGCACACCAGTTGCCTCATCCTACTGGGGCAGGGGGAGGACCACCCCCCCCACCACCACCCCACCCCACTCCGTGGGTCCCCCTCTTCTTGCCCTCGATGGGAAATGTCACCGAGGGGGATGCTGCTCCCCGTCACCCATGGCTCGGGGCGGCCCTGAGGTTCGGGGGCTGCCCTCCGCGAGGCTCCCGGGGTGCACAGGCGGCTCTTTCAAGGGGTAACAGAACCCAACCCTGCTCCCCAGCATCCCCCCCCAAACCCCAGCCTCACTTTCTGGGGCTTGCAATGCAGAGGAGAATCAGACACACACCCCACGAGAGGTGGCACGTGGGCTCCGGCCACCCGTGGGACCCAGCCCCCTGCCAGCATCGGGTGAGGGTTACCCGGAGGCTCTGGCATCCCCAGGGGGGTCCTCGGGTGGGGCCACGAATTTTCAGAGAGGATTCAGGCAGCAGTAAGGAAGCGCTGGTGAATCCCGGTCTGTTTGGATTTCAGTTTTCTCGGTCGGGCGCCGCACCAGCCATGTTTGAAGGTCAGAGGTTTGTGATGATAAGCCAGGAATGAGTAAGCTGATTGCCAGCCTCGAACTCTCCGGTGGGAATTTGTATCAGCTGAACTCCAGAAAAAAAAAAAAAAACAAAAAAAAAAAAAAAAAAAAACAACAAAAAAAACCCCCAAACCTCTCCAAGGCTCAGGAAGGGACATTTTATCAGCGAGGAGGCTCAGGCGGGGGTAGGAGCCGATGGGGAGGACCGGGATCTCCCCGTTCCAGCCCTGTTCTGGAGTGCTGCAGGTCTGGGCAAGGCAGGAGTAAAACCAAGCAGGGAGAAGTGTCCAGGCACTGACACCCCCCCCCCCCCCCCCCCGCCAACAGCAGCACCCACCTCCCCCCCTGCACCCCACCCGCTCCATCACCCTGCTCACCTGGTCAGATACGGGGAGGAAAGGGGTGACATCCCCCCTCCCGCTGCCGGGCAGCATCCCAGCACAGCCCGGAGCTTGGGGATGCTGCTCAAGTCTCACCGTATTTTTTTCTCTTCCTTACCTAACCTCTGCTCACAAGGTGGTTTAGGATGAAACCCCTCAGGCAGTGCCGAGAGGAGTGGGGGGGGCAGCGGTGCCGGCCCCCACCCGCGTGTCCCCACCAACCCAGGCTCACCCCGAGCCCCTTCCCCCGGGAAAACCCACCCCCGCTGAACCTCTGCGAGACCCCACGGCACACACGAGCGGTGCTGCCCAGCGGCCCCATCCCCGGCACCTTCCCTTCGCAGACGGACCGACCTCTCCGGAGCGGGCGCCCCAAAACACCTCGGGGTGCTGTTATGCTTCAGAGCCCCCCCCCCCCCCCCCCGTGGCCCCGCCTCGTGCCCCCCGTGCTGTACCCACACCCCACGCCGCAGCCGTGCAAACGGAGCGGCCCTCGAGACACTCACCTCTGCGCTCTCAACGGGGATTTCTGATGGGACTTTGGTGTTGGCGAAACCCGGAACATCTGCTCTGAATTCAAAGGCCCTGGGCTTTCAAGGTCAAGGCCGCAGCGCTGGCAGAGCTGCCTGTCCTGTCTGGGCCAGCTCGGACCCCTGTTAAAAAGTGGATTATTATACATACGCAGAGATATATACGTATAAACACAGAGCAAGAGTTGCGAGCTGGTGGAGCCTGTGCGCGTCCCAGCCCCAGCTGTCATTGCTGCGAACACAACAGCATCCATCAATGCAAATCCCCTTCCCCGGTAAGTGTATAAAATTGCCCTATTTGCACTTGCTATTTCCTTCAGGAACAGAAATATCGCTGGAATAATCTCAGCCGGATTGCCAGCGCTGTTGCCGCAGAAGGATCGCATTTGAAAGTCTAATGACGGACATATCCCTCCTAATCAGAACAGTAATTTCATGGGCAAAACACCCCATTGTTTTGCAGAGAATGGCGACCAGGAAACAAGAATGCTGCACTAAACATTAATTGTATCAGTGCCCAGGCATTTAAGAGAGCAAGGACTTCTCAGAGCAACGCACACCCCAGTTTTTGGGACAGTTGTCTTTAAGAGCCCTGGAAGTGGATGAGAAGGCTGATCTGCCGCCAGCTGGCAGGCTGGTGAGCTCCGGATAAATGCAGGCTATTGTTCGGGGCTTTTACAACAGCACCATCAAGCAAAGAGGAAAGAATAAAAAATAAAAATGGGGAAAAGAAAAATATATATATATATAAAAAAAAAAATAAAACATCTGGCAGCACAGAGGTGAGGGCAGGAACAGGGGGCTGGCAGGCAGTGCTGCCCGGTGCTGGGGTGCCCGAGACGCCCCTCGCCGTGCAGAAGGGTGCTGGGTGCTGGGTGCTGGCTCGCCCCACACATCCCACTGGCAGCTGAGCCACTGGCCGCATCCTGCCTGGCTCAGGGACGTGGCCAGCACCCCTCGCCAGCGGGCAACCCCGCGGGGAGCTGGCTGTTCTTCGCCAGACCCGCGGAGCATCGGCTACGCACGCTATAAATCAGCATAGGAAATCAATGCCTGGCTCGCTGGGGAAGGTTAACAGTCAGACCTTGTTTTGGGGGAAATTCTTTTAACATGAGCTTCCCCAGCAGCACAAACCGCCCAGGCTTTGCCCGTACATGGCCAGGCACAACCGTCCCCCCAGCCCCGACGCAGCCGGAGCGGAGCATCCCGGCCCAGGGGGCTCGGCCGCGCTGCCTGCTCCCGGATTGCGTTGGAGCCGACCTGTTTATTCTCTGCATTGCAAGCACTCCCCGGTTCCCGCCGCTTTAAGCCGATTAGAGCTCGGTAGGTGTTGCTCAAATGCACTTGCCGCGCGTGTCCCGACACGTCTGCTGCACCGTAACGCCTGTCTGGCCAGCAGAAATGTTTGAGCGGCGCTGGCCAAGTCTCTATAAATTACTTCTTAGTCACCCAGGCTAAGATCTCCGCGCCACATCTCAAAAATAGCTGTAGGCTGAGAACAGACTTCTCAAAAGCAATTAAAAAGACCCAGAAAGTAAACAGAGCGGGGTGAAAACCGAGAAGTCTCCAAAGTCGGAGCTCTGCTGGGTCCGCTCATAAATGCCGTGCGATTTTCTACCGAGGCGGGTTGGAGATAAATCAGGGCGCTTGCGAAGAGCTCGGCGAGGTGCATTTGTCACGCTGGACGTTCCTGGCAGAGCGGGCAGAAATGCCTCCATCCCCCGCGAAGGCAGGCGTGGGCAGAGCCCAGCCCTGCAAACCCACCAGCCTTGATGGCGACCCCGCAGGAGGCCCCCGCCAGCACTTACCAAACCCCCCCCCCCCCCCCTCCTCTTGCAGGTGACCCCGAGGAGGAAGCATCCCTTCCCTCAACCCTGAGGAGCATCCGAGCTCCCGGAGATGTCGTGAGCAAGCCCGTGCGCCAAGCAGCCGTGCCCCACGGACATCATCCCCCCCGGGTGGGCACCGAGCTCTCCCCGCAGCCCCCAGCCGCTTTCCCGTGGCTTCCTTTGCCCAAGGACCCAGCAAAAGGACTCTCCGGGCGAATATTTCCAGAATTCCTCAAACATGAACTCGCACAAATACGAATGTTGGATTGAGACCCAGCACTTGCGCTGCAAAATTATGCCCTATCAACAGCTATTCTTCCTCCAGAGGGATATAGTATGTGGTTTAATGACTCCAGTTGGCTTTAAAGCCTGAAACACAATTGTGCTGCCTGTGGCCAGATTTCCACTCAGACGATTTTGAAAAGTGCAGTCGCACGCCTAGGCTTACGGGGTGTCTGGATGCTCGTCCTCAAAGTCTCCCCGCGGGAGCCGACAGCCGGTGCCCCGAGCGCTCGGCGGGGTCACTCGTGGGGGTCCCAGCACCCACCGTGGCCGGGCGCTCTGCAGACTCAGCAGAATACGGGCCGGGCACCCACCGCGGTGTCACGGAGAGCGGCAGGGAGGGGGTCGACAGGCCACCTGACGTCCCAGAGGTGGCGAGGGCAGCGGTGTCGCAGGCAAAGCTTGCACCACAGCGCGTGGTCCTCCCCACTGAGATCTGCCTGGGCTGGGAGGGGGGGGGGGGCATCGTCTCCCACAGCTCCTTTTCCACTTGGGAGGAGGGGAAGGAACATCATCCTCAAAGAGCCGCCGAGCGGAACAGTGGGGCGATCCCGTGGGGTGGGGAGTTATTTGAGAGCAGGGAAGGCTGGTGAGGGCCTGGCCAAAGGTGAGGCACAGATAGGCAGGAATGGTTAAAACTCCGTTTTGGGGCCACTTTTGCCCACCTACCCCACGGCCAGGGTGAAGAGAGAAGTGCTGCCCCGTCCCCCTGCACCGCCGAGAGGCGGCGAGGTGCCCACCTCCGAGCCGTGCCCCCTTTTTGCAGCGGCGCTGGCAATCAAAGCCAGATCCAACGCCCCTCCCCTTCCCCAATTCCATCTGCCCCATCGAATTGCAGAGCAAAATACCCCAAACACTTTATTCCCAGGTCTGGCCACGGAAAGCAGGAGCTAATTTGCCCGGTGCGGCTCCACACCGATCCATCCTGCTTGCTCCGGTGGTGACGGCGGCTGGGGCAGAGCAAACACTAATGAGGCAGTGAAGACAAACATTTTGTCAGCGCTGACAAAGGTGAGCTTTTATTAAAGGAAAATAAAAATAAAAAAAAAAAAAAAAGAAAAAAGAAAAAAAATTAATTGGGACAGCTTCCAAACGAGCCCTTGCGATGAAAGAGAGGGCGCAGCGGGGAGGCAGGTGTACTTACCCGCCGAACGAGAGCCATCTAAAGCCGACTGCAAGCAGGTAATTTTAGAGACAATGATTTAGAGCGAAGCACAGAGAGGATTTCGGAAACCATGGTATCGGGTCCCCACGGTGCTCATTAAGGTTGTACAGATTGCATTTCCCATCTCCCTGCTAGCCCTCCAAAGTGCCTGTTATTAATTCATAAAAACATTGCAAGAGTGATTGAATCCAATGATTACTGGAGCAGGCAAACACAAGAGATGGTAAAATATTCTGTCTCTCTCTATCAAGGCACTCCGCGCACAAAAAAAAAAAAGGGGAAAGCAAAAAAAAAAAAAATAAAAAATAAAAGTGTTGTGAAATATTAATCAGAGCTGTTTGCCCCTGGGCAGAAAGCGGGGAACGGTGCAATCAATGTAGTGCGAGCTTTCCCAGTGACATCTATTTGAGAAGCTGATTACTGTGGGTAAACACAACTAAATATTCTGGATCTTTGGATTTCACCTCTAGTGTCGCCACTAAAATCCGATTCCCTTATCATCCCTCCGCAGGCGCGGCCCCGGGGGAATCCGGCAGCGCTGCTCCTGCTGCAGCTGGCGGAGGGAGGAGCGGGGGGGGGGGGACACGGGGTCTGATACGGCTTGCTTCAATTGCATTATAAACATTAGCTCGGGGGATGATCGCATGAAAGACGTTGCAGGAGCCCTTGGCAGGCCGGAGGATTTATTTATTGCCTGCTACGAGCCCTGAAAGTGTAACTAATGGATTGAAGACACACGGGGAGTGCAAACAATTAATAGAAAATTAAGAGAGAGCGGCGCGTCAGCAGCGTTGCAGGCAGATCTGGCAGTGCCGAGGGCAGGGCGAGGACACCGCCGCCCCGCAGCACTGACCCCGCGCTCCTGAGGCAGCTCCCGCCCCTCAGGTCGCTGCTAATTAGCTACGTAGCCTGACCTAATTGTTTCAGCTAGAATTGGGTTTAATAGAACCGGCCGTGTCGTCGCGCCGCGGCTGCGGGACGCGGGGCCGGGCACCCTGCACACCAGCACCCTGCCTTGCCGTCAACATTGCCTTGCCATTTATTATTTTTTTTCCCGGGCTTGTCTATCACCTCCCAAAAAGCAGAAAACTTTGGACTGAGAAACAGTTTTTCCAGCAACCAAAAATATCACATTATCATTTTTTTTTTTAAGAAAACCTCCCGAATTCTCAATAGAAGAAAGAACTGAAGAGTAATTATTTTCTCACAAAGCCATTTTTCTTTGGAAAAAAAAAAGCTTCAGTAAAATTTTCAACTGGTTCTTGTTCTCAGGAAGCTGTTAATTACTTGTCATACACTTCTAAAATAATTCTCCCCTCTTCCAACCTCCACAGAGCCCTGGCCCACACAGGCTCCACTTCCCCCGCCGCTTGAAATGTCTCCACGCAGCCAAAGCAAATGACTCTGGGAGCGTAACATGCATCTCTCCCAGATGTTCAGGCATTAAAACAAGCATTAGGAAATGTGTGCGAGAGTGATGATGGACTCCTTTCATTGTCAGACTTTCCTGGCTTGGCAATAACACCGGGGCTGGCGCTGATACGACGGACGAGAAGCCGTAAGGACGCTGATGGAGCGGTGCGTGAGCACCAGCCATTTCCAGGAATGTTTTTGCTAAACGTGGTGTTTTGCTTTCAACCGAGCTGGCTCGGATGAGGAGGGCTTTCCCGGAGCAGAGAGGTCCTCGAAAAGCAGCGGGCAGGGCAGACAGCGCTGCCGGGAGCCCCGGCTTGCACCCCCCTCCACTCTCCAGACGAATTTCTGTGCAAGGCTTCCTTCCATCTGGGGAGCAAGGGATACCTCGGGGGGTGCTGCCTGAGAGCGCGCTTTTTTTTTTTTTTTTTTTCTTTTTCTCATTTATGATGG
Source organism: Tyto alba (assembly GCF_018691265.1). NCBI lineage: Eukaryota > Metazoa > Chordata > Aves > Strigiformes > Tytonidae > Tyto > Tyto alba. Next base: position 1,369,996 of record NW_024881317.1, read on the forward strand.
GCAGACTTTTCTCTTGCCAAGCCCCGAACCCCAAAACACCCAACCAAAATGCACAAACCTACGGAACCCAATCCACCCGCTCCCTCTGGGTGTACGTAATCCATCCGAAACACAAACGTGCATTTTTTGTTTCGCTTCGGGGTGAATTCTTCCTGGACTTACAGCCACGGAAACTGAGCTCTCCTTATCCAAAGCTCATATATAACCTACTTATTATCATACCATAGCTTCCCTCCCATTGACCAGCTGGTATGAGTAACTTTTCCCCGTACTCATGCAATCGTGACTTTCTGACCCCACTACTCTCTCTGTACATACATTTCTTTCCAATTCATTCCAATCCTGCACCACCTGGGGCCAATACCAACCCAAGACGTGCACTGCACGGCAGGGGCTTGCTTGCAAGCACTGCTGGGTTTCCTCCACCCTTTGACACCAGCTCCCTGGAGCAGGCCCTTCCCCAGGTCCTCCATCCTCCGGTGAAGTCTGAGCAGTCACCCACACACAGATACAAAAGGTCCACCCTGACATCAGCCTTCTTGTATTTCCCTGCTCTGCCCTTGGGCTCATTCTTAAAGTTTTCAGGCAACAAATTCACTGGGGGGGGGGATGGACAGTCCCTCCATCTCCAGCAGGCGCGGTGGAGGGACCAAGCCAGGACCTGCAGCGCCCATTTCATCCACCACGGCAGCCTGAAAACAACCCTGGGCATCTTTATCAAGGTACCTCAGAGCATCTCTTTTTCTGCTGAGGGGTATAAATCCTGCAAGGCTCGGCCAGGCAGCTGAAGCACTTTTCATTTACTTGCAGAGGAAGGCACATTTTATATACAAAAAAATAAGTCCCATTAGGAGAAGACGACTCCGAAAGGTGATAACGCAGCATTATCATTACGTAACAATAAAAGTAAAAGTTTGGAGCAGTAACTAGAGATGGGCTGATCTCAAGAGGGTTGGACATGAAGTCCAGTTCAACTAAGTGCTTGGATGATTTAAACCACTTGTGTGTACAAAACCGGGCTGGGGAATCCCAGGGGAACCCGTGTGAAAACTTTCGCCTGTCCTGAATTTCAGTGGACAAGCAAGAACGATCCTTCCTGTGGTGGTTCGGTGTTTTTCATGCCAGGTCCCCGAAGAAAACAGGAAACGTGGAGTCAGATGGAAAGAAGTCAGCCACATTTCTGACCTAATAAAAAGGCCCTATTCAACAACCAGGCAAAATGGATTTTGCCCTTATCCTGCCCACTCCTCGGCGCACAGATCCTGCAGCATCCCCCGCCACAGTGCAGGGAATGGGAGAAAATACTTAAAAATGACCAATGGCAACCTGAAATTCCAATTAGAAGAGAGGGGCCTCCAGCCCGCTGCAGCTCCCCCTGCTCATGGCTGGCAGGGACCTGTGCTTTTTGCCCTGAAACACCGTCCATCTGCCCGCCGGCCAGCGACGCTGCCGGCGCTCGCCCTGCCCGACCCACGCAAGTGGGTCAGACGCGGCTTGGGGGGCTCGCGGGAAATCGGCCCGAACCGTAGCTAATCACCAAGATGAAAAGGAGACAGCCTTGTATTAAAACCGTAAAGTCCTTAGTCCCGGCTTTACAGCCAAAGCCCCCCGGCAGGGCAGGGACCCACCCCTGCTGCCACGGGGACAGCCGAGGCGATGCCCCATTTCCTGCCCGGACCCCGAATCGTCGGAGAGCCCCGCTCCACAGCTACCCCCCCCCAGTGCAGCCTGGCCCCCGCGGGTGCAAAGTGACCGATCTGAGCACCGATGCTCGTTTACACGCATCTCCCAATGCCAGGTGCACGTGGTTTTTCCTCTCTCCTGCAAGCGGAGCTGGCGGCACAGGGACGAGCTTGTGGCTGCCCGTCGGGGCTCCCCAAGCTTAGAGCAGAGACGTGTGGAGGGGGGACACTCAGGACTTGCTTGAGCAGCACCAGACCTGTTGTTGTTGCCCAGCTATGATTTTCTCAAAGGGAAAAAAAAAAAAAAAAAAAACAAACAAGAAAACCCAACCCTGAATGAGCTCCCTGGCTCACCATCACTTACCACTTCCAGCACGTTGGGCACCAGCTGGAACAACCCCGTCACTCCCAACGCTGCACTCCAAAACCATCAGCAGCATCATGCCAGGCGCTGGGGGATTTTGTGGACCCTATTTCAGGGGGGTGAAAGCCCCCCACCGCTGCCCGGTCTGGCCATTTCAGGGATGGCCAGCGCTCGGGATGCTCCCCCGGGAACTGGAGAATTTGTCCAGCTCTGTGCTTGGCCCCAGGAGACCTGAATAACCTCAACCAGCGTGTGGGACCCTGCCCTGGGCACCGGTCTGGGGAGTCAGCCGAATTAATGCATGCGGCGGGGAGGTCTGTGCAGCTCCGTCGGACACACTGCCCGCTCGCACACCCCACGCGCACCGGGATTTCCTTCTGCTCCAGAAAAACCTCCCCGCAGCGCTGGCAGCAGAGACTTGCCCGTGCCCAGCAGAGGATGCCCGGGCAGCTCCTCTCCCCAGCTGCCGAGGACCTGTAGGTCTCAGGGTTGGGAGGATGCTGTGGTCCCAGCGGGAGGCCAAACTGGGGGGAGCAGAAAGGACCTTCAGTAGCAACGGGTGCAGCCTGCAAACTCCGGTGTACCCCCAGCAAGCTGGGGGGGTGCCCCGGCAATGGCAGCCCTGCCGCCTGGACCAGCTCCTCCGCTCCTTCCCCGCCGCCCAGCTCCTCTCAGCGAGCCTTTCCTCTTCAAAGACCGACTTGTATAAATATTTTCCTAAACAAACAAGGCCAACTGTGAGGTATTCCCCAAAGAAACTTTCAAAAGCGGGCTCTCGTTTGTACTGAGGAACGGGGTATGCAAATGCAGCAGCTGTCTGAAGCTGCACGCCGCGACGGGGATGCATTTAATATCTGCACCTGATGGTCGAGGACGGTCGAGACGAAACCGCTTAAATCAGTCAGTGCTTGGTTTTAAGTGCTGAACTTGTTATTGCTGCTAATGGGAGAACAGCCCCATTACCACCGACCCGCGGAGGCTAGGCAAGACGCTCGCTTGGAGATCTGCAGGAACAACGGAACTGAGAATGCAGCAGAAAAGCTAAAATTGAAATCCTCCAGGAAAAGGGGATGAAGCAGAGTGCTTGTTAGCAAGACGAAGCGAACATCCAATAAAATGACATTTTGCTTTTTAACACATTGCACTTGGAGGGGTTTCCGTCCTTGGCAATTGATTTGCTGCTTGTAGGTACTTTCCCTTCTGCTCAGTCACCAAGCCCAGTCTCATTACTGAATTTTTAATTTTTTCTACAGTGCGACTAGAATTTAAGTTTCCATTTGGAGGACATCAGCTGTGATTTGTGGGTATTCCCATTAATAAAACACATTTTGTCTGCGGTGGCTCACAGCATGGCCGTTGCCTTAGCTCGTCTCCAGCAACAGGATGGCTGTTGGCTTACTTGTTCAAACACTGGTGAATCCCCAAAGGTTTCTGAAATTCAGCACGTCTGGACACTCGCTTAAGGAGACAGGTTAGTCATTATTTAGCCCTCTCCCATTGAAAAGGCTTCAGCTGGCCAATCGATGAGTAAAACCAGGACAACGCTGCAAGCATCAAAACTACAGCCAAAGCCAAATTCCCAGACTACAGTAAAGCTCATTCATCCCGAAGGATGACGGCAGAGAGAGGAATCGTGATCGGTTCGCAAATGACTTTCAGAATAAACAAAGGACTAAAGTCATTAGATGATGTATTTGCAATTAATGGTCTGCCCAGTTCCAGGCCTGGTGGAAGGAGAGAGAATGGGGAGCTGGAAAAAGCCCCACGCTTGTTGACTGAAGTCCTGCTGCACGTTTCAATTGACAAATTAAATCCTGGTATTGTCGCTAACCCAGAAAGCAAATCACTTGCAGCTCTGATGTTCCAGAGCTGCCGTGGTGCAAGGGGAGAGGAATGACACGACTTCACGGCCATACCAGCCCTGGCCGAGCATCATTCATTCGTCTCCTTTTTTCCCAAAAGATGAGAAAAGTTGAAGAAACGGGGGCATGGTCCTCCCAAACTAAAACTTCAAACGGTCATTTGAATTTTGCCAGAATAATCAACATAAGGAGATGCTCACCTTTCAGAACTGGTCTCTCCTCGGGGAACCAGCTCTCCTGGGAATTAGGAGAGGTGCAGAGCCGAGCCAGGCTGCAGATTCAGCGAGAAATGGGCAAAAGTCCTGCCCCGAATGTCTGGGGCTTGCTCAGATAAATGGTTCCACTTTTGGGTTCTGTTAAATAAATAAATATGTTTTGAAGCTGATAAAGTCTTTTAAAAATTCATTAAAGAGAAAAAAGCCTGGCGAGAGGAGCCGAGAGCAGAGATTGCAGTCTGAAAGCCTTTTCCACCGTGAGTTACCGCTCTGATTTGCGCAGAAGAAAATGGTGAGCTCTCCTTGCAAACCCCACCAGGCAGCACCGATCCGTGCCATATGGGCCGGGGAAAATTTCAAGGGACATAATTAATAAGAACTAATTATCCTCATGAAACGCAGTTGTTGCTGGTAGCCCAGCGTGTTTATTGACCGAGCCCTCTGTGAGGCAGTTTTCTCTCCATCTCCCTCTTTTCCATCGCCCGCACGCGTGGCTGCAGATAAGGGAGTGGAGGCAGCTCCGGCACTTGAAGGAGATGTGGGGACACAGGGGGGATAAGGCAGACAAAGCACTTCACATGGTCCACTACACCTTTAATGTACAGAAAGTAATTAAAATGGGAGACAAATTCATCATCAGTCAGTTCAGTTCAAAGTGCAGCCAGGCTGTATCTTCCTTATGCATGGGTAGCGTGATGTGCATATCCGTCATAAAACCTGCATTAAAAATTAGTCAAAGCTGTTAGTACATCGCAGCAGACCAGATGGTTTATGCTCTGAAGTGTTTCAGGAACCTCATTTTATTATACATGAATGCCTCATGTCGTAGGCCTGGGCTGATATTTTCATTAAACACACTCCACAAAGCATTACAGCTCTGCTGTCATTTTATTCAGCACGGATGATTTCTTGCACACAGGCTCTACGGTTGCGGTTTGTGGCGGCTGCTCCTGTGTCTTGGCACGGCTCGGCACGGCTCGGCACGGCTCGGCACGGCACGGCATGGCACGGCACGGCACGGCATGGCACGGCATGGCACGGCATGGCACGGCATGGCACGGCTCGGCACGGCTCGGCTTGGCACGGCTCGGCATGGCACGGCTCGGCACGGCTCGGCACGGCTCAGCACGGCATGGCAAGGCATGGCACGGCACGGCTCGGCACGGCTCAGCACGGCACGGCTCGGCACGGCTCGGCTCGGCACGGCACGGCTCGGCACGGCTCGGCACGGCTCGGCACGGCTCAGCATGGCTCGGCACGGCTCGGCACGGCACGGCTCGGCACAGCTCGGCACGGCTCAGCACGGCTGGGCACGGCTCGGCACAGCTCGGCACGGCACGGCTGGGCACGGCTCGGCACGGCTCGGCTCGGCACGGCTCGGCACGGCTCGGCTCGGCACGGCTCGGCACGGCACGGCTGGGCATGGCTCGGCACAGCTCGGCACGGCACGGCTGGGCACGGCTCGGCACGGCATGGCACGGCACGGCTCGGCACGGCATGGCATGGCACAGCTCGGCACGGCTCGGCACGGCACGGCTCGGCACGGCTGGGCACGGCACAGCACGGCACAGCCCCTCGTGCAGCTTTACGCTGCAAAAGCCTCCCCGCAGCGTCCCGCAGAGCTGCCCGCCTCGCTCTGCAGGCCGCTGTGCGCCTGCTGGGCTTTTTGGGGGGACGTTCCCCGCAAGGGACCCTCCGATCTGCAAATATTCCCCAAAAAGGAGCTCTCTGGCCGCGTTCAATGTAGTTTTTTCCTCCAGCCGATCCACGCGTGCTATCTCTAATTCATCCCTCGGGAGCTCTGCCTGAGCCACTCAGCTGAGGAAGGGTATCTGGAAGAGGCAAGAAGAGACAAAGAGCAGCTGGTAAAATCTTAATTAATAACAGCAAAGGCGCTGCTTGGTTGATGCTGGGGTCCAGCCCGTTAGCACAGCGTGGCCCCGGACCCGGACACACTCGCCTTGGTTTTGTGCTGCTAAGACTTCGATCACTTCAAAGCAGTGACCCTGGTTGCAGCCAGGGTGATGGCCTCATCCTGCTCTGCCCCGGCCCGTACAGAAACTTTCAGATCCCGGGAGATGAACCCCAGGAACACGGAGACCAGACCGAACGCACAAGACCCAGCGCTCCGCCCTGGCCACCCCGGGCTCTGCCTGCACACGATGAGAATCACTCAAAGCAAACCACGCAAGCATGGACAACCCTCCTTGGCAGAGGACGGGACAACGGACGCGGGACAGACACTAAATCGGGTGGCTCGGTGGATACAGAAAGGCCTTTGATGTTGATGATGAGCATCCATCACCGGGGCTGAGCACCTCCCCGGGGGTCCCCACCTCCCCGGGGGTCCCCACCTCCCCGTGCCCCGGCCAGGAGCACCTGCCTGCAGCACCAGCATCCGTCTTCTACAAGCTCAGCTCAAAACAAGCGAGCCCCAGGCCTCGGTAATTGAATGACAGCCCTGACAAAAACGGGCATTTAAATAAAAAAAATAAAAAAGAAATAAAAATTCACATCGAAGCAGCCTGCCTTTTAATGTGGCCTGAAGAGACAGAAAAATATTTTAGTTCAGATTTTGGTCCGCACAAATCTGCTTTAAATCACTGGGGTCTAGTGATGTACTTGATTGAGGTTTTGGTTTCTTTGTGGGTTGGAGGCCTCGTTCACTTCACTGCAATAACTTTCTTTAAACAACAACTCCGTGTGAGTGTGTGTGTGTTCTTGCAGCCATTTGGGGTAATAGCTATTCGGCATTTTAGATTAAGTTTAAATTGGCTCAGGTCATGTGTGTTATAATTTAAAATTTGTTATCTGAGCTCAATAGTCCATTAAAAAAAATACCTCACTGCTGAGAACAATTCAAAATGATCACATGCGCTAAAACGAGCCCCGAGATTGAAAAAGAGGGAACGGAATAACATTTTATACCTAAGACACAGTGATCCCTTCAGGTCAGAGCGAAGAGCGTTGGCAGAACCCGGCGCAGGCAGCGCCACGTGGCTGCAGGGTCCGTATCAGGGCTGGGGATAACACAATAGAAGGTAATAAACACCACAATGAATTCCACAACTGTGATTTGATTTGATTTTTTTTTTTTTTTCCCCCCACTCCCCCCTCCTCGTTTTCTTTCTGCAGCTAAGATAAACAACTTAAATTAGATCGGGGTCACAGAGATGAACAGTTTGTGCTACCTCAGATGTTGCGAGGTTGCTGGCAGACAGAGGTTTGGATCCAGCCCCTGCTTTCCCAGGGGCCGGTGGTCCCTCACCGCCCACCCCTGCCTGGCCATTGCCCACCCCACGGCACAGCCTCCTGCCCCCGGGGCTCCGCACCGCACACGCCACGGCACAAACGAGCCTTTTCAATATTTTGCAGTTAACTGTAGGCCAATTCTCTTCACATAAGATCGGAAAGACCACGGAGCCCTGCTAGCCGTGCCATAAAATCCCATTATCAGGCTCCACTTTGACACTTCTCCAAGGGGATCCCAGCACTTCCCCTCTCAGAGGGCTCCAAGCCGCCTTCGGAAGTCAAGTCTCTGTTTATTCACATCTGCATTACATACTTTCATCTTCCTTCATGCTTATGTCCCCAGTATATCTATTACTCACAACCATAACCTCCTCCACAGGCTGCTTTTGTTGAATAAGCAAACAAATGTCTGCCTACCCTCGTAAAATGAACTCTCCATCCTCCATACCATCCTAACAACCGTGCCTGGCACAGCTCTGCTTTGAACACGCTTCCCTTGTAGATGAAACCCCCTGACCACACAGTACGCAGCATTTTACCGCTGCCTTGGGCCGTTCGTTTTATCCCATCCCAAATGGAAAGGCTTCTCCTGAGAACAGCAACCGCCTTCTCTTTTTGCGGGCTGAGTCACACCCACGGGCCGTGGGACGTACAAGAGGAAGGAGCTCCAAGGCCCCGACGCTGGGGATCAGCAGAAAGCTCAGATGAAAGGTGATGGGCATGGTTTGGTGCTGGGCTGGAGCACCCTCACGGGCGGCACCCACTCCTCTGCCATCAGGCTCGGCCACGGGCTGCGGGCAAGGGAAGGGGCCTCCGTAAGCTCCTCTTTCCCTAGCCTACCTCGGGGAAAAGAGCAAACGGTGAAGCGACGGGGAGAGGCAAAACACAGGGGCAAGAGCCGCTGCGAAAGACGAGACGAGGAAACAGCACGCATCTGCTCCTTCAGGCATTCCCGCACGGCGATGTTGGCAAGGAGGCCAATCCCTTAGCGAAAACAAAACCAAAGCCAACCCCCCTTCCCCATCCGCGGCCGCATGACGACATTTGTTATTTGCCAAGCTTCCAGCTTCTGAGATAAACGTCTGCACAGTCACACATCTCCCAGGCTTACGCTTCCTTCCCACCCCGTCGGCCCAGATGGAAAGATCTCCAGGGCAGACGCTTGCACCTTTCCATACCTCAGGATAGCATCGGCCTGTTTTGGGTAATTCCCCAATATGAGCACTTAGTATCAGCAGCCCCTCCTCTTTGGCATTGGCCAACGCAGAACAAGAGGGGACTTTCCTAAGAGAAGGCGTATTCCGCGTCATTAATCAGCCCATCAAAACCTTCTTAACAAGACAGCCGCCCCGTTTGCTCTGCAGCTGTGTGCAGCGGGGGCTGAAGCAATGTTATCCCCGGGCAACGCGCACGGGCGGCGGGCATGTCGGATAACCGCGGACGCGCACACCCTTACCTGCTCGCAGCACCCACAGCCAGCACCTCGGGGGCTGCACCGCCCGCTCCGCCCGGCCCTGCCTCCCCTTCCACCCAGGCACGTCCTCCAGCTGCTTCCCGAGAGCCACCAGATCCTACAAACCCAGGAAAAAAAAAAAAAAAAAACAAAAAACGGCTGAGAAGTCTACAGTGGAGGCTGTGAGAACTGGTGATTTTCACTCTTCAAAGCCCAGAGGTGAGCTCAGGTGCTCTCTGCAGTAGGACAACCACTTCCACAAGATGCCTGGCCTTCAAACCTGACCAAGGCGCTAGAGATGCCCCCCTGCCCCCCCCCCCCCCCAAGGTTTCTCATGTAGGATTTTGCTCCTTTCATTGTAGGGCTGCTGGATCACAGAGGATATGGGCTAAGAGGAAAGAAAGGACCAGGGAAACCAAGCCCACCGTGCCCGGTTTAGTGGCGTCGTAACAGGTAGGAGCAATCCCCCCAGTGCACCTCGAGGTCCCGTGGCTTGCACCACAGGACTGTGAGGTCGGGCCGCGTCTGTGGAAGGGGCTGATTTGCCGCAGGTTTGCTCCCCGCCCGCCCTTCCCCTCCCCACGCCTGGCCCCTTGTCACCACCAGCCCGTGGGCCCCCCGCAGCCCTTTGGCCCCCGGGTTGGCGGGAAGGTTGCGGTGCACTCGCCCCAGCTGTGGGCTGAAAGGTGACGGAGGTGGCCGGAGGGCCGTCGCTTTTGATCCCCTGCTCATCCCCCCCCCCCCCCCCCCCCCCCCCGCCCCCGGGACGCCGAACGGGCAGCAGCTCTTCCGCGAACACGGTTAGAAAGTCAGAACACGCGAGAACCACGCAGCTCCGAGAAGAAGGTGACGCGCTCGTCTCTCCTTCTTGTACCCTCCTCGCTGAGCCTTACTCATCACCGACCGCATCGTGTGCCCTTCCCTCCCGGGCTGCTCCGTGGGCAGAGATGGAGGAGACCCGTGGGACACCGAATCGCTCGTATCTGTATCTGCGACCGGCTGGATGTGCTGGCTGATGTCTGGAAGGTGCCAGGGAGCAGCCGAGAGCGACGGCGAGCAGCGCAGAGGGCAGAGCGGGCAGAGCCCCGTGGCTGCCCCAAATCCCCTGTCAGCGCTCCCCCCCCAGTCCCCGTGCACGGCCGTGTGGGAGCCGGGCAGAGATTGGAACGGCTTCTGGCAATTTCCATGGCCGTCGCCATCAATCAGGAGCCTAACAAGTCCATTGCTGTCAGCTGACAGCTCACAACACGCATCTCTGCTCTCGCAACGTTTGTGCTGACAGAGCCTGAATTATTTGCCACAATCCCGCTCCCGGGATGCTTCTGCCTCGCCTCGTAACGCCCGGCCCTGGGGGGTCCCCACGCCGGTCAGCATTGGCCCCCCCCTCAGTCCCTGCCCCCCATGCCGGGGCTCCATCTGCACCACGGCACCTCCCGGCACGCAGCCCCCTCCGTAGGGGATGGGAATAGGAACAGGGATGGAAATGCGGGGGAAAATGAGTAATTGCACCACGTGTTTTGAAATTGGAAAATTTCAAAGAAATTTGCCCGTAGAAGCGGTGGCTGCCCCCTCCCTGGAAGGGTTCAAGGCCAGGTTGGATGGGGCTGGGAGCCCCCTGGGCTGGGGGAAGGGGGCCCTGCCCCATTGGGGCGTCACCTCTTCCTTATCAGATTAGATATGTACACGAAAATGAATAATGAATCCATGCCCAAAGTCTTGAGAACAATATGATTAATCATTGACCATGAGTCCTTCTACACAGAGAAGATGGGCTGACACAACAGCAGCGGTTTTGTTTCCTAATTTTCCTAAAGCTTCTAACGATCTTTAAAAAAAAAACCTCGTGTGAGTTCTCTGCCATTTCCCCTCTTCCTTTTATCCTGGTTACGGTTTACAGTTACATATCTGCCTCTGAACAAAGAGAGGTCTAATTAGCCACCAGCCCCTATTTATCATTTTATCATTTATCATCAGCTAAAGTATGTTGCAACAGAGAATAAATTTGATTTTTTTTTTTTTTTTTTCAAGGAGGATCTTCAACTTCTGCCAACAGCATTAACAATCTGTAAAGTAATGAGGTGCTGTTGATGGTCTTAGACAGGTCTAGACAAAAACATAATTGCCTTCTGTGCTGTTATAGTTCATTAAGGCAGAAGCATTGTAGACCAAACCTCTACATCACAAAGCGTGGCTCAGTCCAAAATATTAACAACATAAGAAAGAATAGACCCCTGACCTCTCCTGATGTCCCGCAGATAGAGCTGGAGCATTTAATGGGGCAGTTTCACATCTCTCTCAGCAATCGCTGCAGAAAAACAGAGCCATTATCCCACACTTTTGGTCTACATTTTATCGGTGTTGCTGCAAGTCTCGGCCGCATTAAAAGCCCTTTACAAGAGTTTGCTGGACGGGCTGCATACGGTTATTCAGCACACGACTGCAGAGCATGACACACACCCAGGTCAAACCATGTGCAAACAGCAAACCCCCCCCAAGCCCCAAAGGCAGCCCTGATCTCGGAGGGTATGGTTAGGGCCAATTAACACCAATTATCGGTGCTGCTTTCCTCCTGGGGGGGGAGGCTTACGGGCAGCCACGAAGCAGAAGCGCCTGCAAGGCACCGCAGAGCTGAGTATGTGGGTTGGCACCTCCGAGTCGCTTCCCTGCGAGGAGAGGTCGGCTCGCTGGCTTTGGGTTTCACTGATGTTATCTCAGCCCGTTTTCAGGCTCGGGAACTGCCCCTTTTTTTTTTATGGGCCACAAACCATATTGCCACCCGGAGCTGAGCCGGAGCCGAATCTGCAGCTCCCGGCACCGCCGGTGCTCCAGCTCGCTGGGAATCGGAGCGTTGGGAAGGGCCAGTGGTCCTGCCCAAAACTCGGGGATAGGATGCTCAGGGCAAGGGATAAAGATTTATTCCGTGGGCTGCTCGGGCCTAAGGGATTTTTGCCCATGGTTTCTCCCCTGTCTTTCCTCATGCTAAATATCTGGTGACTTCACCGGAAGCTTTTACTCTAGAAGGTTCCTCGTGCTACGGGCTCGTGAATGAAGCCAGAAGAGCAGCAGAAACAGACCCGAGCAATTGTGGTTTGTACCTTTGTCCTTCGCTGCAGCTCTGCCAGCACCTCAAGTGCAGTCGGGCACCTCTCCCTCGGCACAGCCATCCCCAGCTCACGGCTGGTTTGCCAGCAGGCATGCAGCACCAAACACATAAATGTCTCTAAAAACTTCCAAACTCTTGGAATAATCTTTTTTTTTTTTTTTTTTTTTTTCCTGTGTGCAGAGTGTCAAAAATTGTGAAAAGCGAAAGCAAACCAAGACACTTCCACGTAATTAACCCAAACCACTGTTTTAATCAGAAAGAGTTTGCCTGATGAAACCTGTTTATGTGTTTGCCATCATTCAGGAGCCACGTTCGTTAGGCAAGAAGCATTAATGACGATCCCCGTGTCAGCAACTTTAACTGAAGAGGGGTGGGCAAGTGACAGGTTCCCCCGACATTGCTCCAACCCGCAGCTCTCAGCATCCCCTGGCAGCGTGGAAAGGCTGCCAAGCCCAGTGCGACCATTTATTTGGGGAAGGGGAAAACAAGAAGCGAGATAAGAAAGACGAGCAAACTGCTTTAAAGGAGCAGATCAGGTGCTTTCGCTTAAAAGGAGAACAAAGCTGCTTTCTGGACAGTTTAAAGACAGTAAATCTAACTCGGAGCTGTGCAGCTCTACCCTGGGAACAGCTGGAGGTGGTTTAGTCTCCAGTTGCCTCGAGAGGATTTCAACTGGCCGCCCAGCCTCCTCGGGATGCCCCCCGCCGCGCCCCAGACCCCGCGTTCCCACCCAAAGCTCCCCCCCCCCCCCCCCCCCCCCCCCCAAGGGTGACCACCCCGGAGCCCACCCAGCCGCACGCTACTCGCAGCGACGCCCTGCAGCACCCATCTCTCCCCCCACGACCACCACCGGGTGCTCGTTCCGTGCCTCACCGAAACCTCCAAAACCACCCCAAAGCAAACACCAGAATAAAGAATCTCTCAGGGCTGGGGAGAGAATTTGCGGTGTGAGCCCCCCCCCTCCCCGATCCGCAGGTGTTGGGGCAGGACCTCCAAGGGTCTTAACGGGGCTCTGTCTGCGGCGACAAAAGCTTCCCTCTAATAAGCATAATAAATTACTTTCATACCCTATATAGGCTGGAGTCCCATGCAAATTCATCCAAGCACTCCATCGTTATCTCGGCGCTCTAATTAGGCTTCCCAGCACCGAGAGTGGGGTGGAGCCCATGCAGGGCCATTCGTTATTTCTTAATGATGTTCTCCCTTCATGGTAACAGCTACGAGGGATGCCTGCGAGTACAGACATAAAGGGCATCTCATTTTGTTAAACGCATCCCTTGATCTTTCTTTTTTTGAAAAGAAAAAAAAAAAAAAAAGCCTGGGATCAGCATCGCATGCGGGAATCATCCTCATCACGCTGCATCTCCTCAACGGGCAGTTTAATCTTGCTTTTTGCTTTAACCCTCCCAGGCTCTTCTGCAGCTCTTGCAGCAAAGGAGCCTCTTAAGACGGCAAAGGGAAGCGCGCTGTGACAGACCTCGCCGATCCCAGCGCCGAGAAAAACCAACCCCATTTTCAGGCGACAAAACGCGTATGCTTCGGTCCCAAACGCACGCTCCCTCGCTGAAAGGTTTCCTATGATATAGCTTTGGCTGTAATTAAAAAAAAAAAACCACAGACATTTGCCTAATGGTTTCAAACCCCCACGCTCATCCCTCGGCGTGGTTCTGGCACCGCCGGGCCCCGGGGTTCTTCTCAGTCTCCGACTCCCCAGTTTGGATGAATCTCACACATCAACGTCCCCTACTCAGATCTCATGAGAGCCTCGCGTGTTTTTCCCCCCCCTCAAAGCTTGCCATCTGACACCTCCGAGCTCCAAAAGCAAGTCAGCACAAAAAGATTATAAAATGACAACTGCATCGCCGGACACGGAGGAGGAAAACATCAATGACACAATTCCTACAGAGCGTGGCCAGGACCGGCAGCAGGCAGAGGGGTGCATCTGCAAAGAGAAATTTTGGATGCAAACGGGAGAAGAAGTGGAGCAGTGGCCGTGCCCCCATCCCAGCCCCTGGGTACCCACTGCCTGCGGCGGTGCCAGCCCTCCCCCGGCAAAGCCCCACGAAGAAACACGGCACAGCAGCACTGCAAGGGGAAAAAAAAAAAAAAAAAAAAAAAAAAAAAAAAGGCATAAATCATGCATGTGCAAAGCCTTTCTGTAATTAACGTCACCGGTGATATGTCTGGGAAAGTTGCACCTCAGCCTCGCATGATGTTCTGCTAATTAAAGGCTTATTTTGTTACGGGAAGCCCTTTGTGTAAGATGTTTCACACAATCCAGCCTGAATTTTATGACCTGTGGGCTCCGTGAAGTGAGTAAACTGATGATCCTGGATTGTGCAATGCTCATTAAACGTTAATGCTGTGTGCATTTCCAACCCCGTGTTTGGAAGGCTACTAACCATTTTCCTAATAATCGTACAAAGTGTCTGCTCACCCCCAATTCTTTACCGAAATTAGTCCGCAGGAGCCACCACGGCACAGCCCGGCTGGGACTTCCGATTTCGTGTAAGCAAATGCTGGAAACTTTCTTAATTTTTTAATATTCTGCAGGCGAGTAGTCCCACCGATGAGGAGGCGGCTTCTGCACATCACAGGTTTGCAGGAAGCAGGATCGTAGGAGCGGCGCAGGGCATCTAACCGAGGTTAAAACATCGGATTTTATAACCCCTCGGGTTCGCCCCGCACCCCCGAACACCCTCGACGCCTCGCTGGGAAGAGGCAGCTGGAGCACGGTTAGCCCTGAGATGGGCCGAGCTGTTGATAAGAGGTTGTAAAAAATCAGGATCTGGTTTCTAATCGTTTGACTGGCAAACTGAAACGCAACCTGTAAACGGGAGAGAGGTGGAGGGCAGGCTGTTTAAGAGCAGGCAAACCCACGCCCTGCCCGCGGTGCGCGCCAAGGAAGACTAGTCAAGGCACTGAGAGCAGCTCGCTGCCCACCAGCATTTCTGGGCCCCAAACTGGGGGGAAAAAAACACCCAAAACATATAAAACCCCCCGGTGAGATGATCGCGAGAGCGAGCGGGCTGCCACCTCCCCCCCCAAACCCTCCCCAGCATCCGACACGCGGCTCCGCGACCAGCGCTGCTTTTTCCGAGAGTAATTTGTGCCTACGTGGGATTTTATTAAAGTGTGCCAAACAATTCTAATTTATTCCTGCCAGCTAAAATGATAATTTCTCTCCACTCCTGTTTTACTAAATTGCTACCTTTATTTTTGCAATGTGTATATAATTACCAAATGTTACTAGAATCTACCCAAAATTTCTCTCCTTGGAATAGCGGGGATGTCTACTCACTGCTGTCATTTTTTTTTAAATGTTATGATTGATAAAATTAAACTGTGAAGCAAGGCATGAAATCTGTCTCATAGACACAATTTTTTTTTTTTTTTTTTTTTTTTTTTTTTTGGCAATAGCAGAAAACAATGCCAGTCATAGAAAATTTCACAAAATGATTCACTGGAGAATGGAGGGAACTTGTGTTTTTTTGCTTGAAGAACTTAATAAGACATCCACAGCAACTCCAAGCTGTATTGTTATATTCAATTACTTATGAGGCCCCAAGTTTCTCCACTTTAATTGCTCGAAGCAGGGAAGCTTTAGTCACAGTGTAATGTACCCAGGCATGTATGGGGTTTAATGAATCATACTAACTCTGCACTCCAAGCAATTAGGTAAATCTAGCTGTTAGTTAGTGAGGCATAAAATAAATTTAATCTCTCTTCTAAAAAATCAATTATAGTGCTGTAATGTATAATTCAATTTGGGTCATGCTACATAAATTTTCTGTTTTTAGTATGTTTTTCAACCAGTTGTTATTAGATTTTGCAAGCTGCATGTGTGTGAGTTCGGGGAGGGGGACGCGGACAGGGGGAAAGGCTTTTTAAAGCCTCCCCAAACATCCTGGGGGCTGCGGGACGGGAGCAGCCGAGGCGGTACCTCTCCTGCCCCCGAGGTGCCCCTGAGCTCCGCGGCAGCACCCCCCCAAAGCGGTTTTGGGGCACCCCCGTGCCCCACCACCCCCAGCACCGCAGGAAGGGGGGGAGCAGAGTACACGTGGCCGACCGAAACCACGTCCCCGGCGCAACCCGGGTAAACGAGCTGCCGGTGCTAATTGCTGCATAAAGCACCAGGGCTCCATCCTGCCAAACCCGAGGCATCTGTGTTGCTTTGCCCTCCCGGGGCTGCGGGGTCCCGAGGCCCCCGGCACAGCAGAACCCCCCCCTCCAACCCCGCAGACACGGGGGTCTCAACCCTAGCTTGCCATACGACATCGTAGCGGGCTCTCCCTGACGAGATGCTGCATGGCGGCCAGACAAAACCCTTGCAAGGGCACGGCTTTCGCTTTGAGCGTTCAAGAGAGCGGGGTGTCCCGAGGTGCGGCCCCCCCTTCCCCCCCCGAGGGCGATGGCCCACCCTGTGTGGGGGGAAATGATGCTCCGGTGACAAGGCCGGGGAGCCGGCAGCCTGGGAGCGGCAGGAGCAGAGCCCGAGCACGGAGAGAGCAAATGAGTCACGGGCTGCTGCTCCAACACGGGAAACGTTGGGGGCGAAAAAAAAAAAAAAAAAGCACCCACGCTCGTCACGGCGTGGGAGCAGCAAAAGGAAAAGGCTGTGAGTGCCCTCGGGCATGTCCCGAGCCCCCGTCACACGACACGGCCGTCCCGGGAAGGGGACAAGGCGGCACATTGCTACGGCCCTCTCTACCCAGCAGCACGGATTCGCGCTGCTGGGACGCACGCCACGCTCCGTGGCCACGGATCTCGCCGACGGATGCAAACGCACTTTATTTTCACAGCAAAGCAAAAAAGGAAAAGGCTTGGCTGGCTCTTTGACAAGACGGAATCCTCTGGTTTAAACCGCTGCACAATCCTCTGGTTTAAACCACTGCACAATCCCCTGGTTTAAACCACTGCTTTCCAGAGGGAGCAAAGTGCAATATCTAGGGAACCTGGCTTTTTCCCAAGCCGGTAAAACCCCGGTGTGTCAGCCGGACCAGCACCCAGGGCTACATCCAGCCCACCCAGCCTGGCACAGCAGGAGTGGGCGCACCAAGAGGTGCACGTCACACCCACGCGTCCCGCGGGCGGCACTCCGGGGGACCTCGGCGTATGGAATTAAAGGAGGTCGGGAGCACGTTAACAACTCTGGCACAAAGATCAGCTGGCAATACAAACGAGCCTGATTCACCGCTAGCTGGAGAAATTGGAAGCGTAACTTCTGCGCTGTGTTGCTCGATGTAATTGAAACCCACCCTGCGGCTGGCGAGCAGATAAAGCAGCGCACCGAGGCAGCCCCCCTTCCCAGGGACGCGCCGCTGTGCCCTTCCAGCAACCGGCGGAGCCTGAGCAATAAAGATGTATGAATTGTCCCGATTTATGGCCTTCTAAAGACAGCTTTTCCATTGGGCGGGCGCTTGGGTGAAATAAGTCATCGTCCCGACCGCAGCTGCCGGTGCGGACGATGCGCTTGGTGCAGAGGGAGCCGGGACGGGCAGAGTCGGGGAGGGACAGAGCGGAGAGCGGCGGAGAATCGCCTGAAAGGCAGGAGCCGAGGCGTGGGCTCTGCCTCCAAAGGGTTTCCCCCTTTCCCAGCCCGATTCCCGGCCTCGCGTTCCCGCGGGATGCGGGGGCAGCTGGAGGAGCCGGTGGCACGTTTCGGCGGGAGGCACGGCCGAGTTTGGCACCTCGGGTAAAGCCAAAGGAGCGAGTCGAGAGCCGATCCCGGCGCCTCCCGGCACAGCCCGGCACAGGGAGCCCGCACACACACCCGGAGAACTGCTTGATCTTCTAATTAAGCTTCACTTCTCAGTGGGTGACCAGGGCTTCACAGTTTATTAAAGCTTTTCCTCTTCTGATAATCTTTTCCTCTACGTGGATTTCTTTTGGGGGAGGATTGCATCTAAAGCCCTCGGCAGCTGCCCGGTCTCAGACAAAACAAATTATACCGGCCATTTTTATACTGATGGGTATTTTTTCCAACCCCACATCTCCTTTTTGAATAATAATAATAAAAAATAGATGTTTATGTTTGTTTACATTGACTGTATTTCCCAAGCCCTCCCCACTCTAATGACTTTTCATGCTGCTTCCGGGGCTCTCACTCTTATTTAATACCTTTATCGATTGGTAAAATTCTAAAAACCTTTGTTCGCAATCTGCAGCCTCTTTGGGGCTTCAGGGCTGGCTAACCAGTACCCAAAATAGGAGGTAGGAATAATTAAAGGAAAGACATGCCGCACACAGACCTCAGCGTTACATACCGTCTGGCTTGATCCATGAGATAAGTGTTATTTAAAATCCACCAGCCAAGAGCAGGTTTTATTATAAGCACAACCTCCCAACTGCAAATAAAAAAAAAAAAAAAAAAAAAAACCAAAAAACCCAAAACAACCCTCTGTCAGAAGAAGCGCTCACTATTGTTAGGCCATCCCAACTTGTTGCCTAGCATTTTTCCCTCCTCGCCAGCTTAATGGAGTTTATGCTGTGTTTTTTTGAGGCTTGGGGGGAATCCCCGGTGCTGCCCTCGGGAAGCGATGCGATGCTCAGCCTCCCTCGGGACAAGGCTGGACTCAGGCCTCCCGCGCGCAATCGAGGCGCGGTTTTAGGTTTTTCATGCAAGTCAGATGTTGCTCCCGAGAGGTGGGAATGACTCTCCCCCCCCCCCGCCCCCCACTCCCCCAAGTCACGACGCAGCCTCGTCTGAAATGCCACCGGGGAAAAAAAGGGGACGGGTGTCCATGGCCCCGTCCCACCCGGGGGTGCTACCTCAGGTGCCCAAACGCACCCCGCTCTCGGGCGGCAGCGGGATCGGCAGGCAGCGGCCCGACTGCGGCGCCGCGGAGACGCCGATTTAAAATAAAATCTCCCAAACCAACACGCTCGACCTTAGATGGCACCGACGAGCGAGATTCTCCTCTCGATAGGCATCGGCATCCTTCAGAAGCTGGGCTTCCGTGCTTCCACCCCCCCCCCCCCCTTCACTGCAATCTAATCATAACCCCGGGCGAAACCCCGCTCCCGGCTTCAAAGCGTGAGCGCGGGGTCAAGCGCAGGGGTCCGTGACCCTCGTCGGGGCTGCGCCCAGTCCCGCCGGCTCCGTACCCCTCACACAGCTACAGCCCCGGGGGTCTGTCCCCCCACCCCGGCCCCCAGCCCAAAATACAGCTCCGGGCACAGCTCGGGCGTTCTGCCGGGCTAGGTGCGGTAATTGTAGTATTTGGATGGCTAATATGGGCAGCGGGCTCTCAGAAACGGGATGAGCCCCCACGCTCCTGCCATGCTGAAATTCCCCCCCCCAAATCGGTTTTTAAAGGAACCCGTTACCTTCACCGCCGCCATCGAGCAGGGGGGCTTTTAATCACGGCAATAACAAACGATAAATTAGGAGTGAATTAGTGCAAAATAATTGTTAAGCTCTCCAAGTTCCTAAACTCGGGCAGACCTTTCCCATCCTTTGATGTGACTAAGTTTTAATAAGCCCTGGATAAGTTCCAGGACCACAGGGTATACGTGAGAAATTTTACATATAAATATATAATTGACATGTGTACAAATGCCTGCAGGAATGGACACACACACACACACACACACACACGTATTGTGCCGCAACATTAATAGCACGTCCCGAATTGATACGCTGCTAAATAGCATTTCTTGTCCTGAGATCCTATTTTCACACTCGCGGCAAATATGACCTTTGTCTACGGCTGCCAGCTGCTTATAATTTTGACAGATGCAAGCACATTTCTGGGAAGCCGTATCCATTCGGTGGCTAAAGATCAACAGGCTCTGCTCAGGCTTTAGTAAGATTGATTGGCTCAGGAGAATCCCATTTGCAGCCCCAACTGAGAATAGGTTTACCACGGAGAGGCGTTAATGACTTTGATATCAACGATCTAAATATGTCAACCTGCGACTCGTGTTGGTATTAAGGCACGCTATATTTATACAAAACAGCCATTAGCAGAATGCTAATTAATGTGATTCAGTTTCCAAGTAAATCTCAGCCCTCTCCAAGTGGTGTAATGCAAGACTTTATTTTAATCTCCCTGGAACCGCAGGGCTGCTGCTGTGCCTGGTCATTCCTCGGGATTAGCCAGATTTATTTTTGCTGACGTTTTACGTGGCACCCCCAGGTTGGGAGCGCCTGCTGCCAGTTAGCACCCGGAGAGAGGCGGTGGAGGCAGCAGCGCTGGGTGCTTCCTATCAGCTCTTAAAAACCAGGTGAATTGGGATGGTCACAGCCCCATCTCCCGCCGCACGTGCACAAATCCCTGCCGAAATGAGCTGAGCTGGGAACAGCAGCCACTGTTACGCATCTTGCAGGGGGTGATTAACGCTCTGGGATTTTCTCCTGCACACCTAGGGGCGATGCTTGGATGGATGGTGCCCCAGAAAAGGTGAGGTACGGGCTGGCTGCCTTTGCTGGGTGGGAAATCCAGCTTCATCAGCCTCGGGAAGCTGCACCTCGGCAGCTGCTCTTCCGCGGAAGGTGTGATTAAAACGAGTGGGAGTTAAGGAGTTTTACCCCAAGTTCCCGGGCTCCAAGAGCATCAGGATCAGTCCGGAGCAATCCCTGCAACACCCAGGGACCAGAAGAGCCCAGCAATAGCGGCAGGCACTCGTCCCACCACCGCCTGCAGCCCCAGCCTCGAGCCTGCTCAGTCCTGGAGTCGGGCATTGAAGCCAGCTACACCTAGGGATCATTCCAGCTTTGCTTCCTCAAGCGTGCAAGAGGAAAGAGTCTAGCAATCGGGGCCTGAAAGGTACCATGAGAAGAGCCAACTGCATGATCTTAGTTGCCACCAACTCCCTCTTGGCTGTCGCCTTCAGCAGGAAGAAAAGAAAAAGCAAATGCGCAGCGCTCCCGAGCACATTACACAGCGAGGGATCGGAAAACTGATGCCACGAAGAAGATTAATGGAGCAGAGCCGCAAAAATAAGAAAGAAAATGAAAACCGAGTAAGCACAGAGCTGGTAAAATGCTCTGCTGCTGCCGAAGTGCCTGCTCCCCAAACATCCCGGGTCACCGGCGCGGACTGGAGCCTGCCGACCCCCCGTCTCGCTGATGGTTTGGGCAGCCCTGCGACACCAACCCCATTAACAGCCCATTAGGATGAAGGAAAGATATTTTTCCCTTTAAAAAAAAAGCAGTGAACAAGTGCCTTGGGAGAGGCTGGAGGGGCTATCCAGAAGTGAAACAAAAGCTGCCTCTTTCCACGAGCTGCTCTGACCATCTTCAGCTGAATGGGGTGAAAAGCGGTGACGTGGGTGAATTTGCTTGCGAAGCCGTCGGCGCGTTTCTCCTTTGTCCTGAACTCGGTGATAGATGCCGTTGGTTTTAACATTGCACTAATGAAAGATGCCGTGGGACTACAAGAAACCTATTTGCCAGGTTGGCATATCACTTGTTCTGCTGGAACCTCTATCAGCGAACAGACGAATTTGGGGAGAGGAAGGTGGAGGATGAGGAATGGGGCTGCCGGCTCCTCTGCGAGCACGGGCGTCTCAGCAGGCAGCCGGGCGAGCTCATCAATGTGCTAAAGTCATTACGGAAAGAACTGTAGGAAACACTGGGGGTTTTCTTACAGCCAAGACTTTTCTCCAGCTCCTGGTATTTGAGAAACAAGCTCTATATGTCACGTTTTGGTCCGACAGCAGGACAAGCGCCAGCGCTCCCGGATGCCCCCCCAAGGCCACCCACTCCACTCAGACATCCACGGGTGCCCCTTGCACGTGTCAGATCCAGCACATCTCTGCTCCCGCCCGGCCGGGGGCTGCCCTGGGCTCGCTGCCCGGGCACGGGGACCCTTCCCGACGGCTCCAGGAGCCCGTGCCCCAGCTGCGGGTCCTGTGCACCTTGCTGTCCTGGGAGCAGCCACCCCAGAATGTGACCCAAGCCCACCACCGATTGCACTTCAACAGCCCCCCGGAGTTCACAGCCCTGCGGACGAGGCAAGGAGCAAGGAACCCCTAAAATTCAAGGATGAAACAAATGCCGGAGCAATTTTCCAGGCTCTGTCTTTCCTACGGTGACCAGAGCCTTTCCCACCTTGGCCCCTCCGCCTTGCAAAGCGAAGTGTTTGGGCGTGGGGTGCCAAAGCCGGAGCCCCTCCGTGGGGTACCCCGATGCTCCCCGCAGCACGGGCTGCTCCCCAAGTCAACCCCGTGTTTTGCACGAGTATAAAAAGTGCTTCCTCTCGGCGGGGGTGATGCCAGATGCAAACCACACACCCTCCCCGCCACCACCCCTCTCCGCTATCGCTCCTGCCCCGGCGCAGCCCCGGTACAGACACCGCTCCCGAGCACCCGGCACTCTGCTCCTAGAACAAATTCACAAGGAAAATGAGTTTTTGAGCCCTACGTGAGGAGCTTGTACCCTAAAATGAGGGTTTGGAGCATAAACGTGAGGCTTTCAACTCTCGAGTCAAAGCCTTGGGCCCTAAAAATGAGGCTTTTGGACCTAAACCAGAGGCTTTAAGCACTAAAAGAGGGATTTGGATCCTCCAAATGAGGGTTTGGACACTCAAGATGCGGCTCGCACCCTAAGAATGCCTGGCTGGATCCTAAAAATGACACTCTGGGCCCTGAAAATGAGACTTTGCAAACTAAAACGTAAACCTAATTTTTCGCTTCTGGTAATGATCAGCAAAATAAAAACCTGATTTTTTGGCCGAGCCAGAGGAGCCCAGCAAGTACTGAGGCACTTCAACAATGAAAAGTATTGGGGCAGCTCCAGCACCCCTCCTCGTAGACAAAAAAATATTTTCTTTTTTTTGTTTTGTTTTGTTTTTTGGTTTTTTTTTGGTTTGTTTTTTTGTTTTTTTGATTTTTTTGTTTGTTTTGTTTCTTTTTTTTTTATTATTTTTTGTTGTTGTTTTTTGTTTTGGTTTTTTTTTTTTTTTTCTGTTTAAAAAGGCAGGGATGCATGTCCTAGGCTGCCTGAGAGATTCAGTGCAGCACATCCCGCCTGCTCCGGGGGTTTCTGCTACCACAACATCACGGGACACCTCGGGAAGCCCAGGGCTGCACCGGGAGAGTGATTTAACCCAGTGCCTCCGTCCGGGGGCGGGGGTGAAGGGCGAGGGGGGGCTGACAGCTCTGCGGTGGGCAGCCCGGGAAGATTTCTCCTTCGATGTCATGTTGAAGGGAAGATCTCTGCTGCTGCTGCTGGAGCCGGGGCCAAACCCTTGGCCGACACCCAGCTCTGGGCCAGCGAGTGCCAATAAGCGCACATTTTGGCTCATTCCGCCGCATTTTCACCCAAGGCAGGGCCAAGCCACACCTCTGAGATGGGAAACTCGGAGTCTTTGCAGGCTGGGGGGGGGGCTCAGCCAGGCTGGGGAGGGGACACGCGGGGGCCAGGGCGATGCCCTGTGACATTTGTCATCGCTGCCAGCGCGGTTTGTGCGCTGGGCTCTTCTAACCCAGTTACCCCGCTCCCACCTCCGCTGAGAGCGTGAACTGGGCTGAAATCCCCCGGGGTGGGCGCTCGGGGTAAGCAGAGAATCCCCCCCCCCCCCCCGGGGGTAATTCATGGCGCAGGGTCCTCGTGGGCAGCGTGCCGGGAGGGCTGCAGGCTGCTCACCTCCGCACGCTGCCCACGGGGAGGGTTCCATCCTGCTCCGGCGCTGATGCCACAAGCGAAGGGAAAGGTGCTGGCACAGCAGCATCAAGCAGCATCCCATCCCTCGGGGAGAGGGACCCCTTTATTCTCCTCTCCCAGCGTTTTGCCAATTTGCAGCTCCCTGCTTCTTGGGGGTCCCCCCCCCCCCGTTGGCCCCCCCACCCCCAGGGCTGCGACCAGGCTTCGGGGCATCACCCGCCTATCCCCACTGTCACACCCACCCCCGGCAGCACGTCCCGGCCTCCAACACATTCCAGCTGGAAGGCTTAGCCGTAAATCTTGTGGGGATCTGCTGGAGCTCGCTGTGACCCCAATGTGTGTCGGCTTCCTCCTACCACCGACACGACTACCGCTGCACACAACAGCCGCCGCACGCTGACAGGCCGCGGGAGGGGAGAAACATCTGGCTCTGCTCAACGCTCCGGCACAGATATATATCTCTCTCTATATATATATGTATCTATATCTATATCTCTAAATATATATATATATATAACATGCAATTCCCGCTCCAGCTGTGCTTTAGCGCTTGCGTGTTCAGTGCCTTCCTGGCCACAGAGCCCTCCAGACAATTTAAAAAAAAAAAAAAAAATAGTTTGAACGACAGTGCACCCTCGAAAGCTGCAGCCTGAGAGCGGTGCGAAGCACAGGGCAACCGGGGAAAATAGGGGCCTAAAAAACAGGGATTAGGAGCATAATCCTGCTCTCCCGGTGCCTTTGTGCCTGTGGTTAAATCAGTTTTCTGTAGCTCTGGGCAGGTTCTCCCCAGCCGCAGACTGGAGGCCCCCCCAGTCAGCTCTGTGGGTTTGCCTGGCTCTGCCCTTCCCGGGCTTCTCCGCGGGGCTTTACACCCAGGGAAAATGAGTTCCAGAAAGCTGACATCTGGGATATGTCTCGGGGATGAAAAAAAAACATAAGAAAGATGGGGCAACGCAGAGGGAATGGGCTGGCGGATCACAGGCCACGGGTCGCTCGCCCACAAAGATCTTTGAAAAGGGAAATGGCCCTAAAATTGAGAGTTGGGGGGGTTCAGCCTGGAGGAGAGAAGGCTCCGGGGAGCCCTTCGAGTGGCCTCCCAGGGCTTAAAGGGGGGGACAGGAAAGGTGGGGAGGGACTCTGGGTCAGGGGGTGGGGATGGGACGAGGGGGGATGGTTTTGCACGGAAAAAGGGCAGATTTAGATGAGATCTAAGGCAGAAATTGTTCCCTGTGCGGGGGGTGAGGTGCTGGCCCAGGGTGCCCAGAGCAGCTGTGGCTGCCCCCTCCCTGGAAGGGTTCAAGGCCAGGTTGGACGGGGCTGGGAGCCCCCTGGGCTGGGGGAAGGGGGCCCTGCCCGGGGCAGGGGGTGCCACTGGGGGGGGATTTGAGGTCCCTTCCCACCCCAAACCATCCTGTGATTCTGTGATTAAAATTCAATAAATTAACTCAGCCTCCACTGCCAGCACCCCGCTCCCCTCCTGGCTTTGCCGTGATCCCAGCAAACCCATCAGCCATTTGCCAAAAGCCGCGTGGCCTTTGAACTCCTCCCCTCCGCACCCAGCTCCTGCGGTTTAGCCGGGTGGCGCAGCAAGAAACAATGAGCCGCCCGGCAATTAAAGCACTCCACGAAAGCTGCAAAATCCCCACCAACCCCAAAATAAAATCTCAGGGCCAGCTGCGAGACCGTCTCTCCACCTTAAGGGAGGCGACGCGCTCTTTGGAGGGATGCACATCGGGAGCCAATTCTGCAAAGGCCATAAAGCTACACGTGTGTGGAACCAAGATCAAAGGCAGAAGCGTGTTTTTAAAGCCAAGGTTTTCATTTTGATCTGGGAATGATATACCGGACCCCACTCTCATGCAAAGCAGCTAAAGCCACCTGAAACCAGTGAGGTCCCAGTGACGCCTGCGGGGCACCAGCCCCTCTCCATGGTGGCATGCACCCACATCCCGCCCCGCCACCCGCCCCCCGAGCTCACGCTGAATCCAAAAGCCAAAGGAAATCACACAGGAGCATTTATCCCATCCACCTGCCTGTACTCGGAGCTTCCCGGCAGGCTGTGCCCCTCACCCTGGCGTCGGGGCTGCCGGCAGCGGTGACGCCTTCCCGCATCCCAAACCACGCGCTGCAAGATGATCGGGCGGATTTTCAACGCGCTTGTTTTCCTAATTGTCTCTCTGCTCTGTTTTCTAATCGGAGATGTCTTAACACAAATAATTATAGCCAAGTAACTGATTAATCATTCAAATGAAATTAAAATTGAGTAAGTGATTTAATATATTTAGATAATGCACATGTGCGATAGAAAAAAAAAAAGTGATACTTATCTACAATTGTCACTCAAAATGGATGAGCTTCAATTATTTGTGTGGGGAGAAAACAGAGGTATAAAGTTCAGAATCCAAATTATTGTGTAAACTGTTGACACATTCTGAACACTGTTATTTAAATGCCATTAAATAGATATTTAAATGAGAATGAATAATTGCATCAATAATTCATTTGCAGCTTAAAAAGAAACTTCCTCACAATGTTAGCTGTAGGAACAGGACAGTTTGGCTCTGAAGCTTTTGAATATTGTGATGGAGGAAGAGTCCCTAAAATACCTTTGAAAGCAGCCCCACGGCTTACGGCTGATCCCAAACCTGCGCCCCGATCCATCCGCACACCCTCTAAATCCTCCCAGGACTGAAATGATCCGCTCATCAAACCAGGCGGGTGCTCAGGGTGGCACGTTGGGATGACTCAAAACGTTCCACGTGGCCCCAGACGCGCGGGCGCACAGGAACCGAGCGAGGTCCCCAGCCCGCGTCCCACCCAGGACGGGGACATCTTCTGCCCACCGGCCATTTCGGGGCGCAAGGAATGATGCCACCCCCCCCCCCCCGTCCTTCCCCCGGCAAAGCGCCCAAACCTCCCTGGGGTTACCTGGAAGGCGATTAGGAAATGATCCTCATCACCAGACTCCGGCTGATAACGTGCGCCCGCTCCCGCGTCGCGGCTGCGACTGCCGCGATCCCCCTCTACAAATTAGATTTGGATCTTCTCAAAGACCCAGACATTAAAAAAAAAAGGAAGGCCGCCGGTGTTTATGGCGTATTAACGTTACGGGGCAAGGAAGTGTAACACGGTGAGCGCCAGTTCTTTAAACAGCATGTGTGCTCACGGGGGTATGTGGCAAGAGGTAACCCACCGCGATGAGACGCAGCATCAGGTGTTTAAAAGAAACAGCTCCGGCAGTGAAAAAATGTAGATAGCAAGCGCATGACTTCAGTTGCTCCACATCCAGCTCGCGGGGGGAGCATGGAGAAAGACAAACTGAACTGCAGAATCACAGGGTGGTTTGGGGTGGGGAGGGACCTCAAAGCCCCCCCAGTGCCCCCCCCTGCCCCGGGCAGGGCCCCCTTCCCCCAGCCCAGGGGGCTCCCAGCCCCGTCCAACCTGACCTTGAACCCTTCCAGGGAGGGGGCACCCACAGCTGCTCTGGGCACCCTGGGCCAGCGCCTCCCCCCCCGCACAGGGAAGGATTTCTGCCTTAGACCTCACCTAAATCTCCCCTCTTACAATTTAAAACCGTCCCCCCTCATCCTATCCCCACACCCCCTGACCCAGAGTCCCCCCCCCCTCGCTCTCCTGCCCCCCCTTTAAGCCCTGGGAGGCCGCTCGAAGGGCTCCCCGGAGCCTTCTTTTCTCTAGAGCTGCTGAAGCCATGGGGACCTTCCCAGCCTGGTTCATACTGGGAAGACTCAGAGGATGCTATGGGCCTCTCTTGTCAGCACCCACTGAGGGGGGGCTGGGAGGGAGTGCCTGGACACGTTGCACATCTGATTTAAACGGAGAGGATGAGGTCTCGCCCAGCTTGGACCGCACTGGTGGCGAGCGGGGAGGTGGCTGTGCCAGCACAGCCCGGCGAGACACGAAGCTTGCTGCAGGAGGGACAGGGGATCACCCTGAACAGCCAAAAAGGCTGGCAGGCAGCAGAGTGCCCTGCCTGTACAGGCAGCAAACCCAGCTCACCCCTCAATTAAAGAATCACCGCACGGTATTTGCTGCGCAGGGGCAGGGGAGGCGGCTCCCATTATTATGAAATAATTGGGAAAGCGTTGTCTGCTGTTTCCAATCGCGCATCTCTGTTGAGCAATAGTTTCTCAGGTATGAGGACCTACAAGTCTCAGCACACTGGGCCATCTCTGCAGCCCGGATGCAGTCTCAGATGCTCAGTGGGAAGACAAGAAATGGGAATTTTTAAACTTTTTTTACCTCTGAGATGTCTCTAGGAACACAGTGCACCCGCTCGGGCTGCAAGGACATCGCCAAAGTTTATCAGGGCTTGAGAGCCCCAGGGAAAACTCGGGGTGTGAGTCCCTCTGTCCCATGGCTATGGTCCCCGCTGCCAGGTCCCCCTCATCAGCAGAAGATGCTCATTTGAACAGCAGGAAGATGCTCACGACCTTCAGCTCCACGATGAGCCTGATTCCGGAGGTGGAGGGAAGTGGTGGGGATGGCTCAGCCCTCTCTGCCCGGCACAGCGCCCGGAGGGGGCTGCAAAAGCACCAGCCCCCGTCTCCTCTTCGCTCCCCAGCGCAAGGTGGATATATATTACTTAGCACTGCCGCGTTAAAAATGATTGTCAGCCTCTGTAATTTTCCAGTGACAGCTCGAAAAGAAACAGCTGAGCCACAGAGCTCCAGCTCCACATGCCATCTATTTCTACTGTCAGCTCCAGAGAGATCTTAATTATAATGGCTTTTGGTGCTCATTCCTTCCTAATGCTGTAACAGGGAGATGATTGCAGCCGTAAATGAGCGATCAGTCTATTCCCTGCTGGGTAGTAAAACTGGTTGTCAGGCTGGGGAGGGATGGCACGCAAGAAACTGCTCCCCAGTTACAGTTCACGTTGCACACTCGAGATAAAATTGAATTTGGCTTACTCATAGCTGCAAGTTACAGGGCACAAGGTGGTAATTGCCCCAGGAATGGAGAGGGAGCACGAGGTTTTAATTGGCTGCAGAGACTGGAAACAGCAAGGATCAATTTTGCATCGGCTATAAATACGGCCGAGGAGGCTGGCCCCGAGCCGCCGGCTTTGCAGGCACCGGGCTCAGGGCTGCTGCCTCCTCGTCACCCCTCCTCGAAGCCCAGCAGCAGCTGCACCGACTCAGTAGCTCGACTTCGTGGCTTTGCCCAAATGAAGACAAATTACAGCCGGGGCAAAGTTTTCCGGTGGACGCCGGAGAGCTCAGGGCTCCTCTGCCAGCCTGCACAAACGAGGCAGCGGCGGAGGAGCCCAGAGGCTAAACCCAGGGGGATGTGCAGGAGAAGGACCCTACCCTCCCGCACACCAAAACGCTGGGAAAACCCTACTAAATGCCATTCCCAAACACTTGAGCTGTCTTCGAACATAAACCGCGCTTTTAAAAGACATTTTAGAAGAGCCGTATTATTCACTGGCCTAGACTGGAAGTCCAGCTGTGGAATTTCCTATGCAAAACCAGCAGCTCAGGTGAGAATTTATTTATGAAAATAAAGCACACAAACCTCTCCGGAATGATCCACCTACCCCCTGCTTGCATGCTGCTTTGGAAACGCCTCACCGAGGCGCAGAACCAGGGCTGCTGCTGCTTCAGCCGTGCTGTATCCTGCACTGCCAGATCCTACCCTGTTCACTTTGCAAACTAGAAGCCATTTACTCCGTACAGAAAATTACTAAGTGCATGTTCACACGGTAATTAGCCCCGATGAGAACTGAAGCCGTCTCCATCCTCAGCCTCCCAAGGAAAGCCAGGCTCCCACGTTTACCTTGGGATGTTTTCTTTGGAGCCGAGGCTTCATCCTCACTGAGATGGGATGGAGACAAAGGTGAACACACGGAGCCGTCCCAGGGAAACCACCCAAGCTAAAACCAGCACCTTAATTACCGCCCAGCACGGTGGAATTATTTTTTGCATTGTGGAAAGAGAGTATTTGAATTACAGGAAAGGTGCATTGTCATCGGACTAGGCGTTAGGACAGGCCAACTTTGGATAAACCAGTTGCTGGCACGTGGAATATTCCACATTCCTGGGAAAATATGCCCTTGGTGGTCGTCGGGAGAGGAGCTCGGTCTGAACAGGCTGCCCCAGGCGATCCCTACAACAACATCTCATGGCCAGGTACTGCTGCACCGACCAGAAACGGGCACCTTTTCCCTTATTATATCCGTGGGTGCAGGCACACCCACGCGCACGGAGGGAGGGGTAACCCACCAGGAATAACAAGGGCTTACTAAGAACATTTTTAAAACTGAAGGCCACCTCTCCAAGATCTTCCATCTCCCCGGACGGGGAGGGGGTGGCAGAGAGGAGCCCCCAGCTCGCCTACGCCAGCGTTACGGGTGAGGGAGCACCCAGCACCCCCTGCCCTCCAAGGACAGCCTTGGGGCACCCAGCACCCCCTTTTTTAGCCCATCCTAGCCACCCATTTTGATTTATTTTATTATTTTTAATTGCCGGGAGTAGACACTACGAAACTAGCACAAATATATTTAATACATGGCATTACAGGAAGAATCAGCTTGGAGGTGCAGGGGAGCAACAGACACTTATATATCAAAAAAGCCTCCAATCTGCCAAACCTTTTCTGCCTGAATAAATCCCATTGTTTCTATGTCTCTTAATCCTCTGGCCAGCTTCAAGTCCCCAGGGTCTGCTGGGGGACCAGTGTTTACTGACAGTTTTATCCAGACCCACTGGGCCATCCAACAAACCCAAACACTCAGGATTTAACAAGGAAAATGATGATTTAAGGAAGGAGCGTGGCTGGCTGCCCTGAGCGGGGCTTTGCTTGCTCTTTAGCCCGGGGTTTGGAAAGAGAAGAGTGCCCGTGGTGCACAGCTCTGCCCGCCACACACTCGTCCCCATGCCTGATCCAGTGCCGGGTTTGTTGCCTTCATGGGAAGGCTGCTATCTAAGCAATAAAATGATTTGCAGAATCTTCAAAAGCTTATAAAAGCAGTGATTGATGTGCTCATCTGCCGGGCCCTTCCTGTCTCTAAAAGTCTGGCTCATAATCACAGCATCTCAAAAAAAAAAAAAAAAAAATTAAATAAATCTGTAAACACTCCAGTTGATACTTTCACAGCTCTTTCTGCTGGCACCCGCAGCGTGCAGAGCCTGCGGCAGTGTGCGAAGCCCCCCCGACCAGGCAGCCCCCCGCAAATTAACTCATTAGCAAACGTGCACCCCATCATCACCAGCTGGATGTGTCCTCTCCTTCCAGCCCGAAGGAAGGGAGCTCAGAAGATGTTTATTGTTCATTTTTGCTCCTATCCTGCAGCGCCCAGGTGCCCCTACAAGGGCCAGGGAGATGGTGCTGGGCCGGTTTGCTGTTTGCCAAAGCCGGTCACAGTTGACTGAAGCAATTTTACAGCTGAAAAGAAAGCTGTGAAGACCTCTCACGGGTCACGGGTGGCAGAGCAAGCTAGCCACACTGCTGCTATTTATGCTTCAGGGCTGCCACAGATTTATATCTTTGTCGTTATATATTGTTCAAAAGGAAAAAAAAAAAAAAAAAAAAAAGAAATGGAAAAGCGCTTGTCCCTTTCTGAAGTTACAAAGTCAGAAGATCGCTGACTCAAGCACTGAAAGTCCCTGAACAGCCTCTGCTCGTGCAGATTTAGACACAACCCCAGCCAACCAAAAAGAATAATTATTTCTCCGCTCCGCTGTGCTATTTAAGGAACGATGAAGTACAAAGACACTGAATTATGCACAGAAGAGTTATGCTCACTCACAGCAAGGTAGCAGCCACCGAAGATAAATACGGTGGATGCAAGTGCTCCTGCGCCTGACCCCGTGTCCCCAGCGACTTTGTTGGATTCATGGAAAAAAAATATAGAAATATAAGCCTAGATGGGACAGCAGTTTCCAAGGTGCCCCGCTCCCCGCACTGGGACCAGCACCGGGGGCTGCAGGGGTGCTGGGGGCTGTAGGGGGATGCAGCAGGCGAGGACAGCTCTGGCCACCAGACCAGGACGGAGCCAGGAGTCATTTTGTCCCCTGAAGGTTTTCAGCACCAAAAACCAGCCCTGTCCCCCCGCCACGTTGCCACCAGCCCTTTGGGATGCGCCCAGCAACGGCCGGGGCTTTGCTGCACAAAAAAAGCAGGCAGATCCCTTCTTCTTCTTTCTTTATTGGTCCTACGGTACTTTATGGATCATCACTGGTTTCCTGATCTTCTCATAAGTTATAAAAATTGGCCTGTCGCTATACTTGGCTTCACCTCAAGTCCAGTAAATCAAGGTACCTAATTAAACATAGCAATTTACCAGCTCTGAGCCCAATTCATAAGAAGCTCACGCATCATTTGAGCGGGATTTTCATATACTTCACTTGGAAAAAGTACAGAGATGACTTCAGCAGAAGAAAATACATTTTTGTTGGCAACTCACAAAACCACTCTTGCTCTGTTGCAAGCACATTCCTGCCTTTCCATTACCTGCCCGGGGGTCCCGCCCTGCTCGGGGCAGGGGGGCACACGGGGGGATGCAGCCGGGGACGGCAGGCAGATGCAGGTGGCATTGCTGGGAGGGCACTGGGAAAATCCAACCTCGCAAAGAGCTTTTGCCTCTCGGTGACGGTCCTGGGGACCACGTTTCCATCGTGGGGAAAGCGACCCGTGGGAGGTCGCACGTTATCCAAGCAAGAGGTTCCCCACAGCAGGGCCATGCCGGGGCTTTTCAGGAAAGTGGATCTACAGGAAGGTACGTTGAAATGCAGGAAGAAAAAAACATGTCTGAAAGTGTCCCACACTTTCTGCATCTTGCTCTGAACAACAACAATAATGCTATTTTACCAATAAAGTCATTAGCAACCATCGGTACCTGGAACCTGCCCAGCATCTCGCCCGCCCTCATGTTTGTGCCAGCAGGAACCCTCGGGCTTCTGGGTTTGCGGGCGCTGGCTCCTGGATGGTTTCCCTGGCCGTGCGGAGAGCCGCAGAGATGCCACAAAATGTCCTAAAAATTAAAAAAGCGAAATAAAGGGTTGGAACTTCGCTTTAAAAACCACCTTGGATCTTTAGAGGAAAAAAACCCAAACCAACAAACAAGCAAAAACCAAACAACAAAAAACTTTTTTTTTTTTTTTTTTTTAAATATTTTAAACATTTGTTACTTTTTTTTCTCGAGGAGAACTGGTCTCCCGTGCTTCGGCGAGCCCAAGCGCATCGCGGTGCTCGTGCGCCGCAGCCCCGGCACCCGCCGGCAAACCGCGCTCTGCCCTTCGGAGCCGGATCAGCCCCTTTAACAACTACAAGGTTTCTCGCTCAAATAGGGTTTCAAACCAGAGATCTGAGCACTAACGCAAACACAACACATGCAACCACTTAGAAGTCAATTAATATCAGCGGAAGGCCCCTTGTTGAAGGCAGCAGAAGGAACGATGTTACATTTCCGGAATAATGGCTGAAATTTGCCATTGTGTGTCATCAGGAATCATTTAAAACAGTTTTGATCTAAGTTCTTTCTGTCAGGGCTCTAATGAATTAACAGATGACAGATTGCTGTAATGAGAGTCTCTGCTTTAAAGACAAGGCTACATTGTTTTTTGCTGTACTACTCATATAATTTGGGATGTTTAAAAATAATTATGGCAGAAGATTAATACCTTACAAGTTTTCAGACATTTCTCACACGCAGCGGAGAGCCCAGCCCGCCTTTCACGTGGGTTTTGGGGATGTGGGTGGGAGCAGGGGCAGCACCCTCATACCCCAAAAAACACCATTACACCCCAAACGCTGAAATCCGGGGTCGTAAATAGAAAAACAAAAAAGACCAAAACCATAATTCCTGTCCTGTGTTCACCCCGAAACCTCGCGGGTCCTTTGGGATGAGACCCCGCGTCCCTGGTTTGGGGACGTGGGCAATAGTGGGAGGTTTTGGCAGGGGTTGGGGGGCACCCAGCCCAGGGTGCTGGCTGGCCACCGAGCCCGGCTCTGGGGGGAAAAATAAGGAAAAATCCAATAACTGGAGCAGGCTCGTCCCCCCAGTTTGCGCCGCGTTCCCCGTACTCATTAGCTCTGTTGCCGGATCACATTTTTCTGCTGTGCAAAGGGACCACAAAGGCATATTATATCCAATGTTAAGTAAACAAACTTTTGAAAACTGCCTTTTATTGATTCCATACGGCCATCTGGTTTGAAGGAAAAGGCTCCCTCCCTTTTCCCCCTCCCTGTGAAAATATTCGAAGGTTAGGGACTGGCAGTGGCTCAGCATGGCTGAAAACCACCTAGTTTCCTTTGCGGTTAACAACACAGGAAAACGTCTAAATTTCAGATAAATGTTGGAGGCTTATTTGGTTTACCCATCTGGTAGCCAGCCTGTTCTGCGAAAATTAAAGATATACATATGCAAATATTCACAGTCTGCTTCCAAGATCTAAGGAATTTTTATGATGTAACCACAAAAAGAGGTTATTTAATGTTGACAATATGTAGCAGAGCAAAGCACTATAATGCTGCATATGGTAATGTAACTTATGAAAATGAAGCCGCAGTGCCCTTACAGAGTAATGAAAAGCAGATTTCACCTTGAAGACTATTTGAGCTGTTTAGCTTGTAATGACTTGGGGAAAAAAAAAAAAAAAAAAAAAAAAAAAAAAAACACCACAAAAAAAACCAAACCCACACCAACACTAAACCCCACCCCACCCCCCCCAAAAACACTGGTGTGAAAATACAACTTGCCCCACAGCCACACGAATCCTGAGGTGTGCGTGGCAGCGTCACTGAACGGCCTCAGCCCGGTGCCAGGGACGTGCCACCGTCCCACTGGGGACATCTGCCACGCAGGCAGGGCACGGACATCCCCCCCCCCAGTGATGCTGATGCTTTCCCACGCTGCAGCCCCACGCGGGGACGTGTCCCTCTGCCCCCCCTCCCACCCCAGCAGTCCTAGGCGGGGGGACAAGAGCAGCAGAGTGATTCTGGATGAAGGGATCCTGGCAGGATTGCACCCTGCAGACCCCGAGGGAGGCAGGACACCCACGGTGGGTCCCACTCCATCACCGTGGGGTAGAGGCAAATTCCTCAGACACACCAACCAAGCCATGGAGAAGACTCTCCGAGCCATCCCCGCATCCCCGATGCTGCTTTGCATGTAGAGAAGACTTATTGCTACTGCTAAAATTAATTATGTCCTCCTTCTGTAATGAGCACCTTTGTATATTATGCAAGCGCTTTGCCTGTCATCAGCAGCCTCAGAGAAAGATGTTTGAATTAACAAAATATTACTGTGATCTTCTCCCTGACAGTATGGAAGCAATAATATTTAGTGAGTAACCGAGTTTCCTTTAATAATTTAGTAGACTGCAAAAACCTTGATCATCCAGCCGACTCTGAGAACAAAATAGTCAAGCTTTGTGCATCCTAAGCTGAGATAAAAATGCGAGCAGAAGAAAGAAGTTTAAAATTATATTTTAAAAAGCTAATTAAAAACGCGGCCCACATGCAAGAAAGAGGCCAGGGAAACTGTTCTTTAAAGGAAGCAAAGCCAGAGGTTTCCCTATCTCCCTGCTTCATCTGTGAGAACAGAGCGGAGGATGTCGGCGAGCTGCCCTCCCCCCAGCTCTCCGCGGGTGCAGAGGAAGGTGAAGCTGGAGGCACCTTGACAGAGGGACTCCCAGCCTGGCTGTACCCCAGGAGATGTTTGTGAGACAGCCACCCCCCGGGTCATTTGGTGACATCCGAGGGGACATCAGGGTTGCACCGAGCTTGGCACCAGACAGGTATTGGGATTTGGTCCAAGTCCTCCCATCCTCAGTCGCCGTGTGAGAGTGGCAAAACCCCCCCAGCCAAGAGGCTGCGCTCCTGCAGAGACCTCCGGGAGGTGCTTTTAGGAGCTCAGGGCAAGCCAGGAGACCTCCCCCCCCGCCCCTCCACCAGCTCCACGGGGCAGCACGGGCCAGTGGAGGCAAGGATCCTTCCCAGGGTGATCACCCGGGCCAGGTTATTGCCAAAAAGTGCCTGCAATAGCCCTCCCACCCGCTCTGGGTTTGTCACTAGTTGCTGCCTGCGTCTCCTTCTCCTCTGTCCCTACCCGGCTTCCCGGGGGCTGCAGGAGCACCAGGGGGTCTCCACCAGCAGGACACCAAGCGAGGACCTCCGGGGGTCACAGCAAGATGCTGAGCTTCAAACCCGGTCGTCGTACGACTCGATAGTGCCCGTCTCGTGCCCCTGGACCGAGGGGTGGGGTGTGCAGGGGGAGGGACGAGGAGCGTCACCGATGCTGCAAAACCCACGGGCAGAGCTGGCCCAGCCAGCCTCAGCCCCGAACAGCGGGAATGGGAGGATGCGGGTGCCCCGCGAGCACCCATCACCCTCAAGCTCTGTCTTTGTCCAGCCCACGAGCAGCAAACCGGTGAGGTGGACCAGAGAGGAGCTGGCACAGGAGGGACCCGAGGACTCCGCTCAGCTTGGCACCGTCCTGGAGTCAGGCACGAGCCCGTGGATCCCGGCACCCCCCACAGCCAACACCAGGCAGACTTAATTTTTGTCGCTGCTGTTGTCATTAAGAGCGTGGGCTTCCCCTGGGAGCCCCCAGTCATTGAGGCAAATAATCTGACACGATGCATTTTTGAGCATCACGGTTGGAAGCTACAGATATTCCCAGCTCAGGGTTGGTGAAGCGCAGGGGCTTGGCAATCTCCATCATGGAGAAGGAGCTGTCAGGGAGCCTTGTGGAGGGAAGTTTGGAAAAAAACAAGAAAGCAAAGAAACCTCAGCTTCTCTGACAGGGCCAGAACTATTAAAAGAGCACTTAGGCCCCTTAACATAAAAATGCATCAAAGAGGAAAACCAGATGAGAACAGATTCATTTGCCTTGGAGAAATCCTGGCTCTCTGATATGCTGCCTTCCTCCACAGCAAAGGTTCAGTGCGGATTGAAATGCCTTCGGGCAGCAGAGCTGTTTTGTCTAAGGCGTGTATTTGCAGAGGGCATTTTAACGAGCAGCCTCCCCGGAGGGGCTCCACCGCTCCCTTCCCACTCATTGACATGCAGAGCAAAAAGCCCCCCCGAATCCGCCCGTAATGAAAACTAGATTCCTTTTTAGATAAACACGCTGTATCAATGACAAAAAGATGAACCAAAGCTACATCAATGCTCAGAGCATCAAAGAGCTCGAGATCAGGCTTCAGACCTGCTAACAACAGCATCCGCTGCCTGGCGGCACCTCCCCGAAGACCAGCCCCGCTGGGACGCCTCAAGGACTCCTCCTGCAAGCAGATACCTGGGTGGTTGTCACCTTCGCAAGGTCACAGGACGCCGAGGGACCCCGCAGCTTGCTCTGTGGACATCACAGGAGGTCCCACCCATGGACGAGGTGCCAACCCTGGTGAAGGCGCCGGGGAGCTCGGGAGCATCCGAGCAGGGCTGGAGCAGCGCAGACCCCGGGAGCCGTGTCGTGCCGAGCATTCCCGGCTCCCACGGCACGCCGCTGCCAACGCCGGGGGACAACACGGCAGCAAAATCCCCCAGGACGTATCCTGCTTCAGCGGGAGCTGATGCTTCAAACTCAAACACGTGCTGCTTGGTTTGGAACAGCCCTGGGCCGGGGTGGGGAGGACACGTAACGCACCCGGGCGGGCGTGCAGAGGTGCTGCGGGACCCCGCCGGTTTTTCTCCAAGCTCTGGGACAAGCCGTGTGACAACTAGCACCACGGTGGCTTCATCGCTGGCCCTGCTCACCTCCTCTCCCAGCACATGGAGATGCAAAACCAGCACGCCGTGCCTTGAATTGAAAATAAAGCGAAGCACCCCAGTGAGAGCCTCAGGGATGAGGAGGGCAGGAAAGACCATCCACTGCCCGTTCCAGGCTTGCCACAACCCACAGGGAAACCTCCGAAGCCCTGGATGACTTGTGCAGGTTTTCCCTCAAAACGAGAGCTCGCCAAGAAAAGCGTGTGAAACATGCAGGAGCCCCTGCACGCCCCGAACCCACAGGTAACACTTCAGACAGTCCTCCCCCTGCTTTCCAACCCGCCTCTGTTTCCCCCTCACTGTAAAAGCAAGCGGGTGACGGGGCACCGACACGCTGCAACATCTGGGAGCCATCTCAGCCCTGGTGCTGAGCCGTGAGTCAACAGAAGGTGTGATGAGAGCCAGATGTGCGGCTCTGCCCATACATCCTAAGTGGAGGGGATTACAATAAGGGGACAAATAAAGAGGAAGGCCTGCGAGAATATGTGGAGCCCCTGGGGGCCTTTAAAACTGATTTTAAAAACCCATTTCCCTCGATTCAGAGGGAATTTTATAGAGTAGCACCAGCACAGTGCTGGCTGTTTGTTGCAAGGCCAGGCGACGCTGAGCCTGGCTTTCAGGCGGGAGTAAACCCCCCGATTTCCTGATGTGGGTAACATTTATTTGCCAGGACCCAGGCTCCCGGCGTGCGAACCACGGCCGGGCAGCACCCAGCACCCACCGTGGTGGCAAAGGGGTGATGCCACGGGCACCAGGCGGTCACGGCTGCAGGATGCCCTCTGGCAAAGCGGAGGGGAGATGAGCAGGGAGGGAACCCCTCACCTGCCCACTCCAGCCTTTGCACAAGAGTTTTTTTCCCCCCCCCCCCCCGCTCAGCCCCTGCCTCGGGAGGTGCAAAGCTTCCCCTGTTCCGTGGGGAGCGCAACTGCTTGCAGACCCTGCGCCACTGCTTGCAAACGAACATAAAGTTAAGCCTGGCTTTAACTGGGATGAAAATTGCAGGAGAGCAGGAAACCACAGAGCGAGCCCATCAGCCAGAGATCACCAGCAGCCACCAGCTCCCCCACAGACAGGAGCTAGGTGCGAGAGCACCCTCATCAGCGATGTAATTAGAGGGGTTCTGCAGCTGGGCAGAGCTTTAGTACCCTTTCTGCTGCAAGGGCCTCACCCTGGCACGCAGGAGCTCACCCACAGCTCAGCACCGCGTCCTGGCAAGCCTGCACCCCCAGAGATGAGGCAGGACACCCCGCAATTCCCCTCTGCATGGACAAACCCCTTTAAGGAGGTGAACGGGATTTGGTTTACAGCTCGAATCTGCTCCCTCCCGTGCCCTCATCCGAGGGCTGATTTCAAATGGAATACATCATCACCCCAAGTTGAGGCTCTCCTGCTGCTACACAAACCCCGGGGCTAAATCAACACCTTTCTCAGAAGTCGGCGCCGCAGCAGAAGGGGGATGCTCTGCTATGTGAGAGGGGACGGTCTCCCCCCTCCCAGGGCTCACCTCCCACCCACCCTGGGCCACCCCAAAAGCGGAGCCGCATGTTTGGGCTTGTCTTTGTGTCGAGCTGTTGCTCAGCACGGCTGAAATGAAGAACCACGAGCGCCTCGGGACCGAGCCGTGTCCCCGCCGTGCTCCCACCAGTCCAAGCCCAGTTGCTCATCAGGAGCCCCTTAAAAATCACCACAGGGCTCAGAAACAGCCCGACTGGGCAGAGCTCCAAAGAGGTGCTGGGTCCACCAAGGAGCTGCTCAGCACCTTTAACCCCACAAGCACCCACCTGGGCACCCCACCACCCCGGAGCCCCCAAACAAGAGAAGGATGGGGCCTTACAAGCAGGAAAAAAAGGAGAGAAGCGGGAAAACCCTGCAGCGCAAAGCAGAGCTTGGTGGTTCGAGCTTCAAGCTCAGGGACTGGGCTCGGAAACCCAACTCCCCGGGAAGCCTCGGCCGCTCCCGGCAGCGCCGCCGGGGGGGACCCGAGCGGTTTAATGAAGCTCAACCGCGCCCCGGGGCTTGGGGCTGGGGGGGGGGGGGGCGGGGGATTTAGGCACTTGCCCAGACCCGCCCCCCGAAACGCCACGCCCCCTGCCACGCCCTTCTGAGCCCGCAGCCGGAACGCGCCGGCAGGGGGCGCCTGAGAGCGCCTGGCTGGGCTGGGCTGGGCTGAGCTGAGCTGAGCTAGGCTGAACTGGGCTGAGCCAGGCTGAACTGGGCTGAGCCGAGCTGAGCCAGGCTGAACTGGGCTGAGCCAGGCTGAGCTGAGCTGAGCTGAGCTGAGCTGAGCCAGGCTGAACTGGGCTGAGCCAGGCTGAACTGGGCTGAGCTGAGCTGAGCCAGGCTGAACTGGGCTGAGCTGAGCTAGGCTGAACTGGGCTGAGCCAGGCTGAACTGGGCTGAGCTGAGCTGAGCCAGGCTGAACTGGGCTGAGCCGAGCTGAGCCAGGCTGAACTGGGCTGAGCTGAGCTGAGCCAGGCTGAACTGGGCTGAGCCGAGCTGAGCCAGGCTGAACTGGGCTGAGCTGAGCTGAGCCAGGCTGAACTGGGCTGAGCCGAGCTGAGCCAGGCTGAACTGGGCTGAGCTGAGCTGAGCCAGGCTGAACTGGGCTGAGCCGAGCTGTGCTGGGCCTGGCTGGGCTGAACTGGGCCAGGCTGAGCTGAGCTGAGCTGAGCTGATCTGGGCCTGGCTGGGCTGAACTGGGCTGAGCCGAACTGGGCTGAACTGGGCTGGGCTGAGCTGGGCTGGGCCTGGCTGAGCTGAACTGGGCTGGGCTGAACTGGGCCTGGCTAAGCTGGGCTGGGCTGAGATGAGCTGGAATGGGCTGATCTGGGCTGGAATGGGCTGAGCTGGGCTGAACTGCGCTGAGCTGGGCTGAGCTGGGCTGAACTAAGCTGGGCTGGGCCTGGCTGAGCTGAGTTGAACTGGGCTGAGCTGGGCTGAACTGGGCCTGGCTGAGCTGAGCCAAGCCTTGTCGAGCCAAGCTGGGATGGGCAAAACTGGGTTAGAAAAGGGTTGTTTGGGCATCGGCAGCCCCGTCCTTATTGCCAGGAGCTCCCTGAGGCACGGCCCGTCTCAGCCACAGAGTGCCTGATGCTGGTTTATTTTTAATACTTAATGAGATAAAAGGTTGGAATTGCTTTTAAGCCTTAAATTGCCTGAGCCCTTTTTATCTTTAAAAAACACGACAAGCGGTTTTGGAGGGTACTTTTTTTTATAATGATTCCTGGTAGCTATTATGTTGGAAATAAGGCTCTTTCAAAGACTGTTGGGATACATTAAATGTTTCATTTTTCAGTCTCCGTTTCTTTGTTTTTGATCTCCATTCAGATTGATTAAAGACACTGACTGCTCAATTTTGATTAAATCCTAAATCATAACTGGCTTACAAAACAACTGTGAAAGCTGACATTTATGAAGTTCAGTAAACTAGTTGTAAGAACAGGAGTGCGAGATGGAAAAAAATAATAAAATTCCTTTCCAAACAAACATCAGTTGACAGCAAACAGATGGTTAGAGGCTCTTACTTGTAAACTGGAAAAATTAAGATTTGGCAGGTTCTGTTAAAAAATAGTTACAAAACATCTTAAAGTTTTCCCCTTCATATCCTGGTGTTGCTCTGGGCATCGTTTCAATATTTTCATAGGCTACTGCACGGAAAAGGTTCTGAATACATGAAAGCAGCTGGCATAAAAGGGCTTAGAAATACTAGTTTAGATTTATAGGAAGCAAGGTTGCCAGCATCCCAAGGATGCAGTATTTAAAACCCAGCTCCTCAGCTCGCCAATAAATCACTGCGACTTAGCAGCGTAGTTTGAGTTCCATCTCCAAAGGTGCAAGAAAAGTGGGTAAAAAGTAACCTTGGTGGATTTTTCCGTATTTGTTGACTTACCCCGTGATAATGTTAAGCTAATGTTTCTGGGCAAAGCACGGTCGCATAAAACTAAATTTCTCACTGACACAGGTTCCCCCACAGGAGGGGAATTCAGCTGGAGACCCGCTTCTTCCAGAGAACCATCCTCTGCTCCTCCGAGCTGCCAGGGAAGAAAGCTCGAAGGAAACACGGCAGGAATGCCCTGAATCTGTAGGGATGCAGCCGCGGGGGAACGGGCGTGCTGAGACCCTGCGGCAGCGTGTCCTAAACCCGGCTGGGATTTCGCGTGGCCGTTGCAGCATCCCGCGGCATCGCGTACCGCTGCTGAGCGGGGATCTCCCCCCCCCCCCCCCCCGGCTGCTGCACGCCCCGTGGCTGCAGCAGCCCCCTGAGCACTCTGCCGGGTGTCCTGGGTGCTCAGGTCAGGGGGAGCAGCACGCAGGGTGCTCCTCTCCCATCCTGGGTGCTCCCATCAACCCGGCAGAGCCGTTCCAGCCGCCCCTCCCCGCCGCTCTCCTGCTTGCGCGCCTCGCGGGTGCCGTTGCTAAAATCGAGGGAGGGCGAGGGTGCTGGGAAGCCCCAGGCTCCGAACCGCCCTGGCTTGGCACCTCGGGTGCATCCCTGCAGCCAGGTTGCAGGGGCCACCCAAAACCGGGGCCAGCCCCTTGGGCAGCTCCGAGCCGTGTCCTGGCCCCGCGTCCGGCGGGTCCGGCGCTCGGCAGCAGCCTGCTCTCCGGGGTTAACAACTGAACCACCCCGCCTTGGCCAGCGAGTCAATGGGGCCTTGTCTGCAACCTGAATTACTGGCCTGCAAACAATCATTTCAGAGGCAGCATCCAAGTCCAGTTCCTCCCTCCCCCTCGCACCGAAACAGCCACTGAAACCATTTGCAAACTGTTTGCAATTGCTCTGGGCACAAACGTCAGGTTTTGGCGGGGTCCCGCAGCCGCTCCCCCCGAGCCGAGGGCTGCTGGGGAGCGGGAGCCCCGCTCGGCTGGCGTCGCTCAGCCCCCGTGGAGCAGAAATATACTCGCAGGCTGAAAACAATTTTAATTTTAAGATCAAAGAGAGTTGCAGGAAGGAGGGAGAGATGCGTCCAGGGGACTGCAGCGGAGAACAGCCGAGGAGAACAAGGCCGCGGTGTTAATTTTGGCCGTGTCTAAAAAACACTGGGAGTGTGAGGGCTCAAAGCTCCCCTGAACCTCAGGCAGGAGATCTGCAGGTCCGGGGGGTGCTGGTTCACCAGGTTCCCTGAAGAGCCCGTGCGGGAGCACAGTCACCCCAAAGCTGTGCCGGGAGTCGCCCGCACGTCTTACCTCCCTCTGCGGAGTCGAGGGACACTGCTTGCCTAGCAGAGCCGTGCCTCTTTTTTTTCCCCATAAATACAAGTATGTACCACGTTTCCCCAGGACGTGGGGTGCCTGCGTGAAGCTTCTTCCAGAGCAATTGTCGCATTTCTTCTTTTCTGTAAGAACAAAAATCCCTGGAGAACCGGGGCTTCGTTGCCTCTGCTTCCTTCCCAGGCAAGGCTCGCTGTAGAGAGATGCAGAAACACGTTAGAGAGAGAAGAAAACACGCAGGCAAACATTTCTGAACTTCATAGCGCAGCTTTGATCCTTGTTTCATCTCTGGGTCAAGCCTTCTTTTGGCAAAACCTGGCTTATCATTCATACATCTAAATCCCTGGCAAAGAAAACCCCCCATGTCATGAGACGTTGAAAACTCTGTTCACCAGAGAGCTAAAAATAATCTCCTCTGGGGAGCAATCCTGCTCTGCCCCAGAGGGAAATGGAAAGATGAGTTAATAGGTCTTTTCCATCTCTGGTTCCTGTAATTCTGCAAAAAAACAAGGCTGAGTCTGCTATTTACTTTTCTGGATATGCAAAATTCGTCTCTGCAGGTCTCCCTCCCAGTCTTCCCGAACAGAAATGCTGACTGCCTTGCTGCAGTCCAGCTTTGCAAGCGCCTCTGCTTTCTCCTTTTTTTTTTTTTTTTTTTTTTTCAAATCTTCCTCTGCTACAGTTTTTTCCCTTTCTCCCTCCTCTCCTTTGAATGAATGCTCAGACAAACACTGGCTGTTTCCAAGGGATTGCCTCGATTTGCCAACTTTTCTTCCCAGGAAGAATCCTCTGTGTCTCTGTGTGCTGAGGGAGATAATAAATCAGGTGA
The DNA here is from genome assembly GCF_018691265.1 of Tyto alba. NCBI lineage: Eukaryota > Metazoa > Chordata > Aves > Strigiformes > Tytonidae > Tyto > Tyto alba. Next base: position 1,413,312 of record NW_024881317.1, read on the forward strand.
GCACCGTCCCCGGGCCAGCACAGCCAACAGCTCTCGGTGACTCCTCCGACAGAAGGGAAAGAGCCTGGGGGGGTTATTTTGCAGCTGTGTGGACTTGAGCTGGCAGATGGGTTTCTATTTCTTTTTTTTTAAAAAAAAAAAAAAAAAAAAAAAAAAACCCAAAAACCAACAACAAAACCAACCAATGTCAAGTGCAGTTACAAGCATGTCTCCATCACCGCTGGCTCGGTGAGAGATGAAGGTTTTTCCCTCGGAGCCGCGGCCACCAGCTTGGCCAGGGCTCCCCTGCGGGGAACACCGGTCCCAAACTGGGGCTGGGCTGGGGACCAGTGGGAGAAGCATCGGAGCCACTGGGCGGGCAGAGGGGAGGGCAGAGCACCTCGCTGGGGTGTTTGTGGAGCTCTGGACCTCGCCGGCCACATCCTGCTGTGTCCAGGCCACGCATGAGAGTGATCAGGGCAGCCGGGACCAGCCAGGTCGTCACCAACCCTCAGCCAGCCGGCCACCTGCGCCAGCCTCGTGCATCTGCAGCGTTTCCCGGCGTCCTTCAGCTCCATTCCCCTCCAAATTCCTGCTCGTTCTTTTTCTGCATTTTTAATTTTTTTTTTTTTTTATTTTCCCTAAAGGCCGTTGTGATTTTGCTGCCTGCACAAACCCCGAATCCGCCCCCCGTGACCCCTGCGGAGCCGGGACCGGTGCTCCCCGCTCGGGGTGGCACGGGTGGGTGGCTCGGCCAGTGCCCCCACCGCTGTTTTGCCTCAGCCCCCCTCCAGCACGGCCACTGGATCGCAGTCTGGCAGCAGATGCTCAACGCCCTGCGGTTCCATGCCCTTCCAGTTGACAATTCCAGCCGCGATAGCCCGGTGGCCCGGCGGGTTGCCCAGAACTCCGTGACAGTCCCCAGCAGCTCAACCTTGGGGTGATTTGGGGCCGCTGTCCCCTCCACACCCACCCTGCAGCCTTTTCCAGCATCTCCCTCGCCTCCTTTCCCCACCTCGCCTGCTCCGTGATGCGATTTACCGCCGCCGCGTTCCCGCTCCTGGCTGGGACATGCCGCAGCATCGGGGCCCGCTGCCGTGCCCCGTGCAGCAGCATCCTGAATCCCCGTGACCCCCCGGTGCCACCTCCTCGAGGTTTTTTTCGTGGTGGGGGTGGGTGAGGACGGCTGTGATGCTGGCGGTTGTTCAGCCCTGCCCATAGATAATGAGAAACGCCACCGTTATCCAGTGTTCAATGAATCAACGGGAAAGAAAAGAAAGCTGGGTTGCCCTGAAGGAACATATCACAGATATTAAAAGGGTATCAAAGGAGTTCTGCAGCTCTTTAAAGGGTGCTTTAAAATATGGAACCAAGCCCAGAGCTGGGAAAAATGAGGCTCCTGTCTGGTGTGTGACCATACAAGAGCAGCCGTGAGACACCCAGTGGGGCAGCTGTGGGTTAACTGGGGCTGCTGGTGGCAAACTGCTCACCTCCAGCCAGCAAAGGGCATGCAGGGCTTTGTTTTTGTCTGAAAGCCTCTTGGAGCCTGGCTGTAAGTACCTTTGAGTTTGCAGGCGAGGAAACACGCCCAAGCCCCAAGCCCACCCTACACTACAATCCAATTATCCATCCAAGAGCAGAAAATCACAGATGGTTTTGCATGGATTTTCTGAAGCAGTGATACTCCAAATGCTGTTATCTGGGGAACCGTAACAAAATGTACACGGGCACTTGTAACTGCAGCATCTGGAAGGAACAGATAAAAATCTACTTATGTGCACAGGCAAAATTTCCAAGAGCAGGAGTGCTTCTGCAATTCCTCGCCTGAATAGGAAGCAGAGCGAGCACCGGCCGAGTCAAGGACTGTGAGCCACTGGGAGTCAGCCTTATCCACCGCATCCCGGCGTCTGCTGAAAGCCAGAGCAAAAAAAAAAAAAAAAAAAAAAAAAAAGACAACCAACCTTCCAGCCCCTGGGATTGAAACGCTGCACAAATTCAAACCCCGTGTGCCGACGTGGGGCAGGAGTGATTTGCAGCTTCAGCTGCTGAAGGGGAGTTTGGGAACAGCTGTAGAGCATCGGAGGGGATGTAATCACGAAGGATGCTGGAGGGATGGAGGGAGGGAGGCAGAAAGCAAGCGAGGCACTGGTAGAAAGCTTTGTACTCTAGATTCCTCTGGCAAGCATAATGGAAGGGGGACCAGGCTTAAAGGGAGCAGAACAAAGGATAAAAGTAATGTAAAGGCTTGGCAGAAAGGGGGGGACTTCTGAAGGCTGCAATATTGAAGGGGTTTTTAAAGGAAGCATTTGAAAAGAAAGCTGCCTGCACTTCAAAATCCGACATAGCGTTCTGCTGCTCGCGTGCTTCAGCTCGAGAAGGACCAGCAGCAGACAGAGGGGAACAAAGAGAATTTTTAATAAGAAATCAGAAATATGGCCCGAGCGCACGGGGCACTCGAGTGGTGTGATGTCTGGCTTGAACGCGCGTCTCCCCTCCCGATAGCTGGCGGAGTCACATGAACTCATTACAAAACTTCCAGGGGGATAAAAAATGTCTTAGAACACATTAGCATCAGGCTAAACTGGTGCACTGGCATACTGCCCGCGGAACCATTCATCTCAGATATAAATAGCATAATTAACCTACACAGTATATACATTGCGTACCACTAGGATGACTTTTTCTTGGAAAACAAATAAATCTTTAAAGTTTGAACCCTATTTACAGAATTGCTGCTCCATAAATCATTCAGATCATCAAGGCTACTTTATTAACGCCTTTCTGGCTGCATGCTTGCAAGGAAAAGGCAGAGAGCTGTAAATAGTTTGGCTTTATAAATATTCCCCATCACACAGCAACTGTCTTTCAGCAGGTAATGAAACATATGACATGCTCCTAATCTATGACCGAGGGCTATTTCATGGTACTTTCCTCCCAGTACGTAGTTCCAGTCATTTTCTGCTCTCACACTGGAAAAGAGACTTGAACGCACCCTCAGCAAGTTCATTGATGACACTGAGCTGTGCGGGGACACGCTGAGGGCAGGGATGGCATCCCGAGGGACCGGGACAGGCTGGAGAGGGGGGGGTCAACAAGGGCAAGGGCAAGGGCAAGGGCCTGCCCGGGGGTCGGGGCAATCCCCAGCACAAACCCCGGCTGGGCGAGGGGCGGCTGGAGAGCAGCCCCGAGGAGAGGGGCTGGGGGGGATGAGTGGCTGGAAAAGTGCCCGTGAGCCCAGAACCCCCCCGTGCCCTGGGCTGCAGCCAGAGCAGGGGGGGCAGCGGGGCCAGGGGGGGGATTGTCCCCCTCTGCTCGGCTCTGGGGAGACCCCCCTGCAGTGCTGGGGCCAGCTCGGGGGCCCCCAACAGCAGAAGGACCCGGAGCTGCTCGAGCGGGGCCAGAGGAGGCCACGGAGATGCTGGGGGGGCTGGAGCAGCTCCCCTGGGGGGCCAGGCTGAGAGAGTTGGGGGGGTTCAGCCTGGAGAAGAGAAGGGAGACTTTGTTGTGGTCTTTCCATATATAGGGGGCTTATAAGATGGAGAAAGACTTATGATCGAGGTCTATAGGACAAGGGACAATAGTTTTGAACTGAGAGAGTGTAGGTTTAGATAAGCTATAAGGGAGATGAGGATGGTGAGGCGCTGGCCCCGGGTGCCCAGAGCAGCTGTGGGTGCCCCCTCCCTGGAAGGGTTCAAGGCCAGGTTGGACGGGGCTGGGAGCCCCCTGGGCTGGGGGAAGGGGGCCCTGCCCGGGGCGGGGGGTGCCACTGGGGGGGGATTTGAGGTCCCTTCCCACCCCAAACCATCCTGTGATTCTGTGATACCTGTAATGTGCATGGGAAGGGAGAACCGGGTCTGCCTGATTTGCAGCCAAGACTAATGTCATTTATTTAAGAGAGCGCGGTTTAATGCACGGCGAGGTTAAGCTCTCGCTTGAGCGCTGAGGACTAAGAGCTGCAGCAGGGTGAGGGGCTGCTGTCAGGAGGGCCAAGCTCCCCCCCCATCGCAGGGGGGTGTGATCGTGCCCCGGGCTGGCGGGGTCCTGGTGCTGATGGAGCCCCAAACGCAGCCACGCTGAGCCTGTGCAGCCCTTGGGAGCAGAGCATCAGTGTCCACCTGCAACCTCCAGCTAATCCTTCAAGGGAAAACTCAGATTTGCACTCCAGCTGCGGGAAACAGCCTCCAAACCCTCCGTGGCACCTCTCCATGGCTTGGATTAAACATCGGCAAGCTGTGGACTGGTGTGGGGAGGAAGGCACGGGCAGCAGAGCGGGCACCGCTGGTTCTGCTGGGCTGGGCTGGGGAAACCTTCTCTGGCTGACTGGGAGAGCAGCTCATCGCTGTAGGGATGGGTGAGCACACGTGTTTGCACCTCTTCCCCCTCCCTCGGCATTTAGCCCCGGTGCAGTGACCCCCGTTAGGTATTTCTGCACGAGTTCTGCAAGGAAGCAGCTCTGAGGGAGGCGGCTCCGAGGCTCGGCGTGCAAGCAGACCAAGCTGGCGTCCGTCAGAAAAAAACGGCAAAAATGTGCTCGCAGCCGGTGGTTTTCCTTAACGCAAACACAGTCTTGCCACAAATGCACAGTTGCCTTGTTTTCAAAGCTATTTGCAAAACATCAAGGGAGTTAATCCTCACCTCTCCCTCGCCCTCCTCCAGGCTGTTGGGGCGGCGTGCGGGGTAGGCAGAGGAAAGCAGCGGCGGCCGCTTGTCACCGAGCGACTCGGCGATGCAGCCGTTGGGCCCCAGCTCTCTGCTCTCCCACGCCGCTGGATGAGCTCCTCAAGAACCTCTTCTTGCCCACCAAGAGCGGCTGAGCGTGGCGAGAGCAGCCCTCCCTCCCTGCCAGGCCGTCCTTTTCCAGCGGGGTTTCGACGGCAGCTCCAAAACCTCCTGCGCCCCCTCTCCTGCTCCTCCTGTGGGCAGCTGCCCCGTTCCTCCCAGGATCAGGCCATAGGTGAGGGTCACCTTTATTATTAATGCCTCTGAGCATCACCTAAACAGGCCTATTGAATTCCCGAGAGGTTACTTAGCTCCTGTCAGGGGGAAAAAAATACAAGTTTAGCCATTTATGCCTGGTTGTTAGCTCAGTAGGTCCCCGGCACCAGGGAGCCCGCGGCGAGGCTGCCTCTGCTTTACAGCTCCCCGTGCACAGCCTCCTCCTTTTATTTTTAGTTGATGGGATTTAGCATAAAATAGTGCTGACCTAGCAGTAATCTAAAAAATTTGCAATCGACAGCTAGATCATCGTGTGCCATATTTTTGACTTGCAAATAGCTTCCACAGATAGCGAGGGTGTATTTATTAAACACAGCTAGTGTTGCATCTTTATTTAGCTCCTTCTGTTACCACACTGTATAATTCATGAAATTGCCTTATAAAGTTAGGCAGGAATTAAAACGTTGACCAGCCCGTGAACCGGAGTCGACACTTCTATTATTTTAAAAGGAAAGCTGAGAGAAACTAAAACCTGACAAATAACCCTGTGCCGGGGGAGAGGGGTCGAGCAGCCGAGCTCACCTCTGGCTGAGCAGGCAGCGGGGAAATCGGAGTCAGCTCGGAGCATCCGTCGTGCCCAGGGGAAGGATTTCCACCCCAGCTGATGGGAAGCCTTCCCGAGTGCTCCTCGGGGTGCCGGATGGCATGTGGCTCCTCCTACCAAAACCAGGCGGTCACGAGGGCGAGGAAGCACCAGCGGGGAGGATGAGGATGTTATTTTGGAAAGCAAATGCCGCTCGCCGCCATCAGCTGCGTTTCAGAGCAGAGCCTGTCTTCAGGGGACCTCGGCCCCGCGGCAGCATCCTCGGTCTGAGGAAGGAAACGCTCGGCTTCCCAGCTCAGCGCCTGAGCCTCGCTCCGCAGGAGGGAAATCACACGCCATCCTCTTCTGAATACAGCGTTTTACAACACCATGCTCTCTAATAAAATGTTCCCCTCAAGTCCATCTCCACGATAAAAACCGTTTCTTTCCTCACCTCGGAGGCCGTGTACGCCTTGACTCATAAATATTTCATCAGTACCTGGAGAGTTTCCAGCGGAGAACGATGCGATTTGGGGCTCGGGGCTGCCTGGGCATCACATGGGCATGGGCGGGGGGGCGGCGCGGCGGCTGCTGGCGGGGGGTACGCTGCCTGCAGTGGGGTGCAAGGCTGCAGTGGGGTGCACATCCCAGCCATCCTTGCAGGATGGGGCCCACAGAGCCTCGAGCCTCTCCATCTAACCCTTTGGCTGGTCCTCACCCCGATACCGGTCCCCGACAGCACTGATGTCCTGGAAGAGAAGAAAAAAAAAACGGTCAGAAAATAGTGGCTTGTGGCCATGAATAATCACGTGCACTGGGAGGTGTTTTCATACCAAAGAGGGAAGAAAGGCAAAAATCGGAACTTTTTAAGGAAAAAAGCTAAAACATTTTCTCTTGTTGACGCCTGGAAAACAAAAGCCTTAACCGCAACGCCCGGCTGTGCAAAGGGTGCAAAGCTGGGTGCTGCTCCCCTCTGTGAGGGGAAGCCGTGAGCGTTCCACCCCCCCCCAAGCAGCCAGCCCCTAGTTCCAGGCTTTTGGGGTGAACCTGCCTCTTCTCCACCCCCAAAGCCTTCCCTTCGGAAAATGTCATCCTGGGAGAGGCACTGCCCTGCCACAGGCAGGCGAAAACCAGATTTCACCAGAAGCGTCTCGGCCAGTCTGTGCCCTGCGCCTTTAAAAGAAATAAAACAAACAGACATCAAACCAAAATTAAATCCTAACACTGGCACACAACTTGACATGAAAACCTAAATTCAAAACACGCCCGTCTTTGGAAAAAAATTCTTCTCTTATAGGAAACCTCAGGCGATGAGTCTTCCAGCCAGCCCTGTCTTGGGGGGCTGCCTGGTGGGTCCCGTCCTTTCCCCGCTGAGACCCTGCAGTGAGCAAAGGGCGACTGACTTCACAGGTGTTATTTTCGAGATGGAAAATAGCAGTAACTAGTCAGGGAATGGCAAAAACTGGGTGCAAGGGGTTGCAGAATGCTGGGCGGGCTGTGCTGGCTGAAAGTTCAGGCCCCAGAGCCGTGGCACATGGGGCTGAGCTGCTGCAGAGCTCGGCGGGCTGAGCCTCCCAGGCCAACACCCCCACGGAAAAAGCCAAATTCGTCTTCATTTGCAAAATGCTTCTTTTCTCCTTCTCCTGCAACTGTCGTCTCCAAAATCTGGGGAAGGGACCCGAGCGGCTGGTGCTGAGGTGAGCTCCGCACCACCCCATCTTTCTCCTCGAGGAAAAATATCCTCGTTATTAAAGCAGGGAGGGAAGATCCTCAGCCTGCCAGGGGCAAATCTATTAAGTGGTGTGGGCTCAGTAATTCTCAGTAAGCAGCGTACTCAGTGCTACCTCCGTCCCCACGTGGAAAGGCTGCCAGCGGACGAGTGTTTCTCCTATTTATCAGTTGCTCAGAACTGTTGCCTCTCTCATTTTGGGGGAAGACCCTTGGCGCTTTGACTCGTTTGCAAACAGCTCCCCGGGAGCATTAAGCGGGTTTAATTCGAGCGGTGTTTGCTCAGCTTGGATGGGCCGCGCCGGTCTCCGGGATCTCTACAACCCCCCCGATTAAGTGCACGTAACACTTCGTGCCTGCGAAGCCTCCAGTTTGCATGTTTGCGTTTTCCATGATGGTTTTCTGACATTTGCTTAAAATTTATATTGATTTCCCAAGCAGGTTTTTTTTTGGGTTTTTTTGTTTTTTTTTTTTTTTTTTCCAGCAGCCTGGGTCACAAGCAAAACCTTGAGTGACCGTGCCCGGGGCCGGCTGGTGCAGCGTGTGGCCGCAGGGACACGACTGGTGCTTGCCGTGGAGCCCAGTAGCCCCCCTTGCCCCCCCACTTTGCTGCTCTACGCAGCACTTCCATGGCAGGATTGGATGCTGCGGGTAAAGCAGCAAGTCCTGCATTTATTTCCATACAGCCTCCAAGTTTTTTCCTAAGGATATGTGTATTGGCAAGCTCTCAGAAAGGATTCACCTGGAAAGCCGGGGCATGGGCTTTGTTATAAACTTCTTTCTAGCGTTAATATCTCAGGGAAGGGGGGGAAAAAAAAATAAAAAAAAAAAAAAAAAAAAAAAAACCAACCAAAAAACGCTGCCACTCACGCATCCGTTCATCTTGGCAGAGGTGATCCCTCAGCATCAAGAGCAGATCCAGGCTCTGGCACACACCAAGCAGGGGAGGCTGTAAATAAACGATCCCCAAATGCCCCCGCCGAGGGAAAGGAGCACCGGGGGTGTTAACATCCCACCCCGTGTTACCGCTGCCCGTGCTCCTTTCTGCTCAGCTATTCATGGCACTCCATGCCTGTAATAACTGGTGTTTTGGCAGCTGACGCCGTGTAATCGAACCAGGGCTGTCAGGGAAATTTGTAGCTATTTGCTTCACAGGGTTTCTTCATTCCACTCAGCAGCTGTCAGCCTGCGCCGCCTGGTTATTGATGATAGGCGCTAATCATGCAACAGATTCCCCACATAAATCAAGAGGCAGTAGAAAATAAAGTTTCTTCACACTGAGGTCATTTGCCCCCCTCCCAAGTGCCACAGAGAAGAAAAATACAAACTCTTACTCCTGCTATTAATAACCTCCCTCCCGCCGGCCCCCGGCAAAGGGAGATGGTGTCAAATTTTAAATTACAGCTTTTGTTACATCAACTGAATTGCGTGTTTATAAAACTAATTACTGGGTAAGTTCTGCATGTTACGGGCTTGATTTGTGGACTGTCACATGTTTGCAGAAGGGATCCTGTAAAAGGCTTTTCTCTTTTTTTTTTTTTTTGCCCCCCCTCCCTTAGCACACAGCAGAGGTCAAGCAACGGATCGTGCATATTGCAAGTGACAGCTTCAAGTACCTCAAGGGTGCTAATCCACCATGAAACTTTTTTTCCATCATATCTTTATTGCGCTGGAAATGGAAGGCACTTCTCTCTCCTCGCGGCTGTCACTCCGCCCAAGTGTAAACCGGATAAATTTAGCCCTGGTTCAATGTCAGATGGCACAAACCCAACCTCGGAGCTGCAGCTTGCCGGGACGGCTTTCTTGCTGGCGGCCCCGGGGCCGGTGTCACCCAGGGGACTGGTGTGATGACAAGGGGTGGCTGTTGGTCCTCCAGCAAGCGGTAGCCACCGCCACACCGGGCTGGACACGGGGCTCTCACCCCCCATGTTCCTACACTCAGCTCCCATCAGACCCAAAGGACCCGGGGGAAAAAAGCGGGTTTTTTTTCCTCTTATTCTAACCCCATAAGACACACTGCAGCGGTCCCCAGCGGGGAGTAAAGCCCTGTGCCCAGCATCCATCCCTCCATCAGAGCAGCTCCCACGGCACGATTAAGTTTGTCCCATAACCCAGGTCCCATTTTGGGGCTGAAGCTTTAGACTTCAGGATTCACCTCCCTCCTCCCGCATGTCCCCCTGGTCGTTATCTCCGCGGCGGGGTCGCAGCCCCTCCGCTGGCTCTGAGCACGCGGTGCGGGCGGCGATGGCTAAATTAGCCCTTTGCTAGCTGCCGTGGCCACAGCCCCGGGCCTGAAGTAGCCACACTCGGCTGACGGGGGAGAACAGCCCCTCTGATGGATACTGTCCTTGGAAGGAGAATACAACTTTACCCCAGGGAAGGAGAACAGGAGCGTGCGTTATCGGGAACGTCGGCACCGGCTTCGCTCACCCAAAACCTCCTGTAAACGGCCTTACCTGCACCTCCTCCCCCGGGGAAACACATCTCCTGCCCGTGCCCGGAGCGAATGGGTGGCACTCGAGACGTGTCACTGGACAGCAAGAAAACAGGTAATCCTTTCATTATTATTTTTTGAATCTACAGTTCCCAAATCACAAGCCCAACTCCTGCTAATGAGCCTCGAGAATGGCGCGTTCGTTACAAAAATGGTTAATTTGCTCAGCAGCGTGTCTCATACAAAAGAGGAGCCAGCCTTTGAAGGCAGAGCTTTTATCCTTTTCAAACACATCCTCAAGTTATCAACTTCAACACAACATCAAGGCCTGCTTTTGTTGGAATAATTTAACACTAATAGTTCGCGAATGCTGCCACCGCTCTTGGTGCGGAGCTGTCACTGGCTGCAGCAAGACATTTGGTTCAAAGGCAGTGCCAGCACTGAGTCAACTTGGATTTTTTTTTAAAAAAAAAAAAAAAAAAAACAAAACTTTTTTTCCCCCTTTCTGAGCGGCAGTTTGGAGCTCTGGTTGTCTGGTTTGGCAGCATTGGTCTTGTCCGTACCCGCGGTGGGCGTGTGGCCGGAGGGCGATGCTGCAGCAGCCTCCCCGGAGCTGGCAGGGTGTCCCACCAGCTCACCATTCCGGGTGGAGAAGCGACAATTTTACGAGCATGAGTATTGAACTGCTGTAGTGAAAAGGCCTTTCATGCCCTCGCTCAAGAAACCTGCAAGGAAGGTGAAAGCTCAGGGCAGCGCGGGCCGTGGGGAGCCGGCGGGGCAAGTCTTGTCCCCCCCCAGCTCCCCAGAGCTGAGGCAGGCGACTCCAGCAAAGCCACTGAGGCAGAGTGGATGCGAACTGGGCTGTCCCAGCTGGGGCACACGAGCACCCCCCACCCCTCCAGCCCCTCCCGGGGTGCCCACCGAGGCCGTGCCGGGCAGCTGCGTGTCCCCGGGGTGCCAGCCCCCCTGCGATGCCACAGGTGCACACAGACCCCCTCCGGCAGAAGCAAGAGGCAACCGGCGCAACAAGCACGAGCCCTGGCTGCAGCCACCTTCCAGGTAACACCAGTTGCAGCGGTGGAGCGTCCCGTCACGGGAAAAGGTGCTGGACTAATGAGCCACGCAGCCAGACACAGCACCTAAAGTGGAGGGAAAGCGGAAAAATCCGCGTTGGCAACCATTGATCCCTGCCTGTGGGTTTCCTGCATATTCTGAATTTTAACACGTCCCCAAGAGCAGCGGCTCCGGGGACCTCCTGGGGAAATTCTCCCAGCTGGGCAGGACCTCTCTCAGCCAGCTCTCAGACTCAGTTTACCTTTTTTTGATGCTGGAGAGCTGGGACTCAAACTGATGGGCAAGGCAGGCTGTCCTCGGGCGTGTGAGTGCCTCCCCGTGCCACACCAGCCGCCGTCGCCCAGCCTTGCCTCCCACCTCTCCCCGCCAAGCGCGGTGACATCGGCGGGTCAGTGAGGAAATCGCCAAGATCAAGGAAAATAAAACTGGTATTTCAGAGCGCATCCCGCTCGAGGGATGCTCTGTCGAGGATCTCCATCCACTGCAGGAGCGGGGAGGGGATGAGCCTGGGGGCTGCGGGGCTGGGGCTGCCCCTTTGCGTTCCCTCACGGCACGTACGTCTCGCTCTGTAAAATGCCTACACACCCTCACGATTTCCAGAAGACTGGTGGAATCATTTTCTGCCTTTCTAAGGAGCCCGGCACCCCAAATTCACGCCAGACCTGCTGCTGCAAGCGCCGGGTGCGGAGGAACGTGATGGTGCTGGGCACCCCCACGCAACCCGCTCCCCGCCTGTGCCGAATCGCTCGAGCCGTGCTGGGCTGGCTCCAAGGCAGAGCAAAGCCCGGGTTCCCCCAGCTCGGCTGCCCCCCACGAGGGCCCAGCCACCCCCCCCCCGCCCCCCCCCCAGCTCACCCCACACCCGGAGCGCTTCGCCACGGCGTATGTTGGTTTTGGCAGCGCGGCGGCACCCGCAGCAGAACAACAGCACTCGCCCAGCTGACTCAGAGCTATTCCTAGGTGAGCCGTTAAATAATTCAGTGACGTTTTATTTCAGAATTTAATTATTTTATCATTTATTTATTGGACTAAAGAGAGCTCTCCAGCAGGGCAGGCTGTAAATCCCCGTTTCCTCCCGCATCCCCTTGCCTTTCACGTTCCCCACTCCCGCGCTTCCGTGCATTATCGTAGGTGACAAAATCCCACGCAAGCGCATCCCCCCCGCCTATTTCTCTGGATTATATCTTTTTCCCTTTGTTTCCCCCTTTCCTTTTCCTTCAGCTGCTGAGCAACTGGGCAAGAAAAAGGCAGAGAAAGACCCAGCATCCTCATACCCAAAAGACATCAGCGCCGAGGCCGCTGTCTGCGACGTCGAGCACCCTCCTTGACGTACGATTTTGCCACCGTGTGTGTGTGTGTGTGTGTGTGTCAACAGGAGCGAAGGCGCACAAATAGATTTCTTTATTTCATTTCTCCTCGAGACTGTTCTCTAGTCTGAAAAAAAAAAAAGAGCAAAACTTTCAACATCCACGCCCAGCCCCGATGTCAAGGCTGTTGGCTGCGCGTGTAAGACAACTCCCTATTACAGGGCTCTAACATCGCTCAGGGTGCCACCACATTGTCTTCAGACAACGGCTGTCTGCTCATAAATTATCACACCTACTTTATCCTTTTCAGGTATAACCAGTAATTTAGCTTTTGGAAAGGAAAAAAAAAAAAAAAAAAAAAACAACCACAAACCAACAAAAAACCCACCAAAACCCAAATGTGGAAAGGGGAAAAATCATCTCGAGCAAGAAATAACTAAAAAAATGTGCAAAACAGAATGAAAATGACACTTCAGCTTTAACATCACATCATTAGCAAGATATTTTATCATGCAATTCATCTGCCTACCTACCTGCTTCCCAAACCACAATGTTCCCCTCAGAGTTCTGTTCCTCTTTTGCAATGAACCATAAATTACATGCTGACAGCTTTAATTTGTGCAAAGTATGCCTGGTTGCTTCTGGCACAAGCAGCCGGCTGCTATAATAAGGTCAATATATATTCATTGTCGCATTGCTTGATGTGCCAGATAACACAAAAATGCAGAAATGTGGTAGTTTCTTTGGGGCTACAAAGTGGGAATGATAGAAAGCTAAGAACACTGCATCTCATCAGGGCATCGCAAGCAGTTGGCTCATCACTTATGCATGGCATGAGCAATGTTATGATTTAACTAATCATCATCAGTTATTCATCCCATTGCTGTCAGGAGACCATGCAACACTTTCATTTCTTGCCAGTTCTGGATAATTTATGTTCCCCTATCATTTGAGGGTTGGTTGGTTTGTTTGCTTCCTTTTTCTTTTTTTTTTTTTTTTTTTATTTTTTTTAAATTTATTTATTTTTTTAAATTTTTTTTTTTTTCTCCTTGTGGTTGACCACTAGCAGGTAAACTCCAACGTTTCCCCTGCAGCGTGAGGTGTTGATGTGCAATGAAACCTCCGAAACGCTGTCCATGGAGGAGAAGGAGATCTGCCCTCGCTGAGGAACCCAAACCCCCCATGGTGTGGGGAGCCCCCCCCCCCCAGCTCCACACGCAGCCCCCCCCCAGGGAGACCTGCACTTGGCAGGGGTGCTGGTGGGATGCGCTGGTACTTTGGGAGAGGATGGGGACAACAGCCCTGCATTTTGCAGGGAGCATCTCTCCCGCCTATCCCCCCCTCCACCCTCACCCTCTGCACCCTCTGATGCTCGGGCAGGGAAGCGCATCCCCCAAAAATTTGGGGGAGAAGGGAACCGGGCACCCCCACAACCACCTTCGTGGCAGGAGGCAGCTCGGGGCGTTGCGTGGGTCCATGAGGCCCCCGCAGCCCACCCCACGCTGCCCAACGGAGGGGTTTTTTTTGGCTTTTTCTGATGCCATTTTAAGGAAATTAAGGGAAAGGTGGGAGGCTGAGGCACGTGGTGCCCACAGGAGATCCCACAGGAGATGGTGGCAGGTCCAGAGCAGCCGGGACCGGCGTCCGCGCGAGGGAAACAGCCACCAAACACCAGATTTCTCCAACACGTCACGATTCCAGGAACACCCGAGCTAAATGGCTTTGCACGGCGCCGCTACGAGCACGCGCAGAGCTCGGGAACTCCCCCCAACACCTCGCAGAAATCATGAGGACGGTCAGTGCCGTGGCGGGGAAGGAGCATCGCTGCCCCACGGACCCCGGCACCGGCGAGGAAAAACGTTTCTCTTGGTGATAAAACAAGCAAATTTGGGGGGTATGACCATGGAAGACAGAGGTTTCAGGGCCTGGAGCTGCAGCGGCATCTCGCTGTGGGGCAGCCTTTCAAGCAGAAAATAACTATTCAACGACATGCTCTAGCAGCAGCGAAACCTCCTCCTTGCTTTGAGGGCAAACCTTGCCTTTTTGGGCTCGGAGGAGCTTGAGCCCGGAAATCCCCTGCTTCTTCTGGGGTCTGCCCCAGTGCTTAGGGCTGCTGGTGAGATTTTAATCCCAGTCCCTAACGGACTAGATTTGAATTCTCTATTTTGGAATATGGGAAAGCGTCCTGGTCTGTGCCGGGGAGGTCTGGTTTCAGAGATGGCCCCGTCCCCCCAGCACTGGGGGGTGCAGGGAGGGGAGAGCAGCCCCCAAACTGGACTTTATCCTCTGAGCATCTCAACAACAGCCCGGCATCATTTTTTTTTATAAGTGTAACTGCACATACAAACACAAATGTCACCGTTACACTCATGGACGTTTTCACAGAATACGTGTTAAAGGCAGTAGATTAGACGGCTTTTCCCTGAGATCATAACTATTTAAAAAGCAATAAGGCTTAATGCCTGTTTTTCTTACTTTGTAAGGTGGTTGGAGATGATAAATGGTAGCCAATTTCATGGATGGAATTTCAATTTCCCCAAAAATTAGTGCTGTTCTCTACTTCCAAGAGCTCCCTTTTGGCAGTCTCCCGCGTTGCCTCCTTCTTCTCTGTTTCTGAATTAATTTTCGGGTCACACATGCATTTCTTGGGCCTGGCAAAGGTCTCAGGAAACCGGTCAGCAGCGCTCAGCCCCAGTCACATCCTGTCAGGAGAGAGTTTGGAAAGCTGAAAATCCTTATTTTGGCGTTTTTAAACAGAACGACTCTTCTCTTGTTTTGAAATATGTTTAGATGCAGCCAATGTAATTTAAAAAGAAATAAAAAAGCTCCAGCATTGTGAAATGTTTCTATTTCAGACAGATGAAATGTGTCTATTTCAGCAAAGAAAAATCAGTTTCACCTGAGACTCATTTTTGATGGCTTTTTTGTTGAAGTGAAGAGGAAAAGAAAACAAGACATGTTTTTAGGCTGGTGCAAGTGACTTACTGACCCCAAAGCAAGAAAAAACAACCAACAAAAAGACAAAACCAAGAAAACGTTCAACCCAGGCGTCACAGTGACGAACGCTTCTGTGAAACCTCAGGATTGGGGTGGGGAAGGGGGGGGATGCCCCCCGCTGCTGCCGGCCTTTAGATACAGGGGTCAGGGCATGGCCGGGGGGATGCGACCGGCTCCTGCACGAGCAGGGAAGTGGATGAAGGAAAGAAAAATGCAGGGATCTTCTCCAGCTAAGGGCAGGCAGCAACCCTGCAGGCTCTGCCCGCTCTAGCTTGTCCTTTCGAGGCCACTTTGGAAACGCCAGCTCGGGAGATGAAACCCGAAGTTTAATGCTGTGCAGTGAAGGTGCCACCGGGACCATCGTGCAACCGCGTGTCCTGGCCCTCAGCCACCCACCGCCGACAGAAAGACGTGGGGTGCCGGCTGCTCTAAAAGGAAAACCCTGAAAACCCAGCGAACCCAGCACCATCCCCAGCCCCAAATAGCTCAGCAACATCCTCCCTCCCTCCCCGAGCTGTGTGCAAGGGGATTTCTCCAAGCTGGGGTGCCCGAGCCCCACAGCCGCCCCACAGAGATGGGGCCACGCTCACCCCAAAGCCCCCCCGGTGTTTCCTCCCCGGACTTTCTTCAGCAAGCTCCGGCTGTCACGGGCACCAGCCGGATTTTTTTGGAGGTGGAGGTGTCCTGCAGCGAGCACGGCAGCCCCTTTGCTGCCAGCACCGTGGCTCCTAAGCACCCCTGGCCCCAGTGATGTATTATTGAAATCCATTAAAGCGCAGCAGCTCTGCCAGTGCTCTAAGGTAATATGTCACGGCCCCGCCGCTCTGATGATGTACTTACATAATATATCAAAGCCCCATCACTCTGATTATGTTCTAATACAATATATCAAAACGCCATTGTTCTGATGATGCACTATTATAATACATCAAAGTACCGGGGGCCTGCTGATGTGCTATTACCAACCATCAAACTCTTGTCAATCTGGCGCTGCGCTGTCATGCAACGGCCACTCAGAAGACAGTAATAAAATTATGCTTATTCTTTAAAATTTATCTCTCTATCCGTCCGAGGAGAGATATTGATTTAGCACAGGTTGGGAGCTGCATATATATATGTATATATATATATATCCCATAAGGTAAGGGGCTGACTGATAAGGCTTCATATGTTTTAGAGCTTTTAAAATGCAAGGAGGGCTTGATTTGTTTTTTGAGCTTGCGAATCTCCAATGCCAGCCAGAAAAGAAAGGGGAAAAAAAAACCTCCTTTGCTTTGCAGCCGTGCACACAGCTGAATATTGCAGCGCAGGCTGTGGTTCCAGGAGAGGTGCTCAGCGTGCTGCTGCGGGCGCGGGAGAGCTGAAAGCCCATCAAGCTTTTAAAAACAAGAGGCATTGGGCCTTTTCCAGCAGCCTGAGTGCATTCTTGCTTCTCGATATTTTCCCTGAAAAACACCATCTCCTGGGTGTCTCGCAGCCTGCTGTGGGTTTTTTTTTTTTTTTTTTTTCACCCTTGGAGGCTTAACAGCAATTTGCTGGGAAGAAGCCACCCCCGTGCATTGGCACCGGGCAGCTTCCCTGTCTGCTCCCGCGAGTACGTGAGGACACTCACCACCGAAAAAAAAAAAAACAAAAGATGAACAAAGGCTAAAGAGCAATTAAAAAACCAGAGGGAGAAAGGAAGCGCTGCTTGTGATGTTCCCAGCCCCGGGGCAGGACTCTGCAGCAAAGCCTGACTTACAGAGCCAGCAGCACCGGGAGGGTGCAGAGCACCCAGGTGGGCATAAAAAAGAAGGGGAGTAAGATGTCTGCCTCACAGATGTTTTTATGACACATAAATAAACACAGATATCAGGACACCAGTTGACACAGCACTATTACCTTTGGCTCAGGTTATCACTCCAGGACAGAGACTGGAAACCAGGACTCGGAGAAATTCAGCCAGGAGGCCAGCCCGGGGCTGGGACGCTGGACCAGAGTGATGGGGATGGGCACGTGCACCGGTTTCTCAGGTTCTCGGCAGCTCTGAGACCTCTCCTCGCCCTTCCCCATCCCCAGAGCTGCCGTGGGGCACTGGTGGGGTGAAGACCCCAGCCCTGGTGGGGCCGGCACTGGGACCCCCCCACCGCCGGAGCACACGGGGCCGTCCCAGCTCAGCCCTCCTGGGCAAAGGGCTGAGCCTTGGGGAAGCTCTTACCACCCTCGCTGTTTTATTTGGCTCCAGAACAAACCTGAGGGTGGTTAATGACATCTGTGAGCTTTCCAGCTCCCTCTCTGTAATTAGGGCTGCCTGGAGGTGCTATTCTAACGAGGGCCAGAGGAATTTCCCTGGGTGCTGAGCAGGGAGACCTGGCAGAGAGTTTCTGCCTTGGCTCAGGGAATTCTCTACAAATCTCTTTTGAGAGGGGAAAAAAAAAAAAAAAAAAAAAAGGTTATAAAACCCCTCCCTTATGGCACTGGAGCTTGGCTTTGAGCGAGGCTGCAGTCGAGGAGCACCTGCCCCGAGAACAGGAGTGGTGTTTAATGGGGTAAGAGTGGTTTGGAGCCGGAGAGAAGCAGGCAGGGAGCTGCAGAGGCAGGTGGGGATGGGAGGTGTTTGCTGGGGGAGGAGAGGAGACCGATAAGAGCCGTGAGACAGCCTGGGGTCATCCTAGCTGGCTCTCCGGTGCTCCTCAAACATTTCCATCTGCAGAGATAAAAGTGCTCAGAAGAGACAGAAACTCTCCCCCTGGGAGGGAGCGGAGGCGTGGGGGAGGCTGCCAGCCCAAGGCTGAGCTGACAGGGGGCATCTCCAGCAGAAGAGAAAAAGCTCTTTTCTTCCCATGACCCTTTCCTCTAACCCCTGGGCTGCCTCATCTGAGTTTTCGTGCGACGTTTCTCCCTCTTCCTGAGTTATCAGCCCTTCCTGCACGCCCTGGGAACAGCAGTGATGTCTTTGCCCCCCTGACCACGTCCTTCAGCCCCTGCACACCCCAGCCACTCCTTGGCTACCATTCCACCTGCCTACCTTTCCAGTCTGACCAGTCCCTCCGTGTCCACACTGGGGGATGTATAGGGGTTCTATAGGGGCGGTCTGATTCCATAGAGACAGCTCCATTCCTCTCCCCCCACCCCCTCATAGGCACCAGGCACCCATCGGTGTTTGTTGAAGGTGACAAATGCAGCCAAGAGGGATCCAGACCCCCCTGTCCCCACAGGCCACGCTGTTTTGTTGTTTTTTGGTTTTGTTTTGTTTGTTTTTTTTTTGTTTGTTTGTTTTTTGTTTTGGTTTTTTTTTGTTGTTTTTTTTTTTTTTTTTTTTTTTTTTTCTGTGATTATACAGGTGAGAAAATGTCATTAAAAGAGCAAAAGCAGAGTTTCTCCCTCCTCCAGCAGGCAATCCCTGGAGCAGGGGACTGCAGGGCTGATGCTGAGCCACGGGGCTCAGCCCCGGGACCCTCTTTGTGAGAAGGGCTGGGGGTGCAGGGCAGCCCTGGGGATGGTCGGGCACAGCAGGGACCTGCCCAGCTTGGAGAAAACACTGGTGGAAGTGAGACCAAGAGGAGGTGTGAACAGTCTGGTCACCTCAACGGGCCCTGTGGAGGTGCTGAAATGGGAAAACAGCAGCGGTTCTCCCTAAAATTTCTCGGGGCCAGGGGGCTGTGCAGGTAGTGGCTGGGGGGAAAAGAGGAGGCAGCTTTTCCTTTGCAACCGAGCGGCCAAGTCCCTTCTGCTTCCAGCGAAGGGGGGAGGCAGAAGGGACCGAGAGTGGGGCTGGGGGACAAGTCCTGGGGACCCCAACCAGCGGCAGCAGCAACCGGTGCCGCGAGGCCGGGGCGGGGAGCGGAGGAAACCACCCACAGCGCCTGTGCAGACGAGGAGTTTTTCCAATCTGTCTAAACCCGATATTAAAAGGCGCCCGCAGGAATGCTGGACGCCTGCCACCCGCTTCGCACCTTTTGCAAAGCAAAGCAGCCAGCCGAGCAGCTGGCACCGGGTGGGGGGGGGGGGGGGGGGGAGGGGCGGGGGACGGGACTTTTGGGGAGCTCCTCCCTTCGTTAGGAGCCACGTCAACCTGCAGAAACCTCCCGCACGGCTTGTCCAGGGTCCCTGCTCCCACTCCCGGGGGGGGGGGGGGGGGGGGAAGCGTCCACCTTTTGCCTTACAGCCCTCCCAGTGCAACCAGTTGGAGTGGAAAACCTGCAGTTCCCCAGTTTGTTCCCCAGCGTGTCATTAAGGCAACAGCCACGGCACCGGGTCCACGACTCACCTTGCGGACCCCGATCCTCCTCCTGGCTGGCCCCGGGGCAGGATTTGGCCCTACGCCGTGCTCTTGTGGCAGGGCAGGTAGCTCGGAGCGGTTGCCATCCCTTGGTGGCTCCGGTGGCCACGCACAGCATCTTCCCCATGCCTCTGCCTCTCCCGGTGGCTTTTCCTCAAGAGCAGCAGGTCCTCAGCACCCGGACTGACCGGAATTTCCAAGCGCGGCTCCAGGTTGCACGGGGGAAAGCGTGCTGGCATGACTGGGAGAAGGGAAAAAAAAAAAAAAAAAAAAAACCCAAACCAAACAAAACCCAAGATAAAAAGCACACGTTTTAACCTGTCCGTTGCAGCGAGAGACCAGAGAGTGCGATAAGCTGGAGTTGCTCAAGAGTAAGTTTAAAGCTTGTTGATTAATGGAAAGAAAAATACTCATTAAGGATGTGTCACTTGCAGAGCATCCCCGGCGCGGTGCCCAGCCCCAGCAGCCTCGCTCAGCCCCCTCGGAGGGACCCCCAGCCCCGCACCGCGGCCGGCAGCAGGATCTGACCTGTGCCCCAGGCCCCGGGGCCGGCCGAGGAGCGGGAGCTGCCCGAACACCTCGGCTTCGACCGCCGGCACAAAACTCCGCGCCGCCCCGGGGAGCTAATTACTTCTAATGAGCAACGAGGGTGTTTACAAAGGGACGCCCGCGAACGAGGAGCTCCGCGGCCAACCCGGCCGGGCGCTCGGTGCCCGGCGCCGCGGGTGCCTGCGGGTACGGACAGAGGCGTCTGTCCTCCCAGGGGGGTCGGGGGACAGACAGACGCGTGGCCCCCACGATGCCGAACCGCCTGGGCAGCCCCCAGCCCGGCAGTGCCAGCGCCGTGCCCCCTCCCCGGGCCGGCTTTCCTTGGCTTAAGAAAATACCGATTTTCAAAACAGCTCTTTCTGGTGCGGCTGGAATGCCGGGGCTCCTCTGCACGGAGCCAGGCGAGCATCACCGCTTCCCTCCGCTGTTTATTTTAGTGTATCTTTGGGAAAACGGCCATTGGTGGCAGGCAAAGATGTTTAATCAGGTTCATGTTTACTTTCGGAGCCACTGTACAAACAACACACTGTGGGTAAATTAAACAAACACCAGTTATAAAGTCTACATAATCAGCTTAAACTCAAAGGATAATTACAAGAGTCAAAATCTACAGTATCGTAAAGATAGACAGTCAAGGACTGGCTCCAGCACATGACAGAAATATAAGTTAGCTTTGAAAGATAACCTTGTGAGCTACAATTAACTCGCAGGCTTTGACAGTTACCAAAACCATAAATGAAAATAGCCCAAGGAAAACAAATACAAGGTTTGGCACTCCTGAAGAAATTTAAACCTAAACATACAAATTAAAAGTACCTTGAGAGGCAGGGTGGGATTTAATAACATAATGTCTCCCATTCACTTGAAAGTAATTGATGCACAATAAAAAACCCTTTCTGTCAGCACAGGCAGTGGGAAAACCCGCCGAGTGGCTGTGGAAATCGAACCCTTTTCATGTAGAGGTGTTTTTTTTTGTTTGTTTTTTTTTTGGGTTGTTTTTTTTTTTTTTTTTTTAAAAAAGCAATGACCTGACAGCGAAAAGCCTTCAGGGAAATGGCTGATTTTGCGAGATTGTTAACAAAAAGCACCCCAGCCAGCCTGGCCCACGCACAGCACTGGCTGCAGCGAGCAGCAAGTGCAGCCGTCATCGCTCCCCACAAACACAAATAATAACCTTAATTAGTGCAGAAAAAAAAACCCGAGGCTGCTGGTAGCCCAGAGGAAAGCTGGGTTAGCGCAGGCGGGAGGGTTCCTGGCAGCAGCTCCTCGAGGAGGGGGCACGCAGATCCCCCCCCCCTGCACCCCTCACCCGGGGAGCCGCCGCGGGAAGGGGGGGGGGGGGTGTCTCATGGGGCAGCGGGGACCCCGCAGAAGGAGAGAGAATGTGGGTGATGCCAGGCACGGATGGGGCAAACCTCGTACACTGACCGGGATGGGCCTCCAAGCCTCCAGCAGCGGGATTTCTAATTGTTAAATTAAATTCTTGCGAGCCATCAGGCAGCTTCCAAGTACGGGGGATAAAGGCGAAAACGTTTTGGCAGCGCTTTCGCCGGTCCTCCTCCCCATTTCCCAGACGGTCCAGCCTCAAAATACAAATACAGCCACAAAATGGGGGGAAAATTTCCCAACTCTGGCTCTCCTTGCACCCCCTTGGATGTCAGCCCAGGCGTGACCGTGGGTTGTGACCGTCCGTCGCCCCTTTGATGGCCGAGGTGGAAGGAACCTGCTCCTTCTCCTCCGGCTCCCAGCAGACAACTCCCCTCATCCCAGCAATCATCACCGCTGGGGCTAATTGGGATGCTGGCTGGCAGTCTCGGCAGGGAGAGAAAAGAAAACAACCTGACACGTTACGACTTCCAACAAAGCTTCAGGGAGCAGCAGGCTTTCCTCGGAGACGGGAAAACAAATGCCTTTTAAAATAAAAGCCGATAAACTGACGAACTTAGTGCTGCTTCTCGCTTATAAATCACAGCGCTGCGCTAGCTAATGGCTCTGGCAATGGGAGTTCAAAGGAAAGAAGTAACCTAATTATAAAGTTTGTTAGATTTATTGTCAGTTAATAACAGCGTTTTCAAAGATGCTATGAGTAAGATCAGTGGGTTTCTCGTGCTTTACGCATTTTTCTCTTCCCAACAACTATTCTAGGTCAAATTTATTGCGCTGCGCTTCTTTTTCCATCACGGGGAGCGAGGACACTTACAGGCAAGCCCTGCGAAGCTGTGATTAGCATAATGAGGGCAGGTGAATATTTCGCACTTCCTCGTGGCTTTTTTGGCTCAGATCGTGAGCGAGAAAAGGTGTCAGGAGCTGCTGGCAATTTTTGCAAATATTAAGGTAATGAAACGACTTGACGTTGCTGAATTATTAAAGGTCCTCCTGCGTTTCTGATATTTTATTCCTTTTATTAAATGTGTAAGGGAAGTAGCAGGGAGCTGGGCTGCTTTCCTTCTCACACGCCTTTCCCAAAAGCGGCAGAGGGGAGGGAAAGGCAAATCCAGGCCGGTGCAGATGTCCTGGCCGGGTGACGGCGCAGCCGGATGCTCAGCCGGCAGGAGAGACCGGCCTGAGTTTGGGATGGATGAGCCCGAGCATCCCACGGCAAAGCAGGAACATTCCCAGGGTTTGGAGGTGACGGGGGGACACCGGGCTGTCTTTTCCCATAGCATTAACAAAAATACTCTGCATTAAGCGCTCCAGAATAGGAGTAATAGTCTAAGCTTAATTATCATTTAAATATAATAGGAATCTGATGTTTCCACCAAGCGAGCGTGTGCCAATCAGCCAGCAGTAAGCACGGCGTTTTCTAAACAAATCGTTATTAACTTTAATATATTGCAGGCATGTAGCAAGCTGGATCCAATTTTAAGTGAAAATTAATGGCAAATTCTTGTAACCACATTAAGAGCCATCTTAGTTCATTTGAAATCAGTTAAACATGAAAACAATATGAAAGCCATCTTGTGTGCCTGGAATATAAATATTTGTCCTTATCCTTGCCAGAGCAGCAAGAAAAATTAAGAGATGTTGGCATGTAAGCTTTATATAAACATACTCACAAAAGGCCGACATTTGACGGATTAAACTATTTGTCAATTTTTCCATTTCCTTCGTCAAAAAGTAATTAAACATTAAGCAGATGTCGGAATCTAATTGGTTCTAGAGAATATTGCACAATAGGATTTATGGCAATTGTGAAGTTGTATTTACATGTCTGTAAACAGGCAGCCGTTTGCCAGAAGACGCTGGTCCCAGAGCTCTTGCCTCTTCCGAGTTTAAAGTTGAAAAGCCCTTCACAGATTTGACCAGCCCAGGGAATTTGGGAGCTTGGCCGGGCTGGGATGCTCTCGGCCTCCCGGTCCCATCGCCCCCATCCTGCAGCGACGCCTCGGCTGCCCCAGGACGGGGAACCAGCACGGGGCAGGGACGGGGACCGTGGTCCTGCCCGCTACCCCCGCCACGTCCCGGGCACCTTACGAGGAAACAAACATATTTCCTTTTGTTTGAATCCTTTTTCTCCCTTTTTCCTCCATGGAAGAATGGGAGAAGGGAAAACGAATATGAAAAAACC
This sequence comes from Tyto alba, assembly GCF_018691265.1. Lineage (NCBI taxonomy): Eukaryota > Metazoa > Chordata > Aves > Strigiformes > Tytonidae > Tyto > Tyto alba. The sequence continues at coordinate 1,436,727 of NW_024881317.1, forward strand.
TTCTCCTCAAGGCCGCCTTTGTATTTATTTGTTTCTTTTCCTGCTTTTTAAGCTGAAGGGAAACGCGAGTACAAAAGAAGGAAAGAGCTATGTTGGAACATATTTTTTGAAATTTAGGGTCAAAATTGTGGTTTTCTTTGTATTTTCTGCCCCGGTTCACCAGCCGCCTCACAGCCGAGCACCCGAGGTCCCCGGGGGGACCGATGCCAGGCGATGGAACCGGGGGGTTCCTGCGGCTCTTAAACAATAATCCCCATTACCTCAGTTGTCCCTACCAGCAACCTGGCGCCTGAAAATGAGGAGCACGGGCCCGTGCAGGCAGGTCGGGCGCGTCGCATCGGGGACCCAGCACGGAAGAGCCGCGAGCACCCGCCTCCTCCCGCCGGCCCTGGCATTGCCGACGAGAACCGGGACCCGAAACACCCTCCGCCGCGGGATCGGCAGAGCCCAAATACCTCGTCCTGGGACCAAGATGCCTTCCTGGAAAAGGACGCGCCCTGGGCGACCTGCGCGACGTGCTGAGGGTTATCTTCTCGCCCAGGAAGGCGGTGGTGCCGGCGCCGGTGCCAGCAGAGCCTTTCCTCCGGCGCTGGCACAGCCCGTGCCAGCTCCAGCTCTTTGGATGCTCTTGAATCCTCCAGACAAGCGGGGAGCAGCAGGGATTAGGTGCGTGGGGAGCCTGGGACATCCCCCCAGGGCGAGCGGTGCATCGGCACGTCTGTCGCCGCCGATTAATTTTTCTGTTTTTCTTGAGAAAAGCCGTGACGACTTTCTTGCTTTCCTTGGAAAGACCCGAGCCTGAAACGCCCAGGGTTTCTTCCCTAGAAAATTACAGCGGGTTTTACGGCAAAGCGATGGTGACGTGGGAGGCCACGCACAGCTCCGCCAGCGCCTGGGGGTCGTGGCCTTTCTTGCCATCACCCAATCCGCGCGATTTCGGAGCGGGCGAGACGCCTGCAAGGGCCACATCCATGGCGGTGGCAGCGCCGGGGGACGCAGGAATACGCGAGGTGCCAGAGGGGTTTTGTGCAGGGAGTTTCAAAGAGACGTGCCCAGCCCGGGAGGGTGGTGGTGGTGGGGGGGGACGGGACTGCAGGATGGGCTGGGGGACACGGGCAGGAGCTGCTGCCGACCAGAGCAGGACCTGCGATGGGCTCCGGGCACTGAGATGAAACAAGGTGCTCGTCCATCGACACGACAGCCCCCGGGGCACCCAGAGCTGGGTGTCACCCTCTCCCGCGGCGCTGGGACAGCCGTAACCCAAACCGCCCTGGGGGGGGGCTGACGGGTGATCTGCAGGGATGTATTTCACAGAGATTAATTAGCTGACCGTGTGCCAGGGCCGGGGGGGGGGGGGGGAGGGAGGCAATGATGATGCTTCGCCTCCTGCGGAGTCAAGAGTGTCACCCTTCTGGTGACGCCCATCACCGCGGCATCGGGCCACCCGCCGCCTTTGGGAGCATCTACACGCGTTGTGCAGCGGCGCCAGGGGAAGGACAGCCCTCGGGTTCCAGAAGGCAGAGGGAAGGGCCCTGTTTCCCAAAGCCAGCCTGCACGCTCCGACGAGCTGTACCCCGGGGGGAGCTTTCCTGCAGCCCCTCCGCGCTGGGGAGCTCGGCTGTGGGCAGCGGGGGGGGGGGGCGTGGGGGGGGCGTGGGGGGGGAAGGTTTGCTGCAGCTTCCCGGAGAGATTACAAGAGCAAAGCGAAAGATCCTCCTTCTCGCCCGCCAGCTCTCGCTGAGGGTTAATGCCCGGATTAAATCCTGGCTGCCCCCGCCCAGGAGAGCCACTTTCTGCAAACCTTCCCAGCGCTGATGCTGGGGAATGAAATTACAGAGACAACGTGCAATAACTTTGGATGATGAATCAGTTTTACGAAGGATTTTGTTCATATCTGGCTCCGAGCACATGGGACCCGGCGCTGCTGCTTGTTTAATTCAGTGCTACCAAAGCCACAGCTTTTATTCGAAGCTGGGAAGCTCAGCCCAGAGCTGTTATTTCCCTTGCCGTTCACCTACCTGATTTAACAAGGGAGATGAAGCAGTTGCATGAGCTTTTGATCAAACCAAACCTCCCCCCGAAGTCACACGGTGACCTGGCTAATATTTGCGCGGCAGATCGATGCCGTGTTAGGTCTCACGGGCGCAGCAGCAGCCGCAGCATCCCAGGCAGGAGCTGCCGTGGACGCGGGGGGCTGCTTGCTCCCGGTGCCGCTCCCCCCTCAGCCTCCACAACCAAACACTCCTCTTTGCCCAGTGAGAAAAAAAATCAGTGCCATGTCACCAAGGCATCACTCGTGCCCAGCCCGGAGCAGGAGCGGAGCGTGGCTCTGCCAGCCGCAGGCTCCGTGTCCTCCCGGAGAAGCCCGGACCCCGGCAGCTTCCCCCCGGCTTGCGGCGAGGCAGCGTTTCCTAAAAACGCACATTATAATTTACAATAAAGACATGGGAACAGTGACATTTACTGCAGACCTTGTGCTCATTAAAACAGTCTCATTGCCTCATTAATTCCATTTTCCAGAAATTATGTTCGTTTTTATGCACTGTATTAGCTCCTCATGCATTTCACATGCTGCTATTCCACATTTAAGGAATATGTCTCGGAGAGGTTTCCAAATCAGCAATCCCAGCCCCCTAGAAGCAAAATAATTACTTTTTCCATTGCTAGTTCCTGTTAACCCACTCAAGATAAATAAAATTAATGTGACTACATTTGTCATAAGAATTTAATTATTCCAAACAGCATTAGCCTGGACTATAATTGTTGAGCAAATGTGCTTGGTGATATCAAGACTCACCGAGTGGAATTTAGTGGCGGATGTTTTCCCGTTTCCAAAAGCCCCGGGGAAGCAGAGCACCGACAGGACGGAGGGAAGGGCTGTCCCAGCCCTGTGCACGACCGTGGCCGAAGGGACCCCGGCCGCAGCCCGCGACACAGCTCGTCGGCAGAAAAACACAGCAAACGCCTGTGCTTAATGCAGCGTGCGGGAGAGCTCCTCTTCCCCCCCGCCCCGAGGCAATTCCCCGGTGGATTGTGCTCCCACATTTCAGGGTGGGGGGTCCCGGGTCCTTCCCTTCGCCCCCAGCCACTGCTCGTTTTACAAAAAGCCATCGTGTTTTCCCAGCACTTTCCTTGTCTCCTCTGAAGTGGAAGGATGCTCTCGGTCATCCCCCGAAGCGCCGCAGGCACGGGGAGAGGGGGTGGTGGTTACCACGGGGGTGCCTGGTTTGTCCTTTCCCCCCTGGGGAAGAGCTCGGCCCCCCCCCTTCCCCGTGGACTCCGGGGCCCTTCCCAGTGCTCCCAGCTGCGAGGGCACGTGCAGCCGAGGCTCTGCTGCCGCTCTGCTCTTGGCTTGGCCGAGCTCAAAGTCCCCCCGCTGCCCAGGTCCCAGAAACCACCGAAAGTGGCCATCACAAACCCAGCAGGCAGCCAAAACCTCCAGATTTCAGACATCTCCTGGACACCTTTATTTCTTTTCTGCCGCGGTACCTTCAAGGGCAACCTCTCCGCTAGCTAAGGCTGCAGGTGTCCCAGGCACGAGCACGTTCAGCGTTGGTACCTGCAGGAACATCCCGCCCTGCCCTCATCCCCGTCTTAACTCCTCCAGGTGTTTTTACCCTTCCCAGCACCAGAAGCCTCTTTCCTGCACCTCTCAGGTGCACTCCACCACCTCCAACTCTCCAGCTCAGCAAAAAACACTGCATATATATTTAGTCGCTTGCCTACACCACACAGCTACTCTCCTTCTTTGGAATTAATTATTTAATCCCCCAGCTGTATTATTAACTCTCTGAAGCATCCTGGGCTGGAGATTGCATGAAAAATGCTACACAGACTAAACCAGCAATGCAGCCTCCCCAGCTGGGAAAGGGTCCTGGGGTGGTGGGGGGGGGGAGATGGGCACCGCAGGGCTGGGACCTGCTGCCCCTGGGCTAACCCAGCTCGGCATGTATATTTAACAACGCTTTCTATAAGGACCCAAGCTTGGGATGAAAATGGGCTGTGGGATCCCCCTCTTTAGCATGCACACTGGGTGCATACGTTGAGCTATACAATATTAACGAAGGGACGGTTTATTAGCTTTTGTCCCCGGGGCTTCTCAAAGTGGCACTGGGCCACAGCGAGCGGGTTCGAAATAGGCGTGTGTCGTTCCGAAGGTCGCGCAGCGAACCGCGAGAAGTGCCGGCGACTTAACAAGAAAGAGGGAAATACAAATTAAATCTGAGCGAAACGGGCGCTCCCACGCACGGCCCCCGTCCCAGCGGCAGAGGAGCATCCTCGGGGCAGAGAGCAATTACGGGTCTGCCGGGGGACACGGCCGAAACGCAGCCCTGCTCCTCCGAAGAGCCGCTTTTTGGTGGACAACCTAATATCATCTGCCGCTCCGGTGGATTCCCACATTTTTTCTTGCGGCATTAAAGGTCAGGGGATCCGGCAGTGCCAGTGGGAGCGCGGCGTCACCGGCGCCCGTCTCTGCTCCCCGAGAGCTGGCCGTGCCTGCACCACTCCCCAGCCCGCCACAACTTTTAAGGAAGCAAACGTGAACTTTAACAAAAGCCGACTCCTCTACCCTAAACAAAAAACATTCCCTGCCTTGAAGAAAAAAAACTTTTTCTTTTTTTTTTTTTTTTTTTATTATTTCAAAGTACCCTGTTCAGCAGCAGAGCATACAAATACTCATAGCTACGCAAATAGCAACTCTTTATTTGCTTTGTTTGCTCAGCTAATATTGACTTTCCAGCCTAACACTGCTGCTATTGAGTTTGGCTATTCACAATAATGTTTGACTAGCATTAGAACAGCGCGGCGATAACAGCATGTGCAACCGAAAGAGCAATCCATCACCCCTCCGTGGGATAGTGCCATTACAACGGGGAAGGGGGGGGTAAAAAAAAAAAAAAAACAAAAAAAAACCAAAACTGTCTGCTTATTCAGTCAAGTACAACTGTTGAATATAATGCTGGCAATGACACTCCTGGCTAGTTCAAACAACCCAAGGTTACCGCGTTATTGTGCACTCGCGCAGAGCAAACACGACGGCAAGGCTCCGTTCCTGCTTGTCACCTTGGGTGGGACTTGGGAGGGGGGTTTGTTTCGGGCCAGGGTCAGCGAACGCTGCCCCGTGCCAAGGCACCCTCGTGCCTCCCGGCATCGCGCCGGCCACGGGAGAGCAGCACCGTGGAGGGACGGACGGACGGACGGACGGACGGAGGAGACCCCTCTGCGGTGGGAAGGAGGGCGAGAGCAGCCGTGCAAGGGGCAAAGCTGGCCGCCCCGGGGGGGGGTTTTGGCTCGCAGGGAGCAGCAGCACAGCATCCTGCAAGGGCGACGAGCGGCACCAGCACCCCACGCCCCCCCACCCACCCAGATGCGGGGTGGCCCCCGCGGTGTGGGTGCTGGGGGGGGGGGGGGGGGGGGGGGCTGCTGCCCACCACTCCCCAGCTCGCTCCCGCTTTGCAAACACATTCTGATCCCCTCCCGGCTTGCAGGGCCAGGCCGGTCGCCTCCTCCTCCACCTCCCACGGGCGTCCACTACTTTATAGAAAATACGTGCGGGGATGTTACACAGAGGCGGAGGGCAGCTCCCAGTAAAGCCCAAACTGGTGCAACGGGGTGGGCAGAGGGGAGCCTGTGCCAGGGGGCTGCCCACGGCTCGGGGGGGGGAAGTAGAGAGGAGAGACCCTCATCTGCCTCATCCCCTGGCCACGAACAAAAGGCACGGAGGCACGGGGAGCGAGCACTTGAGAGCCAACCACGTGAATAAACAGAAAAAGGCAAACAGGCTTTCTGCCGCAAATAACTCCGAAAGAAGGAAACAAAGAGGTAATTATCATTGCTCAGCTGCTCGCCGGGCAGGGCACGGGCAGTGTGTTTGCTCTGGCTGAATCATCGCTGCCAAGAGGCACCCAGGCACCTGCGCCCAGGGGTTTGAGCACCGAGGGGGTTTTTCGGATGGTCCCTTGGGGTCCCCCCCACCGCAGGAGCCCGACGTGGTGACCCCCCCCGCTCCCCCCTCCCCAGCATCCTCCCGCTCGGAGGCTGGCTGAGCTGCCTGATGTGCAAGGGAAAAACCTTTGCTCGGAGCTGAGCTCAGCAGAGTGGTGGTGGGGGGGGTGTCCCTCCTGCCCCCCCAGCCCCTTGGATGCTGCAGAAGGAGTAAAGGCGTTGGCACACTCCTTTGCTCTTATATCACATTTTGCACTTCAGCCCCTCGGGCAGCCAAACGCGCCAAGTCTGTTTTCACAAAACTCCCCCACCAGCTTTTATCACCCCCCCCCCCCTCCCCAGGCCACACAGCTCAGGCGAGCTCAGGAGAAAGGGCCAAATCCTGCCCCCTTACCTGGCCCACGTCCCTCCTGCAATATTTTCGGGTACGCTTTGACATCCCCCCACTTTGGGACAAGGCAGCACAGCCGAGCTGAGATGTTTTCTGCAAAGCACGGCAGCAGCTTCATCTCCCTGGGCAGGGACCTGCTGGTGAGCAAAACGGGCTGAAGGCAAAGGCAGGAAGCAGAGGCAGCGATGGCAGGACGTTGCCACGGTAAATTAATATTTGGGGGTGAAATTAGCACTCTGTTTTGGGGAACCGTGGGTACTTCAGTGGGGAATCACTTACCAGGAGGGTGACGGACGCCTCTAGCAGGTGATGGAGGCTGGATATTGGAACAACCTTCTGCTGCAGGTGTCCTCACCTGTCAGGGAAGACGGACACCTCCCTTTTTTGGGTAGGGAAAAATGAAAAAAAGAGCAGTTGGGCAGTAAATGACTCATCAAATCACTTGTTTATTAACAAAAGCAGGAGAATAGCAGGTATCTGGTTTTGTGAAACCATGTTTGCAGCTGCTTGTGCCCCGGGAAAAAGGCCAGCGAAACTTCTCTGGCGGCATACAAGCCCTGAGCAGGACTGTGTCAGGGTTTGGAGAGCAATTTTGGTCTTATTAAATGATATTATTTTAAACCAGTATGCAGACTGAAGCTCTCTGCTCTTTATTAGCCTGCTCTGGGCGTGCCTGGGCCTCGAGTCTGCTCGGTGACAAATAACAGCCTATTATTAATATCATTATTATTATTATACACGCATTTCTATACAGCCCAACACACAGGCTCTCAATTATGCTTTGTGCTTACGTAGCACCTTTCATTTCAGGTCTCATGCTGCTTTGCAAACGTTAAACCAGTGTTGGAATTTTTGCCAAAGGCAAAAAAAAAAAAATAAAATAAAATAAAATAAAATTAAGGTGGGGTGGGAGGGGAAGAGGAAATCCCAGCCTTGATGCCTCCAGTCCTTGCCTGCCACGAAGACAGCGATTGTAGGCAGGAAAATACGCAAGCGCTTTAATTTGGGGTTTCTCTGGTGTTTTTAATAAACATGTTTGCTGAGGTGAAGTGAAGGCAGGAGGCAGAGGGGAGGATTTGCTCTGCAGGAAGGAGCTGGCCGGGCAGACTGAAGGGTGTTGGGGCTGGCCCTGTCTTTCCTCCCATTACACTCCCGTTGCACCATCACAGGGGACACTTTGGGCTCCTGCTGCAGGTTTTTGATCTGCCTAAAGCTGAAAATGCCAAGCGCTCCTACGGGGTTCACTCCCGGTGACCCCTTGTACCAAGGTGCTGGCAGGAGCCCCCGCTGCTCCGGGGTCCTGCCCCTGTGTGCCGGAGGGGGGGGACACGGGAGGGACGCTGTGTCCCTCCTTATTATTCAGGTCAAAGCACCGCGCCGTGCTCAAACAATTACATTTCATAATTAGTTACAATTAGCCTGCTGTGGTTTGGGAGCCTCAGCAAGGGTTTTATCTGCGAGAGCCTCCTGGCAGCGCTCCACCGGGAGAGAGCGCATGGCCTTCACCTTTTCTGGGTGCCTGGGTTTCCCCCCTACCCGCTCCCCTTCCCCACGGATCCCCCCCCCCCCATCCCAGGGGGTTGCCCCAGCACAGCCTGGGGTTGCTCTTCCCCTTCTGCTCCCGGCCAGCTCAGCCCTTTCTGCCCCCATCGCGTTGGCTGGTGGGTGCCATCCTTGACCTCCAGCACTTCAAGCCGAGGTCTGGCACAGCCGACACTCCGGAATTTGGGTGCCTTCCCTGTTTCTGAGCTCAATTCGCCCACAGAAGAGCACCCAGCTCCTATCGTTAACGACCAAAGGGGTTTTTCCATCATCACACGCGTCCCCAGCAGCGTGTCCTCACCCACCCGTGCCGGCTGCCTTTGCTCTTTGGCTACGAGAGTGCTGGCTCCTACAGGAAGCCCCTGGGGATGTGGGTCAGCGTCGCAACCGAAAGAAATAGCAATAATGCAGATTGCCTTGAAAGGGCATTGGAAGGGCTTAGAAACCTCACGGCTGCCTGCGCAGTCTTGTGGCGTAATCCAGGGCAAATGGGGACGGATTTCCCCAAACTGGATGGGGCAGGAAGGGCACGGGCACGTGCAGGCAAGGAACGGCACCTTGGGTTCGTGGCAATGAGAAGGGCCGTTCCTCACCCAACTAGGAGACCCAAGGTCTTTCTCATCCCATTTTCCTCCAGGCTAGCTGGAGGGGGGGGTAACCAAATGTCCCCTCCATCGCACGCGGGCACTCACCGTGCTCCCCGGGTCCGCGGAGCAGGGAAGTCATCTCATCCATCGTCCCATCCGCCGGGACGTCGTACCTCACCCCTTGGGAGTTGGCTGCAAATTGCATGAAACAAGTCTGCTCACGGAGGCCAGGCAGAGCATTAGGAAAATAGTTTTGTGCTTATCTCCTTAATCCACAGAAAGCTTTTGGAGATGCCGTGCAACGATAACCCAGCTCCTCCTGTGCTGAGGCTCTGGTCGGTGTAAAGGTGGTGGTGGCACACACATCCCTGTCCCTGTCTCCCTTGAGAGAAATAAGGTTTCAACATATGCAAAAGTCATATATAAAAGTCAAAATCAAAAATTTTTGACCAGCTGTCTCCAGAAAAAGGACAAAACATTTAACGCCGGCTGTGTAGTTTGTGGACATTTCTCAGTTTGGATGTGGGATGGGGAAAAGCTCTGGAGCGGCAAAATCCCTCCTGGGCTGGAAAAAGGGGCCCAGCGGGTGGGAGCTGTCACCCTCAGAGCCAATATTTCCAAAAACTGCAATTTTGAAGATTTTCATATATAAATTAAAGCTGAAAAATACATTTTGATGAAGAATTCAGATGAATTCTTTTTCCCTGAATCATCTCTGGGCATCCGCCAAGACACAATTCCAAAGTCGAAAGAACAAAGGAGCATATTTCACACACCAGCACTTACACCCCTGTCCCCCCCCAAAAAACCGCTCCCATCCCAGAGTCAAAAAAGGGGCATCGCTCCAGGACCCCGCTGCCCCACAGCACCCCCCTTCCCACTGCAGCAAAGGTCACCCCAGATAACGTACTTCTCTTTTTTGGTCTTAACCTTGGGGCAAGCACCTTGAGAGGGGCTGGGGCTGCAGGATCAGGCCCTGCCCGGGCTACTGGGAGCCCATCCCGGCACAGCTGGGAGCTCGCTGGCCGGCTTCTCCGGGCACAGCAGGGACAGGATGAAATCTCAATCCAGATTTAGCAATTTTGGGGTTTCACCACTGGCCGGGGTTTCGCCATGGAGGTGGTGGGACAGAAGCTGGGGCTCATCACGAGAGCGTCAGCCGGGAGCTAATTAGCAGCCGCTCTGTTGTGCAACCCTCTGAAAATGCACGTTTGGGCAACACCGGTGCCCCTCGCCCGGTGAACGCAACCGGTCCGCGGCGCCGGAGCAAATTCCTGCTGGGTGGGCTGAGGGAGGATGGCTGCAGCTCCCGCCGGGTCTTCCAGCTGCTCTCGGGGTGAGCTGAATCACCTCTCATCCTCCCGTGCAAGCTGCATCCCGGCCGAATGGCAAAGCTCGAGGAAGAAATGGGTGGGTGGCTTCTGCCCAAGGGGGTCCCCCCCCCCCGCCCTCCGCCCACACAGGCACAACAAGATCTGCTTTGCTCTCACAGGTGCCCAACGGCCTCCCCGCTCCTCCCTGCTGACTTTTCTCAGAATCGATGGATGCTCCACAGCTCCTAACCCAGAGCATCCAGGTTAATTGCTCAGTAGGAAAACACCCTTAACGTTCTTCACAAAATATGTTCTAGACAGCACGAAACAAGATGCGATGCTCTGATTCACCTGGCTGTCTAGGAAAATACCCCGCCAGCAAAGTGGTATGGAAAAATCAGGTCCAATGCAGCTATTTTCCAACCTGCAAATTAGAGCGGTCTGGATATAGACTGTAACAAGGTTCTCAGCGCATCCAGGGCTCAGGGCAGGGGTCCCATTTCTCCACAGGTGAGTATTTCTTCCAGACCCCCTCCTCAGGAGCCTCTGCCCTGTGTTTCAGGTCACCGTGCGTGACCACCGGTGCACCCCACAGCCTCAGGCTCTGCTTCCCACTCCTCCCGGGGACCCCAGGGCCAGCCCGGACCCACCTCGGCTTCCAAAGCGTGTGAAGCCCACCCCAAGCATCCCTCCATCCGCCGCACGCACGGTCTCAGAGCCAGCCCAGGCATTCCCCCCCCCCCCAGAGCCAGACCCCGGCCGCAGGGGCCTCAGGGTGGTCTCAGCAGCCATCGAAGCAATTCCCATCTCTCAGCTGCGTGGCTCAGGCTGAATTTCAAGGCCACAAATTATGCTGTTACATGCAAATCCTTCCACCTGGCATTCAACAAAAAAAAAAAAAAAAAAAAAAAGAGTTTATTTCAGGTCCCCAAAGCCCCAAATCTTGCAATTCTCTGAGCACTTACTGTTAATCAGCTCCCAGGGGCTGTCCAGGCAGGGAGGGACTCGGTGCCACTGTCATCTGCTGCCCCATGCTGCGTTGGCTGGGGCTTTGGCTCCTTGAAACTTGATGAGTTTTGCATCCCTGCACGTGCACTCCTGCCCCGCACAGCACACACACACGTGTCCAAATGTGGCAACTCTCCACACACATGCTGGCAGGTCTCTCACCCAGCCAAATGCCCACCAGCGGTTTCAGAGGCAGGGACGCCCAGGACTCGCAGGGATGCTCAGGTTCGCAGGGATGCTCGGGGCTCACAGGGATGCTCGGGTTTTGCAGGGATGCTCAGGGCTCGCAGGGATGCTTGGGGTTCACAGGGATGTTCAGGGTTCACAGGGATGCTCGGTGCTCGCAGGGATGCTCGGGGCTCACAGGGATGCTCAGGGCTCACAGGGATGCTCGGGGCTCACAGGAATGCTCGGGGTTCACAGGGATGCTCAGGGCTCACAGGGATGCTCGGGGCTCACAGGGATGCTCGGGGCTCAGAGGAACACTTGGGGTTCACAGGGATGCTCGGGGTTCGCAGGGATGCTTGGGGCTCACAGGGATGCTCGGTGCTTGCAGGGATGCTCGGGGCTCAGAGGAACACTCGGGGTTCACAAGGATGCTCAGTGCTTGCAGGGATGCTCAGGGTTCACAGGGATGCTCGGGGCTCAGAGGAACACTCGGGGTCCACAGGGATGCTCGGGGCTTGCAGGGATGCTCGGGGCTCACAACCACACTGAGCACACAGTCCCACGAGGGGAGGCGGTGACCTTGAACCCACGTGAATTCTGCAGGGGGTCGGGCTCAGAAACATGAATGCACCACGGCTACTCCAACGTCGTGCTCACCAAACGGTGCTGCAGCAGCAGCGAGCCAGGCCGGGGGGCTTGCACTCTCACCCCACTGCTGAAGGGCAGCACAAGGGCTCATCCTGCCACGGGACTGTCACGGTCTGTTCACATCTCCCAAATTTACAGGGCGAGGTTCTCAGTGATTTAATTTCTTGAGCTCATTAAGAAACACAGCAAACAAACACGACAAACAGGGGCTCAGTCCCCTTTTCCCACGCTGGTCTATCACATAAATTCGCTTATTTGCCATTCAAGTGATAAGGTTTCATAACTTATAAGCCATAACTATTAATATCATGCACCTATAAGAAAAAAAAAAAAATTAATTCCCTAGCCAAGGGTGAGAATGCTCATCTTCCTCTTCCATCATGGTGCGGGTGGCCCCTGTATCACACCGGGCAGCACGAAAGCCTCAGCAGGCCAAGCTGGACCGGCTTCAAAAGCTTTTTTGTGTAAGCTGAGTTTTTACACCTTCCCATTTCTACAAGTGGCCAGATTCTGATTAAACTGCCAGACAAAAGGCGCTGGCTGCAGGTGCTCACGGTGCCTCAGGGCCCCTCACCTCCTCCCCGCCACCCCGGGGGCTCTCTTGGGTGCTGCTCCCAGCACATGGCTGGCCTTAGCGGGAGCTGGCTTAGCCAAAACCTGAGCCGGAGCTTAGTGAAGAGTCCCGGGGACTTGGGGCAGGAGCGCTGGGAGCCGCTCAGGAACCCAAACTGGGGCGGAGGAGCTGGCTCAGCTGGGCTGCCAACACCCGCTCACACCCATCTACACATGTTGGGGAGCGTCGTCCCCATCCCCTGTGCTCACCTCTCCACTCCAGGCAGCAAGCCTCCTTTCTGCTTCGGTTGTTTTCCCCTGCAAAAAGCGTTCCCTAACTCCCCGTTATCTAATATTTAGCAGCGCACTGCCATAAACAAAGCGGTCGAGCTGCGACTACACATCGCGTGTGTCGTTACTCTGTGCATTCCAAATGTGAAGGCTGTTAGCTGGATAAAATACTGCTCTTTGCATCTTTTAGGTATTTTCTCGATCAGAGCCCAATTAGGTTCCTTTTCGGGGGAAAACGACGCTTTGAGGCAGCGGAGCTGGAGCGCCTTACCCGCGAAGAGCAGCTTTTAGAATGATTGTCACTTATCACAAGGATATATTTGGTTATCCAAAAGGAAAACTGTGCAGGTCATTATCTGTCCCACTTATTCTCCTTCCACAACACGATGGATTAAAGATGAACCGCGCCGTTACGATCCGCCTCCCGACCAGCACCGGCGAGAGGAGCCGCCTGGGTAGGAGGGCAGCGTCACTTTTGGGGGACCCTTTAGTGGGAACTGGGGACCGGCATGAAGGTGTCTCCATCCCCGGGCACGCGCGGTCCCCGCTCGGGTCCCCACCGCAGGCTGGATGCAGCCTCTGGCCCACGGCCCCGCTCCCGTCTGGGGCGTCGATGCTGGCTCGGCTCCGGTTTCTTTCGGCTGCAGATGAAAAGCATCTCCTGGTTTTATGAAAGAGACTTGCACCAATTTTTGGCCGGCCGTCCCAGCCTGGCAGTCACTCCAGAAAAACATTTGGCCTCTATTGTTCCTTTTTGTTTTAATCGGGAATTCAGATTTGCCTGGAGTCCTCCCAGTACTTTTTCTTTTTTCTTTTCTTTTTGTGTGTGTGTGTTTTCGAGTCAGGTGGTTTCCACCCCGATAACATCGCCCCGGTTGCTCCAAGATCACCTGCACAAACACGCTTTTAGCCCGAGGGGCAAGGTTCAAGAGTTGAAATCTGCGCCGCTGTGTGCCAGTGTGCGAGCCTCAGCCAAACCCCGATTTGGTCCCTGCTAATTATCCCCCGCCATATTAACAGATAATAGCTGTACATTTAAGCAAATTATCTCAAATAAAAGGGGGACAATAATTACACTGTTTGTTTTTGCTCCTTTCATTGCTGGAATTATTCTCTGTTTGCCCAGAGTTAAATATTAGCGAGAACCTTTCTGCACTAATGTCTGCGCAGTTGCCTTTTACTGTTTAAAACCAGCAAGAGTCAGTAAAAGTTTGGGCAAATATTAGATTTGGCAGAGTTTGCTGTTTGTATCAGGAAACCGATTGGTGTTATTGATTGACAGATGTGACCAAATGTTTAGAAAGTCTGTCCTCTATTGGATTCTGCTAGGTGTTTCAGCAAACAGCCCTAATACAAGGCAAACAGAGTTATTGGAAGAAGTACCAGCCTGTGTTAGCACAGTAAACTGAGGGCTATGCAAACAGCTTAAAAGAATCTGGCCACCTTCATATAACCTTTGATGTAGGTATTGATCCTTCTGAAGGTGGCAAAAAGTTTGAACAGGGAGCAGATTGAGTGGGATCAGATATATATAAACACTGTCAGAATGTAAATGTTATCTTTAAGCTACACTGTCGGTTTGGTAATGGATGTCTGTTTGGAATTTATCTTCTTCCAAATCTCTAAATCCATGCAGCAATAAAAATTAATAATAACTTTTAGATAGACTGCCTCCTAAGTCTCTCTGCCCGCCCCTGGTAAGCACAGCATCAGGCATCTTTAATTCCCCTAAGCCAAGGATGGGAGCTGGCGGCGAGCAGGAGCTGCGGCCTCAAGAGCTGCTGCCCCACGGATGTGCTGGCGGGGTGACGCGTGGGTGCCCTGATGGGGGGACATGTGGGTGCCCTCATGGGGGGACATGTGGGTGCCCTGATGGGGTGACACATGGGTGCCCTGATGGGGGGACGCGTGGGTGCCCTGATGGGGTGACACATGGGTGCCCTGATGGGGGGACGCGTGGGTGCCCTGATGGGGGGACGCGTGGGTGCCCTGATGGGGTGACACATGGGTGCCCTGATGGGGGGACACGTGGGTGCCCTGATGGGGGGACGCGTGGGTGCCCTGATGGGGTGACACATGGGTGCCCTGATGGGGGGACACGTGGGTGCCCTGATGGGGGGACGCGTGGGTGCCCTGATGGGGTGACACATGGGTGCCCTGATGGGGGGACACGTGGGTGCCCTGATGGGGTGACATGTGGTTGTGCTAATAGGGTGACACGTGGGTGCCCTAACACGTTGATATGTGGGTGCCCTAATGGGGTGACACATGGGTGCCCTAATGGTGTGACACATGGGTGCCCTAATGGGGTGACAAGTGGATGCACTGATGGGGTGACACATGGGTGCCCTAATGGGGTGACATGTGGGTGCCCTAATGGGGTGACATATGGGTGCCCTAATGGGGTGACAAGTGGATGCACTGATGGGTTGACTCATGGGTGCCCTAATGGGGTGACATGTGGTTGTGCTAATGGGGTGACACATGGGTGCCCTGATGGGGTGACACGTGGGTGCCCTAACAGGGTGACACGTGGGTGCACTAACGAGTTGATAGTGGGTGCCCTAACGGGGTGACACGTGGTTGTGCTAACGGAGTGACACGTGGATGCACTAACGGGGTGACCTGTGGGTACCCTAATGAGGTGGCAGGTGGATGTGCTAACGGGGTGACACACAAATGGGCTAACGGGGCGACACGTGGGTGCCCTGACAGGGCGGCACAACACGGGGCGAGCCCCACCTCTCAGGGCCCCCCCAGGGCCGTGCCTCCTCGTGGGGCACGTGGAGCCTGCAGAGCAAACCACCCCAAAAAACCCGCTTGAAGGCGGATTCACCAGGCGGGCGAGGATGCAAACGCCAGCACCCACCCCAGCACCCACCCCAGCACCCACCCCAGCACCCGCTTGTATTTCACAGTGCCTTACAGACACCCCGGCAGCCTCCTTCCTATTTTCCAAAGCGCCAGGCAGAGCAGGGTCCCACGGCCCCCACGTTCCATCCGCGTCTGCGATGACCCCGGCGTGGCCCGCGGGGCGGGTTGGCGTGCCCAAGTGACCATTCATGCATCCAAATACCATCTGCGGTGACAATTACCACAAGCACACATGTAATCAAGGTAATTACGCACGCAAATTGGGCGTGTGATTGCATGGGCATTTCTATGATTTTTTCTTTTTTTTTTTTTTTTTTTTTTTAAGCTAGGCCTCTGAAAACTAAAATAGATTCTAAGTTATGTTTTAAATTATCTGCCCATCTGGCTGTACTTGCAAATAACGACTGTTTATAGTGAGAGATACTAAACAGACGCTGTTGATAGATGGGTTAATCATTGCAAGAGCAGAAAAGGGATTGTTTTATGCCTGTGTATTGACCCACGATCCATAGTAACTAATGACGGGTTTGAATACAAACAGGTAACCGCCATCTTTTTGCTTTAGAAGTACCTTCTAATAAAAATTACAGTGTACACATTAGAAGAACGTATCTGATGAATCATTACTGCAGTATGGTGTAGTGATGGACTTAAATAAAGCCCCGATTAATTATTAAACCCGAGTAGCATACGTTTCCAATTGCACAAAACCCGGGCAGAGCTCACGGCGTGCCAAGCCCTCGCGTTTTGAGAGGGTTTCCGTGCTCGGGGCTTTGCCCACCCTCTGCTCCCAGGAGCTCTGCTCCTCGCCGGGCACCATCCTGGGTGGCACCCAGCTCCCTGAAATCACCAGGCAGCTCTCCGGTGACCCCAGGGGAAAACCAGACCGAGCCCAGTTTGATGACCCCGTCATGCAAGTGAGATTTATGGCACCGTTGGAGTACGGGTGACCCATCCTTGTCGTCTGAAAACGCCGTGCCACCAGAGCCACCGCAAAGCACTGGGCAAAGGGCATCCCTGTTCCTTCCCTCTCTCCTGCTGAAGGGCTGCACTGTCGCTGAGGAAGTGTCTGCTCTTTGCTGGCCAAGCAGAAGAACAAAGCATGCAGTATAATCAAAAAAGCCATTAGTGCTGCCAACTCTTAAGAAAAATTAACATTATCCTTTAATGTCGGGCCCTACTTAGGTGGCACTCAGCAATGCAGTGGGCTGCTCCAGTCACACCAGCTTATGAAACCAACCATAAAACAAAATGTCCCTGGAAGGAAACCCAATCATACATCTCCCCCACTACCTCCTTCATCAACAGGAGCTAAGAACAAGATGATTTGCTATTAAGGCATCAGTAAGGTATTTTGCGGTGTGCTAAAGCCCTTGCTGGGCTATCCAGGCCAGCCCCTGCGCCAAACAGGATCCAAACCGTTCAAGCTTCTCACAAAATCACTTTCTGGGAGTTTCAAACCAAGTTTTGAGCCAAACTGCTCAAAAGAGGCGAGCGTTCTGCAAAACCAGTAGCTGGGAGAAGCGTGGGGCAATGGCCACCAACACACGTTCCTCGGAGCCACATCATGGGGAAAACCTCCTTCCCAACGTCCCCAGAGAAACCCTACAGCAAGCCAAAGAGTTCTGCCAGCACGAAACAGCCAAGAGAGGTTCGGGATATGTCACTCCCTGCGGGAATGAGCTCAGCAGGGCACGGCCACCACAAAGCAGCAAAGGAAAAATGAGGAGCCGCCACACTCCAGCTCCAGCCGTGGAAAAAATCTCGGGTGACTCACAACACACAGGTGGTCTTCCTCGTTCCTGTCACATCCCGTTGTACACGGGGAGTTCCCAGGGCTGCCCGTGCTCTGGCTGATGTCTAAGGACGGTTTTCACACAGCTGAAGTCACTGGGAGCATCCTTTGGGTGCTGAGGAAGGACCTTCCAGCAGAGCTGCAGCTCCTGGAGAGGGAAAGAAGGGAAATTCCACCATTTGGAGTAAGAGCGAGCTGGGGCCACCCCAGGAGGCAAATCAGGGAGGTTGGGGTGTGTTTTAATAGAGGGCTGATGGGTTTTTAAACACCCTGAGCTCAGGGGAGGTGCCAGGTAAAGCACAGCACCCGTTGCTGCTGGGAGAGACGAGAGCGAGGAGGGAAGGAAGGAGGGGAAAAAAGATGCACTACAAATACACCGCAGCAACAGCCGGTAGCAGTGCAGGAGCAAAAGTTGTCCCAGCATTTCTATTATAAATCCAGTCTCCATGGGTCTAGTGTATAACTAAGATGGAAAAAGAACATGTGCTGCACTGGATGATGCTCTCATGTTTCCTAACCTGGAGCAATTTTAAACCTTTCCGGCCATTTCTGGAGCAGCCATACGGCCCCAAAATTAAATGGAGGTAAGCTTATCTAAACGCTCACTTGGAGCATTAAAGCCTCCGGAAAGTTCAGGCCGTTTCCAGCGCTGCTGCTGCCATGTGCAGCCGTGCCCCTCGGCTCTGCCCCGTCGGCCGGTGGGACGGCTGCTCCCGGCTTGCTCCAACGTCCCTGGTGCAGCCAGAGAAAGCCAAGGGAGGGCAGCGTTGCAAGCCGGGCCTGGGAAGGTTGGTGGCCTCGCTGGCCCGTTCCCGAGACACACGGATAGCCACGCTCATCCCTCTGGTGCCCCCCGGGACGGCCGGAGCCGCCGGAGCAGGACCTGCCCTGCTGCAAAGCCCGGGGCGTGCAGAGCATCAGGTTATTGCCTGCAAACGGTGACTCGTGGTAAGCTTTTCCACGTGGTTAACCCACTGACACACGCGATTTTGGTAATTGCACGTGCAGATTAGCCGGCCGATTGCGCACGTGTTTTGCTAGCAGGGTTTGCATGGTTAATTCCCAGAGAATTTGAGGCAAGAGCGGTCCCAGGTGCCTGTGCCCGCTGCCGTGGACGGTCCTGCCACCCCACGCTGTCCCCTGCTCCCGCCCTGGCCCTGCCCAACCCCCCGGGGCTCCCACCACAATCCTTTGCTCTTAAACACACCAAAAGGGCAGAAAGAAGAGAAAAAAACTTACCCGGGTGTCGGATGCAGCGTGACGAGCATCGTCTTTGTGCCCGGGGACAGCATGTTCCCAGCCACACACGCAGCATCCGCAAGTCACAAAACAGATGAGATGCTCAATTCTGAAGCTTCATTTTCTTAACAAAGCCCGGAATGAATAGAAAATGGCAGGAACCTCAGGAACCTATTTACCCTGAGAGAGATTGGAAAAGAAAGCAAATGTCAGAAAATTAATTCAATCCACTATATAGTCTGCAATTGTTGCTTATAGTTGCCTTCCAAAAGGTAGCTGGTAATTATCCTGTTTTATGATATAACAACAACTTATTACTGGAATAATGAGGGAAAATAAGCAGCAGGAACGTGCTGCTGGTTCCATGTCACGCTGCACTTAGCTGGTGTTGTGCCATGTTGTCAGGTTGAACCTACAGCGCTTCAGTTATAACGGAACAATAATTTATTAATGCTGGCGCTTTATGTTCTCAAAATATCATACATACATTGATTAACTCGTGTCTCATCTTGCCTGGCAACTAAATAAGTCTTAAAAATCTTGATCTTGCAGGTAAGTAGAGAGCAAGGAGGAGGGAAGCAACTTTCTGGTGCAGCAAAAGCCACCGGAGCAGCTGGCCCTTGGCAAGACACGGGCGAAACACTGAATTTTACCCGCAGCAGGACAGGGGCTTAAAGAGATTCACGGCATTACCCAGCCGCGCAGATTTCTGATACAAAAGTGGGTTCCCAATGCCACACCAGGAGCAGACGGAGGTGGACATCACCCCAAAGTCACAGGGGTTTTTTGGGGGGAAGAGGGTGGAAGCTTCCCCCATCACTACCGGCGCAGAGGTCAGTGGCTGGACTGAAATAGAGGAGCGGTTTCGGCATTTCCCGGGTAAGGCCCTACCCGGGGATCGCGTTCTTCCAGCCACACTCTTGGTTTGACAGGCTGATCCTCCCAGAGCCATAAAAAAAGCCAGAGGGGGACAACTAAGGTGGGTTTTTACAGCGTAAGCTCCAAACTGCACATGCTAGCAACTTCTATTAGTTTAGTCCTAAAGCGCGACATTCCGGGGACGCTTGGAGCGCGGGTAGCACTTACCACCTCAAGGGGGGGGGGGGAAAGAGAAGCTAAATTTACCTTTCTGTCTTTATTCACCTTCTCGACACTTTAATTTTTAGCATCGCTGACTGATGCAGTGTTGGCCCCTCAGGCTGCAAGGTGATGTGAAATCCCTCCCCAAAAATATTTCCCTCCAGAAGCAGCCGCTCCGTTTCACCCAAGGGACTCGCCAGCATCCTCGCACACAGAACCTGCACTCTCTTGCCAGGAATAGAAACCCCTTTGTATTTTGTCTTGGGGAAAAAAAAAAAAAGAACATAAAAAAAAAAAAATTAAAAAAAGCAACATCTGATTAGTTCCTGCTCATCCTAACTGTCACACAGAGATGCTTTAGAGGGGCTTGGGGAACACCTTCATTTTGCTGTCGTGCCAGACACGGCAAACTCGGGCACAACTGCAAAATTAAGACTGTTTCAAACTTTCCCACTTCAAGAAATTTATCACCTGCTCTCTGTTGGACTCTAAAATCAGGAAATTATCTGAGCGAGCAGGAAGCCATGGAGCAACAGAAGGGGGGTTCCTCTCCTGCCCCCCCCCCCGAGCCAATTAATAAGCTGGAGGGGACCCTGCAGCTCCACTGCCTTAAACAAACCCACGTTCTGCTCTCCCACCCCACGGTCAGGTTTCCAACAGCAGCCTTTGCCAACTTTTATCACGTATTTCTCAGGGATGCTGGAGCTCAGCTGGGATGTTTGCAATGGGCAGTAGGTGTTGGGAAATTGGTTTGGTTTTTTTTGTTTTTTTTTTTGTTTTTTGTTTTTTGTTTGTTTTTTTTTTTTTTTTTTACTGAAGATGGTCTCTCTCTAGGTTTGAGGGTCAAGAGCAGGTCAGGAGGGGCAAGGCGGAGCTTCCAGTTCTGTACAGGGAAAACGGGCATGGGATTGCAGAGCGGGGACACTGCTGCTGGCCCCACAGTGGGTCAGGCAAGCTGAAACCCGCGACTTTGGCCCAAAATTTACCATAAACTTCTGCTCCTGGGCTTCTCGCTGCAGCTGTGGACATCCCGGCCGGGGCACACAGGTGGGAAAGGCGCTGCTCCTGCTGCTGATTGTGTTTTTAACGTAAGAATATCCTCAAGCGCGCCCTTGAGGAGACCTGACCAGTTCCACCAGGTCAAAATCTTTTAAAAGGGGAAAATACTCCATCCCCTCCCGGCCTCCTGAGCCCCCCCCCTCCCCGGGGGGAGGACAGCGAAGGGACCACAAAGCCACCACCAGCCATCACCCCTGAGCAGCCCGGCAGCCCCAAGGCTGGGTGTCCCATTCCCCGCCGCCCCCCCGCCTCCACTAATCACACATTAATTGAATATTCAGGCTCAGGCCTAAATATTTAGCCTGGGTCAAAGCCGGGCTGAAGAGTCTCAGCCTAAGTTTTGAGCAAGGGTGTTAAACAGAAGTCACCGGCCTCGACGTCAAGCTGGGACGTGATGGGGACAGCGCGGGGGACCCCGAATAATTTTGGGTGACCAAAACCAAGTGCCCGGAGCCGAAGCCCCGCGGTCCCTTACCTGGGGGTGACACCCGGTGCTGAGCCAAGTCCCGGGTGCTGAGCCAGGTCCCGGGTGCCGCTGGGCCCCCCCAGCACAGCTTGGTGAGGGCTCCCAGCACCCGTGCAGGATCCGTCCCCTCCGCCACCCGCCCCGAGGGACCTCGCCCCCCCCCCGGGGCTCCTGCCGCCCAGCACCGGCTCGCCACGATGCCCGAGCACGCCAGGAGACAGCTAAGTGCTAGGCTGAGCTTTTTAAGTTAAATCTTCATTTTTTGTTACTTTTTTTTTTTTTTTTTTTTTTTATCTCCTGTCATAAATTCAAACACTTAGCATACTTTTCGTGCTCCTTATTAATGGGAGCGTGTTTTTTTAAAGGATTATATAATAATGCATATTTATGAGACAGCCATGGATCAAGAATACTGATATTTAAAAGATGCAATTATCTTTAAAAAGTTTGGCTTTATTTTCATTCTAATGAATACAATGTTTTAAACCAAGCTAATTGGCTTGCCAGTCATTTAGTTCAGTTGCCTACTCATTACAAATCTTATATTTCCTTATAAGCAATTTAAAAGCAGTCTGTTACTCCAGCTTTAAGTATTGGGCCTCCAAGGAATTCTTAATTTTTTTTTTTTTTTTGTACCATACAATAAAAATAATGCTTCCTAAACACTAGTGGCATCCTCATTAGATGAAACATCGTTTTGTTTTGATTGGAAAATCCTGAATGTGAGATTAAAAGTAAAAGGGGGAGAAAAGCAGAGACGGTCTTTTATAGAAGCTGCTGCCACAGAAGATAACGCTTAACAAGTTCTAGTCTGAAACGCACGCTCGCTAATTAATATTGTGAATTCAGCCAGCAACTGGACTATTCCTAAGATAAATGTCACTGTAAGGGGCGAGGGGGGGGGTGCAGAGCAGCAGCTCCGTGCTCTGGCCCCCGCACACCCCGAGCCCCAGGGCAAGGGGAGCGCCGGGAGTACAAGCCAAACCACTGTTCTGGCTGGTGGCTTTGGAAGCAGGATTGGATTTAGCTTTACCAGTGCAGATTTGATTATTTAAGAGATTTTTCTTTTTTTTTTTTTTTCCCTCCATTGAGTAATTATGCTCTGCTGAATGAGATTTCAATAAACAATGCTGTCTTGATGACAGAAACAAATACATTATTAATTTTAAAACCTGCTAGCTGTTTCATTCGATTTGCAATATCAACAAAGAGGTTTGCGGTGGAAAACCCAACAGGGACGGGCGGGGGCTTGGCCCGGGGACC
Organism: Tyto alba; assembly: GCF_018691265.1. Classification (NCBI taxonomy): domain Eukaryota; kingdom Metazoa; phylum Chordata; class Aves; order Strigiformes; family Tytonidae; genus Tyto; species Tyto alba. The sequence continues at coordinate 1,458,949 of NW_024881317.1, forward strand.
TCGGCGGCAGGAGCGGGGGGTGCTGGAGCCCCCGCAGGTGGGTGACACCGAGCCCCTCGGGTGTCGTGGGATGCAGCTGGGGGACCCCGCTCTGGTACTTGGAGCCTTTGCTGAGGTTAGACCCGGCTCAGCCAGCCGAGTCTCCCATCCCAAATTAACCGATGGATTGCGTGACTGCCCTCTTGTTCTTTCTGGAAGCAGAGGAGCGCAAATCACCGCTGCCATTTGCTCGGGCAAAGGCTTTATGTCATCACTTGAAGCCTTTAAGTCACGGCAGGGTGACTCCCCCGGTGCCCCCCCCCGGCCTGAGCGCTGGCTCGAGGGCAGGAAGGGGAGGGCCAGGGCTGCCTTTACAGCCCAGGTGGGATGGGGGGTGTGCGAGGGACCCCGAGAGCCCAGCGCTGGGATCGTCATCCCCCACCGTTCCCACCAGCCGAAGCAGAGACCCCCTGCTCCCCAGCAGATGGGGGAGCTTCACAGGCCTGCCCGGACCCCCCCCATCCCACCACAGCCAGGGGGTGAAGTGTTGGCAGGGACAGGCAAGGATGTGAGAGAGGATGTGGGGAGGGATGAGGGAAGGGATGCAGGGAAGGGATACAGGGAAGGGATGAGGGAAGGGATGCAGGGAAGGGATGCGGGAAGGGCTGAGGGAAGGGCTGAGGGAAGGGATGAGGGAAGGGATGAGGGAAGGGATGCAGGGAAGGGATGCAGGGAAGGGATGAGGGAAGGGATGAGGGAAGGGATGCAGGGAAGGGCTGAGGGAAGGGCTGAGGGAAGGGATGAGGGAAGGGATGCAGGGAAGGGATGCGGGAAGGGATGAGGGAAGGGATGAGGGAAGGGATGCAGGGAAGGGATGCAGGGAAGGGATGCGGGAAGGGCTGAGGGAAGGGCTGAGGGAAGGGCTGAGGGAAGGGCTGAGGGAAGGGATGAGGGAAGGGATGCAGGGAAGGGATGCAGGGAAGGGCTGAGGGAAGGGATGAGGGAAGGGATGAGGGAAGGGATGAGGGAAGGGATGAGGGAAGGGATGAGGGAAGGGATGCAGGGAAGGGATGCAGGGAAGGGATGCAGGGAAGGGATGCGGGAAGGGATGAGGGAAGGGATGAGGGAAGGGCTGAGGGAAGGGCTGAGGGAAGGGATGAGGGAAGGGATGAGGGAAGGGATGAGGGAAGGGCTGAGGGAAGGGATGAGGGAAGGGATGAGGGAAGGGATGCAGGGAAGGATGCAGGAAGGGATGCAGGAAGGGATGCAGGGAAGGGATGAGGGAGGGGATGCAGGGAAGGGATGCAGGGAAGGGATGCAGGAAGGGATGCAGGGAAGGGATGCAGGGAAGGGATGCAGGAAGGGATGAGGGAAGGGATGCAGGGAAGGGATGCAGGGAAGGGATGAGGGAAGGGATGCAGGGAAGGGATGCAGGGAAGGGATGCAGGGAAGGGATGCAGGAAGGGATGAGGGAAGGGATGCAGGGAAGGGATGCGGGAAGGGATGCAGGGAAGGATGCAGGAAGGGATGCGGGAAGGGATGAGGGAGGGGAGAGCCCCAGGCACTGCCCACTGCCTTCAGCCAGAGGCAAGATGGATTCCCTGGCCACAAGGAAAATCTGCCAGCTTTTAGCAAAAGCCCGACTCCTGGATTCGGCCCACCCGCGAGGCTGGGGCTGCCGTGGGTGTGAGACCCACCCCAAATTGCCTTGCCCACGAACTGCTGCCGGGAGCCTCCCAGCGCTCCCCCGCGCTCCCCCCACACCTCGGCAGCCCGCGGCCAGCTCTCACCCTGCTGCAGCTCACCCGCCAGCTCTTCCACGCAAACATTTACGCCTTTTGCGCCGGGGTCAGCAGCAGAGGGTAAGCAGAGCTCGCCCGAGAGCCCGCGCATCTGAGCGGGGGGCTGAAGGTGTTTCTGGGAGGGGAACGTCCCTCGGTGTGAGCCAGGAGCCCACCCCCGTGCCAGGCGGCCGGGAAGAAATGCTGGGGCTGTTTAGGTGAACACCCCAAATGTATTTAATTACCTCGGCCCACGCGCGAGATGCGTGTGCTGGCTCCATGGGCCTGGCTCGGGTCAACAGCATCCTGTATCAATCAACGTGCCTTTGTGCAATTAAAAAGAAGCAGAAAAAGCAGCGGGGGGGGGGGTGGGTGGGTGTTGGTGCTGCTGCTGGGCTGAGCTGCCTCCAGCCCCGGGGAGGGTGAGGGGGTTCCCAAGGATGCAGGTTTTTTTCCTGAGCAGGGCTTTAAATCCAGGCAAGGTCCGCTCTTCCATGAGCATCCCATACCTCGAGACCCAACCTCTCCGCCCTACCTACGGACATCAGCGTTCCTGGTAAAGCCACTATTTAAAAAAAAAAAAAAAAAAAAAAAAAAAAAAAATCAAGACACTGAAATTACATATTAATTTGATTTTCCAGAAGGCTTCTAGGAAATGTTTTCAATCAAGACGTAAATTCAGATTGTAATAAAATATTACATAAATATTTACATCAGCCCTGGCTTTACTTTAAAAGGAGGGATTTTTTCCTCTTGCACACACTGCCAAAGTAGTTAGCTGGCAAGCCAGGGAAAAAACAAGGTCTGAGAGTCACTTTTTCCCCTAGCAGATCCATCACCGAGCGATCAGAAGGTTTATTTTTCCCATGTCTCCCCCAGATTCCATCATTTCCCTTCCTAAAAGATTCCATGTGTATCCCGAGTGCGTGGTCGCCCAGGTAAGGCAGCGACATCAGCTATTTATACAAATTAGATGGGGGGGAGGAGGGGAGGGAAAACATCTTCAAAGCTGCAGCACATTAAAAGGAATTTATTAGATGTGTTGTGTGGGCAGGATGCCAGCTAAATTTAATATGGATCTATATACAAAGAAACTGTCTAGTTACACAGAATGAATATTTAATCATGCATGGATCAAGCAATTTCACAGAAGTAATTAAAAGCAGGCTTTGTTTATTGCCAAAAATTATAGCTACCCTATTGACCTGGTGCTGGAGTTCTTTTGCCATATTGAACATGTTACCTGCTGATATTATGTTATTAAATGGGGATTAAGACTATTTTTTTTGTCCTTTGCAGATAAGAGCTCTTAAGCTATCTTGTCTGTTTGTGCACAGAGGAGGGGGGAAAAAAAAAAAAAAAGCCCCACAGTAAAAAAAGCAAGCCTGCATGAATTAGAAGGGTTAGGAAAACACTCGTACCTATAATGGGAAGGCAGAAAATGATGAATCAATTAAATACTCACTGGATTAGCTTGCTCCCAGGGGAGCAGAGCGTCCCAAGGGATAAGCCTGATGCTGCTCGGCTGCCGGGGGGGATGCGCGGGGGTCACAGCTCCAGGGCAGAAGGATGCTCGACCGGCACGTCCGTCGGAGGGAGGTGGTGGAAAAACATTTAGGTTGGAACCAGGGGGGTTGTGTTGTGTCCCAGCCCCTCCCCGGCGCCGCGGGGACGCTGGGGCTGTCGCTGCTGTTTCTGACGGCTCGCTGGATGTTAAATCCCAGTTCCGCACGCCGACGGCTCGGCGTATCGTGCGCGCACCGGGGATCCGCTTCGAGGCAGCCTGACAACCGGGGATCCGCTGTGTGGCCTTGAACGCTCCTGTATTGTCAGAAACGTACATTCCCAGAGCTAACTGTCCCCGAAACCCTGGTCCCTCTGACCCCGAGACCAGCAAGAAGAGCTAAAATCCTCCTCGAGTTTTGCTGAGCGCCCGCGGGCACGTGGCGGGACCAGGGGTTTCCGCGCACAAGCAGAGGCCACTTCTGCTGGTACCGTTCGAACAGGCGCATTAGCATCACCCGTGGCAGATCCCTCGGGCAATGAGGAGCCAGGGGAAAGAGCTGTCAGCTAATCCTGGAGACAAGCAAATAATACTTACCTGGAAGAAAAAAACCTGGGGGGAGGAGGATGAGAGCCAGCGCAGGCTGGAAACAGCCAGACCCAGCCTGCGTGGTGCCTGCCATCCCTGGGGGAGGAGGTCAGAAGAATAAGTAAGAAATTCAGTGGAAGTCACCCATTCCTGGGCACCTCGCTGCCCTGCGCTCGGGGAGGACGTCACCAGCCCACATTAACACTGCTACTGGAGCAAACCCCTCGTTACTTAACGAGCCACTTACTAAAGAGCTGTGTTCGGCGAGGGAGGCCGCCGGCTGCTTGGTCGCCTGGTAATTATCCGATGCACAGGATCTGCTAGGTCTCGAAATCCTCGCTGGTGTGGAAATCCTCCCCTCACCTCCCCCAGCATCTTCGCCTCGCAGGGTGTGCGTGCCGGTGGCAGAGGCTTGGGGACATCGGTCCTGTGCCGGCTGGATGCTGCGGCTTTGGGGTACACGTGTCGGAGAACAGAGCGGTGACCCCCAGGTCTCCTGCAGGAAAAAATAACTCCAACTTTGCACGTCAGGCACCCCCAAGAGTTTTTTGCAAAACGGACAGCTTTTTTCAAGCAAAGCAGCTTTAACAGGCTTTGATACAAAACTATCCCTCGGAATAACAACTTCGCTTAAGAACGTAGAGACAAATTAGGAGCCCAGGGTGCAAAGGAGTGGAAAAACGAATGAAAGAGGCTGGGGAAACACGAGCAGCAAGGAAACACGCCCGAGCGGAGAAGTCTTAAAAGCCGATGGGCTGTCAGAGCCCACGGTGCCACGCACGAGGAGCTCCCGGGCTTGTCGCAGCCCTGCGCACCTCTCCCGCTCCGCACAGCCACTTGTAAGCTATTAGCAGATGAGGATATTACTATTTTACCCTTACTTTGCATAACTATAAATGACAGAGCAAATTGCCACTCTGTGAGAAAACAAGCCTGATGTATTTAAGCTGACAGAGTCTCTTTACGTTAGGATTATTTATCGTGCATTAGCGCAGGGGCGGCTTCGCCAGGCGCTACCTGGGGCCGGCAGCTCCTGACCCGCAGAGCGGCTCCTTATAACAATAAACCACCACCACGAGAGTTCATGGAACAAAATAAAAAGCCAGGGGTGATGACATTTATAAGCACTAAGATCTTAAAGACAGAAAAAATGCTACCGTGGATGAAGGCTTGGAATGAAATTTTAGTAAAAAGATGGAATGCTGGCCAAGAGCTGATGGGCTGGAATGTTAAGAAAATTCATGCGCTTTACTAGCTCGGGATTTGCTATGGGACACTTGAAGACACTTCTGATTACACGTATGCACACAGACAGATATATAGAGATTATATAGAGAGATATATATAAAGGGAGAGCATGCATATATACACACTGGCTCCCAGCTCCCAGCCCGGGGTGGACCGTGGGCTGACACACGGACACCTTCCCCGTGGCCACCGCCGAGGCAGGGCTCACGGGTAGGCAGGAGGTGACGCCTTCAGCCTCGCTGGGTGCTGGGGTCTCCTCAGGACAGAGGGTGCTGCCAGCCAGCCCCCCGCCGTGCCCAGACCTGCAGTGGCAAAATGCCACCCCTCACCCCCGGTGGGTGCCGTACTGCGGCGTTAATTAACGGGGCCTCACAAGGGGACTCCAAGCTGGTGGAAGGAGAATCACAGGGTGGTTTGGGGTGGGAAGGGACCTCAAATCCCCACCCAGTGGCACCCCCTGCCCCGGGCAGGGCCCCCTTCCCCCAGCCCAGGGGGCTCCCAGCCCCGTCCAACCTGGCCTTGAACCCTTCCAGGGAGGGGGCACCCACAGCTGCTCTGGGCACCCTGGGCCAGCGCCTCACCATCCTCATCTTCCCTATAGCTTATCTAAACCTACACTCTCTCAGTTCAAAACTATTGTCCCTTGTCCTATAGACCTCGATCATAAGTCTTTCTCCATCTTATAAGCCCCCTATATATGGAAAGACCACAACAAAGTCTCCCTTCTCTTCTCCAGGCTGAACCCCCCCAACTCTCTCAGCCCGGCCCCCCAGGGGAGCTGCTCCAGCCCCCCCAGCATCTCCGTGGCCTCCTCTGGCCCCGCTCGAGCAGCTCCGGGTCCTTCTGCTGTTGGGGGCCCCCGAGCTGGCCCCAGCACTGCAGGGGGGTCTCCCCAGAGCGGAGCAGAGGGGGAGAATCCCCTCCCTGGCCCTGCTGCCCCCCCTGCTCTGGCTGCAGCCCAGGGCACGGGGGGGTTCTGGGCTCACGGGCACTTTTCCAGCCACTCATCCCCCCCAGCCCCTCTCCTCGGGGCTGCTCTCCAGCCGCCCCTCGCCCAGCCGGGGTTTGTGCTGGGGATTGCCCCGACCCCCGGGCAGGCCCTTGCCCTTGCCCTTGCCCTTGTTGAACTCCACGAGGTCCACACGGGACCACCTCTCAAGAAGCTGGTGAAGGTTCCTGCTCCCTGGGGCAGTGGGACTCTCACACAAAGATCCTTCCAGGGCGAGAGTATAGCTGACCCGCAGGTAGTTATCTTGTCTATCCCATGTGTTAACATTCGCTAATCTGCGCGTATGAAAGGGAACTCAAATCACAGAGCGTAATTAAGATGTGAATTCTGATGTGTGGAAGGATGGAGGGGGGAAACGTGGCCTCTCAAGGTCAAAAAACAAACCTAGACAAAAGTGTTATCTCCAGTGTTGCACAGCTGATTGCATCATCTGCATATGAAATGAAATATAATTAATATTTGTCATGCACAGAGTGTTGCTGAACTCCCCTCACCCCCGCACTCCCTTCTTCATTAATCTCCTAGTAACATCCAGAAAGTTGCATGTGGTAATAAAACACCAAGAACCCTCTCTAGTGATCTGAATAGGAGATAAATCTATTCTCTTGTCAGCAGGCCTAGAAGGCAGAAACTGTAACTTCCCCAGGAGTCAGCGACCTAGCTTGCAACAATTTGCTTAATTAGGAGAAAACAATATTTTTCACTAAATTGGGTGGCTAATGTCTATCATTATAATCTGCCAAGGAAGTGGGTTTGCCCTTATCCGCCGTGCCAAGAAGACAGCTGAACGTTGTATTTACCTAGAAAGTATCCCTCAGCCCTATGTTAAAGAGGATGAGAGACAAATTATACCTTCATGTTAATGGTTGATGATTCTCTTACTGCGTGTCTGGAGGCCTCTTCGGTCTTACTTCTCTAAGACATAAAACAATGATTTCTCCCAGGTATATTTTTCATCAACCCCATAAAAACTTCCAGTTGATGTTAATGGAGGAAGAGTTTATCTCCAACGGGTCCCAGACAGGCTTATACCAAGGATATGCCAAGTACCCATTAAACAGGAAGACATAACAGGGCATGTGTTAGAGTGCAATAAAGACACACCTAGTTGAGTTAGAGCGATTACTCTGCTGATTAGAAAAGCTCCTTTCAAGCAGCTTTACCCCGAGGATGGGTTTGGGGAGGGGGGTCGGTCCTGCGCTGCAAGAGTTCCCCAAACCCCAGTTCTGCACACGCCAAAACTCTTATTGACAGCAACGTCTCCTGTAAAAAAAAAAAAAAAAAACAAACCAAAACAAAACAAACCTCCAGCCCAGCTCGGCGCTGCCGGCCTCGGCCCCTCCGGCAGCGGGGACGCTGCACCCCAAGTGCTCAAACCCCCCTAAACCCACAGGCAGACGCACCAAACCCCGACAGACAGAGCAATTAGCTCTGAGCCCGGGAGAAACGCGGGGCTGGGACCGGCTTATTTTAAAGCCCAAACTCGAATACACCACCGCGACCAAGCGCCCGTGCGGCTTTTTTTGCACGGACCCTCCGTTCCCCTGCACCGGGTGGGAACGCGGGCGATGCTGCCACGAGGGACCATCCTGCCCCATCACAAACTGCTCTCCCCCCTCCCCGGAGCTGTGCAGAAGGAAGGAGCGTTGCTCGATGAGTTTTTCAGCATTAAATCCTGACTTTCTACCTGGGTTTGTCTTAAGGTGAAGTTTAGCAGATCTCATTAATATTCCCTCGCTATCTCGAACCCGAGCACTGACAATTTCTACCTGTGATGCCACGGTCCCTGGTGCAGTGGCTCTTCTCTAATTAGCAACCTTCCCCGGATATACCCAAAAGCCAATTTTTTCCCAGACTATGATTTTCCCACCTCCTCTGTCCTTGCTTCGCCACCACAACCCACCCTCTGCTTACACCCCCCAGAGCACGCGCTGGTGCACCTTCTCGCAAAGCGCAAAAAAAAAAAAAAAAAAGAAAATCAACACAAACCAAACCAACCAACCAAATTAAAACCAGATCCAGAGCCCAAAACTTTTAAAGACCCTGTGGGAAATTGGCAGGGGATGGAGCTACCCAGGCTCTGCCAGCTTCGCACCCCCCCCGACCTCACAGCTTACCCCGGTGCTCGCTGCGCTGCATCTCGCCCACGTCTGGAGCCGCAAGCTGGGGTTTGGTCTGGTTTATTTAAAGCTGGGCCCAGAGCTGATGTTTCAGCGCAGGTCTTGGCTCTCACATAGCCCAATTCCACTACGTCTTTTCCTTCGCTTCTTATAACTTTTATTAGCCCAGCAAAAACAGTTGAGGCTTGGAAAGCACCACCGTGTTCACCATGACGCAGACCTCAGAGGAGACCACACTTTCTGAAAGTTTACTTTTGACCGTAGCTTACGGCTCAGAAAACAGAGCCCAGTCTTTTTCCAGCTCATTTGTTAACTTCTCACTAAACCAGTGAAAGCCCCATTTGCCGCCCTGTTTATACCAACGCCTTTTTTTTTTTTTGACGTTGCCTCCCTGCATTTACAGCCTGTACTGGTCTGATTTCACAGCGTGCAAATTGGGTGCCTGGCTCTGGGGAAGCTGGTGGTGAACCAGCATCTTGCTGCCCTCCGGCCGGTACCAAACCCCCCCCGGGGTGCATCGCTTCTGGTGCTCCTTTTGGGGCAGCACGCAAAAGCAGGGCTGGTTGCACGTCAAAAGAAATTCCCATGCTGGATATTCAAGGTCAAATTAGCACGCAGCCCTGCTCCAGCTTCAGTTTTTTAAAATCTCACCTTGCAGACGGCAGCAAGAGGAGCGGCACAGCTTGAGCTGCGGTCACCCCAGGTCCTTTCCCCCAGAACACAGCACCCGGGCTGGTGTCAAATCTCTGCTGGGAAAGGAAAAAGCGGGGAAAGGCGATCTCTGAGTTGCTCTCCCTGCCCAGGGCAGAGCAACCCAGTGTGAGAACATCCTACGGGTGAAAATGTAAATGCATCCTGCACGGGATTGCTGGGGAAGGCGCTCAGGGGGCTGGTAGGGCGCTGCCAAGCGCTTGCAGGAGCGAATCTGGGGTTATGATGGAGACCAGCTGAGCCTGACTCACCTGTGGGTGCGAGAGCGAGCAGATATCATACAGGGATCTGTCGGCAGGCCCCCATGCTGCAGGACACAGGGGGGGACCCACCCACCCCCCTGCACCCCGAGCTGGGGGACGGGGTGCAGGCAGGTTCCGCTGCCACGCAGGGGAACTTGCCCGAAGGCAAGGGCAGCCCTACGCAAACCCTTTCCCTGCGCTCCCACAGCTAAAAAAAAAAGGAAAAAAAACCCACCCCACCCAGCCCGGCTCCCTCCTCAAAGCCTAGCTGCAGTCACGCTGAGCCGCTTAAAAATAGCGCAAGGATCTTCAGAGGCTTGGCAGAGAGAGAAATTGAGGACTTTGCATCCCAGACTGGAGGGCGCATCTCTCTCATCCCACCTGAAGTGGCTTAGAGAAGCTGCAACCAAAAGTCTCTCCGGAAACGTGAGCACCATGCGGGTGCCATATTTTTGCAGGACGCTGCAATGAAGGCAAATCAGCCCCCAGAAGACTCCCCCCGCTCCACGCAGGCCACGGCCCCTCTTCCAGCACGTCCCAGAAGAGGCACCCAACCGCCCCACCCAAACCTGCTCCCCCCCGGCATGAAGACTCCAGGCTGCCCAGCTCCAACAAAATTGCCAAAATAGGGTGAAGTGAAAAGCAAATACACAAGTTCAGGAGAGTTAGCGCGGAGATCAACCCAAGGGAGACCAGGGGAGGGTTCATGCTTGGGGATAAGCGGTATAATCACGAAGGAAATTGAAAAGGAATTCCTTGGAATACGGCGTGCTGCTAATGGGTTCCCTCTGCACTGCCGGAGCAGAGCCTCTCCCCATCTGGATCCAATGCCAGCATGCCAGCGCTATCCCAGCCCGGGGATGGTCAGAGACAGCAAACTGCGCCGAAGCGCTTTATTTCAGTGCGAGAAGGGAGCCGCCCCCGCAAAAAAAAAAAAAAATAAAATAAAATTTCAATTGGAAATTAATGAAAGCGCCGCGTCCCTCCAGGTTGAACCGCAGCTTGCGGGTGGATGTGCCCGAGCAGAGCGGGACAGCGGCTGCGGGGGCTTCCAGCCCCTCCTGGGGCCCGGCCACCCGCCGCCCCCCCGGGGACCTGCGGGGGTCCGGGCTGAAGCGGCACCCGCCGGGGATGCCCGCAGCGGGATGGGTGCTGGGGTCACCCCCAAAAGTGCAGCAGGGTGGGGTCGGGTGTGCTCCCTGCAACCCCGCGGGGACCCCCGGGGACCGGCACCGAGCTGCTTTGAGGCTCGCGCCGCGGGCAAAGCCGTGCCTCTGCCAGGGGCAGAGCCTTGGCATTTGCACAAGAGCAGCGTTTCTTGCAGCGAAATGGCCATTTTCCAGCATGCCATTATTTCTATTTTATAATGCTGCACAGCGGCCAAAGAATGGATCCGCAGAGTCTCTTTGGCACCAGGGAGGTTAACATTTTCCTCTTGGCACTTGTGCATTGATAGCTGTTAAGTGCAGGCTGCTCCTAGGCCAGAGATATGCCTTTCAATAATCTCTTCCTTTACCATTTCAAAGCCTTGACAATAAGTATTACTTCCTGGCAATTCCCGTTAGCAGCGCAGTACGTGCTCTGCCTGTGAGACAATACTCTCCGAGCAGGAGAAGGCTCTTTGCTGGAGTCTTGTTGTCGTTGCTGCTTTTGTGGTAGAGGAGGAATTCATCTGCTATTATAATTTCATCTCTTTGTCATCTGTTGGTATTGGAAAGCGTACTCCCCAGGCTTGCTGGACACCACATGAGCTAGTTAATGTTAATAAAAGATTAAATTAACTACGGGATCAGCAAGGCTTTCAAGAAACATATAACATTATATTAATCCCAGACATGCAGATTATTGCACATATTACTGGATTTAAATAGCGAATTGAAACTAGAGAAGGAAAAGGGCTATGCAATATCTGAACTATCCGAGCGTGCCCATTACCCGGAGAGGAAATAACCCCCTCGGTCCCCAAAGTCCTTGCCACTGGAAGAGCGGGGGCCGGAGCGCTGCCCAGGGAGAGCCCTTTGTCTGCCATTAGGCATCGATCCAGCCCTTAATGAGGTCAACAGGAGGCTTTCCATGGGCTTCAGCAGCCTTTGGAGCCACTCCTTCCTAACAAACCCGAATCTAAGAACCCTTAGACAAGCACAGCTTCGTCACCGGGGCAATTAAGCCCATGCTGGGAGCTGAGGAGCTGCTGCTGCCACCAGCCCACCTCCCTGCAGGTGGCCAAGCCAGGATGGAGAAGCATCCTTCCTCCCTTTGCCCAGGGCTGGCAGCCGCAGGGGAGCATCCCTGGGAGCATCCCAAGGAGCATCCCGGGGAGGATCCCGGGGAGCATCCCCAGGGAGAATCCCCAGGAGCACCCCCGGGAGCACCCCGGGGAGCATCCCCGCAGCTCTGCGGGAGGAACAGGGCCGGGGCGAGCAGGAGGAGCTGGCGGGGAGCTCTAGTTACAAGCTCAGTCCCACGTTAGGAGCCAAATCTTGATATCGAAAAACTTCGAGCGCAAAACCAGCACGACGCAGCCCCGAGTTAAATAAAGCTCCCCGCTGCGTTAGAGCCGCGGTCTTGAGGGGTTGCTCCTCGTGTTCCATGGCTCGGAGCCCTGGCTGGTTCTCTCGTTTGCTGGAAGCCTGGATTTCTCCTAATAAATCTTATTTCTCACCTTATGGCTCACCAACAGCTGCGCCAGCCAAGCGCCTGGCCCCAAGCACGTGGCTGGCCCGACGCGAGGCCGTCTCCAGCTCCCCCCATCCACACATCGGCTTCTGGGGGGAGAATATCCCATGAAAGGGTTGGAGAAAACATTGCCCAAATATCCCCATTTATCCATGTTTATGGAGTGCTGCCTTCCCTTCCTCATGGACCACTGAAGTCAGACTGAGTGGGGTTTCTTGTGGTTTTGTGTTTTGGTTTTTTTGTTTTTTTTTTTTTTTTTTTTTTTAATCCCTATCTTGGTTACATCTGGTGCATAAAAGATATCCAGTATATTATTAATACACCAACATTTTTTCCTACTTATTGTTTCAAACACCCAGAACAAAGAGCATTCGAGGCTGGATTTTTCGGGGGTGTGAAAGAAGCCCGATGGAGTCAGCAGGATGAAAGTACCAAACGTGCAGAGGCAGGAGGAGAGACCTGGGCTGGCCGGGCACATCTCGCGCCGGTTTTAACACCGGAGGCGAGCGATCGTCTTTTCGTGGCACCGGATCAGCGTGGCAATTCGCCTCCCCGCCAATGAAAAAAATTAATGCTGTGAGCTGTAAATGAGCTGAAACTTGGTGGCGGTCCAGAAGATGGCTTTCCATCCTTTGCCTGTGATGGATTACTCACCCAACTAACAAACAAGCATCTAAACTCCTGTGCCACACTGACATCTTATGGAAAAAGCATTTGTTACAATTGCAGAGCTGCAGGAGCTGGAGGGGGAGCTTAAAGGACAGGTTTTCAACACAAAGGCCCGAATTTTGTTGCCCACCTTATCCTAATAAAACTGTTGCTGTTTGCCATTGTATAAGCTGCACAAAAATCAATGAAATTTCTCTGCAGTGAAAGCAATATAAGCAAGACTGTGAGTCTCCTTCGCTGCTTGGCACAACCTGGAGGAGGTCTTGTAGCTGCAAACCTAACGCTTAACCTCCAGCCTCACTTGTTTCCAATGATTTTATAATTAAAAAAAAAAAAAAAAAAAAAAAAGGCTTTTGGTGCGCGGACCTCTACAGCAAGATACAAAATGAATTTGCTAGAAATTAATAACGGAAGCAAAAGGGAACATGGAGCTACCAGCACAAGATAACAACGTGCACATTGGACCCAAAGCCTGTGGGCAAACGGCCACTTTGTCCTTCACTCTGTAAAAAGCAGGATGTGTGCGAGCAGCACGGCCAGCACCGGGGGAGCCGAACACCACCGGCTGCCAGTTTGCCCATCACATTTTATTTGCCAGGAGATTTTTGCAGGGGAGCAGAAATAATTCCACTGCAAGTTATTGGGAAGCTTATCTGAACCTCTTAGGTGGCTTTCAAGATCACCACTTGGGAGCAAACAGGGATAATTCACCGAGTTTAGCAAAACTGCTTAAAATAAACATCACGGAGAGCAGCCATCCAGCTCACAGATAAAACAAGGATGCATCACCCCCGGGGGAATGCGGCCTCAGCCAGCCCTCCTCACTGTGTCTTACGGCTGAGCCTCCCACCTGCGGGCAGCAGCACCCTGGGGGGGGTCCCCGGCGTGATTTTTTTTCCCTTTCCTTCAAATCGCTGAGGTTTCAGGCATCGTTCCTTCTTGCACAGCCCAAAGCAGGCAGCTCCAGCTTTTCCTCCGGGGCCCTTGCACCCCCAGTCACCATCACTGCCTGTTACGGAGCGGGTGTCTGCAAACCCCCCTCTCCCGGAGCGAGCCTTCCCTTGATAAACCCCCTTCCCAACAAAAGCCGACACTAAAAGCTTTGCTAAAATCCTTGATCAGCTCCCACATCTTTTTTTTTTTTTTTTTTTTTTTTTTCCCTCTTTTTCTGCTGGGAATTAATCCTCCCTGTCACCTGCTGCGGCCACGAGCAACCCCCTTCACAAGTGTCCTTTAGATAAGGTCGCTGCCACTTAATTAGCTAATATTTGCCCAGCGGGGGCGGGGGGGGGGGAAGGTGTAGATTGCTTCCTCGGTGCTAAACGTCACAGTGAGGTGGGAGATGATCCATCCCTGCTCGGGCAGCAGCAGCAGAGGAACCACCGGGCACAGACCCAGCAGGCTCTCCCAGCAGAAAGTCACCTACAGAAACCACAGATGTCCCCTCCGGGGGCTCTGCCCAGCAGCTCCCAGCCCCAGGAGCTTTCAAAGAATTTATTTTATTTTTTATTTTATTCTTTCAAAGAATAAATGGGCCAAGAGCAGGTTAAAACACAGGCTTACGGAGCTCGGCACGGCTGCTCCGGTACCTACTGCGTTCCCAGAGACGCCGCCTTTGGGCTCTGCTTTAGAGAAACAGGAGAAGACGTGGAGGAGGAGGATGCAGCTCAAAGGCGGGAGGATGAGGATGAGGAGGGGGGGGGGGGGGGTTCGTCTCTACTCAGCCCCCCACCACGCCACGTCCCGCAGCCCTGCGGGGCACAGCAGCACATTCCCCGAGCCAGGACGCCGGGCGTGGGGCAGCGACCCTCCCGGGATAAACCCCAGTAGCAGCAGCACTGGTACCAGCAAAGCAGTTAGTACTTCATTGAGAGCTCGATCCTGCAAACAGGAGGAGGAAAGGAGCAGGCTGATCCTCCCCCCCCCCAGACCATCGCTGCTGCAGCCCTCGAGTGCTTCCAGCATCCATGAACTTCGCTCCTAAGGCATTTCTTGCCTTTCCTTTCACTATCGCCACGATAACACTGAAGGCCAAAACTTAAAGAGACTATAAACACTTCGGAGAAAAGCTGCTTATGGTAAAGCAGTTATTAAAGATATCCACAGCATTACCCAAATTGCAGGGAGAGCAACAGAAAAAGAGACCAACACGCAGAAACCCTGAGAAACGGCGGTCACACGACTGAAGCGTGAAACAGGATGGTGAGAAATCTGGGTTTTTCCCCTGCTTTGGCCCAAAAGGGAATATTTGGGACAAACTTACTGACTCTTGAGTTTCCCACGTGCATGAAGCTTCCTCGAGGTTCACTGGCTGCTCCCACGAGCCACGGCTTCAGAGCTTGGGTCACGTTCCCTGCAGAGCACCGAGGGAGCACAGAAACACCGGTGCAAAAGCATAATTAGGCGATTCTATTTTTTAACAAGAAACTTAAAGAGCTTACTCGTGGCTATCTGGGGTGGAAAGAGCCGTGCCAAACTCCGCGCCGTGGGTTCCTGCTGGGCTTCACCCCCCAGTTCAGCGGGATGTTGTTCTCGCTGGGAATTTCAGAGTGCTGAGCAAACGGCTCTGGTTTTGGTTTTATGGAGCAGAGAGCACTGGCACGGGGCTGGCTCCAGCAGCTGCGAGTGCTGGGTTAGCAAAGCCTCGTTGGAATTTACGCGCTGGTTTGGGAACCCACAGCCCTCGAGGGATCGTGTCAAATCCCCGTCATCTGCCAGAGTGCCAGATCCCACCGCTGGATCCCCTGCTCACTCAATTCCCCTCTGCAGCCCCCTGCCCACCAGCTAACCCACTTCATGGGCTGAGACAGGGTGGTTTGAGGCGGATTCCTGACCTGGGGAATTGCCAGGTTCTGTATGAAACACACGTGGACTTCTCTTGGCTTCTTTTGGGATGTCCTTTAAACACGGTCAGCCCTTCACACGCCACTTCGTACCGGCTGCTGCGATGGAGAAGGGCTCTGCATGTCCAGCTCCCCAGCTAGGAAGTGATGGAGCTCCCCCCAAAACCCCCCAAGGGATCAGAGCAGCTCTCCTGCTGCAGCCTGGCCAGCAGGACATCTGCTTGGGGCAGGATGCTGAGTTTTGGGGAGAAGCGCCTCATTCCTAGGGCTGTCATGCAGATGCTGAGCCCTTGCTATAACGCCCGCAGCCCCTCCAGCACTGACACAATTCACTCTCCCAAGTCAACGAGATGGTAAACCCGTGTTCATCCACACCTGGCAAACCTCCTCGGGTCTCGGCTCCAGCCCTGGCAATGGGCTGCAGCCACTCATCCATCCCGAAAGGTGGGAGAAAAGAAAACCCACCCAGGTTTTCACCTCGCTATGCGGAGATACGACCCAGCCCCTGCCACTGCGGGTCCCTTTAGAGGGACACTTTGCTTCGCCCAGGCCTCTTGGCAGATCCAGATGGGCTCCACATTGACACATCTGGATCCCTTCGCAGCACCTAAACAGGGATCCAAGGGTAACAACAACGATTCAGCACGGCACGGAGACAGGCTCTGCCAAACCCACCTTTTACACGCTCGCAGCGGCGCAAAACAGGTCTGCAAAGAGGGTCCCACTCCCCCCCACTGCCACGGGAGAAACATCAACACCTTGGCTAAACAGCAGCCTCTCGCACCTCTGCTGCGCCGAGGGAGCGGTGGAAAACGCGCTGTTATTTATGAGCAGCTCTCCAGCATCCCCCTCTCACTGGAGTGCCCGGTGCATTCCTGGGATCGGGGACACGAAGCGCGAGAGTCGGTGTTAACATGCAGGTGGACAAGCGGTTTGGGAGGTGACAGCCCTTTCCTCCCCCTTTGCTTTTTTTGTAGGTTTTGCTGGCGCAAGGTGCTGGATTAACAACACCCAGCTCTGGACCCCCGAGGACGGGTGACAAGGTGCTTTGCAGCCGTGCCGAGCCCGGGGAGGGCAGAGCAGCTCCCCAAATCCTGCTTTTCCAGCCAGTAGCTCCCAGCCCCTGCCACCTGGCTGTAGGTGATTAGCAGAAACCATCAGTCTTATTTCATACCTTTTAGCCAGACACTGATGACTTGAGGTCACAACCCCTCGCTAACAAGAGGCTTTGTGTGCCTGACCGATGCCCCGAAGCAATTAGTCCCTCACAATGCTTATTATTTCTATCTGACATGGATGCTGCATGAGTTTTCTTACTTTTGGCAGAATTTCCTCCCTGTGGAGTAAATAAGTGTGCCAGTATTTACCAAAAGCGTTCCTGAAGGCTGCATCCCCAGCGGGGCTGCGGCAGAGCCTTGAAGGAGAGCCAGCATCGCGTGGTGGCAGCTGAGCCAGGACACCCCGTCTCTCTTCCCTGAAAACCTTGGTTTTTAGCTCAAACCCCACAACGTGAGCAGCCCTGGTACGGAGCCTTCGACCTCTCTGCCTGGGATGGGGCGGGCGCAGCACGGGAGAGTTCTAACCCAAACAGCAATTCGTTATCTCCTTCGGCAGGCTGTGCTTTGCCAGCACTTCTGCTCATCTCTAACCTTCAGCTAAAACACTGCAACGTCTATTTATAAGACCAGGGGACTGTGAAATCCTAAATTCAAGCCCCGGAGCAGCTCAGCCAAGTCAACCACCGAATGCATTAACACCTCCCTCGCAGCCAGACCACACAAACCCAGGCTGGCAGCCTCTCCCCAGCCCGTTAACGTGCCGACCGCACGCAGCCCCCGAAAGGCCAGGCTGGCTGCAGGGGGCAAATCGCTCCCCTGTGCCCGAGAGGCAGCGCCGCGAAGCCCGGAGCACCCCGAGGAGCCCCACGTCCTCCAGAAGGGACCTGCTGCCAGATGCAAACCAGCCCAAGCGAGGAGGACCCGGCTGCAGCTCCTACGCGGAGGTGTCCCGCCGAAGCACAGCTCCCTGTAGTATTTTTTTTTAGGGTGGGGGCAGACTTATCAGCTTGCCGTTTATAGGAGACTGAGCTCCTTCAATGTCCTTTAAAGCACTTGCCTTCTGATTCGGAAGGGAGACTCGAAATCAAAATTAAAAGGCAAACAAAACCAGTGTCTCCACTTAAAAGCCCTTTAAAGGCTTGGAAATGATTAATGTGTTTAAACTATAAACTGTAGCTGTTTTAAGAGGAGATAAATACAAGATCAAGACTTCTGACTACACAAACAGTGTGAAAGAGTAAGTAAACAGCCAGGACAAGTTTAGCGCTCTGGTGGAGACGGGGCTCTGCAGAGGACACGTGTGCTCCGGGCCACCGCTGCAGGATTTAAAGAGGAAGCCTGAGGCTGACACCCAAAAGCGCCGTGCAACTAAGCTTTTCCTCAACCAGCTGCCCCACGCAGGGTCAGTCAGAGCACCTTGCTCACCCCCGGGGTGGGGTTTCAGGAGTAGAGCAGCTGGAGGTGGTTTCCAGCGAGAAGCAAGCAGAGCAGCAACGCCCCGGCTCGTTAGAAAGGTTGATGAGTTATTGGCAGCGCAGGGCTGGCCCGCAGCTTCCCCCTCTGCCTGGGGGAGGAGGCGAGACGGTGGATGGACCACGGGCAGGGCAGCACCAGCGCACGCAGCTCGAGGCAGAGCAGGCTCCTCGCCCCCACCTTGCAACGCCAAGTTTAGTGGGAATTCTGGCCCAAAGAGTCATTGCTGCCGATCGCCAGCTCCTCCCTGCAAATCCACCCTGCTCCAGATCTCGCCAGCGCCCGTTCTACTCGGGCAGGGATAAAACCAGGAGCAGGGTGACAGGGGGGAAGGCATCTCCTGCCGCCACGGCAGCACGGCCCCTCTCCCGTGGGAGCACGACGGCGGCGCCGCAAGGTGCAGATGCGCCGGCGCGTTTCGCGAGGCGGCTCATCACCTTCGCAATCCAGCAACGGCACCACGAGCCAGGGAGGGGCAAGGCAGGACTGACAGACGGGAGGACGTGGCGGGAGGGACAGGCAGACGCCCCTGCCCACTGCCGGGAGCATGACCCCACGTCCCCCAAGAACAAAACGCTTTCTCAGTGGCACTGGTTGGTCTGGTTTGTGTTAAACACGCAGGCACCTGCGACAGAAAATCCTGCGTGTCTCCCACAGAGCCCTGCTGGGACCCCACTGCTCTCCTCCCCAACCTGGCGAGCAAGAAATCTTCCCCCCAGCTCTGGCAGATGGCGAAATACTCCATAAGAGGAAGAAGGAAAAGAAGCAACAACAAAGCCCTTTCTGCCACAGAGGAGTAAAGATCCTCGAACCGCCTCCAGGGAGAGGCACCGTCTCCTCCAGGGCGGCTCGCAGCACTCCACCTGCACGCTGAACCCCGAGCCCGCGCCTCAACCACCCGAACCGCCTCAGCACCAGCCCCCTTGCTGCCCATCCCATTTCGTAGCTGGGAGCTGTGGCCCCAGAAACTCCAGGATTTACATTCCTGCCTCGGATGCCCTTTTGTCCCCGGAGCCTCCGCCCTCCCAGGAGCACAGAGGCAATCCTCAGTACCCTCCCGACCACCAGATTGCCCCTTTGAAACCAGTTTTTCCCCTTCGACATCTGAAGAACTCCTCACCCTCTTTTTGCCTGCCGGGAGGAGCCCCGGGGCTGCTCCACCTGGCCCAGCCTGCTCCCCACGCCTCGCCGTTCCGACATCCCAACGCGCCGGGTTCACCACGATTCATACCCCCGTTCTCCGGCTTGTTGTAGTTTTCTTGGTCACCCAAAACAGAGCTGCAGGGGCAAAGAAAAGGCACAAAACACAAAGACCATCAGACCTGAGCATGGAGAAACCCCTTTAACAGCTTTATCTGAAATAGCAGGGTGCAAAAGGTGAAGGTGGAGCCCACGCTGGAAACCCCAGTACTACTTTCTTCCACGCAACCCACAGTGACATCCCGAAACGAGCCCAGCGGGAAGGTTTCGGGGAAGCAGGGAGTGTGCTCACACACCCACGGATGGAGGGAAGGGGCTGAGGCTGGTGTGAGCGTGGTGGGGAGGAGGTGGTGGTTCCTCGGTGCGTGGAAGGGAAGGAAAGCAAAGCAAACCATCATCAGAGAGCGCGGGAAGCCAAGTGATGCATCGGACTTTTCTGCTGAAAGATTCCTGTTGAGTTCAATGGGCCATTTAGCAGGTAACTGTCACTTCAAACAACACGGATTATTCAGACAACAGGAGACAAGCCAGGGTAATGCTGCTCATAATCCTGTGTATGTTCAAACACTTTGACGGCTAGATAAATAGACTATTTAATTAAACCAACAAGTCATCGTTTATTTTCACATCACAATAGGTTAAATGGCTTTTTATTCCCATTTTCCATATCAACAGAGCAGACTTTTTGGTAATAAAAGCTAAACTCTAATTAACAGCTGGTATGGTTGTACTTGGCAGCATTGTGAGTAATTCAGTACAAAGCAAACACATTTACTATAAATGGCTTTTGATTGCAGAGACCAAGGTAATGGATGTTTTGCGGGCGGGTGCCAGCTACCGCCTGGTTATTGTTTCAGAGGTGCTGGGACAGGACTGAGGACGAGGTGAGAGTGGGCATTGGCCTGGCCAGGAAGCTGGAAGTGAGAAAACATCTCAATTATTTATAAACAGATCCTGGGATGGCGGCAGCACCCATGGGTGCTGCTGAAATACCTCTTGGGGAAGGCAGCCAGATCCCCCCCCTGCCCCCCGAGCACAGCAGGAGGGTCCCGTTAAGAAATTAAACCATGAGAGTGAGGGATCATCCCAACCTGCCCACGGACTCCTGGGGCTGTTTCACACCAGCCCTGGCCCCGGGGGCTCAGCCAGTGCTCGCCCAGCGGGCAGGACCCCATCCCCTGCACCCCCGGGGTGCTCCCCCTCGGCTTTCTGCAGCCAGAGGAACAGCCATGCCTGCTGCTGCCGCCGCTACAAATCAACACACGCCACTTAGGGATGGGATGTAAAAATCTGCCCAGCTCATCACTTCCTATCATAACCTTTTTTTTTTTTTTTTTTTTTTAATCCCCTCCTTTTAAATCAGCGCTGCTTTAATAAGCAGCTTGCTGCTGGTAGTGCCAGCAAGAAAGGGGCTAATGCTCTCAGCACGGGAAAATAAATTGTGTGTCAGCGGTTTCACCTGCCAGCAGCGTGATTTGCAGCTCTCCCCACACCTTCCAACCCCGCCAGCCCCGAGGTTTATCTAGGCACGCTGTCGGTCACATCTACCCCCTTTTAATGTTTTTCATTATTTATGCAGAAATATTGACAACAGCTTGAAGTCCCCGGCCGTAAAAATTATTTAAAATCAATCTCTCATGCTTCACTTACTGATTTCCCATTGAAATGGTCCCTGCGGTGATTTAAACGCCGCATCCTCATCCAGGCCTCCGTATCGATCCGCTGCTCGGAGGGAGCGGTACCCGACAGGAGAGGGATTGGGACCCTCGTGATTTGTCCCCCGCTAAGGCGACAGCTCTCCTGTAAGACACAAGCAGGCTCTCTGAAATTAAAATGGAGGAAAGGTTTATTTGGAGATGTTCTAGCAGGGTTTTGACCCCCGGACCGCGGTGGAGGTGTGGGGAAGAGCGGGATGGTCCCCAGGGAGCCACGTGTGCTCTGCGAAATGGGGGGTTGGGGCACCCCCCCAGAGTAGCTGCTGCCTCGTTTGGGCTGGGAAGTTGGTTTGGGGGCAGATTTACTACAGGGCTGGGGAGGCAGCGCTGGTGTTTTACCATCCCCCTTTGCCCCAAAGCCCCTTTTCCCCAGTGCTGCCAGTTTACCGGAAGGAAACCGGGAGCTGAGAAAACCAACAGCACCGAGTTGACGACTGTTTGGCTGGATGTAAAATTACAACCCAGTGGAATGAACCAGCCTCTGCTTCCGCCAGCAGGGTGAGAGCGGGGCGGCTGGGAGGCAGGGACGGGGGGCACAGGGATGCAAAGCCCCTCCAAACCAAAGCAGCAACCCCGCGGGGGGCGAGACGGATGGGGAACCCAGGCGCAGCCCCGCAGCGCTCGCTCTCCGCCCCCGAGCGATAGTTGAGCGTTGCACAAAGAGCAGGGAGGGCTGGAGCAGGGTGTCCCCCCCAAGCTCCCTGCCCCGGGGTCGGGCCCCCCTTGCACTCACACTGCGCTCACGCCGTCGGCGGGAGCCCGTCGCTTTGGGGTGCAGGGGGGGGGGGCTGGAACCCGGACCCCCAGCGCGTGCACCGAGGGGGCTCACGCAGCCTCAGATCTCCGGCGTTACAGAAGCACCGCCGGCCTCTGCCTGGCTGTGATAGCTGGAAAGCATCCAGCGTGCAAGGACTCGGCCGAGCAAGGACTTCAGCATGAGCAAATCCGAAAGCAAGAAAATACCCAGCGGTTTCCCTTGGTTTTAAAGGAAACACTTAATCGGATTATTTTGAGCGAGGCTGGTCGCAGCAACAGCACAGAAGCAAAACACACAGTCTCTAAACCCCCCAAACGCTCACTCCTGCCATTCTGCCTACCTGAGCAAAGCCAAGACCCCAGAACAATCCCCCCTCTTCCCGCACCGAGAGCCTCCGGTACGTTTTAGCCAGCTCTGGTTTTCCTCGAGGAAACCAGAAAGCTGAGGAAACCTGCGGCAGCCGCGTTCAGCCGGGACACCACGGCGTAACCCGATGGAAACCCAGACCCCGCTGTTCCCAGGTGAGCAGCCAGGCAGGACGGGAGCAATAAATCCACGCGCTGCTCTGGGAGGGCTGTCCACGGCCCCGGGAGGGGGGGGGTGGTTATTTGGGTTCCTTGGAGCCCTCTCCCCGCTGCTCTCAAGCTCTTCCCCTCCATTCTTGGTGCCTTAAGGACTTGTCCCACCTGCACCCTTCAGCCCAGGCATCTCCCACCTCCGCTGGGCTCGGCGCGGGGCCACCCCCCCGTGTCACCCCAGGCTGGCCAGGGGGGCGAGCTGCTGTCCAGCCAAGACTCAGGGCTTTAGGGGCACCCAGTTCCGGCTCCCAAGCGGTGCCTTCCCCAAAGCACGTGCTCCGCTCTCCCAGAGCCAGCAAAAACCTCCCGGGCAGCCACCGTGGGCACACAGCCCCCCCTCCCCGGGGACCAGGGATGGCCCAGGAGACCCGTTCCCCTTGCTAACAGCAGCAAAGTCACCTTGATATTAAAATGGAAGCCCCGGTGGATTGCGGCACGGAGCAGCAGCTGCCTTGCGTGCACAGAGAGAGCTCTCGGCGCGGGGAGCGGGTAACCTTTACGTGGAAAAAGACAAAGGCAGCAAAACAAGTGACTTTGTAAAGGCCCTCTTCCACAGAAAACACAGCAATTGTGGCAGCCTCACCTTGGTCTTCCTGGTCGGTTAGGATTAACCTGGTACAGCTTCCTTAGGGTTATTTTAATTTTAGCATATATTTGAGGGGAGAATGGGGGACCGTTCCCCTGCCCACGCAAAAATGATGGAGCTGGGGGAGAGGGGGATGTCTGCAACGTCCACCCCTTAGAGCAGAAGCCCTTCTACATGCTGCATGGGAGCCCTGCATCGAACTTCTGCACATCTGATAGGCGAGGTGCTTTTGAGCTGAGCATCTTCCTCCCCGTCGCCACCCCAGCAATCGGTTAGCTCAGTGAAATAACCATTTCTTTTCATTTTCGGGCCGTGCACCCGGGCTGGCAAGCCTGGTTCTGCAAGAGGGAATAACCGCCGGGCTCCAGGGGTTTTGCAAGAGGCACAGCCCTGCACGCGCGCTCACGCTGACCGGGTCGCTGCACAGGCTGCTTTCTTCTGCCATCCCCCCCACCAAAACGTGAGCTACGGGAGCACGGCACGGTTCAGGACGAGGCACAGGTTTTTGCAAAGCCCCGCGAGCTGCAAAAAAATCGGAGAAAACGTTATCTGATCGTAAAGCTCCCGTTTCCAAGGCGAACGTGGAAGCAGCCCCGGGGTGCAGCGCGCACGACAGGATTGGCTGGGTCAGAGGGGATGGAGCTGCTCCAGGGCGAGCGGGCTGGAGGAGCCTCGTTAGGGTATAATAGCAGCTTTGTAGGGAAATGGCTGGAAGGGCGTTGGGAGAGCCAGCCCCTGCAGCCGAGCCGCCCGGGCTGCGAGCTTGCCAGAGGTAGAGCGAGCCAAGAATGCAACGGGCTGTATTAGGCTTTGTCATCGTGGCCGGTGCTGGGGAGCGCCAGGCTGGAAAGAGCCATCGCTTTTGGAAAATGCTCGTTCCCAGCAGCTTTTCAGAGAAGCCCTAGCGGTCCCCGCTCCCCAGCCCTTCCCCAGCCGTTGGCATCAGCCTCCCGGAGCCCGGCCCGCGGGGTGAGGGGGACGCAGGGTGCTGGGTGGGATGTACAGCATCCCATCCCGGGATGCGTTTCTAGGGATGCAGGTGCGTCCTTCCAAAGCCCAGTCACCCAGAGGAGAAAGGGCTCGTGGACGCATCAGGATAACTCAGCAGCCACAGCTCTCCTCCAGCTTTACCCTCCACAATAACCTGTACAATACCTGCTGTACCTTACAGCGGTGGCCCGGGAGGCGCGGGCTGCAGCTGCACCCGGATCCGAGGGCGGCTTTAAGCAAAGCAAGAAACCAACAAGCAAGCAGCATCAAGGCTCAGCTTCCCCGGGAAGGGCCGGGGACCCGCCAAGGGGAGCTGCTGCCGGGGATGGGGCAGGGCTAAACGGCCGCTTGGTTTTTTTTCTGGTTCACTCTCCAGCCTCTCACGAGCGTCTGGTCCAGTTTCTGCTGAGCTTGGAGCCCGTGCAACGGGGGGATATCATTTGGTGTGGATGGTGTGGATTGCCCTCTTCCTGCTAAAGAAGCTCTTATTTCTCTTGTCACCTTTCATTGGCTCTGTTCGGATTGGAAAACCTGCCAGGAGAGAATAAGGAGCCGCATTCAGGGCGGATTACCCAACCCCCAAAAAAACAAGGTGATGCTTTTAGAGCCGCAACCACTCCGCTGACGGAGAAAGACAAACTCAACGATGAGAGGCAACCCAGGGAAAGGAAAAAAAAAGAAAAAAAAACAAACCTGCCCCACCACCTGCATTTACTTTGCGTGACCTCTAGCTCTGACTATCGCTCACACAAAATAAATACAGAGGGGAGAGAAAAACACCGTGTCCTAAAGCAAACAGCAAGGACAAGCTTGATGAGAGTATTTAAGCGGTTATTAGAGAGAGCTTGATTGCAAACCTTGTAGGAGCCCCATGGAGCATGTGATGTTTGTTTTACCAGCACTTAGCAGCTGTCCTGTTAAGGAAGAGAACAAAGTGTAGGTGTTATAAAGTCAATATTGTTACAAGGAGGCGTGTGACAAAGGGCCACCGAGCTGCAGTTCAATGAAATCACTCTCTCATTGGGTTTATACAGCTTAGCTGAAGTTTATATTATTTCCCCTGAATTACTTTTCCAGATGTGTGTGACATAAAAGATTAAGATCATAGACC
Source organism: Tyto alba (assembly GCF_018691265.1). Taxonomy (NCBI): domain Eukaryota; kingdom Metazoa; phylum Chordata; class Aves; order Strigiformes; family Tytonidae; genus Tyto; species Tyto alba. Next base: position 1,483,787 of record NW_024881317.1, read on the forward strand.
CAACAGGATTATTTCCACTGATGAGATTAATGTGTGGGTTTGGGGTCTTTTTTTTTTTTTAAAAAAAAAATTAACTAGAAGATGGATTTTTGGATTGAAGCAAAAGTGTATTTCCAAATGGTTTCATATCCCCCCAAAGCAGCAGCTCCTCTTCAGGTGGGGAGCTTCTCTCCTCCTCCTATCCCATTTTCCCCCTGAACCTAAGAAATTATCCTTTAAATTTAAATGTATCTTGTTTACTGTTGCCAAGAGGTTTATTGAAAAGAAAGGCCACAAATCCCACCACAAATCCCCTTGGCATCTTCTTGAGTGGCCGGACTCTAAATAGCAACCTTCAGAAAAATAAAATTAAAAAAAAAAAAAAAAGCAAGCACCTTTTTTTTTTCTGCACCTGGATCATTAGAACATGAAAGGTTTTAATTGCTTATATATCCATCCCTGGGGCAGGCACCTCTGAGCTGCTAGTCCACAGAAAGTTTTATTTTAACACTTGCTTTTCGATTGCCAAATTTTTGGTGGCCTTTGCCAGAAACGTTGAGTTGCAGTAAAAAAAAAAAAAAAAAAAAAAAAAAGACCTATTCACAGAAACACCCGTGCCAATAAAATGGGTATTTTCCATTATGAAAATAATTCCTTCTAAAATTATGACCCAAATCACATGGAAGAAATCTGCTCCCCCCACCTCAGATGTGTGCCCCCCCCCCCCCCGCCAGGCAGGGCTCCTGCTCCCAACCCCCCAGCCCTGCAGAGGCCAGGGGGTCCCCCCAGTTAACCTGGAACCATTGCACAACGCCCCGAAATAAAAAAGCACAGCCCATATTTTCCTGCTTCTTTCACGGGAACCGCTGGGGCAGAGCCCTGCGAGCTTTGTGCGTTTAAATTCTGCTCCGATGCTGCAGTCCCAGATTTGTGCTTTCAGGAGGGAGGATTAACTTTATCGTTATTGCAGCTATTAACCTCTGCCTGCGAGGACACTGGAGGTAAATGAGTAACTTCATTTCTTGGGTAACAAGAAAATATACATTACTGTCACCAGCGCTCATGGAGAGGTGATTTTCTTTCCATATGTGAGAGTAAACACTTTTTTTTTTTTTTTTTTTTTAAACACACTGGATTTTTTTTTTTTTTTTAAAGGAACTTCCCAGTTTGCAAATTTTCACATTTTTATGAGGCTGTGCATCCATCAGGGGCTTGGCCTCCACTCCAGAGCCACGTTTTCTAATCCATAACTTATTTTTTCTCTTTATAAAACCAGAGGTGTCAAACCCAGACCTTGAGAGGAAGGTGGAAATCCAGGCTTGAATCCTAATACCACAGCCTGACCTCTTCGCCTGGATTTTACGCCTCTGGAAATACCATCAGCTAAACCCTGCTTTTCCACTTAAGCACCATTTAAAGATGAAACTATCTATAAGCCCGGCCTAGAACAACACAAAGGCTTTTGCCCTGTGTGGGGGCAGGTGGAGACGTCCCACCTTGACATCCTTTGCGTGTGCACCCGGCAGCCTGAGCCCCTCTCAGCAGCAGCAGAGAAACCCCAGCCCCCAAAATGGATCATTTTGGTCTCCTCTGGGTTTTGCTGCATTTTCCTACCGAGCCGGTCTCCCCCCGGCTCTGCAAATAGCAGCTCTGCCTTGTTTATAAAGGCAATGTTGACATTTTGTTATAAACGGTAATGTCAATTTGATAAAGTTAATTACTTATTATTTGCAATCTCATTTGCATTGAAGGTTGAATTCATTAAAAAGCAGGACTTGCGCTGAAAAAAAGAGGTGTCAGAAGCAGCTGAGGGGGGTGCGGGAGCGGGCTGGCCCAGCTCCCCACGCACGCCCGGCTCGGGGGGGGGTGTGCTCCAGCCCCGCTGTCAGAGGGTTTATTAACACAGCAGATGAAAGTATTAACGTACCAGAGCTAAGAATTCCCAATGCAATAATGCATTCGGATAGCCCGAGCTCAAGTAAATATTTACTTTGTCTTGTTTTTCAACTGAATTTCTTAAGGCGGCTGAGGAATAATTGCGCCTTTCCAAATCTGCTCTGGTTTCAAGTCCACAGCAAAACACCCTTCCTGCTCGTGCTAATTTTAATATCACGATGTTTAAAATATTTTTATTATTGCAACTTTGTTTTGGCATTGGTTCATTCCGATGGCATTTCTTCTAAACCTCGGAAGCCCAAACCCTTGCAGAAGGCCCGCCCTGCCAAGTGCACTCCTTGCTTTGTCAGCCACCAGCCATCCCTCCACCCGACGGCCCTGAAAATATTCAAAGCTGTTGATTTTAGCGTGTCACACGCAGAAGGGAAGCCCCAGACCTGCTGGCCCCTAACCCAGAGCCAAAGCTGCGTGCGCTCACCTTCCTCTATCTAGAAACAAAACCACGTTTCCTCCTGAACCCATTTTCTTCCACAACCCTCTGTACTGCTCATACCATTACTGAAGTCTGCAGTGCATCCACCAAAACGCCATTTAACACCCCTCTCTCCTTACGTGGCTGGCTGGGAATAATCTGGGGGGTTCCAGTGGGAGGATACAACACAAAAGGGGAGCAGCAAAGCCCCAAACCCACTGCCAAAATAGTGGGCACCTCGGCAGGACCTGACCAAGCCACCCACCCTCTGGGCTCCAGCCCACTAGCCCCGAGGAGCAGCGGCTCCCCGGGCTGGGAGCAGGGGAGGAAGGGGGTAAGGCAGCCCGGGTGCCCCACGGCGTGACAGCCCTCCCCTGGGGGAGGCTCATTTCACCCCCAAAGCATCAAAGTGCCGGGGGTCTGTAGGCATTACATGGTGCTTGACCCTTTGCAGTGCTGACAGCCCTCCGTGTCCTGCTTTTCCCCCTCACCAACCCTTCACCCACACGCCCGAGGCTGCCGGCACCTCGGCATCCCAAATGCTTCTCTCCTCGCTTTGCACTGGCAGACTCCGAGTCGCTGCTACACCAGATTTATTGCCAAAGCGATTGCCGCTGACATTTAAACCATCCTATTTTCCCTTTATCTCCTCACCCTTCTGCAGCGTGGCTTTTAGCCTATAATTCCATGCCAAGATCCTTTCACCTCGTAGCATTTAGGCTGTAGCTTGCTAGAACACACACAGCCTAGCAGGTAAGTCATTTTAATGGGATAAACACTGCCCAACGCTGTACATGCACAAGGTCTAACAACCAATTACTGCAAAACCACCACACTTAATTAGGCATACTCCAATCAGTGCTGGCAGCATCATAAAAAAAGCCACTGAAAAGGAGTCTGAGCTGGTCTTAAGGTGCGACTGTACCAGGGAGAGGGTGGGAGATGTTTCACAGCATCACTCCCACCGCTGGAGCCTGGCCAGGGACCCAGAGGAGGATGCTTGCCTGGGGACCCCCTGGCTTCTCCTCCAGCTGCCCATTAGAGAGGTTTTCCCTTTTCCTCCTCTCTCCATGTTCCACCCCTCACCCCAGGGAACACCAGACTTAATGGGTGCTGTCAGTCACAGGTTGTGCCTCAGAGCTTGCCTCGGCTTTCCTAGCGCAAGAGGGATGTCTCACGAGCGGAGCCAGGGCAAAACTCAGCTAGCTGGGTACAGTGGAGTCACTTCTCTTCGCTCCTGTGTTTGTCCTGGCATTTGCTCTCGCGGATTTTAATCACTGGTGGAGGAAAATGAGAGACCGCCCCGCCGCCACGTGCTCCACAGCGCACACCACAGTGACACGCTTCACTCCAGCCACGTTCAGCTGGCACAGCTTTTCCCCCAGCACAGCTTTTCTCCTCCGGCACCAGCCAGGTGGGAGCACCAGACACCTGCGTTTCACCTGCAGTGCATTTCCAGCAGCGCCAAACAAATCTCTCCCGCATCTGGGTCCCGGGGAGCTCACGCATCAAGAGGACCACCAGGATATGATGAAGCACAGCATCGAGGTGTTCCTCTGTTCGTTTTTCCCTGTGTGCCCTAGGAAGGCCAGAGCATCAACACCCTCATTAACCTCTCCCGATATTTTTCTAGCCGCCCTTCTAAGGCCACTTCCCCGGGGTGCGGGGGTCCCGGAGGCGTTTCGGGGCGGTGGTGGGAGCAGAGCTGGTGACAACACGACCGAGCACCATCTGCCCCCCCGTGCTGCTCGTGCGGGACCCACAGCACCAAGGGGGGGGGGGGGGGGGGGGGGCAGACAGCCCCGCTGGTGCTGGTGCACAGCAAGGGGCTGCCGTGGGACCCCAAGCCCCCCCCCTGCACTCCCCCTTTCCAGCACTTGGAGCGGCGCAAGAGAAAGGCTAAGCCAAGCCTGAGAAGCTGACAAACGGCTTCAAAACATTTCCAAGTACAGCAGAAGGGCTAGTTCACTTTGAAACACGGTAGGTTACAAGATTTACTAGGCAAAGCTGATGTTACTTACTGTACGTGTTCTCTGTAAAGGTTAAAGCTCTGCGAGCCAATATGGGTTCAGGGGCTTCGCCATGACCGGCTGCTCCACATGCTCATTTAATTTAATTTCTCTGGCTTTTGTCTGCAGAACACCTTCTACCCCTTTCAACAGTAAAGAGCCAAAAGCCCAAAGCTAATATTTATGCCTTAGATCTCCTTGATGATGCAATCTAGTAACAAATCACTACTTAAATAATCCAGCTATTTAATCATCCAGAAATGTGTAGAAATAAGAGGATTAGCCTTCTATCCTAGGGAATTGTATTTTACAGGCTCTAGGTTTTTTCCTAATAAAACAACAAGAGCAGCTCGTGGTATTCTAAAAATAAATCCAAGTATCCAAAGCTCCAGAACAACTGAGCCAGTAGGGCAGGAGGAGGCTTCACTACCAGCTAAAACTCCTTGCTCAGTAATTAAAGCGTTTTCATCTGACCCACGGGTTAAGTGATGTGTTTAATTCTTGCACACCCAGGTCTCGGGGAGCTAACGTGAACCCTTGGCAGGGGTAAACTGGGAATCAGCCTGCTGCCTTTCCCTGGGAGATAACTCGGGGTGATCCAACCGTGCCACTATTCCTGCCCCTCAGCAGTGGCTCTGGCCAAGGCAAAGGACAAACATCTTTCCTACAGAAAGCAACTGTTGTTCCCCATCGCCACCCGAGCAGCCTTTTACTCATCTTTTTATAGGTGCTTCGTCCACAAAGCTGACTATAATCAGAGACAATATAGTTTTATCACGCGGGTGGATTATTTTTAACAGCATCTGAACTCAGCATAAATCAAGGCAGCCATTGGAGACAAATGCTATTTCTGGGGAGCAGCTCGCTGGAAAAAGATCGTTACTTATCCGTCCTTCGGGCTGCCAGAGCAGGTCCCGCCCGGAGGAGGACGGCGCTGCCGGGGGACGCCTGCACAGAAACATCTGCCCTGTTTACAAGGCAGGACAAAGCCCCGGCCTTGGGACGCGGGCGCTGCCGCCCGCTGTCACAGCCACCAGCCTGTTTTTCACATCAGCTGCCCTCCCCAGGAAGACAAAACGCTCTTGCCTGAAGCGGTAAGGTTCAAGGTGATGTTTGTCACCCCCGTCCTGCCACCACAGGCTTTGCCACGGTGCCAGCGGTTCATCTGCTGCCATCGCTTTGCGAGGGCTGCTCGCGCTTGCCAGGATTATTGCTTATAATTATTCACGCTGTGCCGTGAGCAGCGAGCCTCTCGGAAGAAAAACAACTCCAATTTTAATTCCTTCAGGCAATCTAAAGCTTATTTCTGCAAACTCTTCAGGGTCAGCTTTCAGCCTTCGTCCTCAGCCCCAAAGTACCACTCGCAGATCCTCACCGTGGATGTTGCTGGGGGGACGGGGGGAGATGGAGGCCACCCCACCAGGGACCAGCCCAGGCCAGCAAGCACTGCCCACACCAGACACACAATACAGGCCACACGCTCTGCAGTCAGCAGGGTTGGAGATCAGAGAGGAGACCAGAAAAAGGAGAGGAAAATAGCACAGAGTTTACCGCGAGAAAACGTATGACAAGCAAAAACGATCCCTTAAAGAGTGAGGGTACCCCATGCATCCAGCAGTGGCTTGTTCTCTGACCCCAGCCTGCATTTTGGGGGACGTGGGGTTCAGAGCCAATTTCCTGCATCGCTGTTACACGCTGAGAAATAGCTGATGGGAACAGGGCAGCAGCAGAAGGGCAGGCCAGTGCCGGCCCCGGCAGCCCGCTCTGCCTCCATCACACAGCGGGGACAAGGTGCCAAGCACGGCTCAGGGGCCGTCAGGCAGCGGGGCTTGGCAGGGACAGCCAGAGCACAGATACTCTGCACTGACTTCGAAGCAAAAACTCAACTTCCACCCCAGCCAGCTTCCATCACCCCCCAGTCAGTCAGGTTTTTGCGGCCGGGCCTTTGATCCCTCTCTGCAAATAGCTTCTACCAGGCACAAGGCGGGGGGGGGGGGGGATCTGGAGACTGACAGTGCCCGATCGAGAGGCCAGGCTGAGAACAGCTGTAGACATGGGGGTCAGGGTCGGAGCATGTCAGCACACAAGTGTGAAGCACGCACAGGAGCTGCCAGGTCCAAAAGCAAACAGGCTCCTCTGTATCAGCTTTTTCCTCCCCTGCTCTCTGGCAGCCTGCCCAGCGCACAGCCTGGGTTCAGCCAGAACGCTTTGCACAGCAGCAGAGTGCAGGCACTTTTTTTTTTTTTTTTTTTTTTTTTCCGCAAAGCACTTGGCAAGAAGAGCAGGCAGGCTAGCGAGGTAGGCAGTAAAACCCCGTTAACTTCACAGGGAAGAGTTCAGCTAATCCTACAGGCTTCTGGTACTTACATCCTTAACAGTGATTCACTGCCGCAGAGGGGCAGGACACAACCTGGATGAAGATTGGTGTCCTGAACTTTTGTACCCTTTCTCGACCCGTTTTTAACAGCACACTTTGGAACAGCCCCAGTTCAGGAACAGCTCTACTGCTCCAGCTCGCTGTGTCTACAATTTCAGGGTTGTGCCTGCATATTATTCTTCTGCTTTTCATTACTCAGCAGAGGCTGCAGCCAATTAATGCCAAGAACATCCAAGCACTGCAGGCAACAGAGTCCAGAGCCTTCACCTTTTGCCAGTAGGAAACTCTGACGATTCGGAACTGGCAGGAAGATCGGGCAGTGTTAGCTGCGGACTTCAGCCCGTTGTGGTAGGAATTTGTTACCTCAAAAGGTAAACATGAATTCAGCTCGGTATTCCTGACAAATGCTGGCTTGCTAAGGAACTAAAGGACAAGGAAAGTGACTGAGATTCTCCCCCAGCACCAGGCTCGCTCGCAGAGCAGGGCAGCCGCTGCTCGTCAGCTCTCTTCCAGAGAGAAGCAGCTGACTGGAAGTGCTGAAATTTTGCAGGCTTCCAGCTACATGAACCAGAAATCACAGAAATGAGCCTCAGAACAAAGACACTGAAGAGCTGTTTTCATCAGCGGGCTACAAGCCTTTGCACGATCGCATGATGCGTTACGCTGGAGTAGGGTATGATCCTGCTGGCCGACAGGACTGGCAGAAACAAGGACCCGCAATAAACCCTGTTTAAATGAAGAAAAGCACTAATCACACAGATTATCACGCCTTTACATCACACTGGTTGCTTTGTTTCCACGTATAACTGAGTTCTCCTCAGCAACAGGTTCAAGCATCCCAACTGGGAGGCAAGCAGGCAGCTGCCTCTTCCACACAGAGCAAAGGGACCCTGAGCAAACATTCCTGCTGCTGAGAGGGAGACCCCAACATGCCCTTGGGTTTAGAGCCCCCGCTCTGTAAAGCACCAGCCTAATAAAATACTCTATTATTGGGCAATAACAAATTCAGGGCTGACCCCCCCTTCCCGCCCCCAAAAGCTTGCCTGCTAGAAACTTGAACTTTGAGTCACTCCAGAAGGCTACTACCTTACGGGAAATGTTAGCTGCAATCAGTACAAAGCTCAAAGGAAAAATAAAGGAAGGTATACATGCACTACAAAGGAAAAAAAAAAAGCTGCATTTCCAAAGAGGAAAATTTTTCCCCAAAGCCCACTTGCTTCAAAAGGCTTTTCCATCCTCACTGACAGCAGACTGGCAGGAGCTGGCTCTGGCCAACATCCTCGTGCAGCTATTTCACAGAGAAGCCGTGGTACAGGCAACCCTCCTACTGCGTGCTGCTGTTTGTTTTAACGCTTCCCACTGGATGTCAACGGAGTCTAAAGAACGACAAGTACACAAAGATACCCACAATAAATGCCAGCCCTTGTTAGCTGAGCAAATTGTGTGCTCAGCCGAGTCTTAGAGGAATCTTTGCAGAGTAAACACTGCCAGTACTATGTGCGAGAGTAAATATGTGAAGAAGATGCAAAGACATGAAGAACAGCTTCAGAGGAATGCGATGGAGTGGCACCGAAGGCGCTGGAAAAGCGTTGCTAGACCTGGGCTAGGAAGCTGAGCCCGAGGGGCACGCTGGGCTCCTCCTGCTGCTGCTGCCACAGAGTCCCCGTGTCTTCTCCTCCCTCCAGCTACCAGGCTTTAACCTCCTCCCAAAGAGCACAAGTCCTCAGCTAAATTCCGTTTCTTTCCAAACACGAACCCGAGGCAGCTCCCAATGCTCCTTCTCGCTCATTAGGTTCCAATCTTTAAAGTTATCTGTGGCACCCATCGTAGGAGGCAATAATAGCATTTGAGTAATTAAAGATGTAACTAGTTAAGATCGGAGGGAGGTGCAATATGGTTGTGTTGGCTGCAGAGGCGATGACTAGTCAAGACTTCAAGCCAGGAAGAGGAGCTCAGCCTTCACCCTACCCTGAAATTCTGCCCAGAGATACCAGGCAGCACAGGAGCTCAGCAACAGACCTCCAGGGCAACTGAGGCACATGCAGAACAAGTCACTGCCTCGAGACAAGTTGTTACCATGCTGCCACCCTCCTCACAGCACTGGCAAGGACAGATACGCCCCTTAGCAGGGTCTTGCATTTGCACTTTTGATTAACCTTTACAAAGGGGCTACAGTAACTGTGCTGAATTGTTTTCTCCTCCAAACCCGGTTATTTCTGAGCAAAGCTTTTGCAAAACATGATGTGTCAAAATACAGACCTGGGAAAGGGGTGAGAGAGAAACACTTTTGCCGTGCAGCCTTTGCTCCCAGTGATATAAACCCCATCATTTTGAGAGCTAATTCAGAACACCTTTCACATCACTTCTGAAGCAACCCAAAAGAAGCCACATTCTGTAGCTAAATATTTTTCCTTTACAAAGCTGCAAATATCAGTTTCTCATGTCTCCCAGGTTTCCCCAGTAACACTTTTGATGTGACTTACGCTGATGACGGGATGAATCCAAACCAAAGAGATAATGCATTTGACAGCTTGAACGTTATTAATAATTATTTTAGCGTATGTGAAGGAGTTAATTTAAATGCCAGAAATAGGAGCATGCACCTTCTTTAAGCTGCTTCCGTTATTTCTGCTGGCTGCCCTTCCTATCCCTAAGCTCCCACAGGGTAGCAGCAAAAGGCAGGGAGATGGGTGGCAGCGGGGAACCCCCCCGCACACCTCAGGGGTCCCCCCCCCCCCCAAGACTCAGCGGGGTGGGAAGCAGGAATTCCCTGCCCCACGCCCAGGGCAAAGCCTGCCTCCCTGCAGCAAGGGCAGAGGAAGCAGGGACCTAGTGCCAGCCCTGATGGCTATTTCACACCATCTAGTGGTATTAGCTCACCATGCCGCCACGGCAGCGCCGCGTCCCACCGCCGTTTGGAGGATTTCGTGTTTCCCAGGCCAGGGCAGAAAGCCTCTGAAGCCACGGAGCAGCACTGCTTGCTCAAGACAGAAGAATCACCGACAGCAGAATCACCGTGCTCTGCCCCGCGTCTTCTCCGGGTGTGGTGGAGCCTGCTCTCAGCTAGATGAACACTAAGGCTACCACGGAGGACGGTGGTGGCACCAGGCACTGCTGCTGCACAGCTTTCTGCTCCAGCTGTGGGTCCATGAGACCTGTGGAAAAGATGGTGTTTCTTTAGAATATAAGCCTTTTCATGGACCACCTGAAACTAGACTTTTTTTTTTTATACCAGCTATGAACAGGCAGTCATACTGCTCGCTTTTTTCCCTTAAAAAATTTTCAGGGAATCCCCCGGGCTTTTACAAAAAACAGAAGCTTTTTCTTATGATGGAAAGCTCAAAGCTTTGTCATCATTTAACGGGGCAACGACACACTCAAAATGGAACCAGCTGCCCTTGAAAGCAATTTGCAGACACGAAGATCAGCTTGTCCAAAACGTATCTTGGGATCCAAGCAGATTCCTTGGTTTAAACTTCAGAAGCATCCCAGAAGGTACATTCATTCACAGCTCCTTGCACTGGACACAGTCAAGACGCTGTGGTGCTTACCTTAGTTTCTGTAGCTTACCATACCTCTAAGTAACAAAAACACGGTTTGTAACAGCCATTGAATAAAAGTATTTATTTCAACAAGTTTACAGAGCCACACATATAAAAGTTGTCACCACATCTGTGAGCAAGTTACCCTTTTAGCCCATATATCTACAGATGTAAAATAGGTATTTACTTGCACTACAAAATCAAGTAGGTCGGAGGTCAAGTCACCATTACTCTTCATATCAGTATTCTTGCTTCGTTACTATGAAGGTTTGAAGACTGAAGTGTTTTCAGAAGCTGATTTGCATATTAAATAATCAAAAAGTAATTCTTCCAAGAAGAAATCCGTATTACCAAGCTGTTGCTAGTTATAATAAAATATGAAATGGCATAGAAACGCTCTTAAAGTGCGTTACTGCATCTAAATAAATAGCAGCATTTATGCCTCTTCAAAACAGAGGACCTGACAAGGAAGGGATAGTGACCAGAATAGAAGTATTTTGCACTATAAAAAGATGAAAAAAATATGCAAGGCAAAAGCCTTGCCTCATTAGTCTATAAAGATACAGCTTAATGACAAGGGCTTCATACATACAAGACACAAGGTGTTCTTCAGAAGACCAGGGGAAACAATGGCAGAACCCCTCTACATCTATTGAAAATATACACACCCCACATGCACGCTTCTTTGGGATCGCAAGAAGTAGCTCCCATTTAACCATTGCTCAGCACAGGCCATTATAAAAATATAAGCCTGTAGTAATAACAAAGCAATTTTTATCAAGTTTATCACTGGCATCAGTCTGACGAAAATCAAGAGCATTCCAACGCAGTAGTACGGTTAAGTTCATGGCTTTCTTCGCCTAAAAAAGGAAAGAAAAGAAACCACGAGCAACCGTCAGATTTCACACAGCAGCAGTTTTGGCCAAGTAGTAGTCAACAGCCTATTTACCTATTCTGCTGTATATGTGTGTCTCACATACTTCCTATGCTCAGAAATGCAACAATTAACACAAGAAAACTAAAGACCTTATTTATCAAGAAACACTTGTATTTCACTTTATGTTTTAGACAGCTGTGAGCAAATTTTAATTTAAATTACATAATAAGTTAAAATAAATGCAAGCTTGAACTCAATGCACAGGCATACTGAAGGATTTACTACAATATTACAAGGCTGTGGCAAGGCTGCAAACAGCAGTAGCCACCTTGAGCAGGTCTCAGTTTCTAAGAAGAGACGTAACAATATATGAAAGGCGCATATTTGTGACCTTCTCTGAAAGGGGGATTCCTGATTTCAGATACTTTCCGAAATACCCTTCCACTGTAGTTCTAAACTTTTTGGATTGCAAAAGCAATAAGTTTAGCTGATTTTGGCTTCACAGAAACCTCTTTACCTCTCCAGCCCTTTCTCCTGCCTGTAAACATGTCTTGCAAAACTGCAAATTTTCTTCCCCTGAGCTGAACAGGTGACTTCCACAGCACCGCCAGCATCTATCTGCAAGACGCCACATCTGGATATTGAATTCTGTTCTGCAACACCTTGTTTAACAAAACTAACTGATCTGAAGCATATCTTCTGTCACTGAAGTGTTATGTTAGACACAGGGGATCAACTGTTAGGCATTAGCCTTACAAACTGCTGGATTGTTTGGACTTTTTGCTAGAAATTGGGACTTGTGATTTGGTAAGCTTGCATTTATGTGTGCAACCACCACTGATGCCACCACATCAAAGAACGATAAGACAGCCCTGAAGAATTCAGACTATTATCTATGCATTTGAAAGAGAGGAATTTCTTCTAGCATGACTAGAGCTCATGCTTCCTTAGAAGGTACCTTGACAATTACACAGCAGGCAGCAGCTGGAATAGGAGCTACATTCAAGTATGCCAGAGTTATATCCCACAGATGCCTCAGTTTCCCTAAACTATACTGAAGTGAATACGAAGGTATCTGTAACTTTACTTGGATTAAATTTATCCAAAGATATAAAAATGTATGTATTTTACTACATCAGCATCTGGGAGAGGCAGGAGGGGGAAGAAGAGGGATAAGCTTAGTACTTTGTGTCACTGCCATCCCTAACCCGATGCCACCCTGGACCTGCCAGGCATCCTACCGCTCGTGGCTTTTTACAGCCAAGATAGCACAAGATCAAACCCGACATTCTGCTCACTGCACTGCAGGCCAGAGTTTTACCCAAAATTCAAGTTAATAATTCTGCTTAGTCTCCTACAGATCTGTCAGCAGTTTCAACACTGAATAGGCCTGCTTATCTTACACTATTAAAGAGGTATGCATTCCAAACCTAAAGTGGGAAGGGCAGCAAGGTCAAGGGGGGAAAAAAATAAACAAATTCTCGCTTCAAATGTTACCAGGGAAGAGAATGCAACACCCCAGCTACAAAGGAGAGATGCACTTACTTGGGCTGAGCGTGATGCTGATATCCAGGTCCAAGAGCTGATCCTGCCCTCATCTCCACTGCCACAGAACACTGAGAAGATACAGAAAATCAGTCTCTCTTGCTAACCCCCACCCCAGCTGTCACCATTACCCCAGCTCTCATCCAGATCAAGCACGAGATGTCCCCCTTCTTCCTTTTTAGCTTACTCTGGTTTCTACATCAGTCCATTCAGAGTCTGCAGCATCCTCGGGTGGGTCAGGATTAGAAGGTGATGATCTTCGCTTTCGACTGAAAGAGTATGTGGAGAAAAAGTTACAAGTGTCATGTATTTTGGTAGATTCTCATACACAAGAGAACACATTTGATACTTTCTAAGTAAGTACTTTGCTCTCAGCAGCAGACCAGCCTTAAAAGCATCTACAATATCCATGAGCCTCTGAGTTACTTTTAGATGATTTCAAGTTAGATGCAACAACTTCTGTTCAATCACTCGGACCAGAAGTGGTTACACAGGCACTATTGGAGCTACGTATCTCCAGCAGTGCCAGAACCTAAAATTAAGACCACAACTCACCCAGTCGGAGATTCTTGCTTCAAAGTCTCTATCTCTGTGAACTGCACAGCCTGGCCACCACCCCTGGTTTTGAAAACATCACCCTGGAAACCAAAAGCAGTTAAGAAGGTACAGTCACGAGGAGGTCAGTATGATGGCAACAGCAGCGGTTGTCACACGGAAACCTAAGTGCTTGCAACTGTCCCTTCCTTGCAGGCTAGTAGCCAGCAAGCATACGTGCACAGATATGCTCTCTCCCATCACATCTCTTCTCTTACTAGACACAGGACAATAAAGAGTGAACACCATCTGCCCTGATGATCATGCAAGAGACCCATAGAGCAGTCACTACGATGACAAAGATTCCTACGTGGTAATGACGACTAATATCACAGAAACCATGTCAGAGGCTTAGTTTCGACAGTTCCATTCTGCAGCATGAACAGGTATGTTTGTCAGCTATGCAAGCCTTTTGGAACCATCGCTGGAAACTACAAAGTTACCGTACAGCAGTGAGAGCTTTCATAAAACTAAAAAAGAAAAAAGAAAAAAAAAGCAATATTGGAAGGCCTGTGACTGTAGGAAAAAAGAACCAAAAGCTTCTTGCTACAAATTACAAAGAGCTCTCGACTTGCCTTAGGTAAGTACAGTCAGCGTTTTGGGACACAAACATTGCAAGCGTTCAAAGCCTAGGCTGTCTCACCAATTTGTTTGTCAGTTGACTACTAGAAATTATGTCCTGGAGCATTTGAGCATCCGTCAGTGCAGCAAGCTTACTCATACCACTAGTGGAAATCAAATAACATCACTCCGACAAGACTGACTCCACAAGATTAGCTGCCACCACCAGCCTAAGAAACTTTTGCTATAAATGGATTATTGCATTTTTACTAGAGGAAAAAAAATAACTTAATTACTTTCAAGGAAAACAGTGACTGAGATAACCAAGCTTGTAATGGTTTATATGAAGTAATGACAAAGTTCAAGGAAAGTATTTTCAGAATCTAAAAGCTCCCTTGAATCCAGCTGCACAAAACTTTCAAATTAAATCTCTTAGCAGACCGAGTCGAACATACCCTTTTGCAAGCCAGTAAGCCCATAGCACAAATACATTGCCAGAAATAGGTTCTGACAGGGTTATCACAAGTTTACAAGGAAGGCATTTGCTTTACCTTAATTAGTTTTGTTTCAATCTCCCCATCAGAGGCTAGCTCCTGGTGCGTCAGCATATACTTGTCACACTTAGCTAGTGCCTTTTCACTTGCAGCCGCTACCGTGATGGCATGAGGGACATGTGGCTGCATGACTGTTTCAGTGGGCAGATTAGAAGGTGGCTTATGATCTACCCATCTCTCCCCAGCTGAGCGTGACCGTCTGTGTCTGAGGCGAACCGGAGGTGCATTCTGATCAGAGTGGAAGAGAATCAGAAGAAATCAGCACACAGTAAATCTCTCCGAGGATATCATTAGCAGAAGTGAACTTTGCAGGTCTGGTTAAGATGTGTTTGTATGAAGATCAAAGCTTCGTTTCCTAAAGTGCTTTCAGAGTGCATCCTGCAAGGCACCATTACCAAGAGCCTTGCATAAAATTATTAATGGATTATTCCTGTGCCAATTCCTCTTTCTTGTAAATTTTAGCTAAGTGTTATCCAATCTGTTGCATTCCACACCTAGGTAGTTTCCTCATGGAGGATATCTTTATGTTTAGTAACGTTCCTCCTGAGCTTCCAAATCAAAACAGATTGCTACGAACATATTAACCAACCAGAAAAAGAGAAATTTATGTTTCCATGGATGCATTCATGAGCCAAAATGTATTTCTGCAGTAGCAAAGCAAGCAGCCCGAGTATGGATTTCCAACATCTCTAAAGGATGAGAGACCTCAGAACACGTCCCAGTAAACAGAGCAGAGGAACCATCCCCTGCGCTACCGCTATTGCTTCCGAACTCAGCTGTTGGAAATGCATGAGAAATGATTGAAGTTCATGTGTTTTTTATTTCATGAACATTATTGTCAGTTGCTCAGGAAAATCAGAACATTCTGCAATCTTGCTTAAAAACCTGGGTCCCTTCAGTATCTTTGAATGGGCTTTTGAAAGAGTATTTGTGGACTCTGTTCCATTGACACACTAATTTTAGAGGCCTCTGAATCACAGTGAGGTTACATAACCCAAGCCTGTGAATGCAAATCCCATCCACCGTATTTTCAAGCGATGAGCATCGATTAGGGTTTCTTTGACAACAGACATGAGATTGGCTGCAACCTTTAAAGATAAGCTCTTATAAGTAAGTCTAAAGCCGCTCTTAAAAATTAAATGTAGATAGGGAAATGTGGCTTTCAGCAAAAATCTTCTATTAAAACAAAAAACAAAAGAAATAATTTCAATACTTTTTCCCCTCCTTTTATTGGGCAAGTACTTACTTCCATTGATGTTTTTTTAAAACAGTTCTGCCAAGGTGCCTTAGAGGCATAAGTAGGGGGCACGCTACTACTGGTCACATTTTACTGTAGCAGAGACCACATCCCTTACTCTGCTGACTGTGCTTCATGTATTAGTTAATTGGAATAGCATTTCCTTAAAAGCACGTCCCTGACTTCAAAGGGCCAGCAAGTAACAGAAATTTTGAGAATACTCTCAGAAATTAATTATACCATGATAAACTTTCCTCCTCTCAGGAGGCTGGGGTCATACAATTCTCTGATTTACCTGAGCCACTGCGACAGTGCTATAAGGTGACAGAGACACCACCAGTACAAACATTTGCACGCATCAAGTTCAATGAAAAAAAAAAAAAAAAGTCTCCCACCTGTAAGCAAAGCCCCCAGTTTTAATGCAGCTGTGAAAATTAAGGAAGACTATTCTAAGAGAGTTAAAGTTAACAGTCACACAAGTGAGATGTTTGTCCAAGCACTATTTCCAGTAGACATTTGCAGACATGGTTCAAAAACCACCTTTTAAGCTGCCCAAACAGACTATGGTAAATCGCAGGCTGCAAGACAGATTTGAGGAGACAGACAGAAGTTCAAACACAAGGACACTCATAGCCAGAGAAAGGGTTTAGCTAGTTCAGACTTCGTTACAAGTGCTATCTACGTGCCAGCAAGAAATACACACGCTGGTTTTAAGGAGTTTCTAAACGTCAAGTTAAGAAATCGAAAGAAAATGAGTAGTGAGACTCGATTTGGAAACAGTTACTATCCTACGAGAAATACATTTAGGGGAAAACTCCGATCTATGTTAGGTGTGCTCAATGTAAGAGAGCAGTCGTATTGAGCTTTTGAGCCAGACTAAGCAATACTACATTTAGCTTTTGACAGGAGCAGCACTAACCCTGCAGCATTGATCCTCTTCTATTTCTAGCTCATCTCTACGCCTGGGAACCTCAATGACTCCAGTCCAGCACATCCCTCGCCTTTTGTCTGAAGTGTTATAGTCTCTACTTTGTTCTGGTTCTTGTTGTCTACTCCTTGCATTAGAAGTGCCATTGGTATGCTTGTGCGAAGGGGTTTTCTGCTCCCATTCCATAACACAGGATGCCACAGAAATGCTGCTACAAGAATTAGAACGTCTGTGCACCTGCGGGTTGCTCACGAGCCGCTGGCTGTTAGGGACCTGAGTAATAAAGTTACTAGAAGGCTAGAAAGAATGGGAAAGAAGTTAGTGAACATACAGAACTGTCAAGCAATAAGGCAACAAAACAATGAATACTGACAACGTGCAGAGTGCCAATTCGGCTATTCAAGCTTATGGTTTTGGAGAGGTGGTGTTGTTGCAGTGACTGCATTAAGAATCGGGTATTCTTCCAATACTAGTAGCATTAGAAGGTAGAAGCATGAATAAAGAGCACTGATAAATACAACAGGAGACAAAGAATTCAAAGCAAGTTTAAGTTATCCAAATTCTGTGCTTGGGAACTATTTTCTAGCCACTAAAGAGAAGTGGCCTGCGCTTCGTTCTTACAAATACACTTTTCCTTAAATCGAGAAGTGTTTTAAAGGCAACTTACAGGTACTGGTGAAGGAGACACTGATCTCTGGACAGGCTTCTCCCGGTCTCTCTCTCGTGAAGGCCTTTCTGGCTTTTCATTTTTTGGTTCAGTAACAATGGCCTTCAGTTGCTTCAGTTTTTCGTCTTTGACCCAAAGTTTGTTCTGCATCTCCAGCTGCTTTGCTGCTACACGACGCTCCTACAAAGACAAGTGAGGAAAAGCATGAAGCACCTTCCACGAAAGCACAAGTAATTGTGCTGAGAGTTTGAAGGCAATTGCATATTCCACATGGAATTAAGTTCTTCCCCACTGAGATACAAGCTATTGGAAATGACATATCAAGCTAAAGAAAGACTTTCCAGATTATAAAAACGGTACCATGTTTAATGCCATAATCATTTTAATTCCTAAATTATGACAAATGGGAGCATGTCTAACTACAGTTCTAACAGTGGTACTGCAGCAGTAAAGAGTTAATCCCTCAGATTTCCTTTCCTTACTGCTTGTGAAGTGCAGAGCTGAGCAAGAGTTCACGTGAGGAAAAAGGGGAAACCCAGACATTAGGCTTCTACTGACAACTGACAGAACCAGAGAATCACTCCTTAGGTAGCATGCCACAGACCCAAAAGAACAAATTCTAGATATTGAAACAGAGTGACATGGTGCTTAAGAGAGCTGCTCTAGCTGCACCAAAAATCTTCGAGGAATGTATCTTATCATACCATATTTATAAAGATTCAAAATGTCTGTTCTAGTCCATAATTAATGTCAAACACATCTCCATTCTTAATGCTTCTACTACATAAAAATCCCTCTCAAAACCAAGCTGCCCGGCTCCTCCCAGCATTATTCCATTACACACTTCTAATAGATATGGCAGTCTACTTACACACTCCTTCTCCCATTTCATGGTTGTTTCTGCCACCATGCCTTGCAATCGTGCCTCTAACCTACGCTTGTCAGAAGCCTGACGTTGCAATTTCTGGCTCTTGCTTTCTAGTTCTTGCTGAAGATTACGCTTGTCTTCTTCATAAATTGTCGCAGTTTTCTCCAAAATCTCAATCTGGAGAAGAGAGGAAGGACTTGGCTACGCTGCTTAAGGGCGCAACCATCTAAACCCAGAATTGCTAGTTATATTTGATTGTTAACATGCACTAGAATACATCAGCCGTTGTACAAATATACCCAGATAAACAGTCTGCGTTCCAAAAAGTTTCAGAGATTTTACAACTTTCCTATAAATTGTCCATCTAAATGTATTACGAAAAGCCTCACCTCATAAGAAAGCCAAAAAGCTAAGCGTTCTGTAAAGTTCTCCACAAAAGACTTTTAATCTTGTTTTTAATACCCATCTCGCAAGCAACTTCTGAGATCAAGAAGCTCGCGAAACAGTACGTAGAAAATGCATTTCGTGCTTAGCTTTAGAGGCAATGAAAAAACACTGACCTTGTATTCCAAAGTTTTAATTTTCTTCTCCAGGCGTTCCAGCTCCATTTTCTGTCCTGCTATTGCTTTCTCCTTTTCAGACAGTTTTCCTTGAATATAGTTTTCCTTGGATGCAACACTGGAGTCAAATTCTTGCAGCATTGTTTTAAATGCAAGCACTGCAAAAGAATCAATATTTTTATCTTCTCACTGTATCTCCATAATATCAAAAGCAGTTCTGTTTTTCTCCTACCGGTTTAACGGTACCAGCTATCTCATTACCTCAAAAAAAGGTTTCTTAAATGATCTATCTAGACAAGATACTTACTTCACGTTGGTACAGAAGAGATCCCTTGCGTAGTTAATAAGGGCCCCAAAAATCTAGCTCCGCGCTGATGTTCAAATTCTTACCGTTTTTGGCAAACTCCTCTGACAACATTTGTCGTAGTTTATGGCGTTTTTCCAGGACTTCAATAAGCTTTGGAAGTGTTTGATCATCATTAACATCCAATAGCTCACATGAAGGCAACGGAGGAAAGTTCTGCAAAAACATTTCTGTAACAGATTGCTCTTCTGTTTCTGTAAGATTTAAAGCCAAGGAAGTCTGTCAGCAAGCTACAGAACAGGAAAAATTCCATTTGACAATGCGCAGCCACAGATCATTCATTCCACAGCACCCCGAAGCAGACAGAACTTAAGAATAATTAATGAGAACTAGAAGTTTTCAGAAGAGATGACAGTGTGGAGAAAAGATTAAATGTGACATTCCCGATTCATTGCTTTATAATACCTCCAAGGCAACTCTTCATTCCAAAGTAGGCCCTAAGCATACAAAAACATCAAAGTATCATCCGCGGCACAATTTCCTTTCAAGAGCTGCAATAATGGAACCATGAATTGAACTCATCACCAGTAACAAAGAATTACTTTGAGACTTACCCCGTGACTGGGTTTAGCACTGCAGTAGGAAGACAGCAGTACCTATTGCAGAGAAGGCTCACAAACTAACAGTTCAAGGTCCTTTTGCACTTCCAAGGTTCAAATAATTTGTTTTAAAATAGCCTTCAACTCCTAACAGAAAAGGACTGTGCTGCAATCACCTAGCATTCTAGCTTTTACCTCCATTGATTGGGCCGCCCCGCATCTCCAATTTCCGCGACAGCTCCTCCCTGAAGGCCTGATTCCTGAAGCGCCGTCCCGGCGTTAAGCCGCAGAGCGGTCTGTCAACAGGTCTCGCCACTTCCACTTCCTGGGTCATTTCTGCAAAGCGCATGACTTGCTACAGAAGGACAAAAGCCAGCTTAACAACAAATCCACCTGCGAGGAGTCCAACGGACGTTTGAAAGGGATATTTTAGGTCAATGGGAGTATCAGAGGAGACGTGATCAAGCTATAATCTGGGTAGATCCCAGCTGGATAGCTTGTGATTCTGCGGCAGAGCACCCAGAAACCTGCCAGTAACACCTCCCTGACCTCAGCCCCCCAGAGAACCATGAAATCAACTGTGCAGAGAACTGAAGTTTTTGCAAGTACTGTCACAGGAGAGATTAAGCACCTAAGTATGGATATCTGGACTTCTGTAGACAAGAGAAACTCATCCTGTTTTACTAGCAAGGAACAGTTCTCATTTCTAAGAAAAAAAATAAGACCTCCAGGGCACATTTGCCCTACAATATTGTATTTGATTACCTGAAGTGCAACAAAAATTATCATTCCTCTCATCTACTAAACATGAATTCAGTGATAAAGATGAAAGAAGAGTAGGAGGGAACGAGGGAAGATCTGCAAGGATGTTACCAAGCTTTCCTCGTAGTCCTCAGCTTTAGGATTAACGCAGACAATCATACGCACTTTTCCTTCACCATCAAAATAGTTCTTGAAGAGATGAGTCAGTTTGGAATCTCTGTACGGAACCATCTTAAGATAAAGTACATGAAAGACCTAGTAAGCATTCGTTACACCAGATCATCATCAAATCAAAAGATAATTAGATAACAGATTGTATACCTTATTTGTTCCATACATCTGGTTTTCCCGTAGAACTTCAATACATGTCCTTAATGTCATTAGTGACTGATTAATATTACCTTAAATAAAAAACAAAACAAAACACACACAAGACAAAACTCTGTAAGCAGCCATTTGGATTACGTTCCCAAATTATTCAGCAGTTTACTTAAGAATAAATTGCCTGGACTTAAGTTATATTTGTTACAGATAACTGCTCTAATTAACTCAAGTATCAGAATAAGTGCTACGAAAATCTTCTCGTTTCCAAACTGGAGGATTTGAGGTCATCAGACAACTGAACATCAGAACAGAACACTTCAGTTCTTCTTACTATGTCTTTACTGGGAGACATAATTAATACAAGCATACATTGACACATAAAATTACCAGGCTGTCTAAAGGTGGTACGTACCTGCTTCTCGCAGCCTGTTCCCTTCAGCTTTTGTTCTGTTAGTTCTTTCACTTCCAGCCAGATCAACTAAAGACAGCTGGCTCAAAGTGATCTGTTCTTTCTCCTATTATGGAAAACAAATTACGTTAGGCTAGTGATTAGCTCTATATTCCACACACCCCCCCAAACCTAAAATAACATGCGGACTTAAAAAGAATATGTATTGCACCTTTATTTAAAGTCTGAGGGTGGTTTTATAGCCTTTAATGCATGAAGCTGCACACCACTAGCTTTTCTTGATAAAAAGTTCAGCAGATGCCTTCTGTCTTGGGCCACAAGATAGATATAACAACTGTGCTCATTCAAATCCTTTAAGTTTTAGATTAAGTTTTTGCTCAGAAGAAGCAGAGGCAAAAAACAAAGGAATAAGCAGATTCACACTCCGTTTTAATGCTCTACTTCCATTACAAAAAGGAGACCAATTCTGTCAAAGACTCAAAATACAGTCATTTTGATTTCCTTCACAAGAAAATTGCTAACACTCAAGACACGGTGACTGTTTCAATAGGCCATGCTCCAAGGTTCACCACCTTTGCTCACACCTACACATGGCACACACAGTTCTCCTGTAACAGCCTGCCCCAGAACTCACCTGTAGCACGTTATCTCCATCTGCATCCAGGGGTGCCTGAGCCAGCTTTATTATAAAAACACTGTGAGAGCGACTGGATTCTCGATTCAGCTGAGTGTTTGCGATACGCCTCTTCTTTTGACCTGTTTCAAACAAAAACAATCCCTCCAAAACCCGTTTTATTCAACAGACTTGCCAGCTGGCAAAGCCAACTGCTTTCAGCATGATCACGTCAAGTATTACACATCTGTACTGAATTTAAGAAGCCATATTCTAAGATTTACCTCTCCAAAACACTTCAAAAGCTTCTTCTGTAGATTTCACCTCTACTTCTGTGCATCCTGTGACATACATGTTGTGATTCTGGTCCTCACGAAGGATTTTGGATTGTGGAGGTCTTAGAGAACAAAACAAAACAAAAAAAAAAAAAAAACCAAAACACATTTGAGTGGAGTTTTATGTACAACAATACATTGTACCATGCAAATTTTCTTTTGTTTAAGTACAGAATTCAGACTGAATATGTCAATTATCCATACACCAGATGGAAGAGGAAGTGCAAGTACATGGACACACACTCAGCCAAGATTAGTTACACTTCAGCTACTGCTTTAATTTAGAAGCTATGTTTAATTGCAGTTCTTACTGGAAATCATGGGTTTGGATGGCAGCTATTGTTTTTCTACATGCATATAGAAGCAAGATGGCTTCAGTGATCTATATTCACTAGTAAAGCAAGAAGAGATAGGGAGTCAGTCTGAGTTTATTTTTTGCTTCTACTAAAAGAAAATTTCACGTTTTAATATTGGGAGTAATATGCTTATGCACATACATAAAGTCACCATTTCGCACAGGAGTGTTGCAATTGTTCCACCTACCAAAAAAACAGGGTTAAAAAATATTAAGTCATTCAGCCTGTGTCTAAACATCTTTTCATATATAATACACTGTAGCTTCCATAAATAGAAATAATCTAAGATTCTTCATAGGCTGACTTTTGGACATAAGCACAATACTAAACTAAATAATTTTATTATACTTTAAAAAGCATCCACAGACATTCAAACCCTTTTCAAATCAGTATCCTGGAGACAGCTCTTGTTGCTTCAGAGACATAGCATGCTTTGCTCTAGTTAGTCTTTGTTAATCAGCCAACTCTAATTAACACATACTAATGGACAGGCATAGGGTTTTCTTTAATGGATTTAGAATTTTTAAAAAAGGTATTCAAAGTTTAATTTGCAGATCATTTTTTCTCAAGACTTACTGATTTTAGACATCAGCCGAATACACCCCCTTCCAAAAAATACCCAGAATGTCATTTATGAGAATTCATTTCTGGTTTTATGGAAATTACTGACATCTGGTCAAATAACTTGCAAGCTTGCATTAACTGTAAAGTAACAATAAAATAGCAACTTTCGCTCAATACACTGTTTCCAGGAAAAAATGTGTCAGTCATGGAGTGGCTTACTCTTCAAGTTGCAGTCACCTGCTAGGAACAGTACTCAGAATAGCATGAACAGACTTAGAAACTCAGCGGGAATACAACACACTGCCTAACAAATTAAATATCTGCTTACTAATCTTCCATTATAATGAGATAGGGAGCGCCAAGTCTTAGCAGCAACAGAACAACTAGCAGTACTCGGCACACTGAAGTACTATTGTCTGGACTCCTTTGCCATCACCTTTTTCACATGATTTTTTTAAGTGGTTCCTATGAACGGAGCCAGACTCGCCAAGACTACAGCTGCAAAGACATACTGTAGTTCCCAAACAAGCGTAACTGAAGGAATAACGGCATTCATCAAACTAACTTGGGTTTTATAGGCTCGAAGGGAGCTTCCTCCAAGAGGTCATATATGTAGTTGTTGTAGATCTCAATATAGGAGACAAAGACACTGTAAACATTATCTTCATCCACTTCTTCCACTTTGCAGTGATCTTGCACGTTGATCATATCAGCAAATTCTGGATCCATTTGTCGCCTGTTGGACACACACAACTGATTGTAGTGGAGCATCCACAGCCAGCTAACATGTCAGGTAGTAACTACACGGTTGAAAGGCAGATCTACTGACAGATAGCATGATTTGAGTATGGAAGTGCTCACGCTAGCAACTAATGACAACACAGCCAGTCACATTAGATTAAAAAAAGCACTCCGAAAAACTTAAGTAGATAAGCTTTCATCTGACACTGCTGTACACGGCTGGAGTAAGAAATGCCCTGCAAAATTCCCAGACAGTCAGCATTTCTATCCTCCAGTCAGCAGTCTCACTGTTTTGCAAAATACCCCCAAGTATAACTTCACAGTATACCTGCCCAGCAAAGTCACAGCATTTTACTGGTTAACAGTAAAACCAGACTTCTGTTGCCTGATTCTAAGTCTTCTAATCAAAATAATTAATTATACTATTCCTCAAACCACATGAAATATACTAACTTTCCATTAGTATTTTTCTTTCATTTTTTCAAGGGAAGGACAAAGAGACCAAGGTAAGTTAAAACCACAGTCACAGAATAACATTTTTATTAACTAAATTCATTCCGCATGTTACATTAGTTACTTACTTGCCAGATGGAGTTTTTGGAACAGGCATGGCATCTCTTTTCTGGCGCTCTAATAGAGCATCTACTTCACACTGAACATCCACACCATTCTTGTCATCAAGCTTAAAAACCTGAGCAATGAGCATGTTTAGACAATATAATGACAAACACTAGAGAACATAAGGCATTGGCCAGCAAAACAAATTATTTGATCAAGCTGTCTAGCAACCAGCAGATACCATGCCCCAAACTAACACTCGATCTGCTGGCTAATGCGAAGTAGATCTGACAGAAAACAGATATTTCCAACATAACAGTTATTTCATAAAAGCTCCCAAGCTAGCACGCTACCAAGGAAAAGACTTCCAGCATTATTTCAAACATATTTAGATATCAAAAATCCAGAGATGTCTGCCCACAAGAAAAGCATCACATCATGTCCTATATTGTTTTATCTTTAGATAAGAGTTTTCTGTGGCTTTTGAATCTTGCGGTGAAATTTCATGCCATAACTCAGAAAGCTTCCTCTTTCCTTTTCTATTGTTTTAAAGACGTTAATTAGACAACAAGCAACAATTATAAGGATAGCCAGACAATACATCTTCATGAAATGTCCGTCCTAGCCACTACGCCTGCCTCCTTGGCCCTGCTCTTCAGACCTCATGGGAATGGGCTGTTTTTCAGTTGGTTTTCTTATTAAAGTGCTCCAGTCACATGACTAGCCAGGAGAGACACACTTTGAACAGAACATTTCCCTCTCGTGTTTTTAGGCTGATACAAGCAACGGCGTGAAGAATTTGGTGTAAAACTACTCACAAATCGCTTGGCCTGGAATGGTCCTATGCTGTTGAAGATCATATCCAAACACCGCGGGAGAAGTCCTCCATCACCAGGAGATCCTGTCATGGTGTGTGTTTTCCCGCTGCCTGTCACACCATATGTAAAAAGGAGACCTAGGAGGAACAGGAAAGTTAGGTAATGCCAGCAAGCAAGGCTTGCTGTCTCAAAAAACCGCTCCCTTGTAATCACGCGCCCTGGCTTGCCCAGATCAAATGTATTTGGGAAAAACAATGACTCCTTTTGAACTGTTAACTGTAAACTATTCCAGCCCATCAAAAGCCACTGTCAACGCTAGTGTTCGCATCTCACTGACAGCCACTTCAACTACAACTGACAGCCCCTATCACCCTCCCTGGGGAAGAACACAGTTGGAAGCCACTAAGTCCCAGGTGTAGGAGGCTGATTTGTTATGAGTGTCACTGAGGAGTCCGACATAAGCCAGATACTTCAAGGACCAGCACTGTGATATCAAACCATGTCCAGGAGATCAAGCCCTATAAACTGATTTCTGTAGCCAGCCTTTAGGTGGATAAGTCACACTTTTCCGCAGAAAGACCAGTTAACAGTGTACAAAAAGATTAGACCTTGCCACAAGTAACACTCACATCATAACAAAGGTAAATAGGTTTAGAAGTAATGAAAGCCAAGAAGAGCTTTTCCAGGATGTGGTAGAGGGGAGCTATTCTCATTGCAAACAAGGCATGCATGTTTCTACCTAGACAAGCCAAGAAACCTTGAGACATGCTCGAAATCATAGCAACATCCGAAACTGCATGGTACACATAGAGAAAAGTGGTAGAGATTGCTTACCATTTTTCCCACGAATGAGATCTTCCACTAGAGGTTTAGCCACCACGTCAAAAAGCTCCTTCTGAACAACAAGGGTGCCAAACACTTCTTTAAATGAGTACTGCGTCTGTAGAAAAGAAGATATACCACCCTAAACATTAAGTTTCCCTGTCCAAAAATCCGTTGCTTTACACCCTAGGGCTGCTTTCCATCAGCTTACCAGGATGATATTCTACTTTAAGATAATACCAGTGTTTGAACATGGGCACTTGCTCCATCTCCTATTCCGAGAATAGGATGTGCATAATGAAGAGCAGCAAGAGCCTCATTCCCACAGAGCTTAAGTCCAGACATAACCAGAACGATCACAAAGCCTGGCATCCCAGCAACTACAGAATCTCACAATTTACAGCTTCAAGCTCAAATTTCTCTTTGGGCCCCCACCATAATCTACACAAGCACTGAGCAAAAGGAACACCCACAATGGCCAAAGTCGAGTTGTTCCAGCATTTAACCATTTTGTTTTAAGCTTGTGTCTTTTTTCCAGCCAGAGTTTTTCAATATACTTTTTTTTTTTTTTCCCCTGACAATTCTGGTTGCTTTTCAATCAAAACATTTGCTTATGTAAATATCAGAATTTTAAGTTTTTGAGCAAAGGTTTGTTTACCAACCTTTTAATTAAATCTTTGCTTATTTCATTTAAGCCTCTGAAGATCACTTTATGTTCTTCATATAAGAACTTCCCATACTGAAATGGGAAACAAAGTATTCTACAACCCAACTAACACTTTTCTTTTCTTAAAAACACCAGGAGCCCTTCTCATTTTGAGTTACAGCACTGGGTGTGGAACCTGTAGTTAACTGTTTCACTACCAAATCATATTTAGTGCTACAAAACTCTGGCTCCTTATTCTGTGCGCGACCTCAGCGCTCCATTTCTAGGAAACATGGGTATTGATCAAGTAACAATATAAACTGCCCTGTGACCTGCTGCCAACTTTTCTGCATTTCATGACGTTTCACCACTTTGTGTACATAATCTAGAGCTTCGCGCCCCTATTCTCGAAATACGGAAACATTGCTTTCTGCCCAACTTCAGTTTGGGATAAATCAACCGTTAATTTGTGCCTGGTTTAATCTCAGAGATGGTTTCTTCCACTCAGTTCTACGTGAAAAAGCCCTGCAAGCAGTCTAAATACTTGCCAGCTTTGCTTTTGCTCCTTTTACCCTCCTCCTCCGCCCCGCAGAAGCCTTTCCGCACGTGGAGCACGGCTCACGAAACGGCGCGTGGTTGCTCTAGCCGGTTTTTAAAAGCCGCAAAGCGCCAACTGGCGCTTCACACGCCGCAAAGCCGGCGGAAAACACCGACAGCGGGGAAAAAGCCCCCTCGATCCCCAATCGCAGGCGGCCCCTCCAGCCGGGCACAGCCCCGGGGCGGAGGGGAGACGCGGGGCCGTTACCTCGCGGTACTCCCCGTTGCGGAAGACCCGGTAGCCATCGGGCGGGTGGATCTGGACGGTGGTCTCGTTGATCACCTCGATGCAGCACTCCTGGTCGGAGCGGCTGAGCGGCCTCACCCTGCAGTACACCTGGGGGAAGGGACACACAGGCACAGGCGGGGCCCGCCGTCCCTCAGCGCAGCCCCGAAGGGCGGCAGCGGGCCCGGGCCCCCTCCCCCGGCCCCTCACTCACCCCCACCGGGTCCTTCAGGGCGGGGTTGGACGGTTTCTTCAGCGCCGGCCTCCGCGGCGGCTTGGCCCTGCTGTGTGAGGGCGGGAGAGGCGTGAGGGGCGGCTCCACCGGACCCCGCGGCCGCCTCAGGGGGAGGGGGAGTGTGTGTGTGTGGGGGGGGAGGAACTTACGGCGGCTTCATGTCGCGGGGGAGCGGCGTCGGCGGCGCGGATATCGCGACAGCGGCGGTAGCGGCCGCCAGAGGCTCTGAGCTGAGGGACCGGCAGCGCCGCCCACCCGCGCGCGGCGCTCCGATTCAAATCGAACCAATCAGCGCGCGCGCAGCGGGCGAACCCGCCCCTTCCTCCCCCCCAACCAACCAACCAACCAACCAACCAACCAACCAACCAACCAACCAACCAACCAACCAACCAACCAACCAACCAACCAACCAACCAACCACCCACTCCCGGGGGAGGGGGGCGGGGCCGCGCGCGTTGCTGTGGCGACGGCGAAGGGAGGCGGCCCGGAGCGCGGGCGCCCCCCCTGCTGGGCCTGGTGCACTCCGTGAGCGGTTGCCGCGGGTTCGAATCCCGCCCTCGGCCCGGCGCCGGGCCCCGCCTCACGGAAACGGCAGAAACCGCCGCACCGGGGGCCTCGCGCTGGGCCTGGGCGCGTCATCACCCGGTTTTATCCGCTCGGCGTCAATAAAAATTGGGGGTTTGGGAGGAGAGGTGTAATCCCGCGAATCCGCCGGGGCAAAACTGCTGCCGGGCTGGGGGGGGAAAATCGGTTTATCCCCAGCCCGGAGGAAATGGAAAACAAAGCCTAAATTGTGAAGACGTGGGTGAAAAAAAAAAAAAAAAACAGCCAAACAAGTTCATTTCGAGACCTGACTTCCTGAGGAGGAAATGCTCTGCTAATTCAAATGGGGAAACTGGGGTGAAGGACGGGGTAACTCGGGGTTTAACCCTGGGTAGCAGCTCTAAAGGCCTCCAGCGGGTTGAACTCAATCTTTCTTACACCACAGACTCCGGTCAATTCTCAGTTTTAGTGCAAGTTAACTACATCAAATAAGCTTACACCCTTAAGGGGAAAAAAAAAAAAAATCCAAAGAAATAAATCCCAATAAACTGTGTTTTATTTTTCACTGTGACCGCTAGCAGAAGTCAGCAACCTAGTGCAACTTTTGCTTCTTAAACAGCGTTTTAAAATACACCGAAACACACATTTCTGGATGTTCTTCGTAACACCCATCAAGGAGACAACCGGCCCAAATGGAACCGAGGAGCAGAGCCGGAGCCCCGCGTGCGGTCCCGCCGTCACGCCACGACCGTCCTTGCCCTGCACCCCTAAAACTGGTAAGATGGGGCTGCCACCCTCAAAACGAGACTGAATTCCCAAAGCCCCTGGGGGAACTAATGGATAAAAAAAAAAAAAAACACCCTGAAGCTGCACTTCTTGCCCCAAAAAACGGCTCACGCTTCCGCTGACTGCCGCGGGAGCGTCCCCCGCGCTTGGGAGGGTGGTTTGAGGAGCGAGGTGAGGATGGGCACACCGGCCGCCTTTCCCGAGGCCGAAGCAAACCCGACGACGGCACCCGCCTCCCCGGGGGGTGTTCCAGGAGCCCGTCCTGGCTCCCGCCACAATCCCATTCATACCCTCCTCCCAGCTCGTTTAAATCCACATTGGGTATCATACTCTTCTGGAAAAAAAAAAAAAAGCCGTGCATCTTTTTGGATTAAGCGTTATTCAGGAATATTCAGATTCACCTTTCACCTTAACCCAAAGGAACTCATTAGACCTCAAACTCTGCTGTGTCCGTATAATTCATCAGCGCAGTAAAATCTGCTTGGCTGAAGAGTAGATGAGTGATGTTCTCTGGGATTTACTCATAAAGGTGATAGTTTTGTTCGGGGTTTGCTCTGGATTGGGCGGAGACACCCAAGGAAACACGTTCCAACAAATAATTATCCTGTATTATTTACTCGTAACAACTTGACACAGATTTTTTTATTTCTTTATGTGAATGACATTTAGTACATTGAATAGATTTCTGAAGGCCTATCTCCAGATGAAAAAGAAATCTGGCCGACCTGTGCTGCTTCAAGATCAAACGTTCGCTTGTTCAGTGTGCGAAGTATGTGCCAGACAAAGGGGCCACGCGAGGCGTTGCAGGATCCCCAGGGATTACGGTAGTGGAGAATACTACCATACTGTTATATTGTTATAGTGCACAATACTACTACTGTTATATTTCTAATGTAGTTTTCCTAGAAATTATTTCACCTGAAGAGGACGAGAGGAATTCCCGAATTCAAAAGTTAAATGGCCAAGAAAAAAATGCATAATGATTCACGTAAATTTTGCAGGCTCTTAAATCATGTCTTGCAGGCAGAGCCAGATTCCTTTCCGGTCACATGAGTACGCAAGGTAAATAAGCTTTGCAATTATTAGCAATTATCTCTGAAGTGATTAATTTTCACGGACGGTATTTTTATGAAACTATACAAATCAGTTTAGCATATATCAGTGCGATAGTTATATTAGTTTTCTCTTTTAATGAAATAAAACTGTTGAATAAACAATTCTGTTCCAGTGCTTATAAATATTGATAGAAATCTCGGTCAGCTTTCAAAAGAAAGCTATTTTTCAAAAGACATATTTGTCCCATAATATATTTAATGAGCTGTTCTATTGTCACTCAAAAGTGCATCAATTTTACCTTGATAGAGGCAATTACACACAAAACAAATTATACACCCGTATGATTATCAAGAAGCTTGATAATATTCCCTAGCAGAAATCTTTACATCAGCTGTTCCCGTACCTCCCGCGCGGCGTTAGGGAAATCCAAGGTGACAACCTCGGTTGCTGGGGCCGCCGCACCCCTCGCCCCGGGCCGGGCTGAGACCCCCCAGGTTCCCCCCAGGCCCCCCCCCGTTTCTGCCCGTAAAACCCAAATGCAGCAGCAAAGGAAAGCGAGGAGCAACAGCCGGAGCAGAGGGCTGGTGCTGGGCGAGCAGAGGTTGAACTCTGGAAAGGCTTTTACAATTACAGGTTTTGATCCCCTGTGCGTTACCCGCTCAGCTGCTCTAAATCCTGCCTTTCATCCCACAGCGCTCACATTTCTACTCCCACTTCTTGCTCAGATGATGTTCTATTCTCCCCAGACACCCCCATCCTATTCACTCTTGAAAAGAAAAAAAAAAAAACAACATTCTTCTATGCGAGCGGGACGAGAAGCTAGAAAAGTTCAGAGGCAACGGCCCTACCATCAGTCACACCCTCAGACCAAGGGTCTGTCCAGCCCCTGTATCCCGCCTCCGGAAACACCCGGGAGAGGATTCCTCATGAATTTCTCAGCCATCGCCCTCAACAAGGTGACAAACACCTTTCCTGAGCAGCGCGGCTTCGCGCCCGGGCTCAACACTCGGCACGGATCGGCGTTTGTGAGGAAGTCCACGTCGTCACCTCGCGGCTGCGGGTGTTTCTCCCTGCGGTTCCATTCGATGCCACAAAGGAGGTTGGAGAAGGAGCCCGGGTGGGAACACGGGACGGAGGTGGCCGGTGCGAGGAGGGGGGGGACACAGTGCCCGGGGCAAGGGCATCGCCCACGCAGGCAAGAGCTCAGCTCTCCCGTGGGAATTCATCCCCCAGGACGTACCTGCGCACCGGAATTGGAGAACAACAACAACAAAAGCTATTCCCCAGGAACATCCCAGGATCCTTTCTAGAATAACTCTTTCTGGGTAATGATTAAAAATTTAAAACAGGCGAACTAGTCTCTCTCAATCCCGCACCTGTCAGGCACTTGGGTTTAGCGTAAGGCTGTGTAACACAGATATTTGAAGTTTTAATCTCCAAAATAATGCCACTTCCTAGGTGAAAACCTTCTTCAGGGAGCCCCTGGGAGAGCCCTTGCTCGTGCCTTCACCAAGCAGTCCTGGCTGTCATCTAAACTGATGACAAGGACATCTATGTCAGCAGGTGACCGGTGTGATCCACATTCACTTGCCTCCCCGATTCTTCCGTAAGGCAGACCTGATGAATGCCTATTGCTTTGGAAAGTATTAGCACTTATCTCCCTTTTACAGAAAAAGTTAAGAATATCTTAAGTATTTCTTGTGACGAAATAGCAACTTGATTAAAAGCACTTCATAATCTGTTCCCAGTTTTAAAGCTGTATACGTACAAAAACCAGTGCAATATGTTTCACTCTTGAGAAAAATGTTAAATTTTCTCAGAGAGCGCAGGCAAATAAACTCCTCCTCACCCATACCATACACATATTGTTTCGGGTCTCTCCCGTGGAGCAGCATAAATACTGGATAGACCCGAAGCCTAATGCCCGTGTGGTTTTTCTCTCTGCGGAGGCTCCGGGCTGAAGCGCAGGGAGGTGGAGCAGAGCCCGATGACCGCCAGGCTCACGGCCGTGCAGATGCCCATGGACCCGAGGGTCTGCAGGGAGGAGGGCAGCAGCGAGGTGGGCAGGAGCCGCCCGCGGCGCTCGGCCATGTCCATCGTGATGGCTTCCATCTGGAAGTGCGTGCCGATGATCCCGCAGACGTGGAAAACTTGGTGGCTGTGCCCTGCAACAAAGCCAAGAGCGCTCAGCAGAACAACAAAAAAAAAAAAAAACAAAACAAACCAAACCAAAAAACCCACAAATATTCCTTGGGGCTTCGTTAAAAACACCACCGTGAGGGCTCAGCAGACCTTCTCCGCAGCGCCCGTTGCCTCCAGGCATCAGGTTTTTACATATTCATTCTACTAATTTCTGTGGCTTTTATCGCTGTGCCATCGGAGCACGGAAATCTTACTTTCCAAAACACGTCTGGCTGTAATGGAAGCGAGGGGTGTGCCGAGGAGGCGAGGGCAGGAAAACCCCAAAGTGGCCAGGACTGCCTCCAGTCTCCTCAGAGCAGTGCCCCGACACGGCACCGTGAAGCACCGCTGTGCCACAGGTGAGGTTTTGGTTTTTTTTTTTTTTTTGCATGAGAAATGAGTGCTTTGCGGTCATCTCTGAACCATTTTGGATACAGCAGGCTTCCAGCGCTGTTCCCACTTCACCTAGGCAGGTCTGCTGCGTCTTATATGTAAAACCACGGTTTGAATTTCCACCAGGGAATATGTTAGAACCCCGGGGAGTCGTGCATTAACGCGCTTTCTTCCTGAAATTCATGAGAAAACAATGCCAGCTCACCCTTTTGGCACTTACCGATGTAATCAAAGTGTCCTGGCGCAAGTCTCTCTGGCAGGTGGCTGGCGAAGATGAAGCAAGTGAGGAAGGCGAAGGCGGTGTGCTTGTAGTGGACCAGGATCGCCGCCTCCGTGCAGCTCTCCGCCGCGCACAGGTAGAACTGCAGCAGCAGAGACGTGCCCCACGCAGGGGTCCCACGCAGGGGAAAGAGGGGAACAACACGTTTCTAAAGGAATCAGCGTCGTCCCCCGAGTCCCCCCACCCCCCCGTCATCTCCAGCTGCCCAGCCCCAGGGCAGGACCCAGGGCTCCGAACAAGAGCTGGCGCCTCCGTTTTCACGCGAATCCCAGCCCCGCACTTCTTGTCCTTAGAGCTCACTGGAGCAAAATTCCCACCCCGCTCCAGTTTAGGAACTGGAAAACCTGCGGCTTTCAAAGGCAGGAACTTTCCAGCACGAGCAAAGTTTGAGCGCGGCGCTTTGAAGTGAAGGAATCTGCCTATCAATAGGTACAGGAAAAAATAACCAAATCTCTTTTCCTGCCAGAGTTTGTTTTCCTTGGGGGGGGAAAAAAAAAAAAAAAAAAAAAAAATGACTGGCATATTTTCCCAAATATTTTCAGAGTGAGATGAAGCAGCTGATATTTCCAACCCTGCAGCAAGCAAATGTGTTGGTGCTGTGAATATGGGCGGTGGGAGGCGTACCCTGTAGAAGAGAGGGATGCTGTCGAAGAGGTACGGGTACACAAAGGCCAGGGTGCGGGAAGCCTTGCTGAACCTGGGCCGCTCCACCTCCAGAAACCTAGAGAAAAAAAAAAGAGAAGCTATTTCACGTGGCCCAGTGTGGCAGATGAGGCTGAGGTAAGCGCTGGATTCAGCTTATTTGCGAGGGACTGTGAATTACAGCGGACAGGCTGCACGTTTGTCCTCCCACGATGACTGAATTCAGCCAGAGCCATGCAGTTTTTCTCTGCTGAGAGTATTAAAGCCGCGACCACCCTCAGCTGAGGTGGCTGAACCTTCCCTGGCTGCACCCTGAGCTGGGGGAGGAAGGATTTAGGGGCCACCCTCCCCTCTCCGATGCTCTGGCTCTCGCAGGTGCAGCTCTGAAAACAACCTTTTTCACACCATCTTGCCACGGCCAATTTTGCTCCTTCTGCCATTGCTCATTAGCTGCTGCCCATCAGCAGCTGGGAACAGAGCTGCTCTTTAAACAGCTGCTTCCCCTGCAGTTGTTGTTAACTGAGTTTTCACTCTTGGTTTTGAATCCAAGCTTTCCAAGCACGGCGATCAGGGAGAATACATCTGCCTTGGCTCGGCAGGCTTTGTAGGTAATGCAGCGTTCAGGCTGCGATTGTCACTGTTTGTTAATTAAGCTGTATTGCAGCTTATGCCTGAAATGCACGAAATGTCGCAGCAGCCTTCTTTTTTACACCCCGCCGAGACTTCGCCAGTGTCATTTCAGAGAACGCATGCGGAGAGTTACCGAAATCACAAACTAAATTAATTAAACAAGTTACTTTTTCATGACATCACCGTTATAACGGAAGCAGAAGCCTGTTGGTTATAATCGCACCGTATATGAGGAGGGAAGCGTATGTCTGGACGGGGAATAATATTCTGCATTCTGTTCCCCAGGAAATCACGCTGCTGAAAAGTAGGACGTACTTCATAGCTGAAATCACAACATAATTGACCGCCCATGTTCCCCACCCCCGCCCCTCCAAAAAAAAAAAAAAACATCATAAAACCCGGAGCTGGGTGGCAAGCCCTGTGCCCAGCCCCGTGCCTGCTCTTGCTGTGTGGGGAACACAACTCAAACGAAACGTGGAGGCAGGGAGCCTCAAAGAAGCCGGCCCCCCGGCCACCCTGCTCCGCGCAGCATCTCCTCCCGCCCGCAGCGGGACCGGCGCGGGCAACGCACCCCACCCCGACCCCCGCCCCTCCGGCCGCGGGGGGCTTAGGGGGACAGTGGGGTGGGTGTCACGATGCTCCCCACCCCGAGGAGGGCTCCAGCAGCGAGCCCATCCCCCTGCCCTCCCGCCGCAGCCGCGGGAGCTCCAGGCCAGGAACAAAAAGCCTCTCCCTCCGATGCTTCCCTGCTGGGAAAAAAACAACTTTTATAGGGTTTTAGCCCCGGGTGGAAACGAGGAGGTTAACTGGAGCAGAGTTACAGCAGCTCTACCCGCAAAGCAGAAGGGCTCTATCAATACGATCCAAAATACGGGTTGAAACCCCAACAATTCAATTTATGCTCAAGAACCAGGGCTCCTCCTCCGTTTGGCTGTCCACCAGGGCTTGTAGCTTGCTCAGAAGACATCACGATGAGGCGGAAGGTGCCTCCTGCTCTGTTTTCTCTCCCATTTCTGCACGATTCCTGCTGTATTTTCCTACCGTGGCTTCACCCGCCCGGTGCTGCGCTCCCACCCTGCCCACCCGCCGCTGCTCGCTGCCGCGCTCACCCTTACCACGCACCTTCCCACTGCTTCGGCCACGTGCCGACCCAACCTGAGCTCCTCTGTTGCCAAAACTGAGCCCCCGTATCGCAGCCCGGGCTCACGGTGACCTGAGGACAGTGCCGGAGTCACAGAGGACAACGTGAGATGTACCAGAGCTCAAACGCACCCTGTTCTCAGCGTGAAAAGCCCATACAGGTTATTCTGCTTTCGCAGGGATGTCTGCAGGGAGATGCCAAATCTTCCAGCATGAAAGAAACCTTTTATGCGGCTGCACCGGGGAGGGGATGCAGTCGGACGCTATTTCAGTGTGACAGGGGTATCTAGTGTCACGGAAAGGACAAACACACCTATTTCAGCCTGTCTGCATGTGCTTCCCTCTCTGGCAATCCAGTGTTCCTAGGGCACAGGATGCAAAAAAAAAAAAAAAAAAAAAACCCACCAAACAAAAAGTCTTACTGTTGACTCATCAACCAGCCACCTAGGACTGGAAAATTTTCCTGAGAGGTGGCTGGAGTTTGGTGCAGCAGCCTTTCTTCGCGTCCCTGCCTTCATCACGTCGCTGCATCCTCCTCTGCATCGCCCGGCACTCCCGCTGCCCTTCCCGCAAGAGGCTGAGCGTACTCTGCCGCGGTGCTGGGTCGCGGTGCGGAGGCTCAGCACCCCTTCCCTCGGCTGAGCCCCTCCGAAACGACCAGCCGCTCTTGCTCACCGCTCTCTCCTCGGGTGACCCCCCCCCAGTCCCCGGCAGTGCCACGGGCGCCCAGGGCCACCGGTAGCCACGGACCCCCCCCCCCGACTCCTCGAGGGAGCCCTGCCCAGGGTGCGGAGCCGGTGCTGAGCCCTCGGCGAGCCGGGCAGGAGCCGGAATGCCCGGGCAGGTCCCCTCCGAGCACACCCAGCTCGGAAGCATCACCTCCCGTTGCACAATTCCGTTTCGGGTCCGCTCCCGCCCAAACCTCCCGCCTCGGAGGGACGTTTTGGCTGCTGGGACTCAGCCGGGTGAGCAGCGGTGGGAAACGGGGTGACCCGGGCGCCGGTGGCCTCGGGGGGTGGGGGGGTGTCTCAGGGGGGTCTCCCCATCCCCAACCCACCGGGTGCAAGCCCGGCACAAGCCGCTTATAGAAGCACCGTGTAGCAGAGGCGGGTGTTTTTCACATACCTGTACTTACAGTTTTGTAGTAGAGAGATGCTGGCAATTAAGTTTGTGGATCAAAATTATGATCTTTTTTAAACATTCCAAATTGATCTGGCACTGATCTCAAGTTGCTGGTATTTCCTAAGTGTTATCTTCAAGCGGTAAGTACTAGGATTAGCACCTGGTCAGTGAGCTTCGTTTGCTAAGCCCATCTAATGAGACAATAAAGAGACGCACAAGACAAAAATAAGAGAGGGGAAAAGAGACAAAGAGAAAGAAATGAGGAATATCAGGAAAAAATACCAAGCCCAAACTGGCATCATCCACCGAGTGAGCCAAGAGAGATCCTTGAGTTTGCAGTGCGGCTCAGGAACGCCAAGGACAGGTCCAAATCTTCCACCCCAGGGAGTTACTCCGGTGAGAAACCCACAGACCAAAAGGCGAGTAAATCCTCCCGCACACAGGAGAAAAGTAAATGAGCCAAATTTGCAGGATCCGTCAGGAATATCGGGAGCTTAGCGCTCTCCCTGTGGGGAAGATGGGAGCTGTGACGAGAGCCAGCCGGGCACCGTGATTTTTTTTCCTGCCGTGCTTGCCAGGACCTGGGAGCATCCTCCTCCCGGCCGAGGCAGCAGCGACAAAACACAGCCCTGTGCCCGGGGAGGGTCTGGGGGGAGCACAGCAACCGGGGAGGAAAGGACCCCCAGGGTTCTGTGATGCTGTGACAAGCCAAAGCCATCCCGAAATACAAAACCACCCCAGGATAGAAGGAGGGAATAACGCCAGATGATTCACGCCGCTTGCGAGAACGGGGATTGGACGTTTTGCCAAGCAAACTGGCTGTCGTCGCAGTGACGGACACAGGAGTGCTTCACAAACACAGCCTTCAGGGAGGGAGGTATCTACCCCGAATTAAACAAAACCCAATCCAGCTAGAGCTCTAGCACGGCATGTATCGCTGGAAATCAGCCAAGGAGTTTAGACCTTTGAGTTATTCCAAACAAACTGATGCCATTCAGGAGCAAAACGCCGCGCACGCAATGCTGCTCATGCTTCAAGAATTACGCAACCGCCCGCGAGAATGTTGAGGTTCCTCCTCTGCAAATCTGTTATACGCACACAGAAACACTCGCACGGGTAGAAACCCGCGTAGATACACACACAGAAACCCGCGGACACCTACAGCGCTCGGGCTGACACGTGCTGTTGGGAGGCCCACGCTCATGTTTAAACCTAAGCACATGCTTCAACGCTGGGGGTCCTGGGGCCCACCCCTTTTTGCAGGTTATGTTAGAAAACCAACAGCCCAAGCAAGGTGCTGGAGGCGGGTGTCTTCCTGCCGGGCGTGCCCCCCTACAAAATTACCTTCGGAACTTTCAAAAATTAAAGCTAACTTCGATTGTTTCGCATTTTTGAGCATCAGACTCTCCCAGTGCCCACATGCAACACGCTTCCCAAACCAAAAGTCCTGTTCTTCCCCTTCCTGAGCTTAAGACTCCTATTGTCACAGTACGGCCTGTAATGGAAAAGCTTTATTAATGATACTGATTAATGATTATGCTGTAGCAACCACGGCAGATAAAGCAGCAGCTCACCTGGAATAGCAGGACAGACCGGTGCTGACGACGGTGTTGAACACAGCGATGGGGACGTAGCAGTGGTGGAAAGTGCTGTCGAGCCATTCTGCTGGGAAGATGTACGCCGAGTACGCCAGCGCCGAGCCTGGAGGTACCGGAGGGACCCGCTTAGTTCCAGGACCCTCAGCACCCTCCCGGGCGCAGCTGTGAGCGGGCGCTGGGTGCCCTCGGGGAAGGGAGCTGTGGATTCAGGTGGAGGAGCCAAGGGGAGCACGAGGCAGACACCCCCCTTCCCAGTGCCTGCTGGCACCTTTCCGTGAGGAGATGGGGGTGGGATGTGCCCCACAAAGCCCCCGGCTGCTGCTGCCCACCCTCGGCTTGCCCCCTGCCACCGACTTCACTGACAGAATTTGTCTTTAATGTGCTTTTTTTTTTTTTTTTTTTCCCCCCATCTTATTCTATTTACCACAAATCCCCAAGAGCATCAGGCAACCAGGCCTCTCTCCCAGGGCTGCCCGACTTCACTGACAGCATTTATCTTTAATATGCTTTTTTTTTTATTATCCCCTTACTCTACTAGAAGCCCCGAAGAGTGTCACGCAGCCAGGCCTCCATCCCAGGGCTGCCCGGTACAAAACCCAGCCCCCAAATTATTATTTGCGGCGGTGTCAGAGATGCTTCACGGTCCCTCCCAAGCACCAAGCTGCAGGGAGGAGGAAGAGGGGTAGCGACTACACACAAGCAGCCGCTGTTTCTGCTCATCCCGTCTGAGCACCCGGGGTTCATCCCCCTCCCTGGTACCATCCTGTGCTCCCCCCCCCCTCCCCGGGGAGCGCTGGGGACCAGCACCCGGTGAAGCCTCTGCGGCCGTGCGTGTCCTTACCCAAGCTGTACATGCTGAGAGCCGCGTAATCGAAGAAGTAGCAGATGTGCCGGGCGCGGGTGGACATGGTGCTGAAGGTGTGGGCGCAGCTGGAGGCGAGGGGGTAGATGCAGCAGGTCAGCAGGTAGGCGAGGAGGGGCCAGGCGTGGGGGTCCTCCTGGCCCCCCGGCCCCCGCAGCCGCCCCACCAGGGTCCACACGAAGTACCTGCGAGGAGGAGGAAGGTGAGCGTCGCACCCTTGGGTGCCCCCCATCCTCGCTCCCCCCAGCTTTGCTCCCACCACGGAGAGCCACCACCTCCTCTTGCGGATGCTGGGCACGGTACCTACCAAGCGGGCACAAAATGAGTCCAGATGTTGAGGGTCTCGTTCGTCATTTGGAAGACGCTGAGGAGGCAGTCGGCTGCCGAGCTGCTGGGGGGGCGATACCCGAAGAGGATCCCCTGTTCCTGGTACCCCTGCAAGGCAAGGACCGGCACTGGTGGCCGTCGGGGGAGAAGGAAGGACAAATCGGAGGAGAAGGAAGGACAAATCGGAGGAAAAGGAAGGACAAATCGGAGGAGAAGGAAGGACAAATCGGAGGAGAAAGAAGGACAAATCGGAGGAGAAGGAAGGACAAATCAGAAGAAAAGGAAGGACAAATCAGAGGAAAAGGAAAGACAAATCGGAGGAGAAGGAAGGACAAATCGGAGGAGAAAGAAGGACAAATCAGAAGAAAAGGAAGGACAAATCGGAGGAGAAGGAAGGACAAATCGGAGGAGAAGGAAGGACAAATCGGAGGAGAAGGAAGGACAAATCAGAGAAGGAAGGACAAATCAGAGGAGAAGGAAGGACAAATCGGAGGAGAAGGAAGGACAAATCGGAGGAGAAGGAAGGACAAATCAGAGAAGGAAGGACAAATCGGAGGAGAAGGAAGGACAAATCGGAGGAGAAAGGACAAATCAGAGGAGAAGGAAGGACAAATCGGAGGAGAAGGAAGGACAAATCAGAGGAGAAGGAAGGACAAATCAGAGAAGGAAGGACAAATCGGAGGAGAAGAAAGGACAAATCGGAGGAGAAGGAAGGACAAATCAGAAGAAAAGGAAGGAGAAATTGGAGGAGAAGGAAGGACAAATCGGAGGAGAAGGAAGGACAAATTGGAGGAGAAGGAAGGACAAATCAGAAGAAAAGGAAGGACAAATCGGAGGAGAAGGAAGGACAAATCGGAGGAGAAGGAAGGACAAATCGGAGAAGGAAGGACAAATCGGAGAAGGAAGGACAAATCAGAAGAAAAGGAAGGACAAATCAGAGGAGAAG
Organism: Tyto alba; assembly: GCF_018691265.1. Lineage (NCBI taxonomy): Eukaryota > Metazoa > Chordata > Aves > Strigiformes > Tytonidae > Tyto > Tyto alba. The sequence goes on from NW_024881317.1 coordinate 1,523,868, forward strand.
GAAGGACAAATTGGAGGAGAAGGAAGGACAAATCAGAAGAAAAGGAAGGACAAATCGGAGGAGAAGGAAGGACAAATCGGAGGAGAAGGAAGGACAAATCGGAGGAGAAGGAAGGACAAATCGGAGGAGAAGGAAGGAAGGTTGCTGGAAGGATGGTGCCCGTGATTCAGGACCCAGGACTGTGGGACCGAGCGCTGCTTGGGGCAGGGGGGGGGGCGGCCACCCCAGCACGCTGCTCCCGCTTGTCACCTCCCCAAACCCCACCGAGCCTCGGGCATAGGGAAGAAAAACTCCTCTCTGACCTTGGGCACTTGGTTGATGCTGAGCAGCCGGGGTAACTTGAGGCTCAGCATCGTGCAGGTCGGGGTTGAGGCTCTGAGGGACGTTTTTTGGCTCGGGACGAGCCCCGGCGATGCCTCACACCCGGCCTGGCCGCATCTCACCCCCCGCTGGGGCAGCGATGGGCCGGGGCTGTCCCGTGGTGGCCGCAGCGATGCTCAGGACGGGGTGGCCCTGGGGGAGACAGGAGTTTGTGGGGAGGTGGCACAGTGTCCGTCCCCCCCCCGGGTGGGGTCCCAAACCCACAGGTGGCAAAGGCTTACGGGGTGGGTGGGGGGGGCTCCTGTGGCACGGGGAGGGGAGACAGCACCCACCCCTGGCGAGGATTTTGGGATCCCTCCCTCCCACCCACACCCGAAAGGGGCAGGGGGAGTTGGACAGTGCATCCTTGGGCCCTCCACTCAGAGGGACTGAAACTCCCCGTTACCACCCCAAAAGAGCCGGGGGTGGCGTGGGAACAGGCCCCACACCCCCAGAGCATCCCGAGGTCACACAGAAAGCCCCGGGCACGGGCTGGGAGGGCTGCAGGGTGCAGGCAGGTCCCCTCGGGGGGGGGGGACACTCAGGGTCCCAGGCTGGCTCCTTTCTCCCCGCCGAGCATCCCAATCCCTCCAGCCCCAGCGTCTCCATCTCTTACCCGCCGGTGGCTTTGGCAGCGCCGCCTCTCCCCGCTCCACCTCCGCTGCTCGGCTGTGAAATAAAGGTGAGAAAAAGAAATGATCATCTGCTGCAAGGGACAGCCTGGCCCCGGGGGGAAACTGGGCGAGAAGGGAGCCCAAGGCTCGGCTTGTGAGCTCAGCCTGAGAGCTGCTCCCTGGCTGGTGTTTCAGCTGCCCCAGCCACCCCATCACTTCACACCGGGGCACGGCGAGCTTCAGCCCTCAGCACACGTTGCCGGCGGCTTGCCAGCCCCAAATAAAACCCTTTTCCCGGCCTTACCCTTCGTTCTTCCTGTGCTCTTCCTCCCCGCCCGGACTCTACCTCTCTGCCCGGCCAAGCAGCTCCGGTGAAAACCAACACAGGCAAAGCGCCGTGGGTCACCGTGCATGGGGAGTGCCCGGAGAGAGGGAGGTGGCTGGGAGGTGGTTAACAGAAGGGAAAAATTTAACGAGGCAAGAGAGCAATAAACCCGACATAAAATAAAATTGGCGATGCCTTTAGTTAAAGATTAGACTTAAACCGGGAGCTTTTTCTTGGCGGTCGTGCTACAGGTGGCTTTGCCTCAAATCTACGAGGAGCCTGCAGCACCCCCCCACCCAGTGATCCCCTCGGTATTCCTGTACTTTTCCAAGGTGGAAAAGGGACCTGAATGCTGAGGTGGCCTCCGGAGCTTGGGGACGCAGCTGGAGGGCAGGGAGCCGAGGGCAGGGAGCCGTTTGATTATTTGCATGCTCCAGAACTAAAGGGCAGCCTGGCCCAGAGCTCTGCCTTTGCCACCTCTGATAGAAACACAAATGAGGGCGATGATGGGATGGAACAAAAAAGAATGTCTTCTGCCTCGGTGAAGCCCCAGGAGCTCTCTCCTCAGAGCCACGCCGCGGGGAGCAGGAGCCCCGGATTTGCAAAGAGCCCTCGCCCAGGACCCCCGAGCTGGGTGCTCCCAGGTGCAACCCACGCCTAAAGTGGGGAGCTGGTGTCCCCCCCCCACACACACACCCCGCAGCGGGCTGCCTCCGCCGAAGGACGTGGGAGGCACCAGGCCCAGGCTTAACGAAGAACTTGTATTTTTAAGAGCCAAATGAGTCACCGGAGCTGCGGGGCGCAGCAGCAGCCTGGGCACACCCTGCAGTCCCGTGTTTTCCTCCTCCTTCGGCTGATTTTTTTTCCACCCGGGGAGCCGGCGCTCCCGTGGCAGCGGCGTGGGTCGAGGGACGGGGGCACGGCGCAGCCGTGACCTCTGCGAACGTGACCTTTGCAAACAGCAGCTTCCAAACCCTGCAGGCTCACCCAGCTGGCTTCAAACACACCTCTTCCTCCTCCTCCTCCTCCGTGCACAAAGCCCCGTGGGGATGTTGGGCACCGCAGGCTGCAGGTCCAGCCCAGGAGACTTTGGTTTGGGCCAAGTTCACCCGGGGAAGGTTCCTGCCTGGCACCGGCTTTCCCCGTTAAAGGCTGCGGTTTGTCGCTGCTGAGAGGAGCCCTGTCGTGTCCCCTGTCACCCTGTCACCCCATTACCCTGTCGTGTCCCCTGTCACCCCATCACCCTGGCGCCCTGACCCCCTCCCTCCGATGCGTGTCCGGACCTGGCTCCAGCGAGCGCGGAGCCTGGCTGCGGCAGGTATCCCATGGCACAGCTCTCCCCGCCAGCAGCCAGCGTCTTTCAGTGGAGGGAACAAATATTTTAGCTGTTAATTATTAACTTTTATGACTTTCTTACGGCGGCGCAAGGAGAGAGGCTAGTTTGAAGTGCACAGCTAGAGGCTGCGCTGCTTTGAGCGCTCGGCACCGGCGTCAGCAGCACAGGACATGCCAAGACCTTTTCCAGCAGAACAACAGAGGCTTTGTAGGAGGTTGTTATTGCTGCGGGTGGCTGCTGGTATCTGAGACGAGCAGGCAGCTCCGAGCACACGCAGCAGCTTAGGGCTTTCCGATCATCGCTGCGTCTGGGGCACGTGTTGGAGCTCTTTGCCAGACCCGGCGCTTTCATCCATCCTCCTCGGGGGGACGGCCGCGTCTCCGCGCCCCGTCCCGCTCCCCAAACGCTCCCGAGGGAAACTTTCATCAATTCCCCAAACCGCCAGCCACGAGCTGCCGGGCCCGCCGCACCGTCCCCAGTCACACCCGGCTCCTTCCCACCTTCGTCTTTCCGCGGCGCGCGTGAGAATCTCCCAACCTCCCGGCGCGGACCCACGGGCGAGCTCACGCCGTGCGAATCCTCAGCCTCCCTGGGGCAGCGTGAAAAGCAGCAAGGCAAAAAATGACACGGGGTTGTAGGGTAGGGAAGTGGGGGGCGGCGGGGAGGGGGGGGGGGGTGTGGGGGATAAAACAGAGCAGCCGGTACTTACGACGCTGCTCCCGGGAGCGGGGCTGGGTCGGATGCTGCGTTATCGCCGGCGCTGGCTCCGGGCGCCCGTATTACTCATCTGTGTACAAACACAACCCACATGGCCAAGCCACGCTGGAAGCCTGGCCGGGGCGTAGGCAGGCGAGCAAGCGGGCTGGGGCAGGTTTGCCAAAGCTGGCAGCCCGGCAGAAAAAGCAACGAGGCTTTGCCGAAATCCCAGTTTGCTGCCAGCACCCGGCGGGAAGGTCCCCGCAGCCCGGCTGGGCTCGGGGCGGGGGGAAGGACGCGGAGGAGGTCAAGCCCCGTCGGCTGCTTTCCCAGATTAGGAGCAAATTAATTCTGGCTCGTCTTTTAGTGGAACAGGAAAAAGGCAACAAAATAAAACCGGAAATAACTGCGGCCAAACGCTCTCAGATCGTGCTCTGGATTAGCTTCAGCCGGGCTGCGAGGAAGTGGAATAAGGGCAGGAAAAAATATTAACTCACAGACCTCCCTGTGCATCTTCAGCTCCCCAGTCCCTCTGCTCTAGCACCGGAAAACACCCCAAACTTGCTTAACTGTCTCCAAGGAGACTGTAAAGTTAAAACCCTCCTGTAGACGAAGCGGGAGGTGCTGCCAAACTGGAGAGATTTGGGACATGGTTCCCGGGTGGCCGAGGACGGCAGCCGGCCGGGGACGGGGTCCCCTCGGCCACCGCGGAGCAGGACCCGCCGGCTCCCCCCACGCCTGTGCCAGCGGCGAAACCCAGCGCGTTTCCCCTTCTCCTCCCCGATAAAGCCTCTATTTTTACCGCAGCCGTTGGCAAAGGTGTTTCCCAACACTCGAATCGAGCGGTGGGTTGAGGACCGCGGGGCGCTGGCGAGGGATGCGCGGGCGCTGCTGCCGGGTTATCGAGTAGCTGGGAGGCGTGGAGCCAGGCGTAGGGCACACCAGCAATAAGGGTCACTCGAAATCAGGGCCGGGGCGTGTGCGGGCGCTGTCCCCGCGGTTTAATCGCAAGGGAAAGGCTCATGAGAGCCCTTGCTGGGTGTAAGCGCGTTAACCCCCCCCTGCCCGCGCCGCAGCACGGCTTTCCCCTCAGACAGCGCCTTCCCGGGGTTCTGGGATCTCCCTCCGGGTGCCATTCCCCCCCCCCAACACACACACCCACCCTGTGAGCGATGCCCCGGCGCTGAGCTCGTGCCCGTTTCCCCATGCCGGGGCCTTGCTGGCTGCCCCACCGCTGGGAGGGTGCACGGGGGATTTGCACCAGCTCCGCTACCGGATTCCTCAACCCCCCCCTTTGCAGAGAGCCACATCCCACCAGCAAAACCCAAACCCCGGGGGCCAGGCCCTCGAAACTCATCTCCCCGGGAGCAAACAGGAGCTCGGGGGACGAGCCAGGGATGCGGGATGGGTGGGCGCTGGCGGAAGCCGATGCTCGGTTTATAAACAGCCCTTTTGTGTGGACGAGGAAAGTGGAGGCGTCCCCGGGGCTCTGCAAGGAAGGCGATTTCATCACGGAGCTCCCGGGCGGAGGAGCTGTGTCGTGGATAACCGGGCGCCTCTGGGTCACCGGCAGCTTTTTCCCCCTTTGCCGGCAAATTGGCACAAAAATCAGGATTTGCTTTGCGGGCAGGGCCGGGCTGGGCACCCGGCAGGGCAGGGGCCAGCTCGGCTCCCGGGGGAGGTTGTCACTGACTTCATCCCCCCCCGGCCCCCGGCCCCGCAGGGCTACGGGCCAGGAGAGCGGCGAGCAGGAGGCAAACGCTGCCTCTCTGCCCTCCGTTTGCTTTTGGCATTGAGCGTGTGTTTTAAACCATCTCCTGGGCTCTTTTTTTTTTTTCCTCCAAACCATTGCCCGCAGAGACCGAGATGCAGATTTACTCTGCTTACCCCTCCGCCTACCTGGGTTTATGAGCTGCAGCTGGTCAAATGAGCTGGAAAGGGTAAAGTCTGCTGCTGCACCGTAATAAAACCGCAAAAAACTTTAAAATGACTCCTGGTTGGTTTTATGCGATCATTGACACGAGCCCATCAAGTAATCCAGCCGGCGGCTCATGCCCCGGCACCAGCTCTGCCTGGCAGCGGCCGGGGGGAGATTTTGTACCCCAATACTTCCACCCCAGCTTTGGGGGCACGACCTCCAGCCCGAGGCGGGACTCTCTTCCCAGCACCGTGCCCGTGTACAAGCCACCCGGGAAGCCCCGTGGTCCCAAACCCAGCGTCTCCAGCGCCTGCAAAAAGGCTGTGCCAGCCCCGCGGTGCCTCCCCAGCAACTGGTGCAACGAGCTCCAAACTTCCCAGCACCGAGTGGCTGAACCCCAGCTACAGTTTTTTTTTTTTTGGTTTGTTTTGTTTTGGTTCTTTTTTTTGGTTGGTTTTTGTTTGGTTTTTTTTTTGTTTGTTTGTTTGGTTTGGTTTTTTTTGTTTGTTTTTTTTTTTTTTTTTCCCCAGCAAAATAGGAATTGAGCTGAAATACAACAGTGTGAGCAGGACATCCCAGGGGTCTGGAAAACCAGCAAAGAGCATGAAGCAGCCGAGAGCTTTTGCTGGCTCTTGTTCCTGGGGTTAAAGCACTGGGAAAAGGCTCCTTGCAGTGGGGAAACTCCCGGCTGTGCAGCTCAGCTTTACCCAGGACGATGAGCTCTGGGGAAAAGCCAGCACAGCACCAAGGCAAGGGTGCTGCTGGAGCACCCCCCCCGCCTCCGGCGAAGGGTGCAGCCCCGAATCCCGTGGGGCTGACGCGCGGGGGGGCCCTGCAGCGGGGCGAATTCCCCGGGCAGCTCTAACGGGGGGAGCTGGAGGTGCTGAGCTCAGCGTCCCGCCCGCCCTCCCCGAGCCTCGCCGCCCGCCCGCGTTTGCGTTTAAATTTTTTTACTTTTTTCAAAAAAATTTAAATGTAAACCAGCATTGGAGCGTTGGCCAGATCCTGCCGTCCTGCTCCGTCGTTAATGGCGAACGGTGTGAGCTGAGCGTGGGTGGGTGCAGGGAGCCCCCGCTGATTTGGGGGGGGGTCACAGGGATTCTCAGTGCGTGTTGTGGGCAAGGAGCCCCCACGGGAAAGCCCCAGACAGGGCGCCCAGTGCAGGTTTGGGGGGGGGTGGTGGTGGGGGGTGCAGCTTGGCCCAACTGCTGGGAACTGGGGGGGGCTGAGTGGTGCCAGCGGAGACCCCCCCCCCCCCCAGCTTGGGGACGGGGACAGCGCTGGCTCCGCCACCGCTTTGCCACCAGCAAGGAACTGGGGAGAACTGGGCGCCCCTGTACATCATCCGTCCCCCCAGCTGTGCACATCCACCTCCCGGGCACCCCCCCCCCCCAGATGTGCCCCCAGATGTTCCACCCACAGCTGTGACCACCCCCCGCAGCCCCGGCGGGGCCTGGGGACAGTCACCACCCGAGGGGACGGGGATGTGGGTGCCAGCTCTCACCTTTCCCCCCTCCCTGGTGTCACAGCTCATGGGTCCCGGCTGCATCCCGCCGCCGCCCAGGTCTGACACACGTGGAGCGATGGCAACGTGCTTTAAATAAAAAAAAAATTCTTTAAATTAACCGGAGAGTCCGGGCGCAGGCTTTCCCAAAATTTCTATCGAGGGGTGAAGACCAAGCGTGGGAAGGGTTTCCCCCCCCCAACCCCCAAAAAATGTCCAAGCACATGAAAGCCATTGCACAGGGGGGGGACTGGGAAGCATCCCTGGCCCCGCGGCTGTCAGGAGCTGCAGGTGGGGCTCGGCACACAATTCCCCCCCAGTGCCAGGGGCAATCCCTTGAGATGTCTCACCCCTCCCCTGCCCAAAGCCGTGGCCCCACCAGCACCCCCAAACCCCCAGGGCCAGTGCTGAGCCTTCATGTCGGATCCGGGGAGGGAGGAGGGGGAGGTCACCGTGGCCAGAGGGAGCCTGGTGTCCCGCTGTCCTCGCCAAGGGCAGCGCCGGCTCATCCCTCCCACCCCGGGCAGGTCACCCAGGGGGGAGCCTCCAACCGTGGGACCCGAACCCCGCCAGCCCCGCTGCTCCTCGCGGGAGGTGCGAAGGGAGAAGTGGTTAATATTTAATCCAGCCCTAAGCCTGCACGTTTAATCACGCACGTCTCATTCCTCGCCGTGTTCTTCACGCTCTACCTCAAGCGCCGCCTCTTCGGTGCCCCCCCCCCACCACCACCACCACCACGGGGCCTGATCCTGCCGTGCCCAGCGCCGGGCAGCGCAGCACGGAGGGGATGCCCACGGAGGACGAGGGGTCCCACTGTGTCCTCTTTGCAGCCGGCGTCGGCGCCGGGCACAGCCACCAACACGGGACGACTCACGAGGTGACAATTCTGCTGATCAGTCAGGGTTGGGTTTTATTTGTTTGTTTGGGTTTTTTTGTTGTTTTTTTTGTTGTTTTTTTTTTTTTCCCCATAAAAGGGTGTCCATCACCAATGAAGTTAGCTGGTGCGAGCCGGAGCTGTGCTAAATAAAGACAATCGGTTGTTCCAGACCTTGGGCTGGTTTGTAGCAAAGCGGAGCTGAGCTTGTGATGCGCCGGCCTTGCAGAATTGCAAAATGTCTGTAGGTGACCCGGGGGCTGCGGCGGGTCCCACAGCCCCCAGTTTCCACGGGTGTTCCTCCCAGTGGGACCACAGTCAGGGCCGCGAAAGGCTTTGCAGAAATCACGGCTGATAAAAGGGCTGGGGGTGTAAAAGGAGGAGGCACTCGCAAGCTGAGCGGGATCCCTGCCTTACCCCCTGCTGCAACGGGCAGGGAAAGCTGGGGTGAGAGTGGCTGGGGGTTTTGCTACGGGATGGGGTCGCTCCAGCACTCAAAAAAAAAAAAAAAACCCCAACACTTTAGAAAAGTCTAAATTCATCCTAAAAAAAAAAAAAAAAAAAAATGAACAGCAGCAGTTCTCCCCTCCTGCATCCCAGCGGAGACCCCCGCGGCTGGAAAGCGATGGGGGGAGCACTGAGGTGGCCGAGCCTGGGTGGAAAAAAATAAAAAAAAAAAGGGGGAGTCTGGCCAAAATCACCACCCCCGGCACATCCATGGGCAGCGAGCGGGACCCCCTGGCCCCCCCCCCGGCTCCAGACACAGCCCAGCTCATGCAACACATTCCTGGCTCCAGCCTGCCTTAATTAATATTTTTAATTATAACATGAAGATGCTGGCACGCTCTGCTCACAGGGCGTGCGAGATGGAGGGACACCAGTGCTGACACCGCTGTTAAAATTTTGGAGGACGCGGGGGTACGGCAGCCGGGATGCTGCGGCGGGAGAGCGGCTGCGGCAAACCAGCGGGGACTCCGTGGGGAAAATCCCCCCCGGCCCTTCCTCTCCAGCCCTGGCACAAGAACCCAGCCCCAAATGTAAACCCGCGTTTGGAAAGTGCTTCCTCACACCCTCCTCCTCCTCCTCACTTCCCCGGAGTTTCAGGCGGCCTCGCTCCGCAGAAGCCGGGCCCAGCGCATTTCAGAGAGCAATACTCAGTATAAATATTTAATTCTCTCTAAGCAGCTCATCTCTTGCTTAAGCGCCCAGCAGCCAGCCCGCCCCGCGGTCCCCGGGCCGAGGGAAATGGCATTTACCGCCAGCTGCTTCTGCTGACATTTGATTGTTCAAACAAGGCCCAGGGAAAACAAAAAAGCTACAGTGGAACATCAGAGCGCTTCGTAAGATCCAGCCAAGTCCCGCGAGCGCTTGGGATAAAGACGGGATTTCAATAAAAAGGCTCTTTATCATCAAATTAATGGGTTAGTATTCTCCGCCCAAGCGATGCCATTTGGATCTTCTTTTTTTTTCCCCCACCCCTCCCAGCAACCAGCTTTGCAAAAATAAGTCTCTTTAGATGCTTCCCGCACACAAGGGGCTGAAGATGCTGCTCGGCGCCTGCGCAAGCCTCTTCCTGAGCACCCTCGAAGCCTCTTTTCACACCCAGAAAGGTTCGGCCAAGATTTCGCTCGCCAAGAGGCGCCTGGGCCCCCAGGGAAATGTGTCCGTGCCCCGTTTACACCTCACAGGGCAGGTAAAGAAGCTGCCGCCTCCTTCGCTGGGCAGGGAAGCCGCATCCCGCATCAGCGCCGGCCCTCGTGTCTCCTCCTCGGGGCGACGAAGTCCTGGGAGCACGAGGACTCCATGTAGAAGAGAGTGCTGCGAGGCCATCAGAGTGGGCTGAGAAACGGGGCCAACAATTTTAGGGCAGCGTTTCCCCCGACCGAGACGGGCCAGGAGACACGGGAGGCGAGGGATGGAGCCGCAGCAGGGCGGGGAGGCTGGACGCGGAGCATTTTCCCCCTTGCAAATACTATTAGTCCGGACTAATCTGTGAAAACAACCGAAAAAAAAAAAAAAAAAAAAATGACAAGGAGACATCTCGCCTTCACCACCGCCAAGAGCAGGACGCGGTACCAGCAGCTGCGCAGGCTGAGGGCAAGAGCAGAACCTTGTGTGCGTGAGGCCGGGCTGGTGCCCTTGTTTCTTTGCACACTTACCCTCCAGCAGCCCGACGGCCCTGCGATCAGCCATCAAAAATGTCCCACTGTCCCACCCCCCCCCCCCCCCCCGGCGAGCCCCCAGCCTGCCCGAGGACACCGAGGACTAAAGCGCTGGTCGGCGCGCTCCCGGCACCCAGGGCTTGCCAGCTCCCGGCCCTCGGGAGGAGCAGGAAAGCCCCCGGGGCCAGGTGGAGGAGCAAAAAAACCGATGCGCAGGACCCGCTGGGTGCTGACCCCTTCCAAACCACGGCGCCCTCCTCTCCTCCGAGCTGGGAAAAGCGCCGAGGCAGCCGCCAGCCAGCAGCAGGAACCCTCTGCTCCCCGGCGGCTCTCGCCGTCCGCCCGGAGCGCTGCGTCCGTCTTCGCTTCAAGCCCACGGGAGCTACCGGGCGAATCGCTCGGAGATTGGAAAATTCGACAGGACGAGCTCTCGAAACGTTTACCCCCCCCCCCCCCGAAAGGTCCCGCGCCGGGGGAGTGCCAGGACATTTGCCCTTCGCCCTTGCAAAACTCCACCTTGGTGAGCGGGCCGAAACGCTGAGCGTCTGGCCTTTAAATAGCTCCTGCCGTTTTTGGAAGAGATTAGCAAAGTATAGAAGGAGCTATTTAACATTCAGGAAGCGCAACGCATCCCTGGGAGTTATCAGTCACTCCAGGCAGATGGGAAATGTATCTCCTTTCACCACAAACTGAGCAGCGAACATTCAAATCCATCACCAAGACAACATATTTCAATCCACTCCGGTTTTCAATTCGTACGTTTTTAACTAACCGCTAAGTAACGAAAAATCCGTTTGTTTGTTTTTTTTTTTTTTTTTCACCCCAGCGGCTGGGAGACGGTCCTGGAGCCTCTGCCCAGCTGCGGAAGATGCGCTCTGTGCTTTTCAGTCACGCAAAATGATTCCCCACCGGGTCGGACGGGGGGTCCTGGGTGTCCCGGCCGAGGCGGCACCGGCGTCCCAGCGGCCCTGCCCCGGTGTGCCGGCGCTTCAGGCACCGAGTGGCTGAGACAGAGGCCACCTCCATCCCGACTTTGGGGAGCGGGGAATTTTGATCGAACTCGCATCTTTTTAGCGGAAAACTGGAGAGTGCTGTGCTTCCTGCGCCTTACAGGCAAGCTCAGCTGACTGCCAGGCTAGCTTTTAGCGACCAGTCAGTTAAAACTGTGATTTAACAAAACTCAGAGAAATTCGAAATGCTGAAATAACTCACACCCGCGATATACTGCGTGAACTCTACTCCAGCAGACAGAGATTATAGATCTGTGGTCCTTACCTCAAATCAGCAAACTCCTGAATTGTTGAAAATAAGCATTTTCCGTCTTCCTTAGGATAAAACCCTTCCAGAATACCCTAAAAAGAGACGCCTCAAATCCGCCAAGGCGACTGCTCGCCAGGGCTCATCTGCAACCACACGCAGGGCAGAAGGTGCTGACTGAAATAAAGAAAACGCCCCGCATCTGTCTTAAGATAAAAAAATTTATTTTACAGTCTTATAAAGCAGCTTTACATTAAGCACAAACGTTGATCCATTTACTTTGTATAGAAACATAGTAGAACCTTTCCCACTGCAAAAAGTCATGTCTCGCTGTATATAAAACTAACATGTGCACATTGTGCTTAAACTGCAAAGTCTGTACAGCTTTACAAAGGACTACCCTTTACAAGAGCATCCTGTAAACAATTTATTGCATATTTAACACATGGTGTATATCCCACATGTGGAAAAGAAAAAAAAAAAAAAAAAGAAAACATAGGAAAAATAAAGTACAATTACAAGGTGAATGAAAATAGCAGCTTTCAGTGAATGTCTTGCACAATGGCCGAGAGAAACAGCACTGCCACACTTGTACAGTTGTGCTTGTGTGTCACTGGTTTGCATATACCCATGCGCACGATGTTTCCGATGAAGTCTATGTACAGCAAAGCCCCACGGAAAGATTAAACAGATCTTAGTCCCTAAGACCTTCGTCAGTTTGAAGACTGAAAACAAACAAAAAAAAAAAACAAAAACAAAACACCAACTGAAGTGAATTCGATGAAGTTATGGGCACCGATGTCCAAGAATCCTCTTCCACTGCACAACTCGACTGAAAAGAGTAACAGGAGAAACCGCAGGCGAACGCCCGCCGGCCCCGGCGGCCTCTGGGGGTGGGCGGCTCGAGCTACGCGTGTGCTAAGGCCAACAAAAACGCAACGAGGTGTCAAGGACAAGGTGGTCTGACAGGACCGAGGGCGGTGGCTGTGGCCATCGCCCAGCTCACCGACCCCACGGCTGCCGGGGTGACTCTGGCGAAGCACGGCAAGATCGGCGACACAGCAATTTTTCAGCTGGCGTTAATTAAAAATAATAAAAAAAAAAAAAAAAAAATAAAAAGAAATTGGAAATTGTGGCCTCCGTAAGGCACTCTCTTGAGCGGCAGGCCCAACGAGCCTCTCTGGATTCTCCAAATTCAAAACGGGCAAAAGAGGGAGGAAACGTGCAGGAGAAAGACGTTCCTGTGTTTGCAGTAAGGACCAGTCGTTTGTGAAGGAAGCACATTTTGTCTGGGTTTTGTGTGTGTGCGCACGTGTGTGTGTGTGTGTGTAGACACATGTACGTAAAAAAAATTCACCTCTGCTACCTTTGGTATTGAAATCTCTCCTGTGACACCCACTCCTCATATCAATTGATACGATCGTAGCATGCGCTTGCAAAGATCAAGTAATCAAAAAGTTGCTTCAAACTTCTGCGAGAAATCGAAGAAGCACCAAAAAAAAAAAAAAAAAAAGAAAAAAGAAATCAAGATGCATATTGTCCTTGTGCCCAGCCTTTTGGTGATTTGAATGAATTCTGTCCTCAGCACGAACATCTTAAGCTTAATCCCCACCTACGTGTACAACAGGTAACGGGATCAGCGGCAAAACCCCAGAGCTGACACACGTCCTTCCCACGGCGGGAGCTCTCGAGTCCAGGACTCTCACAGCAAACCCCAGCGCGCCTCAGCAGCGCGGGTAACCCCGCATTTGCTGCACCACCCGGCAAAACACCCCTGACCTAATGATGCGACCGGTGGGTTTTACTCTTCTGGATCACCCAGGAGGCTACACGCTGACGTGACGACCGGTGGGTGCGCAGGACCGATGAACGGGGAGAAGAAACTGGCCTGGTTTCTTCTGCATTTCAACAGTCCAGCGAAAGCGTTCGGGTTCGGCCGCGGGTGTGCGGTTATTGCACGGGTGCCCTCGCTCGCCTGGCAGAGCCACGAAGACAAAGCACGGCCAAGGAGCCAGTGCTGGAGATGCAGCGACCCCTTAGACTCCGAGTAAGACAGTAGGGAGAGGTGAAACTTGGTATTAAAGCACGGGCAGAGCTGGAAAGCCTCCTGGGGGTAATTTTAATTTTTAAAATGCTTGACATACTCAAGCAGGTTCAAACTGAAAACCGCCACGGGAAAACCTTCATTCATTCCGACTGAATTTCCCGTGCACTACTCAAAATGAGCTCCACGTCACACTCAGGAATTCAAGACAAGCCTCCCAAAGAACGAACTTGCCAAAGCTTAGAGAAACCTCCCAGATGTAATTAAAAAATACAGTATAAAACATCAGGCTCCACGACAAGGGATTCCAGCGACCAGGGCGGAGGTGACACCGGCAAACCTGACGGGCGATGGTGAAATTGGCTTTATAAAAAGGGGGGTGGCACGGTTGGAGGCTCTGTGCGGTCCGCGAGCCCCGCCGAGTTGTGCTTACGTGACGAGCCCCCGAAGCCTGCACGCTGCCTGCGTGTCTCCCGTCCACACGTCTGTAAAGAAACCAGCCAGCTAAAGGAGCTCCGTACAGAGAACTGGGGGCGGGGGAGAGAGAAAAGAAAAAAAAAAAAGAAGAAAAAAAAAAATTGTATTTTTCACCCCAAGAAAAGAATCTGTCTAAAAAAAAAAAAAAACAAACCAAAAAACCTTAAAAAAGACACACTATCCACTACCCGGGCTACAAGCAAATACACATTTACGGCGTTACACCACATGATCTGTTAGGCTCTTGCAACATATACACGTATAACTCCAATTTAAAAGAGGCCACAGACTAACTTTTCAGGCAAGTGCTGGAGTTTAGAGACCTGTATGGCTTCTGCGAATATTTTCCTACGAAAAGGAAAAAAAAAAAAAACAAAAAAAAAACCAAACCAACAAACCAAACCAAACTCATCCCCGAACTCAGGAGCACAAAGGGGTTTTGCTTCGTGCGGATAGTTTCACTGTGGAGCACTAAGGACAGGCGGAGTTCCCGAATCCTTCCCATCAGACCCGAACGTTTTCACACTGGAATGCAATGATTTCAGGAGATCAGTTCTAAGGATCACTTCTTTGAAACGGTCCGTAAAAAATTCAGGACGCCACCTTTGAAGCTGTACCTCTGCGAGGCGGCAGGACCCGGGGGGGGGGGGTTTGGTTGGAAGCTCTAGTTGTGCTTTGCCCGCCCGCCCCGCAGGTAGCTCTTCCACCTCTTGACGAACTCTTTGAAGACGGGCGACTCGTCTATGGTGCTGAGGAGCTGGAGCTGGTTGATGTGGGTGGTGTGATAGTCCCACCGGGCCAGGTTGGGAGCGGTGCCCAGCATGAAGTGCCGGAGGTCGTAGATGGTCCCCGAGCCGGTGTCGTAGAGGGGAAGCATGGCCTTCAGGGACTCCATGCCCCGCTCGTAGAGGACCCGCGCCTCCTTCCCCAGCTTCTCCCCGGCCGTTTCTTTTAAGTCGTACAGCCCGATCAAGGAGTACATGAAACCGTTGAGCACGAAGGAGCTGGGGGAGGTGGGGTACTCCTCGTACCAGTCGTGCCGGTTCATGAAGACGGCTTTCACCCCGCGCTGCTCCGACGGCAGCTTGTACGGCGCCGTCGCCCGCAGAGCCGAGCTGAGGAAGGCGTGCTCCTTCGTCAGCAGGTACGCCCGCACCAGCGTCGAGATGGCCTGGCCCTGAGCCATGGCCGAGTACCAGCCCGGGTCCAAGGACTTAAAGCCTTCCCCCAGCTTCCTCGTCACCATGATGGGCCAGCCGCCCCTCTCGTCCTGGTTCCTCACCAGCCAGTTGCTGGCCGCGAAAAAAGCCGCCATGTGAGCGGTGGCCGAGATGGTGACGTTGTCGAGGAAGCCCCTTCCCTTGGCGACCAGCCTCACCACCCTCTTGGGCATGATTTTGGTCTGCTTCACGGCTTTCGTGTTCGAGAGGCCGACGCCCTTCCGCAGGTCGGTGACCAGGTCTCTGGTGAGGGTGCTCCAGCTAGTCCTGGGACCGATGCCGTAGTAGATGTCCCGGTCCTTGAAAGCGATGAGCTGGGTGTTGGACACGTAGTGCACGGTGAAGAGCTGGTTCTTCTCCGTCGTCTCAAGAACCACGGAAACGCTCCCGTTCGTTACGAATTTGAGATCAAAAGAAATAATGAAATCTCGGGCGTTCCCAAGCTGCAGAGATACCCCCTCGGTGTTTTCTGCAAAACAAACCCAAAAAAGCCTTGCTCAGTGGTCAAGCACTCGTTTCTCCCCAGCACCGAAGCTACGGAGCGCAGCTTCCAGAGGTAAGCCCTCGTACCAGGCAGCATCCAAAAGCTCTTAGGGCAGCCCATCAATAATTCAATCCTCCTTTCTGCGCGCTATCATATATTATTTAATTAAGCATAAAAGTAAATTTATGCCGAGGCCGACTCCCGCGGCACCGGGGAGAACTCGTGGGCATCTTCCATTAACGCGGTGCCGGGGGCTCGAGCGATGGCTTTATTATCAGATGCTCCTGGTACCCGACCGATGGAGGAGCACGACAGACACCACCAGGATTCAGGGTAAGGGAAAGGGTCTTACTGCTGCCTGCGAGCAGGGTGCAGGGCAGGCAGAGCACGGCAGCCAGGCTGCAAGAATGGAGATGCGAGAAAAAAAAAAAAAAAAAAAAAAAAAAAGGAGATTTTTTCCTCTTCCGTAATTCAAAACGTAAACCAACAACCGCCCTTTTGTTCCGCACCGAAAACTGGACTTGGCTGAAAAGACACCAAAAACGCGGCGCCGCTCGAGCGGTCGAGCGGTCGTGTTCCTGCATAAAGCTCCGGTTTCAGCAGAAAAAAAAAAAAAAAAAAATCCGGGAGTGCCGAGAAGCAGGTATTCAGCATCTCCCTGGGACCAATATTTAAATCTGCGACTTTTTTCTTTCCCTGCCTGACAGCTCCAAAAAAAGGGAGAAAAGAAGGAAAGAATATAGAAAGACTAACGCGTTAAAGTATTTATTAACCTCTGCGTTGGCAAACCTCAGTTTAATTAAGAAAAAAAAAAATTAAATAAAGCTCCTAGGCAATGCCACAATAAAATCCAAGCTAGATCTTAAAATGTAAAATCAACTACTCCCCAAAAAAAACTATACTAGGAGATCAAAGGGCTAATTAGTTTGGAAGGCTGCGTGCAAATCCTGTAGCTTTGAAGGCACAGAGGGATGATAAACACTTAAAGACAGTCGTTTTAAATTAACGGCTTTCCATAGAATAAAATGCTCCCGCGCGAGGCAACTGTTTCCTTTCTGCTCCTCCTCGACGTGGGATATACCCCACCAAGGTTTCTACCTGCAACCATCGAGGCAGGGTCAGCGTTTTCTGCCCAGCAGAGGCTTTTCCCCACCTCCCCAACTACCTCTGGCATTTTGCAGCACCTTGTGTTGTAAGGTGCTATTGCACAGTACCTCTTATTTTGACCGAACGGCACCTTTTCCAGCCTTTTTAAGTAAAAGCTTCACTCCTTTGAGTTTTGGAGATCAGCATCTGCTTCGGGCGAAGAAACCAAGCTCTTTGTTACACAACATTTTGCTCCTGTGAAAAATCTAATTAAAAAAAACCCCACTCGCAATTCCTGTCAAGTAAGTTTTATGGTTCCTTGTAAATAAATGCTTGTGTGATAACGAAGTGAATTATAATGGGGGGGGGGGGGGGGGGGAAGAAAAAAAAAAAAGTTTTAAGAAACGAAGGAGAACTAAAGGCTGCCCGTTGTTTGCACCGCTTTAAGCGCCTGTAAATCCATTACTTAAGGCCATCTCAGACGAGTGGATGCATACCGCGGCCTTCGAGCCCTGCAGATTACTCTGCCATCAATAAAGGATGAGGAGAGAATACAGAACAGATCTTTTAGCCTTTCCTCTCCCCATATTTATCTACTACAAAGACACAAGAGTGTTCGACAATTTTTTTTCTCTGGAGACCCAGGCCTGAGGTGCCAGCTGAAAATTACTTCATTGTCTTTTTAAGTAATGGACTCATTAATTCTAATGGGTATTGATTGAGGAAAAATACATTCCGTCCTTATTAATGAGCCTGTCCGAGCACACAGGAAACTCTTGCAAGAAATAATGAATTTCCCTGCTAAGTACAAAACAGAACACGGTCAATTGAAGAGACGGCAACAAAATGCATCTCGCGCGTCTGCGGGTGAAGGAGAGGGCCCGTACGCAGCCCCAGATTCCCCCCCCCCCCCCGCCAACGCCTCGGCCGCTCCTCCCTCTTGCTGCCCCCTGCGAGGCAGCTCGGGTTAGCCAGAACTAAGAACTTAAATTTCGCAAAAACAGTGGCATCCCAGTGAAAAAAAAGAGAGGTCCCAGGCCCAAGCGGAGAGCCGCACGTGCTGCTCTTGCACCGGGCTGAAAATAGACCTTATCTGTCAACATCTGCGTATCACACGTCAGCGCTATTTCCCAGGCTTCACAACTGGTTCTATCTCCTTTTTTTTTTTTTTTTTTCTTTGCTTCTATTTTGAGACAGAAGCTGAAAAGCTCAGGAAACGTGACTGCAGCTTCTCATTGCCCTCCACGATGCACAAATCCACTCATCTTTTCCTTAGAACAATGTTGGAAAAGCAGTGATGGAGAGAAAACAGACGCAAAGAAAAACTCCGGGGGTACAGAAACGCCATGACCTCCTCAGGGGAGACCTTAAGGATGGGAAGTCGGGCAGGGTAAACGAAACCACACGAATCCCAGCAAGTTAAAGCTCCCCCCGGTCCGTTCTGGGCAAACTAACGGACGTGGCTTCGCCGCCACGCGCTGAGGACAACCCACCTGGAGCGACAAACTGTTTGACGCTAGTGAACCTGGCTTTATCCGACACCGTGGACAGGGAGCAGCCTTTGGGCACCGTCCAGTCCGCGGCCCTGCTGGTTTTGTCCTTCTCCTCGGCCGTTTCGTACACCTCGACGTGAGGCGGTTTCTCCGTCAGGTTTTTACTGTAGTGACTCAGCCCGTACTGTGCAATCTGGATGGGGTAGAAATAGCCTTGAGGTCCCCACTGCGTGGACAGCGGCACGCCTGTGAGAGAGGGGAAGAAAAAGGAGTATTTTAATGGGCGCGTTGCCACAAAAACCAGTGTTTGCAACCCCCTCCTCTTTACTCCATCACTCCTTTACCTCTGGCGGGTAATATTTCTAGGTTTCACCATTAGCTAGACTCGAGGAAAGTCCTGTTTAAGGACTGAATTGCTCCCATTTACACGGAGGTCCGTGACTAGTCAACTCTAAGCAGATTTGAGCGGTAGAGAAGTGCTTATCATGGGCTTCCATACATTCTCGTTTAATTGTTTATTGAAGCATCATACTTATTTTAAAATATATTTAAAACACCCTCACAGATTTTCCCCCCCCCTCCCCCAGAGACCACTAAATCTCCAAACAATGTTACATCTAACACAATCCCTTTAATGCCACATAAATCTTTGCAAAATTTAGCGGCTGTGGTATTACCGGATTTTGGTGAGAGTTATTTGATGCTAAAAGAGCAATTTACCCAGCACCTACAAATCTGCTCCAATTACCCTGGCTCCCCTAGGAGCATTACAGCCGCAGTCTGAAGCGATGCCTGAGGAAACCAGCCAAGCTCTCCGTGCCACACCGGCAGAAGATGCCCCGCTTTTCCCACCCAAAGCTGTCCTTTCTCTTCAGAGCCCCTGCTCCAGCCCAGCTGCCCTTGGGATTAACCCTCCACACACAACCCAGCTGCCAGGAAAAGCTGTCCCGAAAGGCGTCAGCCTCGCAGGAGAGCACGCTTCTCACTCTTAATCCAGGGTCAGGGTGATTTTAGATTTAAAAAGTCCGGGCGCACCAGCAAGAACCTCTTGGAGCGCGCCCTCTCCCGAGGATTCGAAGCGGGAAGGGCACAGAGTCCGTCTCGCGGAGCCTGAGGCGTCGCATTTCACATGCAAAACCCATCGAATGAGCTCAGACAATGTCACGGGGCCCGTGCTCGATGGAAAGCTTCCACCTTCCGTCACGGCCCTTCGAAGAGAACACCCCGCCGAGCTCCAGGCTCTCCTCTGCCCGCCCTTCACCCGCTCCCCGGAGCTGCAGCCTCGGGGTTTGGGGGGGAAAACCCACGGGCCGTAAAACTGCCTATTGCATCACCGGCTGTGCGGGAAAGGAGACCAAACTGCGTGGAGGAGACTTCTTTATGCACACACCTCCAGAAACAAACTGCGTGGAGTTATACACATACCTCCAGAAACAAGCAAACACGGGATATTTAAGGTAGGGATAAAAGCAGCATTCTCCTAAAGTCCTGGACCGTGCTTGGGACAAATTCCCAGCCCGTACGTATGAATCCAAAGCGGGAACAGATCACTAGGACCCTCCTGCAGGAAACTACGGATAATTAGTGCTGCAAACCTCTGCATGCACGTGAGAAAAAGATGAAAATAAACAAGTTGGCATTTGCACCATTTTCCCCCCTGGCAATGTCGAGCTCAGAAACCAATTTCTTCTGAAATCTGGTACAATGAAAAGATTACTTGAACTAAATATAAAAAGATACATTTTCATACATATTTTGGTGCTTTGTGTTACTAATAAATATTACTGATGGCGATATGATGGCTTACTGCTGCCTAGAGAGAAAACCATCACAGGAAATATTTAAATACCACGTATTATCTCAAGTCCTGGAAGCCAGCTCACTCATTAATGCTAAGCATTTTCAGTTAAGGGTGCATTCACTGAGACTGAAAGATGCAAGAAAAGAAATCTGCTAGAAGAGCTTTACTTGAAATTTATACAAGATGACAAGATTAAATTCTCCACGTCATAGGACATAACAACACATTAACCTTGCAGAAAGGGAGAAGGTGAAAATAGAACACGAGGCTTTTTTCCATCGTGCAGCAACAGGAGAATCTTTGGGGCTGGAATGATGCAAGGCAAGAGCCTAAAGCTGTCTGAGAACAGGCTTTAATATTAAAACCCCTTCCCTACAAACTATGACTATCGCTCCTCTCCGACCTGCTTGCTGGATGCTGGTAACTCTGGTGCCGTTACAAACCCCAGGCTCTGGCGCCGCGTTTCGTAATGGCAGCTCTTAAATCACATGCTGCAAAAAAAGCAAAGTTTATCGACAAATAACCACGCTGGCGAGTGTTAAACTCGGTCTCTTGAGGCTGACGTCAAGAGCAGCTACGCGCAGCGCCTCGTGTCCCCAGCGTGCACATCTGGCAAGGTCTGGTTCTCAGTTAGCTCTTACCAAATTTCATCTTTTTGCTGAAAAAACCGCACAAGACCCGCGGAGTCCAATCGCAAAGCCTTGCGCGTCTTCCACATTTCCTACAAAAACTGATGGGGCTCCAAGACCCGGGTCCAAGCCCACCCCCCAGCAACAAAAGCGGCGCCCGTGGCCATTATTCACACCCCCAAGCTGTGTTCGACCAGCACTGACTGTAGCAACCAGAAAGGAAAGCTGTCTGCCCAGCCTCTCACCGCGGATGTAAACCCTGAGCAGGGCAACGCTCACACGCAGGGGATGTGCAGTAACCAGGATGCATTCGCACCTTTGGCAAAGCCCTGCGTTTCAGAGCCCTGTTCCCCTTCCTTGCAAGAGGTAACGAGGGTGAGAGTTAAAAAAAAAAAAAAAAATGAGAGTAACCTTAAAAAAAAAAAAAAAACCTGACATATCCTATGCATTTGTTTACGTGAATCCTTTACAGACAAATTAATTGCAAGACGTGCCAGCCCTCTGCAGTGACCGTATCACGGGAAGAGCTCACACCAACCCAGCGGAGCGCCGCCGATCACTGAGCTGCATGAAAATTAATCTATTTTATTCCCTAAGTGAAAGTCGGTCTTTAATTTATGAGGGGTCACAGTGTCACATTCCGTCGCAGCTTTATAAAGTCATTAATTTTTTAATATGAAGCTCGACAAGGATTTCGCGCGATCAGATCTTCGCCCAGGCGCAGGAAGACCTTGCGCGCTAATTACTGATTGCCCGGTTTAGCAAAAGCGCTAATTGGAAAGGCTTGACCGTATACTCATTTTATCCAGGGACGCTTCAGTGGCTGGAGAGTTTTTTGACCACCCTTCAGCAGCTCCCCCAAACCTCCTCACCTTGCCGCAGGCGGCAGCGCCTTTAGCAGGACGAGGCCCCAGGCGGTGACGCCGATTTAGCCGGACCCGTGCGCAGGATGAGCTTTGGCAACAGCGGATTCCACGCTGCCCGCTCGGCTCTGGAGCAGCCCAGCAGGGAAAGTTTGGCTTGCTATTTCTCCAGCACTGCCCCAGCAACGCAAGGAGACGGGATATTGTTAAACCTGAAGTGAAATGTCCAATATTTAAGCTGCCCGTGAGCAGCCAGGTTGTTCCTCAGGTGCTGGCAGCGCCGTTTGGCTCGGAGCGTGGGGCTGTATCTGTGCCCACAGGGAAGCAAGAGCCTCCCCAGACAGCTGGGCCAGGCTTTTTTATTTAATTCTATATTTTAAAATCATTTTGGCTCCCTGACAGAGATGACAAGCTTCTACGACAATGCCAAAACCCGACAGCAGCACTGTAAGAGAAGCGTCCCGGCACCTTCAGAATTTGCTGCAACCAGTAAACCCAGAGATGCCGGATGGGAGCTGGTGAGCCTGGTATGAAGCAGAGACCGCGCTTGATTTCTCCGAGTAAGCGGGTTTTACCCACAGGACCACGACAACGTTAAGATCGCTTCGCATCTCAAATGCTGGCAGCAAATTTTACAACTATTAAAAAAAAAAAAAAAAAAAAAAAAAATGAAATACTCAACACAAACCTTCCACACCACTTATGCACTTCACTCTGTCTCGAACCTCTACGTTGTAGCCCTCGAAGGACATGAAGACCCCGTCGGGGTGGTAAGGTGCTCGCTGTGTGTATACTTTGGAGTAGCTATGAGAGAATTCAAACCTGTCATAACCATCGTACTGAGCAATTTTCCCATAAACCTCAAAGTATTTCTCTACCCAGCTGAACGGCAGGAAGACCTCGGTGCCTTCCCTCCTCCCTTTAATGGTGTGCTCGTCATTGATCAAACAGTCAATCTCCTCGTACTTCAGCCCCGGGGCTTTGTTGCTGTGGAAGCCTCCCGCGACGGGGGGAGCCTTCTGCTGCTCCTGGGGTGATGCCTCCTCGCTCTGCTGCCGGGCCGGGTCGCTCTCGGAGGCGGCGGCGGCTCCTCCTCGGCGTTCGAGGCCGCGGGGGAAGGGACTGGCTCTGTCGGAGGAGCATCGGTTCCAGAGCAGCACCATCACCAGGGTGAAGAGGGCGCAGATGATGATCAGAGTCTTGTAGTTGACCCGAGCTGCCAAGCAACGCATATTCACACCATACCTGCCAAAAAAAAAAAAAAAAAAAAAAAAAAAAAAAAAAGAGAGGGGAGAGGTTTATTAAGAAACCGTCGGTTCTGCTAATTCAGAGCCGTGGAGGAGCTGGAGCATCACAACTGCGGCGTTCGGTGGGAAGGGGACAGCCGGGGACACCGAGAAAAGAATCTGGGTTTATTCCAGCTCTCCATAAGCGACGAGATCAAACATACCAAGTCACGAATCACCTCCCGGCTGCGCCAACGGATTGTTTCACCGAACGCAAAGGATGCGAAGAAACGGCGGCGATCGCAGGGCAGCCGCCTCTGTGTAGAGGGGGTGATGGTAACGAGACGCTCAGCAGCCACCGGGAACCAGCGAACAAACTCCCGCCAGCCTCAGCAAAATATAACAGCCACCTACCCAGCACCACGAAAGAAGGATTTCCAACAAAACAGCCCTATAATCAAAACCTCAAGCCTACAAATATTCACAGTTCTCACAGCTGAAATCGCTGAGATACCTACATAGAAAGGAAGGGCTGTTTCTGGCCCTGCTTTTTTTTTTTTTTTTTTTTTTATCATTTTTTAAAGCACAAGCTTTCTGAGAAGAAACTCAGCGCTCAAGGCCGGGTCGATTCTCGGCGTTGCTGCACCTCAAATGCACTTTTAAAACAATATAGTGTGTATGAGGAAGAGCAAGCAGGCTGGTAACGGAGGACTTCACAGCCAGAGCCGGTGCCAGAAGCAGGGAAGGAGGGACTGGGAAAGCAGAGAACTGCCCCCGGGGACAGGACCTCCACGGCCACGCTCCGGGGCTCACGTGTCCTGCTCCCCCCGGGGGAGAAGACAGAAACTATGTAAACCCTCGCTCGGGAATTTTTTTTTTTTTTTTTTTTTGCAATTTTTTTTTTCTGCAAGATGAACCTCCCGCTGCACGAAGCGCGCTCCAACGCCACCCGCTACAGCCCCGCCAAGGAGCGAGGCCGAGCAACGTGAAAATAAAGCCAGAAATCGAAGCGAGCGAAGCACGCTTTGCTCAAAAGATCCTACTTTCGCCGAGGAGTGAAGTCTTTCGAACGAATGACACGTGGGTTTTTCAAACGTGCAGGAATATTTAAGATCCGCTTCATAAAACCCTTATTAAGCGGCAGCTTAATTGCCCCTCCCTAGCAAGCCGCAATATCAGAGCCCCTGAGTTAAGTTTTAAACCCCTTGTTTAATTGCAGCCCCCCCTGAGATGCTGGTGCAGCCCCCGGGGAGGGGGGGGGCCGGGATGGTCCAGGGGTGCCGGCCCTGGCCCGTGGGGATTTCAGCAAGGTGCTCCCCCCAAAGGGCTGCAGGCAGCGCAGCTGCTGTGCTGAGAGGCAGGAGTTAACCGCACAGCAATTAAAAGGAGCTTCACCTCAAGTTTCACCCTCCGTTTTTTAAATGGAAATAATCAATTACCTCTCAACCCGTTTTATGCTTCCATACTGTAAGCACCATCTGGTCATTTAAAACTGGACTTTAAAAGATAAGTGTCTTATTTTCTGAAAGCCCAGTTTACTACAAGCTTTTAGAGAACATAAATTTATATATAATTGTATTTTTATGGAAATGCTAACAGAAGAATAAATCCAATTTTCTGCATCAGCAGATAATTTTTAGTGATGATGCTTTCAGGATGACCTCAACAAATACGCTCTGCTCTTTTTACACAAAGGGATAATTCACTTTTAAATACGGAACGATTCTCTGACACGTTTCACCCCGGCCTATAAAACTCAAAATTAATTAAGCCATCTGGATTACCGAGGGATGGGGAGAGAGGGAAGGGGAAACACCATCACCACACTTTTTACATCCCCATTACCCCATGCCCGTTACTCCATGGTTTTAAACAGACTCCAGAGGTGTGAAAAGGTCCTGGCTGGGCCATTATAAATAGATTGCATTTCATTTTGGTTCTGCTGCCTTGGACAGGAGAGAATTGGGAGCGGTGCAAAGCGTCTCCTACGCTCGCTGCGTGGCTCCGGGGAAGAGCAGGAGATGCTGGTCGGGTCCAGCTGCACCCGCAGCTTCCTGGCAATGCTGCTGAAATGCTCAGTTTTTATCAACTATAAATGAACTGAAGAAGACTCAGAAAGAAAAGTGAAGTATTTTCAGGGAACCACCGCGTGATGTCTTACCAGTCACCAAAAAAAACCTAGAAATAGCAGTGCAGCAGAAAGAAGCTTATTACATGTTAAATGGATAGATGGATTTTTATTCAACTGCAGAAAAAAAAAGAATTCAGAATTTCAACAGTAAAAAGAAGTAATTTAAACGCACAAAGAGACCGTGTTAAATTGGTTTATTCCCTTGCTGCTCTTATGAAAAAGATTCCATCATACCATGCTTAAAAGATTTAAGGGGTGCAACACGGGGCAGTAGTTTTAAGTTATGAAGTAATATATCCAGGGAGATCCAGGTTTGGTTTCTCCTCATTTTGCTGGATGACATACCTAGCCTCTCTAAGGCTGTGCACCGAAACACCTCCCACCTGAATTTTAAGGCGGAGGCTGCTTATCATGAAAGTCGATCCTTAGCCCTCAAGTAATACCGAAGCTACAGGTTTTCAAGGGCAAATACTTCTCAAAAGTCTGGCTAAAATTTTTTTAATTCCTATCCTGAAATTCCTGGGCTACAGAAATGGCTGCAGCAGCAGAGTGATGCACTGCTGTTATTTACAGCTGGGACCAACACGCCCACTGGCCTACAACAATAACACAAATAATCTATAAATTAATACTTGTTTAGTTTTATACTGTTTACACTTACACAGTTGCTGTAAAAATCATTATATAAATTCTAATTAAACTACAATGCAATAGCTTTTCTTACAGAGTGAACGACTAGTTTCAAACATATCCCAAAATAGGGGTGCGATTAGAGAAACTTATTTTGCCAATTCAAGTGGAAGTGTCGGGGCTTCCGAGACGCTGTTTTTAATATAGAGAACAACTGGGTGAAATAAAATAAAATCTTGATACTGCTGCTTTATAAATGATGCCTGGAAAAAGGACAAATCTCGGTATTCCGTGCTGTGAATTAGGAATCCAGTCCCAGATGTGTATCTGCAAATGACAGATTCAGCTCGTTACATAAAACCCAGTTATTCTCACTCTAAAAATATAGATGTCTGCCTCTCTCTTAGGAAGTACCTTATAAGACAGGGTTTTTTGATCTGCAAAACTGTGTTGAATATATTAAAAAGACAGAATTTCTCTGAAGTCCAGACTATTGCCAGGTCTCTGTGTACTGGGCTGGGAACCATCCTGGTGCTTCCCTCCTCATTGCTCAGCTTCAGCGCCCAGGACGAAGAGAGGAGGCTCCTCTCGGACATAATTACCAGTTTAGGCCATTTGTAAATCCAGCAGGCAGTGCTGCGGCCTTTTTGGGCAGGGTTGTGTTTATAAGTGATACTCTCCAGCACAGGAAGACCTCGGGGTATTTTCTAGCTGGGAAGATGCAGCTCCCCAGCCTGGGAAGCATTGTCAGTGCCTCCTGGGAGCAGGGAAAGGGAGGATGCACTCCAAAAAAAAAAAAAAACCAAAAAACCAAACCAAACCAAAACAAAACCCACTTTTGCTTTCCCAGTCTTGATCGACGTGATGTGGCTAATTCATTTTAAAACCGAGCGGCGTGGAAGCGGGTAACCTGCAGCAATCCTTGGACTGGCCACCCCAATCTTGTTCCAGAAAGTGAGATTTGGTTTCTGCAGGGGGGTGAGACGGCAGTGCTGCTGCTGCCCGGCAGGAGCGAGCGTCTCCTCTCCACTCCCACACCAGTCCCCGCCGGGTCTGCGCTGCCACAGCCCGAGGTGTTTCAAGTGGAATGGGAAGACTCTGCTGCGAGGAAGACCCCAAAGCCCTGCTGCTCCGAGCCCTTCTGAAAACCACATCTCCAGGTGGTTCTCAAGGCTCACTGGCACTCGGAGTTAAACGACTATTAAGCACGGCGCGTGCCGGCAACGGACGCAACGGGTAATTGTAAAGGCTGATGGATTTTACCCAGGCTAGAGGCAAGAATTATTTAAAGCTTTCTCACAGCTCCCAGAGGCCCCATCCGTGCGGTTTACCGGTGACCCCGAGGTGACAGTGACAGCGGGATGAACGCAGGCAGGAATCCTGCTGCTGCCCACGAGCTTTTATTTATTTTTAACCATCGTGCCCGTTTCACCTGGGCGACACAGATACAAACTGCTCTTTCAGATAAGCACACAAGAAGAGCTGCTGGTGACTTTTTTTTTTTTGTTTTGTTTTGTTTGGTTGGTTGGTTGTTTTTTTTTTTAGCATTTTGCATGGATCAGCTTTTAATAAACCAGATCAATGATTCTCCAACCAACAGAGATGGCTCGCATTTAACTGGAGTTAAAAGCCCCGGAGGATGCATCACGTGCAGCAAGAGCCCGACTTCCACGGTTCTGCAATCACCCTACTAGTACGAGCAAAGAGCAGAAAGTGTTTTAAGCTGGTTAAAAATACTAGGTGTCTTCCTGAAAAAATAACTAAGGACTCAAGAAACCACATCACAAAGTACATTCTTCCTAAGAACATGTTGGTTGGCAGCAAGTTAAAGCATTCACATTTAAATTCTCTGCGTTTAAACAATAATCAAAAGTAAGTTGCCCGCTGAGCCTCAGAGGTCTCCAAATAGTCTAACACACCAGCTCAGGAGGAAGACAGACAGTATTTTTACTTAAGACCAGGGATTTCTGCTGAATAGCGATAAGCTACCTATTTACTTTGAAGCCAGACTAAGCTATTTAGTACAGAGAAAAAAAAACAAACTCTGAACAGTGACTGCGAATCTGAGATATGTTAAACTCAATACTTAAAGAAAAGATACACCACATAATTTAACAAAATCAAGCAACAAGACTAGAACTTTAATATATACCCAGGCGTAAAAGTTACACTCTATTACACACAAACCTCAGGCAGAATTTTTTTCCCCATTTCCTGTTTTGGGTTTTTTTTTTTTTTTGTTTTTTTTGTTTTGTTTTTTACACACAGCAAAATACTATTTAGGCTAGTCATTACAATGTTATATAATAGAAAAAACAAAGAACTCAGGAATTGTTTTCAGTAACTAGGGAAAATTCTTTTTGATAATTGTAATGACATCAAAATTTCAGATCCTTTGCCAAAGCTTACTTACGTCTTAAAATGTGATATTTCTGAATCATCTAAACTTCCTGGCAGCTCCGCGTTTCCCAAACATGTTTTACCTGCGTCCTGGATCTGCTCGCGTTGGCTCCTCGGAACTTACTTCCTCTCATCTGCTTCATTATGCATTTGCTCCCCCACTGCGCATACAAACTAGCACTGCTCTGCAAAACACTGGACCCAGAGGTGCTGTGCATTGAGAAAAACCTTTACAAATATTCTGGCAATCTGCACAGGCTATCAGAATGCTAACCTGGCCAAGCTGGTTTCACCAGACAAGCCTTGGTTCTAATATTTTATTTATACTTGATTTGCACAGAGCCTGCGTTCAGTTAGTATTTTAACACCTAGCGCAGCGTCAAGATTGCTTCTTTTTTCCTTAAGTGCTAGGAAATTACAAGACTGTGCAAACAAAAACGAATGTACCCACCATAACTGAATCTAGATTATCAGCCTCTCCATTGGCTCTTTAGCACAGATTTACTGTCTAATCCTCACTGCTTCCAGTGCTCCATCTGCGGACGATTAGACAGAGAAGATTTAAAATATAAAGTGAAGAAGCCGTACCCAGCAGTTTATCCTGCAGTTTTCCAGCCCAATTAGAGCCTAATACGGTTTTATTTGTATCAACACACATCTATTATTAAGCATCGAAGTCTGTGGCTATATAATAGTTCATTCAAAAAGTCAAAGTACATTTCTGTAGATACTGATGTTATCATTTCTCATTAGAAACTGAGATTTGCATCTAATCGGGCACATGCAGTGCTGATATCCACGCAGCTACACAATTTGCAAGGTTTTCAAACAGGGTTAGCTGCTGCCTTGAGACACGTAGGGAGCGAGAGCATCCCACCCTCGCCCCGCTCCCCGTCGGACAGCCGTCTCCTCCTGCCCTCTGGACAGACAGACATTTCTCTGCACACACACGAGACAGTTAACACAAGTTAGAGCATATTATTCCCCCACACTAGAGTAGCATTTTAGTGACTCATGGGCCTTTGACTCATGCAATCAGGAATGCTTCATGATCTAAAATTGGAAAAAAAAAGAAAAAACAAAAAACAAAAACAAAAAAAAAACAAAACCAACTCTAAAATTGGAAAAAAAACTTGCACACTTCATTGCAATGAAGAAGTTGCTTCAAGACTCGACAAGGCCCCGGATAATCTAGCCTAAACCCTGCTTTCAACAGGAGGTGGGGCTAGATGATCTCCAGACGTCCCCTGCAACCTCGACTTTTCTCTGAAGCCGTAGCAAGAGGCACAACTTTATGAAAACACGTTGATGTAGACAACAGAAAACACAAGATCTGTTTGTGCTGGTCCTACACAGCAAGCACTGGGCTTCCCTCTCAAGTCCTGTATATGCTGCACACTGTGAAAAGTACTCATCAGCCTGTATTTAAAAAACAAAACAAAACAAAACCAAACCAAACAAAAATGGAAAAAACAAACAAACAAAACCGAGTATAGCTCAAAAAGTAATTGTATTCTAAACTAGATAGAAAAAAAAAAAGTTTTTGAAGATGCCAGGAAGGTGTTTGTCCCGCCCTGCAAACGATGGCGTTATCTGTGTTTCTTTGCACAACTGCTCAGCCTGTGTGCACTCGGACCAGCCGGCCAGTCCCAGTCACTGCAAAGGCTCTCGGGCACCGAAGAGACTACCGAGGTGCCTTTGTTTTCCTAGTACAGAATATCACTACCAAACTTTGAAGATAAAGTTACTTGTGTATCAAACTTTTATGCCATATCAGGAAAACCAGTTAGTAGGGACTGCTGCTGTAATTACGAGCCCATTTATTGTACAGTCTAATAAATCTACTTGCTTTCCAGAGGGATTAAGCTATTAAACCCCTCACTAATGGCACAAACAATAACTCCAAAATCTAGCTGCTGCTTGCAGAGGCATTACACTGCCTCCTTCCAAGCTATCAAACAGTAAATTGTTACTACGCGGATAAATGAAGCAAAAGATGAAAGCGTTTCATCAGTCTCCCTTGTACGTAGGCTTTGCAAGCAGTGCCTGAGCAAGTCTCGAGACAGCAGCGCTAAGGGCTGCAGCAAGACTCTCAGGAGGAGCCTTGCGATAGGATTTCGGGGAGCTGGGCCCTCTCTTGGGGCAGGAAAGGAAAGCCCACCGCACGCCCAGTCCCTTTTCCCTTAGCGGTTCTCTGGACGGCACCAGCGACGGCCGTGCCTTCCCTCTCCTGGATGCCACTGCTACCACGCTCCGTTCAAACTGCTTTTCAGTTCACGGTACCTTTCTGACAGCACATCCGTAGGTATACACAGGCATGTGCTCTGACTGCACGGCCAGGCACAGGCATTAGAGCTCTTCTGCTCAGCGACACGTTATGACCGTCTTAGAACAAAGTAGAAAGCATCTTTGCAACTATTTGTCTTCATAAAGTAAAAATACAACAACAAAGCAAACCGGGGAAGCCCCGTCCGCCGCCTTCTTTACAGTGCTGTTTGGGGAGATGTGATGAGTGGACTGTCAGGGAAGGTCTCGCTGTGGGTTAATCACTCAGAGCAAACAAAAAAAAAAATCATTTAAATAAGACAACTGCAGGCAGCACTTGCCGCTTTGTAGACACAGACGTATCATCTACTCCATCCCCCGTGCAGCCTGCCTGGCAGGAACAAGCAATTGGATCAGGTTTGTTCCTCTGGATCATTAGCAACTTCCTCCTAACAAGGCATCTGATCACAGCCCTGATGAAGAAAAAGCAGACCTCACATCAAGAAAGCTGGAGCGAGCAGGCATCCTTCCTCACCCTTCCCTCCCCCGAAGGTCCCGTCTCCCCCCGTCTCCCGCGGAGGCTGGCGGCTCCGGGGGTGCTGGGCACCCAGGGGCGACGCTTCGCCCTCCCCGACCGAGAAGGGGAAGGCAGTGGCACGGGGGGGGGAGGCCAGCCAGCTCACACACCAAGCATTCAAACCACTCCAGTCCTCGACTGCAATGAGTGCACGTAATCTGAAAGGTTCGTAGAAGTGTCGTTTGACCGACGGTTTACATTACTTTACACGTATCTACACCCAAGTGAAATACCTTCATTAACACCATTTCTGTCCTTAAAAAACAGCCTCCGTGGTAGCTCTGTTACCAGCTTCTCCAATCCTGCAGCCTCCATACAGGTCGCATTTAATCACCAGTGCTGGCAACTATTACATTATCACGTCAGCTCCTATTTGTTACTGACTTATTAAAAAAGAGAAGCATTTTATACTGATGACGGAGAGCGGCAAAATTTTATATGAATATAAATCCCCATCCCCGCTCTGCTCTGGCAGCAGCTCGCTCCCGTGCTGCGTTACGGAAGCGCAGGTACCTTCTCCAGCTGAGCAGAGCTATGGTTTTGACTGCAAGTGTTTGCCTTTCCCAAAATAAAAGCATTTGAGCTCAGAAGCTATTTTTGTCCAAAAGTTACTGCTTATTGGAGTGTGATACAGAACATCCAACAGCTACAGTTACAGCTGTGATCCTCACAACATATCATATCCCCAGACACCCACATGCTGGTTCTGTTACGCAGAATCATTGTTGAAATGTGTTAACATATAAAGTACACACGTGTTTTTGGCAGCACTACCTCTGATGGACCGATATGCCGCTTTATATCCCGAGACAGCTTTGCTGACAGAAAGCCTGCAGTACCTGCCAGCTGGTGAAATCATTATAACCTTTATCTGAAAGGTGGGAAGGTATTTTACATTTAAGGCACAGTCACGGGATAATGAAATCATAAGGAAAAGGAAGGTAACACATTTAAGCAGTGACACAGGCACATGCTTTCTAAGTAGATGGAAAATGTTCAACCCGGTGTTAAGGGAGGGCCCGGGTGTCCCCGTGTATGTGCTGGGGGGACGGGGGGGACAGGAGCACCCAGCTGAAGTCCCTGCCACCCCAGCTGCAGGGCTCAGCTCAGCTCTCTGCTGGCGGCCAGCACGTAAGGCCCAAATTCCTTTAACGCAAGGACTGATCCAACGGAGCAGCAGTAATTTAATTTTTGATCATGCCACTGGAGAGGGGATAAGCCACATAACTCAGGGTCTATTTAGCCCTAAAAAGTCAGACCACATCTACTCTGGAAATCCTGCAGCTCAACGTTACACACGTACATCTTTAAGGTTGGTAACGCAGAAAAAGGCAGTTCACCCCTCCTGCTTCCCTTTTCACAGCATAGTGAACAGCTATCAAACCTACACACCTGGAATAAAGTTTGGAGGGTCTTTCAGAGAAAAAAAAAAAAACAAACAACCTGCTTTTCAAGCCACAGATACAGGATTTGCAGCCTAATTCTAGGCTGGATTTATAAATCATACAAAAAAAAAAAACAGACAAAAAAAAAAAACAACAAACCAACCAGTGTTTAAGGTGCACAGACCACAGCAACGCAGGACAAAGCACCTAGCCACGCATCACGAGGTTATATACCTTAGCCTGTCTATGGTTTATAGCAACAGAACTGAAATCATACCATCAACCCTGTGCTTAACAAAGCAGCTTTAACAAAACAAAAGCACCACGTCTCCTTTCGCCCAGCCCGGTACTGTTGCCTGCTTCAGGACGAGTTTCGCCTGTCCCACAGGGCTACCCCCATCCAGTTGCGAGAAATCATCTCTTAACTGCTTACCTGTCTCTGCTGAAAGCCTACATTGGAGGGACTAAAATGCGAAGCCTGAAGCTTGGTTTCCCTCGTTTCTGAAAGGAGGGCAGCATCAAAAGCCTGTCCTCTCCGCCAGACCCGGGGAGCTGCTGTGGGGCATCGCTTCTGCTCCTCTCCCAGGCGGGTGTGTTTGCCTGGTAACTGATGGGAAGTGAGCACGTAACCTAGGATCAAAATGAGACTTTCCATCATCACTTTACTGTTTTCCTGGCTTAGCAGGAATGCTTCAAAGTTGTCTCACGCGGCTACGTATGCCTTAGCAACTATATCCTGCAACTGAATTCTTTCACTAAATGACACGACACCGTCACCCAGGCACGACAAGCAGCCAGCCTGCGGTTGAGCTCTCTGTCCTCCTTTGCTTTCCTAATGAATTGGGAAATAATGGCTGCAAGGATTGAGCAGCCAAAGCAGCATGAACTTCCTTCCTTCTGAAAAGACGTGTTTATCTGTTTTGCTCTCAGCATATGCTCTGGGAGACCTTTTACACGAACAGAAAAAGGAAAATCTTTTCCGCCGGTGCCAACAGAGGCAGCACAGCTCAGTGACCCTGACCATGTTAGACCCGGTGACGACTCCTGCTGCCCAGAAAGCCCCAAGTTCTCTTTGTGCTTTTCATTTCTTTCCCAACAGGCTCCCTCGAGGAGTTTCCGCTAAAAAAAATCCCGATTATTTAGAACATCATCATTTTCTTCCTGCTGTTGAGCAGCCTGATACACAACACACATTTTAGTGGGCAAGATGGAGCGGCTTTTTCTTTCCTGACAGGGTTTCACAGACAGTAACAGAGCGGACAGAGATGCAGGCACTTCTGCTGCCAACTCATTACAACGCCTACAAGAATTCAATACAAAGTGTGCTCCAAATTACAACTCGGACAGCTGGCAAGTATTTGGCGTGCCTGCTCGCATGCAGCCTTCAAATAAAAATAGAAGAACGCTTCTAGTCTGAACACTGACACCATTTAAAAGGAGTGGGCACAACACTTGGGAGCGTATGTCCACCTTGCCCTACAAATCACACCGTTCCTATCAAGCAGATGATTTTGAAGACACAGTCTACCATCTTCACGAGAGCATGGTTTTGTTTGGCAACTGCTAGCTGAGCTTCATGTCATTCCTGCAGTTAACCATGAGTTATTTTCCAGTAAGCAATGGATACACAGGTTCTGCAAACGACGGTGCTGCCCCAGCCCGCGTCGGAGCAGTCAGTGCATTAGCAGCTCCCTCACACGCGGCTTCCGAGGGCTTCCCCGAAACCTCAAATTCCTGGGAAGCCCCAAATCCCACAGTTTCAGTTCACTGATGTTTACAGTTTATTATTGGCAGAAACCATTCACAACTGTACTCTTACATACGTACTCTGAGGGCTTTTTCTTCCACTATGAAAAAAAAGCAGAGGTTACGGAAGTAACACTGCTTGCAGCAGAGAAATAAAATCTGTTTTAAGTTAGAGGAAGTGGCTAAAAATGCCTCATTTTTCTTGCTTAGCAAACCCTGACACACTGTACGGGTGGTTCTCCAGGAAGGAGTTACTGATGGTAGTTACTCAATCGCAGAATGAAAGATTTCAGTGAAGTTTTGCTGCTTCACAAATTAAGTATTTCTAAAGAGAATGGCCTGGATAAAAATAAGCAACGCTGCTTAAAAACTTTATTAAATGGATTTTGCTGGGAAATTTTGAAGCTTAGATTATAATTGCTTTCACAGATATTTTCTCATAGTGTCCACTCAGGAAAAAAAAACACCGAAAATACTTTTCCTCAAAGTACATAGTGTAATATATTAGTAGTGGCTGAACCTCAATGCTGGCAAACACAAGCTAAGCAGCAACATAAAGCATTAAGTTTTCCATACACGCTGGTTTGAGCGATAAATAGAGGGCAGAGACCTCGGCAACGGCCACCTCTGGGTTTTACAGCCTGGCTTAGACACAGGCCTGGCTGCATGCAACGGGCACCAGGAGCATCCGCCCGATGCCGAAATAAAGCAGCGCCTGTGCACGGCCCCACTTCTGAATTATGGAAAATATACACACCAGGTAACCGTGTCCAAGCCGTAGGTAACGGGGAACAGGGTCGAGGCTGAGGAGCAAACACCCGGCTGCAGGGTTTCCGATCCACGAGACTTCTATTTCTGGGGAGAGGTGCTCTGTTTCCATCTCCTAATCCTTCAAATCGAGCTCAGTCTGGCACTTCATTCTCCAAGTCACAGTCTGTCCCAGCAGAGTTTATGTTTAGACTCTGGCATTAACCCTGGCAAATGTGTTTGGAAACCTTCTGTTTCTAGATTTTTTCCATATTCAGCACGCCAGAGATTACTCGGAGGCAGCAGCGCTGGGTACTGGGGAGACCAAGATAACGTACAAATCCTGTTTTTATTGAAGTTCACCACAAAGGCTGAGCTAGCTTTTACATTAGGCACAATAGTAACTTTAATTCTGTTTTTAGAATACAGCCCGTGAATGCATACAGGCATGTAATAAGGCCTAACATAGAGATATCCTTTTATTTTACCTTTTTTCATCCTACTTTTCAGCTCCTCAGAAGAGTTGATGAAAAAGGAGGGCAGAGCAAAATTAGAAGCGATATAAAAGCATGCTGAAAGCTACTTGATAGCAAGCTGCCTCGGCCCTGAATTATTTTGTATAGCTATGACAGTGAATTATGTAAGTACAGGAGGCGATTACTATTAAACATCCAGTAGACAAAAAGAATTACCAGCGAAAGGAAAGGTCAGGACGACTGCTGAGAAGAGATAAAACGTTTTCAGAGAAGACTCCTCTCTTCAGGAGGAGACGCGGGTCAGCAAAGTGCAAAGAACTGTTGTTATGTGGGGAAAAATGGAGCATTTTTGTCCATGGCTCCTGTTTTCTGCTGATTTCCGAGATTCTTTGGTTCTTTGCTTCTAAGAAAACTGGGATGCATACCTACAATTACTATAGCCTTGCATGTCCACCACAAAGCCTAACACAGGCTTGGCAGGATTTGTACCTTTAGAATTCTAGCAAACAAAATATAATTTGATCAATCAAGACGGCTTTTCTTTGGAAGAAAGAGAATTTCAGAATCTTCAGATTCAGGGGGACCAGTGCCACCATGCAGGATCAGCGACCGAATGCAGGGACCTGGCTGGGGGATACCACATGCCTGCCTATTCTCCAGCTCTATTTGGGAAGGCCACGTCGAAGTTTAAATAGTTTTGCCAGTTGGAGCGAACAACAGACTTCAGTCTTAAAGACAGCAGGAAATACCAGACATTCAAATTCTGCTGTAGTGCCAAATTCTTCATTTTTTGTGACTTTTTATGCCTATCCCTGCTTGAAAAATAAATTCACATTTTACAAGCCTTCTAGCCCAGTATTTTAAGCATCAGGATCTCAGTTCTTCTAAATATTTGTAGACAGAAGTATTTCACCCATGATTTCAACCTACAACTTCTTAAACCAAACACAAAACAAGCCGAATAAGCAACTCCACCCCACCAGGAAGAAATCCCAACGGGGTGTGTGTTATGTGACCAAGAGCAGCAACACCGAGATGCATCAAACCAGATGAAGGAGCAGCGTTTTCACAGGCAAGGCAAGGACGGCCGGGGGGTGCCACCGCTCCTGGAGATCACCAGCTAAAGCATCGAGTGGAAGGGCACAGAGCATCGTCTGGGGGACTTCTCTGTTTCTGGTCAATGTTTTTCACTAACAGTGATTACTGTCTCCATCTGCCAAGCTCGGAAAGCACTGCAAGCACAGTGGAAAACAGGATGCTTAATAAACTAAGGAAGTGGTCTGAAAAATTCTTAAATGCAAATTATTTAGACAGGACTAACCAACTGCACAATGAGAAGATAGCCGTTGTCCCACTAAACAGGATGGCTTTGGACTTTTTTGTTTGTTTGTTTGTTTTTGTTTGTTTGTTTGTTTTTTGTTTTGTTTTTGTTTTGTTTTTTTTTGGGGGGGGGGGTTGTTTTTTTTTTTTGGGGGGGGTTGGTTTTTTGTTTTTTTTTTTAAAGTACCTAGAGTTTATACTGCATTACAAATTAAACTCCAGCAGGCTGTCGTGACAGAAACCACTACGCAGGGGTAAACACCTGGAAATGGCTTACAAGTGGCAGGACATGAAGCAACCCCCCGTGCTCCGCTGGGCATTTCTGGAGACGCGGCTTCGGGAACCGCTGCAGGACCCAGGGGATTCCGAAGGCACGTTCCCAGCGCCCTCTTCCCGGCCAGGTATCATCCAGTCCACACCTCTACACTCTCTGCTCCCCTGCTCGGATATCAAAACCAGCTGTTACGATCAAAGTTGCTTGGGTTTGGTTTTTTGGTGGTGTGGGTTTTTTTTTTTTTGGACTATTTATGTCATTTCCTAGAGCAGCTGATTTAATTTCATACCAGTCTAATGAGACTTCAGCAAGTTAAAGTGGTTTGTCCTCAGGAGAGGCAGCCTTACCGAAGTGTGTGCATGCATCCCCTACAGAAACTCCTTTTTTCATGTCATTCACTAGTAAAGAGGTAATAATTGCATTGAAATAAGAAAAAAAAAATAATTATTTCACTGTGCTTTACAACATTTAGAAGCAGTTAATGGAGGATAGATGTTACAATAATGGCTCTATTCAGTTTGTCTAACAGCTTAAAGTGGAAGCCTGTAAAGTATCGTTTTGTACTGTGGCAAAAAAGGTCTGCATGCATTCTGGCGGCTACATCTTTCCACTCCGTGTTTTAGAATTTAGGTTAACTCACACTTAACCTAACAAAAAAGTCCTAATGATCGATTAAACTCTCAAACTCTCTTCCAAAGCAAGTTTCCCTTCTCTAGCTCAACCGCGAGACACGGTAATTCAATCCTGAAAAAGAAGAGCCTTATCCTTTCAAGACAAAAAAAGGGAAAAAAATTTTACTTTATCTGGATATCCTGGAACATAAGAAATGGAAGCGAGCAAGCAGCTCCCAAAGCGTCAAATATTCTTCTACTGGTCTGTCTCTGGGCATCAAGCCTAGGACTTGCCCTGCTAGCTCACGGATGCCACGTACCCACTTCTCACTTTTGTGGGAGCCCAGCACAGAGTCGGATTTTGATTTTGCCGCCTCCTGCCACCTTTTCGGAACCAGGAGCGGGACCACACTCCGCTTCTGCTGGGCTAAGGCGGGTTTAGGTTTTGCTCCCCCGAGCGGCTGCCCTGGGGGCGCCCGGGAGCTGGTTGCAGAGAGGGGGCCGATGGTCTCTCGGTGCAGAGAGCAGGGCCCCCCCGGCACCACTCCCACAGCCCTCCCGGGGGGGTTCCCAGGGTGGGAGGCCACGCACCGGACCGCGATCCTCGGGGGGAGCTGGAGGCACAGCTGCACTGAACTGCTTCTCACAGGCTAGGAAAAAAAAAACAGATGAAATGACTCCAAACTCCTTGGATTCACAACAGATTCAGAAGATGAGGCTCGCATCATTTTCCATTAGGACAGGAAAAGGCTTTTGATAAAGTTTTTGTGCAGGAGGGGGCTCTTTGCCTACATGCAAAATCCTCGGTTTGCTATGAAAGAGGAGTAGCTTCTCAGTGAAGCTTGCACAGTCCCTCCCATCACACCCTCGCTCTCTACGCAGTAACTGTAATTATTGCTATGACTGAACTGGGCCAGCACTCACAAAAGAGTTCTTAAACCCCAGAAATCATGAACTTCCACAAATATCCTGACTATATACAACCATTCTTCCTTAGGAAACTCTGTTCTCCATTAGCCTTTGTAACCAAGACTCTTGCCCGCTTCCACCTCAATAATCAGGGGACTGAAGATAATTCAGACTGCAGTTTCTTAGTCGGGAAAGAAAAGAATTTATGAAGAGACAACGTTCAGCTCCAAACGCAGATTTACAGTCAGTGTTAATCCAGAGGGAGCCTCTAACGATCTTCTTTGGCTCCACTTCTCAAGATAGATTTTAGCTGTGCTCCCTGTTGCAATACACCAAATTATAACCTTATAACAAGATACTCGCTATTCTTTAAGAAGCACCACTCAAATTTCTGCGAGCTTTGAGCAAGCCACAGAATAGAAAGCTGCCACCTGAACTTACTGCTCCTGACAACATCATCTTTCTGCTCGGGATCAGTCTCATGCAAAAAACCCTAGAGTCAGCCATAGTGTCTAGCAACATCATTAAACAAAAGACACAGACAACAGACACTTCCTGTGTTTCGAGGGAAATAACTGGCCGTGGAGTAACCTCGATCCTAACAAGCACAGACTGATTTTGGTCTGCGGCTACCCGATGGTTTCCATTTCCTCTACAGGCTCTTAGTTTGATTGGATTAACTTTAGCTGCAGGCCCTCCAGCAATACTCCCAGTTGGATTTTCACATTAAAAAAATGTAGGACGGGGCTTTTGGAGCCGCTGTTAGGCTGGGATTGTGGGGTTTAGTGCTACCAGGCCAGACATCGAGTAAAGACTGTCACGCTCAAGGATGCTGTGATGCCCCTCCAGCAACGATGCCATCTTTAAACTATTTCAGCACACAAGCAGCCGCTGTCAATAAATTCTCCTAACGAACTCTCCTGCTTAAATGCTTCTGAACATCTCAGATGAGCTGAGCTCAGGACCTGGCTGCAGGTAACACTTTTGGATTACATTTGCGCCCATCGCTCCATTATCACCTGGCACACGCATCTCTGCAAGACTGGTAACCTGGCACTGAATCTCCTCTGCTTTTTCAAATATCCCATATTATAAAAAGGCGAGTAGCGGGGGAGAAAACTGCTGTCTCCTTCAGTGGGAGAAAACTGCTGTCTCCTTCAGTGGGAGAAAACTGCTGTCTCCTTCAACTGAAAACAGCGTTTCACTGGGAGCAGGATCGCGCTCTGCCCTTTTTCCAAGGCAAGCCGACAGGTTTGTTTTAAGAAGAGCTATATTGCAGAATGAACCCCTCAAGGAAATCAGCACACGTTTTAAAAATCTTTCACTCTTCAGCTCTATTTATTGTAGACTTTTTATTAGCTTGCAACTTGCCATGCAAGCTAATCAAAACGCTGTGGGATTCTGGTGGAGACATGGTTACGGGAACAGATCAATTTTACCACCACGGACTGCAGATGTGCCCACCTTCAGCTAAGCATCGTTGCTTCCTGACTTTTCTCGGCACCACCACCCAAACCCCCAGGTTTTCCCCTTCTCTTCTCTTCTCGCATCTTATGTGACACAAATGAACCTACAGGAGTTTTGCTACAGACTTAAGGAAGAACACAATTTTACTTCTGGATTGCAGATTTTTACCACGTGCCTGTACGACAGTCGCTGCCTGAAGCCTGCAAGCAATTCCCCCATCCCAGCGGGGCATCAAGGTCTCAGCTGCCGTATCCACATAACCCATATTCCTGCTGAAACCCGGGCAGGCACCGGCCCAGAGAGGCTGCAGACAAAGTCCTCCTGGCTCCTCGTCAGGAGAGTTAAATTGGGCCTCGAAACTTACACCAAGTACTTTGTGTGGCCCCATTTAAATCCACAAAGACACAGTCAATATCCTCAGGAAATGGGGACGTTTCTACAGAAGCTGCACAATGTAAATCCTCAGAATCCCAAGATTTACCTACTACTTCCTACAGAATTCTATTTATGAAAAAACAGCTATTAAGATGAAACAAGGAGGATAAAGGCAGTTATCTTTGCACGAAAACGACCGAATAAGAGGAGCCACAATTCCCATCTCCCCCGGCACTTCAGGTAAAAGGGAATGATTTGCAATAGATGTGTGGTCTTTGATCACTGGTCTGAGACTGAATCTAATGGACTGTAAACTACCAACCTCTCCCAAGTCAGTAAATAATGTATGAATATGTATTCACACAAACACATATAATGCATTGGGACAGCGAGTCGGAATTGGCACGGAAATATTCTCTTCTCTTCCAAAACAAGTTAAATCGTCACCACTTTATGCATCTGTTCCTGTTGCTAAAAAAGTCAGTTTTGTGGTTTACCTGTTTTTTCCAATGCCAAGTTCTGCTCTGCAGGAGTCGATTCTTCTATTTTAAATAAACTGCTGTGAAACATTAACAAGCCCAGTGCCTCTTCTCCCCCACAAAGGTAGGCAGCATCACTGCCACAAGCTTAATAGCAAGGACGATTTCCAAGTAAGAAGGAACAAACGGGATGGATGCCAGCAAGTTGGCTGTTCTGGGGAAAAGGAAAACAAACCTTCAGGAAGGTTTAAGAACAGCTTAAAATTCAGGTAAGTCAGTCCGATATCATTCGGAATTCCCTCATTACGAAGCACCTCCAAAACTATCAACATGTCTAAAAATTCTACCTGCAAGCAAAAAACCCCAAGCCAACCCAAACGCCCTTCACAATCACTCTGAAGATGAACCCAATTCCAAGGATGCTCCTATGCTTAAACTCCAAATCAGAACTCTCGATCTTCCAAGCATGATTTGTAGCCAGTGAGGTATCTATGACTAAACCGATGCTTTTTTTCCCCCCAAACCACACGTTTTCCAATGGCAGAAAAGTGTTGCCTTAAGACACTGGGGCTGAAACTTAAAAACCACGCAGAGAATGTTTTCCACAGCAAAGACACAAATTACAAATACTTAAACTGAACAGAAAAACCTGACACAGGAAGGTTGCCAGGCAATCCGGTTACACGACGAGCACTGACCTCTCTCCTCTCCACACCATCTGCTCTCAACCATGAAACATGCAGCTCGTTGACAGAGGAAGCAGGGAAGAGGAGATGAGTCAATTAAATGTTACCTCCTGATCTGAACTATGTTTATTTAGATTTCCTAGAAGACCTTGTATTGTTAAAGCAAGAAAGAGCACATTTTGCAGCAGCGGTTCCTAAAGTGCTTATCTAAATGCAAACTGCACTATTACCTATTTTTACATTATTACAAATATCTCGTTTTGCTGCACAGACTTCAGAAAAAGAGTATTTCCAGTTTTAAACTGGCAGTAGAGTATTTTAGTATCTTGGTTCAACCCTCTGTTGATAGTGTTTTATGTTAACTCCTGCTGATTCACAGCAAACAATTCGCTACATCCCAGAACAGCAAAAATTATAGATGCTCAGATCACTAGAAGATACTCTAGACACCAGAAGCCTCTAACTGTTCTGCTGATAGTTTGAGAGGTTAAAACTTAAGTGTTTCAAAATTTGAATAGCTTTGCCTCTTTGGA
Source organism: Tyto alba (assembly GCF_018691265.1). Taxonomy (NCBI): domain Eukaryota; kingdom Metazoa; phylum Chordata; class Aves; order Strigiformes; family Tytonidae; genus Tyto; species Tyto alba. The sequence goes on from NW_024881317.1 coordinate 1,565,248, forward strand.
GGAAGAGCTTTCGCCAAAATGAACATGTCTTTACCAAAAATGTAAGAAAATATAAACTGTTGAACCTCAGCTAAATCTATTCAGAATGAAACCTCCAGCACTCGACAAGCTTAAGGAAATCTCCAGCTGATGAAAATTCACTCAACAGGTTCCCTTTTAGAGACTGCATGAACATCCTCACAGTTCAGACACTCGGCTTAGTTCCCCAAATCGGAAATTCAGACGAGACTATTTGGAAACAGCACGAGCTGAGCCCAAAACCTTACTCCGCGCTGATCGCAGAGAGGAAAACTTCAGCGCTTGAAAAGAGTGACCACAGCGAAAGGCAGCGCACGCAGCACCCGTTTTATTCTGGTTCCCTGCTCCCCAACTTGCAAGATGAAGAACGCCAGAAATGCAGAGTTGAAAGAAGGAGAACGACCACAGAGGGAGGAGGGCTTTATCAATCTATCTATATACAAACATCACGATTGCTTTATAGACAAGTTATGCCTATCCTACAATGAGGTCATTAATCTAATGAAAATATATCAAGAAAAATGTGTTGAGACTGACAACGATACTATACCTCATCATTAATCTTGACCATATAACATTGCTACAGGCAAAAGAGCTATTAAGATGAAGACACTTAAATCATTCTACAGATGGAACTTATCACACCACTGTAAAAATGGTTTATTAGCAATACACTTCAAAGCATTATCTGAAATTTTACAAGTTATTTGGTAAGTATTTAATATCTGCTGTGGCTTTATTGTTCCATCTTAGTTACTTTAAAAAGTCTGTACTATTAATGATAGGTCTGCCACTGACAAATGTAGCACTGCAAGCATAATTTACTCACAAGTGGGCTCTTTGTGGGGAGTTTTTTCTTTTGAGCAACTGGCAATGGCATTGCCAAAAAATTCTGCAAACATGCAAAGATCCAGTTAGCAATTAAGCATTAACAATAGTTCCGCTGATTATACTGTTTATGCTGAACACATTCAGCAATATGCATTGCAGCAAGAGACTGCATATGCAGACAGGATAAAGTGATTCATAGCATTTTTGCGCTAGCAGCTTTCCTGAAAATTTAAATAAAAAGAATTTTCAAAGTAAACATTTTAAGCAGAAACATAAGCATTTAGTATTCTATGCATATATAAGCATTTCCGCTTTACGCGTTATAAGCATTTCTATTCTACGGATTAGAAGCATTGACTAATAATGCAAATAGAGTGGGTCTGACTTCTTTCCCAGCATCGCCAATAATTTTCAGAAAAAAACGCTGCCTGGAAGATACCAAAGTAAAGGCACAAAAAGCTAAAACTACTGGTTACTGCTGCCCTTTGCATTGCTGAGACCACCGGTTGCGGGGCACGACAGAAAGCAGGGGGGGTCCTGGTATTCCAGAGAAGAAGACATCAATGCAGTCTCCCCCCGCCGCATCGCACTGCCAGAGGCAGACGGGGCTGTGGGCTGCCATGCCACCGCTCCGCCCCAGAAAACACGTAAACTGATATAAAATTTGTTAACCACGACCACCAAGACGTGAAAGCAGCCTGCTTCCATTAACAGAACCTGCTGCAGACCGACAAGGTTGATCCAAAAAGCATTTCCATTTTAGCTGGAGCTCGCACTGCGTTACAGGAAACGTGCTGGTAAGGGTTAACGTTGTTAGAGGGATGCGAAGACAAAGTGTTTACTTGTGAGCAAGATGTACAAAAGGCCATTATAGCAAAGCTGCCAGAGAGAATGCTAATGCCATCTTCCTCTCAAAAAAATTGTTGGTGGCTGCATCTTCGTATTCGAGTGGTTGCTAGTTCTCGAGAGTCACTTCCAGAAGACAGGGGAAACCCAATTATGGAAAATAGCAATATCTTTGTCAAAAAACAGCAAACAATTAAGTCTCCCCTACACGTGGAGCATGTATTAAAGCTAATTATTGTACATCGGTCAATGTAATTGCAACGCAAATGCAACATGGTCCACGTAATTAGTTGGCACTAATGGAAACCTCATAATGCAACAATTGTACTAAAACGCTCAGCGCTGAGAATATTTCTTTGCAGCACCAGGGAGTCGTGCTACTTCTCTCGTCGAATTTAAGGAGCACTTTGCCAAAGGGAAGGCAGATGGCTATCCGTCCACCCCCACCCTCCCCACTACCAACACCTGGAGTTACTGAGCTCCTTGCACCCGCGGGAAGGTGCCCAGTCCCTGGAAGGTCCCCCCCGTACTCCGGTTGCAGCCTGGGCAACCCAGAGCAAGCTGTTTGGGCTCACCACTGGGCTGCCCGGGGCTGCAGCAAGAGCTGCTCTCAACAACTTGATTAGGGCACATCAGATTATCACCTGTGATAGCCTCATTAACGCACACAACCCAAAAATATTTTGTTTTCTCTTTTGCTATTCTTCTTAGCTCAGCTTCCTTTTGTTCCGTTTGACACAACCCCATGGAGAAACCGCCTTACACAACTCTGTGATACTCTCAGAGAGGGCACGGCAACATTTCCCAGCCTTCAGCTGACTACTGGGCTAGTTCCACTTCGATTTATACTGCTTGGTGATGCTCAGAGACACGGCCATAGCGGGAACAGCAGGAAGATAAAGGAAGATTTGCAGCTGCAGCAAGTCCCCTCAGGACACCCAGGGCGTTATTAACTCCTCAGGCAATGAGAACACAGTGGCAGAACTTAACAAGCATCTCTGCTGCACCTGGTACCTGCTAAAGCACCATGTGCTTATGAAAGCCCATACTTCACAAAGCCCAAAATGTGGGGCAGAAAACAAATGCTATTTTGTTGCAGGTTTCACAGAATTAGTAATGAGTGTTGGTTAACCCCGAGGTGATTTTACCCCTCCTGTCAGGTGCATTTCTCCAAGAAGGGAAAAAAAAATAGTTTCACCTTCTGTGAAGGACACAGTTGAAAGATCAGTTTTTGATGGCAATGGCAGATCTTATTCCACTGAGAGAGGACCAACAGTAGGCTGGGTGCAGCCCGTAACGGTACCCAACAGGGCAAATAAAGGCCAGCACGCACCTGGTATCACCACAGTGACCATCAGATGGATACTACCCTGCAAGCAAACAGCACAAGAGGTATTTTAAAGGAAAAATGCTGAATTTACCAGAAAATTTCTCTGTGAGGCAAGTTTTTCTCAGAACAAATGACCAATGTTCTCCTTCGTTAATTCTGATTATTTGTAGGCTCCAACAGCTGTAAGGCAGTTTAACATTTTTGTCTGGTTTTGGTTTAGTTGCAGATACCTGCCCAGTTACGCAGTGGTTTCGATCCAACATCACTGCTTACCCACCAGTAATACGCTCTAGCCTAACAAATGCTTTAACACACATTTAGTGACTTATTTCAAGTAGGTACAAATTAACCAAACCACCTTTTTGCCATCTGCTTGGAGAAACAAATTCCCACATTAGGGTAATAAAATATGGTGATGTGACATTTCCACAGTAGCTACAGAAAGGAGTGCTTGGGCACAGCCCCCGAAACACAGCCTGCCTCACCTCCGCAGGGGAACGACACAAAATACACTGAGCTCGTGGAAATTTCCAAACAGAAGCTGGTCCTTTGGAGAGAGGACAAAAATAAATAAAAAAAATAATAAAAAAAAAAAAGAAACCACCACCACCACAGAAAAAAACCCCACCCCCTCTGGAAAAGCAGCTCTGGATGTGCCAATCTGGACTCCATCACGATCATAAAATACTGAGGAGGAAGGGAAAGCTTACATATCTGTTTCCAGCAAGGGAACTAGGTCACTCGAGAAGCAATTCAAAGGCTTGCTGCAACGATCTCCTTCCACCCAGCCACGGTGCACCAGAGCCCAGAAGCACCAGCGCCGGGATGGTCACAGGACTGAAACACCCCCTTGTCTGAGCAGAGTTCAGAACAAGCTTCCGAAATGACAGTTTTTCACAGGCTGCTAGTTAAAAGTTAGGTGAAGTCTTAATTAACACAAAGCAGAAACAGAAACCCAAAAGCTCCTTTGCAGCCTGAAGGCCACCTGCATCTTACTGGGGTCTGATAGAGCTGATCTTAAACTTCAGCAGGTGTGCTACAGATGCATGGATCCAGTTATTTAAACATAGGGTAGCTCAGGCAACCCAGAAGGACTTCATCCTAATTATTACTGTTGAACAGTTACCATTGTAGCACAAGTAAAATAACGAAACCACCACAGAATTATTACAGAAAAAGCTAATTTAACAACCAGCTCTGGAAATATTGAGGCCATCATCAAGGATGAGAAGACTTCACAGAAGGGCATCAGCCTCCAAAAATAATCTGGAACGCCCTTGCTGCTCTGGAAAGGCAATATTGACCTGGAGATGTTACATGAAAGACAAGACTGATGCAGAAGTCAAAGTCACAACTTGGTATCCACGGGCATATTTATCACGAGGGTGCAGCCAGTGGGTTACTCCTGCCTGTAGTAACCTGGCACCTCTAGTAGGGAGTGAGACGAGTGAACACACAGGCAAAACATTGTGTTTTCACCAATACTGTAAATAAAAGTTTCTTTAAGAAGTTGTAGCTGCACAGCCCCACCCCCTTCATTGCCAGGAACAGAGTATTCTCCTAAGGCTTCTAACAGTTCAATATTCAAGCATACAAATAAAATTAATACTTAACCTGTTTTCTTCTGGATGCCACAGGCACCATCTAGAAATTCAATGCATTCACTCCTTATTCTCTTCCAACCCCACTGACAGCCTATAAATTATTACTTTATATTGCAGGGCATCCAGAGGCTCCAGCCAGGGTCAAAGCAATGCGCTAGAATAGAGACACTGGCTCCAGAAAGCTTCTCAGTCCTGGTCTATCAAAATCTCCTTTTAGGGGATGCTAAAATGCACCCTGTTTGTATAAAATAAACTGTTCAGTCTACGTCCATAGCTTCTCTGCTGCTGTTCCCCCTGGCAGATTAATTAACAGTCCACCCAGACCTTCTCCTTCACCATATTAACTGATACGTCATTTAAAACATATTAAATACAGCAATATACCAAACTTGAAAATTTGAATAATTCATAAAGGTAAAAAAAAAAGGTCTACACAAAGCTAGGAAATTTTGCAAACATCATTCTTTCATCTTCCACTCTCCCGTGTATTTTTTTAAAGCAATACTGAACTTGGGGGCAATTAATATCTGATACAGTTCTAACAGCAGCAAAATAATTTTTAGCATCTCCTTCAAACCACTGTTTCATACCATCCATCACTTACGGGAAAACACGATCAAGACAGGAGTCTATGAATAACTCTGCTTCTTCTCCAGGATTCAATCTAGACTGCTTCTAAATATGTATAATGCCTAGACTACATTAACACATTAAAGCTTTGTAGATTGCCATCAGTGCTTCTGCAGCTTAATTTCATCTGTCCCTCACAATTCAGATCTTCAACTACTTTCATCCTAAAGAAAAAAAAAAAAAAATCACTCCACTTTAAATATAAAAACTCATGATGCTCACGTAAGCAGATTGCTAAGCATGTTTAAGAGGATATATATTTAAAACCTGGCAGCAAAACTTTATTCCCCTGCTAAACAGGAGTATTCTCTCAGATTCTATTGCCTCGATGTTAATAAAAAGCATATTCTACGATCAGTTGAGCTTGAAAAAGTCTGGGAAGGATGATGAGTTTGACAAGTCAAACAATTTAGGATTAGACTTGGAGAATACAGCAAGCGATAGAAGAGTGAACATTTTAAGCAACTGATAAAAAAAAAAAAACACCACAAGGGATTCGCTGTGTTTGTTTTTTACTCCAGCTGCACAAAGGATAGAAAGGCACAGTGCAGTAACACAAAATGGATGCTTTTTTGCAAACACCACCTCGATTTCCAAACAAGTTTGTCTGTCCAGTTAAAAATTCTTTTCCTGCTTCTGACTGGAGATTTTAATTGCCAACACAGATGCTCTTTTCTGCTCCTTCAAAAGTAACGAGAGAATTTAAAACATTCTGTGCCCAAGACAGTCCTGCTGCACAAAGTAATTGGAAATGACAGATCACATACACCAGTACAGGCTTGACGTTTGTACAGTGAGTTCTGAAATAAACCTCGGCAGATTCACAGGAGTACTCACCCCAAGCTGAACAAATTCAGCAGCAAAAGCCTGAAAAATAAAACTTACCAATTTCAGATTAAGCACACAAGAGCAGCATGCATTAATTATTGGGCAGAAGTTTAAAGTTTCCTTTAATCATTCTGAAATGCTTTGAAATCACTTGTCTGGTATAGCAGCTCCAAAAGAGCTTTTATCTTTCAGCTGTAAGACAGGAGGCACGCTGGAAACCCCAGACGAGATTTTCTACCTTCCAGTTTTGGCATCTCTCCTTTTGAATTAGGTTTCCTAAGGTTGTGCACAATGAGATATACCATGACTAGTAAAGAAAATATTTAAGTACAAAACCGAATCATTAAATTTAACATGAGGAGAAACTTCACTTGAAAATTAGTCATGGAAAGCCAAGCTTCAGTTTAATATGTGTATTTTATATAGTAGCCCAAAGCCTCTGTATGCAAGTACAACAGGTTAAAAAGCCTGCCTCTTCTGTGCTACCGAGCCCATGCTTACAGCATGGGTAATTATAGACAACATACAAAAGAAGGTAATTAACATACTTCTCACATAAAAACAAATAGCTAGGCTAATAGCACGCGGACCCGTTCTCAGGCACCCAGAATAATTCACCATTGATACTTAGGAGCACTCACACTGGAGTAATTTATGGATACCATGGTAACATAACTACAGCTCACCAAGCCTCACCTTTCATGAAATTCATGCAAGTACTATCTCTCTGAAGTGAGATTTTTCACTACCTCCACCACCCCAGCATCCCCCCACCCCACCCCAGCATCCTCCAAAAGTTACCGAGCTTACTTACCGTCCAAACGGGGAAAATAAAACAATTCTGAACATCAGGTTTTAGGCATGACAGCCCTTCAGCTGTGCAACAAAACCAACCAGCTCATCTCTGCCCGAGCAGCGCAAACAAGCTGGTGGAGTCCCTGCTCTAAGCAGCCTGCTTCCCGTCCTCTGGGCAGGCTGAACCCGGTTATTGCCAGGACACCTCCTGTAAACACACAGCCATATGCCTTCTGCAGCTGCAAGTTATTAAATTGGATGAATGTTAACCGTTTAGGCATCGACAGCAGGCTAAACATTTTAAACACATTACAGAAACTCCAACCCTGAGAGCCAACCGAATACAGACATTTATTAAGCAGGGAACAGGGAGAATCTGCTCCTTTCTTACCTTAAGCAAAGGGAGGTCTCTGAATTCTAATGCATCTCAGATTTTTCAACTTCAAAAATACATCAGTTGGTGACTTAAAGTGGTTTCCCTCTCCGATTTCCTACAGGGGAGATGTGGAGAGAAAAAAAAAAAAAAAAAGAAAAATTGAAGTACTTAAGGATCTGCAGAAGCCATCGAAGTTGAATTTTTTCCCCTCTATCTGTAAAAATCCTCTTATTCAATCCTGTCTGCTCTTAAGACAGCACTGCTGACGAATTTCAAGGCGCAGCTCTTGACATGCAGAATCACTGAAGGATCAAGAGCATAAATGTCACTTCCTCTAGGCAGCACATCAACTGCAAAGGAGCCTAATCTGCTCTCCCCACCACAATCCTACCCAATTGAAGAGTAAATCCTGACATCTGCCTCATGCAGAGCTTTCATTAAACGTTTCTGAAGAATTCCAATTTAAAGCCCCTATCTAAAGGATCCCAGTTTTAGCTAAACCATTATGTAGTTTGACTTGAGAAACTGCACAAGTGGAAGAATATAAACTGAAAAGCTAATAAAACAGAAGTCAAAGACTAACCTTGAAACAAATTACAGCTGGCTACATCTGAACAGTAGCAGAGGCTCTGGAATTATTAAATGAGCTTCAGAAGAGATTTAACTAACCAAATTCCACTGCAATGCTTTATTTATGGTATGTGTGCCGGTCCCAAAATACTTGCTAAGGTTTTTCCATCTCCTTTATTGCTTTTGCATATTTCCTAATCAAATCCAACAGGCACGAACCCTATGGAAGCTGGAGGATTTTTTTTTTTTTTTTTTTGACAGTATTTCATAACACTGTGGCCTTAAAGTTCCTCAGAATAGAAATTAGGTGTCACAAACACAACATCCTAAACACATGCTATACGTGGATTAAACAGAAATCAGGACACCAGCATCGACATGAAAACACCATATAATTAACTCCTAAAATGGCATTTTAATGGTCTCTGCCCTTCCTCAACTTGGCAATAGCATGTATAATTACCCTCTTATTAGCTCTCTGCATCCTTCCCTCGCATTCCCAATTTAAAATCAAACAAAAACTCTTCTGTTGCAGTTTGCCTTGAAGAAGTCATGTTTTAAAAGGATTACCCATCGCTAAAAGCAAACTGGATTCCGTAAAAGGAGGCTTATTCATGCACTTGAGGTTTATTTCTCTAGGTATCTAAGACACACCTGGATCATTTAAAAAAATCTATTTGAATTTTCTTACTGAATTAGCTCAGTAAAGTAAATTTTATCACCCATTAAAATTTATGCCAACGCAACTTGAGCCTGCTCCGTGTTTCTTCCTATAATCCTCTTGCTGGAGGCTCAATTTAATAAACAAAGGCAGCTCTAATAATTCAAATCTTACTTTCAAAGATGTGATGTGCCTGTCAGAAGCTTTCTGCAACACAGTCAGAACATTTCTTCAGTCTCTCTCCAAGGCTTTGCATACGTTTAAGCCTGTGTCTTGCCTTTTGAATGCTGATAACTACTGTGTTTCTTTTCTCTCCTTTAAAGGATTAAACGCAACCACAGAGACATTTTTATTAGTGCATCATGCACCATTAAATTGTCAGCTTGTCTTCCACGATCCTCTTTAAAAAAAATAAATACATGGCCTTGAAAACATCTTTACAACAAAATACTCATTTTCTTGGCACTTACTTATAAACGGAAGCAAACAAAGCCAAAATCCAACCAACAAAGCACCACATATATTTTCCCTACAGCCAGGTTGCAGAAGATGAGAACCACTCAAGACACAGCATGTATTTTTAAAGACTGCGCAGTATGTGCACATAACATCTACCAGAAAGCCCTACACTTGGCTCCCCCAAGAGATTTATTTTTATTATTTAAGAGTTTACCCTACTGCCTTCAACTGGCAAGGCAAGAACTCCCCCATTTAGCGCTCTGGTCATATGGGAACACTCCCAGAGAAGAAACAGAAGTTTTGAACAGGAGAAAGCAGCGGTATTTTCATCCGAGACAGTCCTCCATACACAAAGGATGGTGCCAACACACATCCCATGCCAAGAAGATGATGACTTAGGATTCCCTGCAGTTATTTCCTATGGGCACTCTGGATTTTTAATACCTCCCTTATTTTTTTGTCAGTATTTCTACCTGGAAGTGAATCGACTCTTTTCCATACGCTATAGCTTCTAACCTACCGCCAAAGGTGCCCAAAATTTCCTTCATCAGGGCCATGCCTTGGCACAATTTTCAACCAGCCCTGCAGCCCTAACTTGAGAAAAAACAGCCGGCACTGCAGAAATGCGGTCCCTGCCCAAACTGAACCCATCCAAGAAGCTTCTGCCCGTACAAATCTTTTACCTTGTGTGACACTACCAAGTTTTAAAAGTAATCAACATTTGAGATGTTTGACTTAGTAGGCACAAGACCCATTGACACTTTAGATTTGCACATTCCTCCTGGTTTTCAGCATAGGCAGCAGAAACACCCCTGCCTCTCTTCATTGAGAAGAATTCCTCTCCAAAATACTGGTAAAATTCCAGAAACTGTTGTAGTCGCGTTCAACACTGACGCAGAGATCAGTGTTGGGCAAAGGTCCCCTTGCTCCCCGCCGTCCCCAGATGGGCAGGGCCGGGCTGGTTCGTTACAACAGGTCAGCAGAGAATAAACAAGGAGCATCCCTGCGACAGCTTGGACACAGCCAGGAGAGTCAATCTGGCCAAGTTCTGTTCCTGTCTGCTCCTGGCTTGCAAAAAGAACAGCTGCAGAGCCTGGAAATAAACCCAGGAGATTGCCTGAAGCCTGAGCACGAAGCAGCCAAGCAGGTGCCTTACCCCCGTTTCTTTTGCAAGGCGAGAGGCAGCTCAGGCAAACAGCTTGCACCGGGGGCTAGACGAAGGCATCGCTCCAACAGCGAAGAAATCCCTGCGGGCACCTTCAGAAGAGGGATGGAGGCCTTGCCGCAGCCAGACGTTGAGCCAGCTCCACGAGGAGCGCGGTAGGTGGAGGTTGAGAGGACAGAAACCGAGCAGGAGAAGGCACGAGTGAGACTTGGTGCAGCCCCGAGGAGCCCAAAGCCACGTTTGGAAGCAGCAGCCCAACGCGCTGGCTTCTTCGGGAGGCACCCCAGCAGCAGATGAGTTGACTTGCAGGTCGAAGGTAAAATTCACATACGCACAGGAGCACGTTTACTGAAAGCTTCTGCAAATACATGCATAAAATGAAAGATTTCTAACCGTCAGTAGATACAAGTTTTTGCCCTCTGGTCCAAGCCATCTGCTTCGTTTTAAGCTTTGCTCCACTCAGCTTCACTTCTCCAAACTCAGCTTCAGCCCTGAAACAAAGCTTTGGATTCCTTTTGTTATAGTTCTGAAATTATAGTGATTGCAGCACGGTTTGGTAAGTCATTAATACATGTACTAGGCGATTAGAAGCCTTCACTGGCAACCTGCAATTTCAGCACAACCACAGCAGTGTTATCAGATAATGTGTTAATAACCTGCTGTGTCTAAATACAGTGTTCCAGCGATAGGCATGTGCTGGTTTCAGAACGACAAAACAAATAGCCACGCACACAGATTTTACACAATCAATTCCAAACACCCGACTGAAGACGAAATCCTGTTTCTAGATATAGGCTAATGCTTTATAAAACACTGTGGGAATGCAATACCCTAAACGACAATTACACCAGCAAGGACTTGCCAGCCTTTTTTTTTTTTTTTAATATTAAATTTAATTTTTTATTATTTTTTTAATTGTAACTGCTCACAGCTTGCTTGGGAGGGGCAGCCTTTCCAGTAGCAGCGTAAAGTTGGACAACAGTGTGACTCCAGCTTTTGTACAAAGCTTTAACATACTCCCTGGAGGGAGCCTCACATAAAAGAACAAGACTTTTCCATCTTTGATAATTAAAGTTTCAACTGTAGGCAAAGCTAACAGAGGGGACAGGCTAACAAAAGCTAGAGAGGAGACAAGTACTCAGCCTTACCCCGAAGGACTGGCAGTAGGAAAAGCATGGGGATCTCATCCTAAGGCTATCAGGATTCATCCCAAAGAGATGGTCCAAAACCAGTTTAACTAATTTTGTCCATATTACTCTCATGAATCCACAAAAATAACATTTTCTCTTCGTGCCCATACAGGAGGATTTTATCTCTTGCCTACTAAACAGGAGAGTAAGGCCTCATGTTTTACTTCAGTGATGTATAAAACAGAATTTGTTGTTTCTAAAACCCAAGATTATTAAGAGGAAAAAAAAAAAAAAAAAAAAAATCTCTATTTTGCTTCCAGCTGTTGCACATTTCTGACACTGAGCCACGTCTACAGGCACAGCCAGGACCCACAATTCCTTCCCCGAGCTGAATTTTAGCATTTTCCCATCCGAGTCAAGAATCTGGCAGGTTCAAGTTACACGGTTCAGATCGGGCATCTGACGTGGCCATAAATGCCCAAGATCTGCATTTCTGCTCTCATACAATGCCCGTTACCAGTGTGGCTCCTCTGAACGCGCCGTCCCCGTCCATCGAGACCGAGGTTGGTGTTTTTCCCATAACCCAGAGTTTCTGCCACCTCCCGGCTGTACGGGACGGTGACACAGACAGACAGAAGAGCAACAAGGAAGCTGCAACCTGACGTCTCAGCTAAGATGCCAAAGGCCAGCAAAGACTCCAGGCTTTAAGGTTGTGTATCAGCCTGCTAGGAGAGGGCAGAGGAGAAAAGGTGCAGGCGCCGCAGCCTGCTCTCAGTGCACTGAACACACCGAGTTTCACACCGACGTTTGTCATTTATTGAGAGTGCTTTTCAATTTAAATAAGGTGGTTAAAGTGATAGCACCCAATTAACTGCTCAGTAGGAGGACGGCATTAATATTCATGAAACATTCAAAGCAGACATGGGATTCTTAATTGTCTGAACCCACACACAACAAAGCTGCACTTATACTGTACCATCCCTCCCCACCCCCACAAATATTTTTTTTTTAAAAAATCAGTATTCATTTAAGTAGGTGGTTTGGGTTCCATTCTGATTTTTGCCCATTTAAACACCAGCATTCAACTTTACCCAACTCTATTCCTGCTGAGAGGGGAATTTTTGGTCCCATAGAAAGAGGAACCAGCCTGACTCAAAGCCACGGAGTTAAACCCAACTAACCCAGGTGCCGGTTGTTACAGCAAGCCCCTCAATTTAAGCCACCAAGGCAGTAAAACTGTTCCTCCCAAGTGCTGCCATTCCAGATTTCAATCCCAACAGGGCTGTTTTTTCTGACTGCAATGTACTGCAAAGTGATTAGAGCAAAAAAAAAAAAAAAAGTGCCCATTTAAGATTGATCTTGTCCTACAAGGTGGGGGCTCTACTGGGTTACAAAAAGATCTGCCCAGGCTAAGTTATTTTGGAGGCAGTTCCGGGCGAAACGTGAAGGACCTGCCTGCCTCCGGTCACCGAAGTGGAGCAGGAGATCCTGCAGCTCCCTGAGCAGGGCAAACCCTCGCTGAACGGCGGCAGCACTGTAAGCCTGGCTCTTGCAGCTGCGCTGGTTTTATCAGCCTCTCCATTCCCACCCTCACCAGCCTCCCCCAGGCAGCCGGAGCAGGGTGCCAGCGGCTCTGCGCAGACCGCTGCTCCCCATCTAGACAAACGTTAAGCTTGCAGTGCAGAACACTGGAATAAGAATTTTATTTTAATTTTTTTTTTTTTTTTTTTTAAAGTGTAGGCCAAGAGAAATGATTGCCATCCCTGGCAGGAGAGGAGCGATTGCCAGCAGAGGGCACTCGGATGCCAGGAGAGAATAGACCGGCTGCACCCAGAGGGGGCTGGCAAAAAGCTCCTCAAACTGGCAACCTGTCACAAGTGGGGTCCCCCAGGGATCGATACTGGGCCCAACGCTGCTTAATAGCTTCATTGGCGATCCGGACGATGGGAGGGAGCGTGTCCTGAGGACGTTTGCTGACGAGACCAAACTGAGTGGGAAGTGGACACTTCAGAAGGGAGAGCCACGCCGCAGGGAGGCCTGGCTGGGCTGGAGGGGTGGGCTAACAAAAACCTGCCGAAGGTCGACAAGGCCAAGTGTGAGGTCCTACGCCCGGGAAAACACTATCCCAGCAGAGGCTGGGATCTACCCGGCTGGGGAGCAGCTCTGGGGAAAGGGACCTGGGGGACAAGAAGCTCCAGAGGAGGGAGCAGGGTGCTGCTGCGGCACAGAAAGCCAACGGGGTGCTGGGTGCATCGGCGAGGGCATCGCCAGCAGAGGCACAGAAGTCATTGTCCCGCTCTACTCAGCACTTGCCAGGCCACACCTGGAATATCGTGTTCAGTTTTGGTCCCCGCTACGCAAAAAAGATGCGGCCGGACTGGAGAGGGCCCAGAGGAGGGTCACAGAGATGATCAAAGGGCCGGGAAGGCGGAGAGAGCTGGGTTCGTTCAGCCTCGGGAAGAGAAGGCTGAGGGGAGACCCTCTCACCACGTTCCAGGGTTTGAAGGGTGGCTGCAAAAGAGATGGAGACTCCCTTTGTGCAAGGCGCCCGATGGAAAAGACAAGGGGTGACGGGTGCAAGTGACTCCTGGGGATATTCCAGTTGGGCACAAGAGGAAAACGTTTCACCACGAGAACAATCAGCCACTGGAATAATCTCCCCAGGGAAGTGGTGGATTCCCCAGCACGGGGCACGTTGCGATTCAGCTGGACAGGGGGGCTGGGCCACCTTGTCGAGACCAGGCTGCTGCCAGAAAGGTTGGACCAGCTGATCCTTGAGGCCCCTTCTAACCTGGCATTCTATGATTCTATGAAACCCACCCTGTGCAGGGCGTGGGGATGGCTCTGCCAACACCTCCATGGACCAGGAGAGACGAGTTTTGCCTTTAGTCTTCAGACAGTCGCAAATACAAGACATTTGATCCAAGGTCTAATTTCAGACTCTCTTCCAGCCACAGCAAAACTCCTCTGCTGTCAACTCTCATTTCAAAGGGTCTTGGCAATCCCACACGCTGGATGCAGGTGGGTTTGCTTTGACAGCAAAGACCAGAAAATAAGAAACCCCACTCCAGTCCCCAAGGAGTCCTTCCACTTTGGGAAACCGTTTAAGGGGAAATGCGCACTGCTGGCAGTCACGTCAGCTGTTAAGATGAGAAAGCAATGTCACGAGTCAAGCCAAACATCTTGTTAGATATTTTTTACACTGCAACATTTTGCAAAGAGAGCTTAAATCTTCTTGGAGAAGTGGACAACTTTATAGCAGCAAAATTGGAAATTCATTGTCAAGCAGGCAGGGAACTTGTTAACAATCCCATGAGTATTAAAATGCAGTGCACCACAAGTTGTATGTGGGCAGGATAACCTCTATTTGCTCAAATGGAAATGGGATATAAGGACTGAACCTGGTAGAATCAGTTTCAGTTGTAGTTAGTTAGGGGGGGGGGGGGGGGGAAAAAAAAAGCAAGTTTTACTGGTCAGTGGTCCTTCTGGAGCAAGAAGCATTTTACCACAAAGCATTACAGATGGTCATTTTAAAATAGTTGCCACAGCAAGGATTAAGCCTACAGTTACAGCATACATCTCCAAGCAAATGCAACGAGCTGTGTACCTGGGATTATGCACAGTATAGAATATGTGGGATGAGAACCGCACACTATGCAACCCACATGAGGGAAAATGCAAATGTTTACATGTACTAAAGGGGAAGACTGATAATGTATATATATATTTTTTTTCATTTACATAGGTTAAAAAACTTATGACAGGTTTTTTTTCGAATCATACAGGTAGACTTAAGACCAAATCAGAATGCATGACTGACAAGAGTCTGCAAAACCAAAATCCTGCGTGCTGCTCCACTGTCACAAGAACATGCACCTTGCAAGCACTATACCCCCAGCAAATGCTGAGAGTAAACCTGACCGTTCAGGGCCTGAACAGACCAGCTTTTGACCTCCTGATACTCTGCCCTTTTTATAAACACACATGTAACTGTCAGATAAACACAGCATCACCTTAAGTCTTCTGAACATGAAGAACAGCCGTGAAAACGTGGCGGTTCTGCAAATGATCTGTAAGCGTTCATTTTCCCCCAGACACACACAGGAAAAAAAAAAAAAAAAAGTATTTAGGTAAGAGACTTGAGAATTATATCTTTAAAAAGGTGAGAACTTGATAAATCTCACTCCTGCAAGAAAGCCAATTTTTTGCAAATAGCTGAAAAACGTGTCACAATTATGCATTACCATACAGCCTGCAGTGTTGTGGCAGCCCATTTGCATATCTATTACTCTATAAATTTTACAGTCCACAAATACCAAGAATACTGTTACTGAACACCAATGCCAGGACTTGCCTTTCTAAGGAAACTCAGAACTGTGCAAAATCCTTTGTCTGAAGCGTAACAGTCGCTGCTGGTGTTTACTGCAATTCTCAGCTCTGTGACCCACTCGGCTTAAAGTTTAAGATCAAATTCACCTTCTATAGATGTAATACTTCTGTAAGATATAACGCACCAGATATTTATTTCTAGATGTAGTTCAAAGAGCAAATATCAGTTTAAGGACTAGATGTGTATTGTAACCAACTTTCTCCACATTATACCAATAGGGATACATAACCTCCTGTCCAGAGGAGTAATAAACTATGCATTCAGTGATAAAAAAGCCCTCTACTGAAACATCTAGTGGAAATGAGACCCCTGACTATTGAGGAAGCATCTGGCAGACATTAAATCCAAGAGAATACCTTTTCTTGCATCTGTCCAGTCTCACCTCTCAGCAAGGTGCTGATCCTACTCTTGCCAGTGAGTGGCCAAAGTTTCTGATACTGCACATCAAAAACCTGTCTGTGTGCATGCACAGCTTATTTTGATGTAAAGCAACTTCCCTACCAGAGGAAAGCAAACATAAGCCTTTCAGTTACTACAGAGGGTTAAACACCAGGGCAGGAGTGTACTTCCCCCTCTTTTTTCCCCAGTGTGATGTTATTTTATATCTTATGCAAAGGAGTCCAAGTGTTGTGTTAAGTCTTCCATAATTCTTCACTTTTCGTGATAACATAATAGAAACAGTTCTTTTAAAAGTCTAATTCCCGGCAGGCTTAATATGAACATTCTCCAAGAGTGCTGTTCATGCTTAAAAACAGGCATTAAACAGCTAAAACATTTGATGTTTGGAAACAAAGTTACCCATCTGCCAAGGGTTTTGGAAGCATTACATACCACGAAGGATTTTCTGTTCTAAAACCATTTCATGTTAAAGAAAAACCTCCAGACATGCAAAGCTTAAAGCTTAAAAATAATCCTTTCCACTTACTTCTAGCTCTCCCTTGCAAAAGCGTTTGTTTACTGTGAAGCACCAGTTTTCCGTTGCAAAGAGCCCCCGATCGCATAAGACTGAGTATTTAGATCTACCTTGCCTCTACAAAATAATGGCATTTATAAATTAATCATTACACTTAAAAATAACTGACCTACTTTGCTTGGCCACCTCGAGCTCACTGCGCGCAAGCATCCAAGCTACGAATTGCCACCATGCCAATGGAAGTGTGAAGGTACTGTGCACCAAGCTGAGATTTCATGGCAAGTTGCTGCACAACCTGCGCTGTGTGCACGCTCAGCTGCCTTCAAAATGCTGCTGCCAGGGCTCGCCAGGGCTCCCAGTGGGAAGGTCCAGTTACCTCCACTGGGTTTCCTCCGACAGAAGTGCAACAGGCCGGCTGACCCCGGCGTCGGTGGCATGCTCTTAGGCACCAGAGGTACTTGATGCTTCAGCTACAGAGCAGGGATTTGCAGAAAGCTCGCTGCATGCTGACAGAAGCACTGAAAATAGCTTAAAAGAGGACAAACAACACATTTCTTGGTTGCAATGCGCCCATGAAGCGAGGGAATGGCTGGAAGATGATCCCAAAAGCAGGACGCAGCACCCTTACCGGGGGGGGGTGTGTGTGTGTGAAAGCTGGGTGCTCAGGGTGAGAAACAGCCTAGTGCTTGCGAGGCCACAGGCATCAAGAAGTTATTTTTGCAAGCTAAAGGGCAACGGTACATCTGTAACACCGCTCACCGAGTGCTGGGGGTCCTGGTCTGTCCAGGCTGTGGAGGTGACCGAGCTCTTACCCTTTTCTAATCCTAAAACCCCGCTGGCTTTAAGTTACCACTAACATATGGCTGAGCAGGATGAAGCTGTTCCTCCCACCAACCCAAAAGTAAGTAGATTTTCTGACAGTTTAACTTCCTGGGAAATTCAGATTTTTCTGGAAGAATACTCAGTGCACCAAAAAAAATATAGCAAAACTCACTAACATGTGGAGGAAGATGGCTGACACTGTAAAAAGCATGCAGATCTCCAACATCTCTGCTGTGGGACTGGCGTATAATAGAGATTTTATCTAAATTCACCTTCTGTATGGCAGCTCCAGTGCAAGTGTGTCATGTGGGCAAGGAAAAAACCCACTCAAAGCCAGTTATAGTGTGAAACAGAGGTGCACAACTCTAAGAATAGATTAAAAAAAAATAATAAATCACAACAACTCCAATTATACTCAGCATCTTCCCTGTTCTTCCACAGATGCCTCATCCTTCCTTTTCTTCATCTGTAGAGCAACCCCAGTGCTGTGCATGTTGTTCATTACTTTTTTTATTTTCAAACTGCAGAAAACCTCGCAGCCAACCCCAGCCACGCACCCGCGGGGACAGCAGGCTGCCGGGCACGCACAGCCAGCCCTGCCTAAACCTGAATTTTCTTTTTGAGTACAACCAGACACATCACCAAAACACTCACCGCCTTTGCAGTATGAAGTATGTGATCTATTTAGGTTTCTCAGCTACATCTAGAAACAGTGTAGCCAAAAAAAAAAAAAAAAAAAAACCAACAAAACAAAAAAAACCCAAACCCCAAACTAAATCCAAAACAAAACGGCAAAGAAACAAAATACAAAAACCAAGCCAAAACAAAACCAAACACTACATGGAGACAATCACTTCTCCCTTACTGCAGCAGGACATGCTCTGATCTCATTTGTTGACATTTATCATTAGGAAAAGAGACATCTGAAAGCCCTACTAGGAGAGGAAAGCTTCTTAGGGTTTTTAAGAAAGCCTACATTAAACAGCAGGGATGGCAAGAGCCGATTAGTCCTTGAGATACAGCATACAGTCAACACAATTCCATTTTGTTAAAAGAATTTAACACAATCAGCAGAGACAACATAACCAGCAGCCTCCCATATTCAACTTTATATTTGTGTACCTTTTCAACAGGAGAGCTTGCTGAGTAAATAGGTCCTGAAGTCATAGCTCCATTTCCTAAAAATCAAAGTTGACATTTTTAACAATATATGGCAAAGAAAATTTTTTATGATTATCAAAAAGCAGAAGCATAAATCATTAAAAAAAGTTCTTTTCAAAAACCCCTCCACTTCCAACCACAAGCCAGAATCCTATTTTCGGAAGAGTACATTGATTTGACAGAGGCTCCTGCAGGCGTTATGACATCTCTCTCTAAAGGCTTGAGACACTCAGCAGCTAAACACATCCAGGTCAGCACACTAACTCTGCTTTACTTGCTTATGACAACTAGTTGTAATCGCAAACCATGCTCTTAAATAGTCAGCTCAATAAGAAATTTAACAATCAATCCCTGTATCTGTTCAAATGCTGCTTACAACAAATCATTACAAAGAAAATTAAGCCAGCAGCCATCCATTATTTCTTATTCAGTCAAAACAGTACGTAGCTGTCTCATGTAACATCAGACTACATGAGGCAATCCAACAACTTTTCCCCGAAAATACGAGTGCAAGGAAAAAAAAAAAAAAAGTAAAATCAAATATTGTGTGAAGGCTACCTGACTGGATAACCTTCAGGTCCATTTAAACAACTCGATCTAAAAACGTGGCAAATACCGCAAGCGTTCAAAAATTAGAAGGAGATATCAGCTGCCCAGGTTAGGTATTTTGTGGGAACGTATCCCTCCATAAGCAACAAGAACTGCACTTGTAGGGCATGATTTTTAAAGAGGATTTTCTTGGCACAGTTACCTTTGCAGCCTGGATGGCACTGCCTGCCTGTAGCTGAGCTAACGGGCTGTTAACGAAGCAGGGTAGGAAGCGTGGTTGACGTGCCCATTTCGACTAACTGAAAGAAACAATGCTTTATTTCTTCAAGCTTTTCTTTGCAGGAATTAATTGCTATCATTTGGTATTGTTGCAAAGATTTATATTTGAATTTCCCATAGAAATTAAATATATCAACTGGTAAAATAAGCTCATTTTGTTCAGATTGAGACTTCCTTTCTTCTACAAGGAAAACAGTAAAAATCCTTCTTCAGGAAAACCACGCCCAGGAAGAAACGGGGAAATCATTTAACTTTCAACAGAAACCAAAGTTTAACAAAACTGCCTTTTCAAGCACCAGATACGCTTACCGAGGGTGAGGTCAACCTTTGGTATCTCCAGGATTGAGAAGCACAAATAAAAGTTCCTGAGTTTTCACCTCTGAGGGATGCCCCACTGCCTCACCGGCTTTAGGAGCTCCTGATGAACTGGTTTTGTTCCAAAACTTTCTGGAATTTCCTGCATACCCTGATGTAATTAAAAAGAGGAAAAGAAACACACCAACAGCCCCATTTTCTGTGCTAGACCAGCTTGGGGACACTCTATCAAACTTGCCGGTTCAGAAGGCTTCTCACCGAAACACACAGCCTAAACTAAACTCACAAGCACCCTACAGGGGGTGCAGAAAAAGTTCTAATACTCTGGAACACACTTAATTTTTCATGGCAAGCAGCAGGACAGGAAACACTGACCTTGAAGGAAGCCTTGCTTTTTGGTGGGTCTATGCATTAGCCCTAAATCTCAGCAAATGCAGGTCGCCACCACTCCCATTGCTGAAGCGTGGGGCCTCCCCAGCACCTTCTCCAGGGAATATCCAGAGCCGAAATGTTGGACCTTCCTAGATATGGAAACCCTCTGCTCAAGTGAGCTTTGTTAGGCAGACTTCAATCCTTAATCCAAATCATCTATGCACGTCTCTCAATCTGGATTCCGACCACACGAACGCTTGCTGAAGTTTAAAAATGTTACCTGCTATTTCACATATTCTTAAACTAATATTGCCATTTGAAAAGAACCTTAATCAAACAGAAACCTTATTGTTTTCAACCTTACCAAGGTCATTTTAAAGCTCAAGCTAAAAGGCTTTTTGAGGTTTGGGGGTTTTTTGAGTGGCTAACCTTACAGTTACTTCAGAAAATTCTGTGTTAAGGTTTTTATAATAATGAAACAGAGAATCTCTCATTCCTGAAAGAGCCAAGATTCAGTGCTCCAAAGCCTCTATCTATACGGTAGATATTTCACAGGCAGCAACACAGGTTTGCCCTGAACATCTTAATTTCCAAAGGCATGACTTTAAACAACAGTAAATTCTAACACGTGAAAACATGGCCAAACCAATTTATTTTGTGATCAACAAGCTACATGTAATCAAGAGTCTGTAAATCAGATTTTATAAAGTGACACCAGCCAACTGGTCCCCGTATCAGGGGACACCAGCTGATCTTTAACGCTAATAATACAAGCAATATAAACGAGGAAAAAAGAAAAGGTGGCATACTTGAGATAAGACACTAATTAAAAGCTCATTTCCTTTGGAATTAGCAGTGAGCTTTCTTTAGAAGGATCTCATTACCATGCATTTTATCTGTCACCTCCAATATTTCAAATTCAATATTAACATTTAAAACACAGCTGAGAAGCTGTGTGCAGTTTTCAAGTAAACTTTGTTAAATACTAGCTAGATCATTACAAAGTCTTCCTACCCTGCGGGCTTGCACATTGCTTCACTCAGATTAAAAGCAAGTGCCGAGGCTCACCTGTGGCTCTGGCAGCAAGCACGGCACAAAGAGCGGTGGCAAGGAGGGATTAAAAAACCAGCGGCCCCCCGATCACGAGCAGAGGACATGCCGTGCTCCAGCGCCGACAAGACACCTTGAAGGAGCAGGAAGCAAAAAGAATGCCAAGAGGAGGTGAAAAAACAGAAGCAAAAGCTGCAACTGTGGAGCACGGAGTGGGGAGTCAAGAAAATAGCGAGCGCCGATAGGAAAGCAAATTTACATTTTGCTCTAGAAACGCTAAGTGAAAATCCAGCGTAACTACTGAAAAGCTAAAGTTGCACTAGACGTATTCACATGAGCAAAGAGTCCCCAAATACAAGTGTTTATTCCCCCAAATTTTATTTAGGAGCATCAGAATTTTAGCCCTAGGGAAAAATAGGAAAATCACAAAATGGCAACATTGTAAAAGGGGAACGTCTTCCGACATTTTAGGTCTGCAGCACAAGGCTAAACTGATGAGTCAACTTGCTTTGAAAACCAGCAGAAATTAGATCTTAAAGTTTTGACTGTGGCTCAGACATGAAAGCTAGTTCATTAAAAGCATACCCAAATACTAAAGTAATCAGTTTAAGAAACACCACAAGTGGATGCTTTTTAATCTTATGGTTCAATTAAACGCTCAGAGAAAAAGAGCTACTTTCAATGTAACCTCAGTGAAATCCAACTTATTATTTCCTCTTTCTTGCCAAAGGAGTACAGAGCCTGGACAGAAAGAAGAAAACCACCAAAGGCCATGAGGCAAAACCACCACAAAGCAGCAGTTTTGAGTATCACCTGCTCACCCTACAACGGTACCATAGGCAACCATTGCCACTCCTGCCAAGTATTATTGTGGGGAGGCTTTGGGGTTTGCTTTAGTTTGTTTTTTTTGGGGGCTTTTTTTAGTTGGTTGGGTTTTGTTTGGGTGTGGGGTTTGGGTTTTTTTTGTTTGTTTGTTTGGTTTTTTGGTTTGGTTTTTTTTTTTTTCTTCTTCCTGTTTGTTTTTTTTACACCTTTTACATATTTCTCTGGAGCAGTCACCCAAGACCTCTTGTTTACTCTAGCACGTGCACTAACCGGCAACTAGCACACCTCTTGTTTTTCCCACTGGAGGAGCACTGTAGACTCAGCGTTACAAATGGGAGCCCTATTGTTAAAGAATCAATTGGACAATGAAAGAGCTAAGGACACTTGTCTTACAGAAAATTACTGTCAAACGCTGCCAGACCCAGCTTTCCCTCTTTCTGGGCCACCAGCCAGATACTAATCATTTCAGGCCCCTACTAATTTTTAGCTGTGTAACACTCTGCAGGATACAAGAGGGCCAGCTTTGCCCAGTCTGTGCTTTAGGATACTTTTATTGATTATTAAAAAGAAGAAAAAAAAAAAAGAAAAAAAAAAAAAGAAATAGCTACCATCCCAAAGGTAGACACTGAAATTATTACTTCATGAAAAGTCAAATGACTTCCCAAGGCACCACCTGAAGGGACATGTGCCAGTATATCCTTATTAAAGCGAGTCTTCCTACCTTATTAGAGCACAATGTCAAAAGCCAATGTCCACAAGCTGGGCAGACAAAATAGCCAGGGAAGTTACATCATATCTCAGTAAGAAGGGATTTGCTTTTTTTAAAAAGGTACAAAGAGCACCTGGACAATCGAGATGCCTTTGACCTCAATTACATTTATTGATCACTGACTATATCTGAAGGGTTAGGAGTTCACGGAAGGGAAAACAATGCCTTTAAATAATCAGAATGCAATATTTCACCCAGGTTTCACAACTATGCCAAAGAGCATCTCAGCAGGGCAAGACACCTCTACAGATATATTAAATATTGTTAAGGCTTGTTACAACTAGCCAAGTTTAGAAGCACATAATGTCCTTAAAAACCTTTCTTGCTTGGCCAGCTCTAACTAGCAGAACTATTAACTACTGGCAACTCCTATGTCTAATGGAACAAGCTAAAAGGCTCAAGTTCCTAATAGTCAAAAGAATTAAAAGCAACAACAAAAAATAAAAAGAAAACCACAACAACAAACCCCCCCCACTTTTTGGGCTGCACTCCCCTGAAGCCAACAAGCATCATGTGGAAGAACTGGAAGATCCCACTCCTGTACGTACACTGATCCTCCTCCACTGCCTGGGAATCTGCGAGGTATTTGCCTTTGCAACATGAAAATTTTGCTTAAAGGCAGAATATATTAGCTAAAACTTTGCATCATAATACTACTATCACGCATCCTTCTTGCGCTTCTCAAAATGGGCAGACGCAAAACAGCCTACAGACGCTCAAACCTATCTGCAAGTACAGCATAAGCACCACTTATTTGTGTTCTCGTGACTTTGCCTTAAAATAAAGTGCCCCAAATCTCCTTTGTTATGAGACATCTTCCACAGCTTCATGCGTGAGGTCTGTAGCAGCTGATCTGCGTGTTGTATACTGAAAAAAGCCAGAGCAGATGTAATCCTGGAACGTACTGTCCTCATTATCTGAGTACTCACCTGCACTCGTTCTAGCCCTTGAAAAAAACATGGATATTATTTTAATTTTCCCCTTCCCACAGAGTGCGTTGATCAGGTTTTCTCCTCTTCACGCTGTTCAAGTGGGTGTGGATTCCAGAAGGAAAAATGAAGAGCACATACAGGCCACCTCTGCTTGAATTAAGTCCTATTAAGGAGGGTGACTGCTCCTGCACTCACGCACCTCCAGCACAAAGCCCACTTAGCTGCAGCCTTCCTAAAAAAGTTGATTTCATCTCGTTACACCTGCTACAGCACTCGCTAGGAGCACGCAGCAACCCTTCACATAAATAGGTTTACAGGTGGTTGTTACTTTGCTGATTCCAGAAGCACCAGGAAACCTGCTGTTTGCTGGTATGGAAGCGGTTTCAGAACTTAGTTTGACAAAGCTTGATGTGTCTTAAGCTCCCAGTGAATAACTAAAGAAAGTATTCTGGAGTTGAGTTCAGCTTTATGGACACCTGACTAAGCCTCTCGGCCTTACTGCGAGTGCCTTCATGTTGTTTTTGTCACCTTGGTGTCTCAGGCACAGACACAAACGCACACAGAACGCCTTGACGAAGCCAAAGAGCCCCCACCCCTGAGCAGGGCCAGCCCAGCACCCGATGCGGCCACTCCAGCATTTTCCCTGGGTTCAAGGCAAGCTGCCTCAGCACAGTGCTGGGAGCCAACCTCCGAAAATATTCACCCCCCTCCCACCCAGCAGAAGCCAGGTTGCACTACGTGATTAAACATGATTCCTTACTACCCTCCAAGCCCAACCAGGCGCTGGCCACAAGCCACCCCCGCGTCTCCCCAGATGACACCCCCATCCTGCTGCCGAGGAGGAGGAGGAGGCAGTTTTGCCTCCCCTCAGAGAAACACCCCGGGTTGTACCGGAGCTGGGAGGCCTCAGTTAGCACAATTAGTCCTTCTAGAGTTTGCTTCAACCTTCAACTGGAGGTTTTTCCAGGCAGCGCCGGAATCCCACCGGGTGGAAAAAGAGAAGTCACCCTCCCGCAAAACCCAGCCCGGATTCCTCCCCCCACCCCCACCGTTAGCAAAGCTCTGGGGAAAATCCCCAAACCTCCCAACTTTGGGCCGAGCGCGTCCAGAGCACCGGCTGGCCCCGGCCCCCTCCCCAGCAGCCCCAGGCCGCTGGCTGACATAACCCGCCATCACGGAGAGCCCCGTTACCGCGACCCGCTGAGGGGAGAGGGGGCCGCGGGGGGGCCCGCCCGCAGCTGAGGAGGGGGCGCGGGGCCCGTGGCTCCTCCGGAGGGGCTGAGAGAGGCTTCTCGGGGGGAGGGGGGGGGGGGGTGAAGCGAGCCCCCCGCGCAGCGGAGCGGGGGGGGGGGGGGGGGAGCAGCCGGTTCCTACCTGCGGGGTGCGGGGCCTCGCTGGCGGCGGAACCCCGGCGCCGGGGGAGCGGGGGCGCACGGAGAAAGGGGGCAAAGCGCTGCGCCCCGCCTCCCCGCGGCGCCAGCCAATGGGAGCGCGGAGGGCGGGGGGGCGATCCGGTGACCCCAGCCAATGGGAGCGAGGAGGGCGGGGGCGAGACGGAGGCGCCGGCCAATGGCGGGGCGTGGGGCGCGCCGTGACAGCGGCGCCGACGGGGCGGGGAGCGGCGGGGCCCGTTGTACCGGAGACACCGGCCCCGAGGCGGGGCCGCGCCCCCCCCCCCTCCACCCTCATGCCATGCCCCTCACCCCCCCCTCAGCCACCGCTTCACCCCACCCCGCTCCAGCCAGCGGTGCCGCCCCTACCTGCGCGGTGCCGCCGGTCCGGGAGGCGGGGTGGGCGGCGGCGGCCTCCCGGGGACCGGCAGCGCTTGGGCAGAACCCCGGCGCCGGTGGTGGGGGGAGCGGAGCGGAGGGGGGGGGGGGGGGAACGGGCGGGCCGACCCCGCCCCTACTTCCCGCGAGAACGGCGGGTGTGGGCGGGGCCTGCCGCCGGCCAATGGGGTGCGCAGGAGGGGGAGGCGGGCCTATGGGGCGGAGGGGGCGCTGCCTATTGGCTGCGTGGCGCCCCGCCCCGCGCGCACGTGGCGGGGGCGCGATCGGGGCGCTGCTGCCGCCCCGACCTTAATTAAAATAACCTGGGCGGGCTTGGAGGGGGATTTTTTTTTTTTTTTAATTAAAATCATCAGTGAGAGTTTTTTCAATTAAAATAACCCGCGGCGGTTGGGTTTTTAAATTACAATAACCCGTCGGGTTCGTGGCAATCCGGTAGAAAACTTGGGGTTTTTTTGGGGGGCAGAACAGTGATTTTTCCTACCCCCTCCCGGCCTGGGCCGTGCTGGGGGGGGGGTCTCCCACCCGCCCCGGCTCTGCTGCTTTTGGGGTGCAAAGTCTCGGGAACACCCGGTCGGTTGGCAGCCACGCCTTGGTTCCCCAAACAATTGCAAACTTCACCTTTTGCTGATTTTTTTTGGTCTGGTTTTCTCTTGAAGTGAAGGCAATTACTTGCTCCATGAACTAAATTTTACCCATTTCTATTCCGCACGCTGAAATCCCCTCCTTAGCCCTTCGCCGGGACATGTGGTGACACGTTTCCCCTCCTCGGTGCTCAGAGATGAGGATTCCCAAACCTTTCCCTCCAGAAATAAAACTCCTCATCCCCGCATGGGAGACAGACACCAAATTTCCCTTTAGCAGCTTTCACCTTCTGCCTGCAGCTTCTGTAAAGCTCTTTCCGCTTAGCGCGAGCGGCGCTCAGCCGGCCAAAGGCTGGATCCGACCCCGTTGGGTTTGGGAAGTTGTGTTTTGCAGCTTTGCCCCCTCCGCCCCTGCCCCACCGACCTTCCCAGCCCGCTTTCCGCGTGGGTCACGCGAGGATTTGCCCCACATCAACCTAACCCACCAGCCTCCAGGTGTTCTGTACTGCAGCAAACTCCCACCCCCTGCTCCGGGGCTAAAATCCACATTTGGGGAGCTCTGGCTGGAAACAGTGGCTTGACCTTCCACTGATTTTAAATTAACCGAGTCAGAAGACACTCGGCGCGTGTCGCAATTACAGCACGATCTTCATTCCTCGTTAGCAGACCTGGGAAGGCATTTACTGGAGGTGAGGGCTCGGCATCACCGTGTCCCCTTCAGCGCTTCGCCCCGCAGTTGCAAAACTGGGTCTTTCAATCTTCCCCAGTTCAAAGAGGAGATGGCCCCAGCACACCCCGTGCGAGGTCTGGGAAGCCAGCGGCCGTGGAAAGGGGGTGCGTGTGTCGCTCGGTGCATTCCCGGGGTGCACTGAAGTAAGCAAGGAAGGGTGTAAAAAGTGCAGAACTGGGTGCTGACCCCTGGTTACGTTGCGTGAGCTGGTGACGGTCGTGTGCTGCCCAGACCTCTCAAACGTCAGATTTCTGGTGGCTTTACAAAGCAGGAATAGTCTTAAAAGACTTATTCTTTTAGCTCGGCCCAAAGATTGTTTCCATGGCAATAAACGCACGTACACACCCCGCTCCTTTGTCTAAGTTATTCGTTAGTCTTATTTGTCACACACCGTGAAAACAAAATCACAGGGTAAAATGCAAAGAGATTTTACGATAATGAAAGGTTATTGCCTTCCGCTGTTCCTCTTTGTGCACAGAGGGAGCGTGCGACCGGAGCCAGCCGCGCCAAGAAATTTCCATTGCAAATGGGTTCAAAATCCCACCAATGCTTTTACATACTTTGGCAGATGTAATAGGTCAAGCAGAAAACATCTTTCTGCTCTCATGTAAGAAGTTCTTGAAGTGCTGTACATGAAGTATCATTAAATGAAAAAAAAAAAAAAAAAAAAAAAAAGACAGTTTCCTTCATTAAAATGCAATAGTAAAAATAAGGTGACCAGGTAAAACCCCCAGGCCCCTTCCTGCCAGTCCCACGTCAGCTGTCCCGGCTTGTTTCCGTGCTGTTAGGAGCCTAGCCAAAAGCAAACAGTGTCCTCAAAGTTTATTGTAAAGAAATATCGCAGGTGCTCTTGTTCCAGCACGGGAGAAGGGATTTCAGTAGAGGCCCCGTCTACCGTAATGCATTTAAATAGAGCTTAAAAGAAGCAGTTCTCATGCTAGCATAAAAAAATTTACATTGCAATTATTATCTTGTTCCAGATTAGCTGCTGTGCCCTGTCTGCAAAATCCTTTCTTTCTGCCAGCCCGATATCAAGCTCGGTTATTCTCCTTTCAGCCTCCTCCTGCACTGGGCTCTAAGCTGATGATTCATGTATTAATATGTGGTTATTAGATGACTCCTCTACCTCCACTGCTGCTATCTGTCTCTGGCAATGGAAGGAGGAAATGAATTCTTAAAACCTCGGGAACAAATAGTCCATGCACGGAGATCAATCCTGCTCCCGCTGACGTCAATGGAAACATTTCCATCGGCTTCAATAGGGGCAGAATTAGTCCTATATATCAGATATTAACTTGATTTACAACCTCGCAAAACTCCACGTAGCTGAAGGGGGAAAGCTGTATCTGTTAAAAATAACTCGTGGGAATTAAGTGACTGTCAAAGATATTTCTCTTTCGGAGGGTGTGGGAAAAGAACTATTGGGGCTGTTGTCAGTGGACGGGGAGCTGCCGGTGACGTGGGGAGCACCCCAGCTCCGCTCAGCTGCTGCTCACCCCGAGACCCTCAGCTCTGCAAATTAACTCTTTAATTAACTCCTCCGGCCCCTCCGTCTCCCCTCTGGAGAGCCGGGCAGGAGGGCAGCAGGGGAAGCACGGCCACGCTGCCACGGGACGGGCCCCGACCCTCCTCTCTGCAGGACATCGCCCGCTTTTCCTGCCTGAAAATACACTTAATTTAATTCTGAATTTACCACTGTGGCCACACACGGTGCGTTGAAGCAGCTGCGCTGGGCTTTAGCGGTGGGCAGAAAGAAAAGCCCCAAATATCCTCTTCTGACCACGGCGTTAGGGACAAACGCTGCCTGGGCTCAGCACCCACCCGTCCTGCTGGTGCCGGGGATGGGAATGGCAGCGGAGGGAGCACGAAAAAGCACCAGTGTCCTTCCAAGCCCACCCAGCCCCCTCGGCCATCCGCCCTGCCGCAAACAACCCGGGACAAGCCGCTCTCAGCCCCTCCAGCTGCGCCCGAGGTGTCGAACATCTGGGTGCTGCCGCCTTCATTCGCCGGACCCCGCCGTCCTCCTGCGCCCCGTGGTCCGTCCCCTGTCCCTGGCACCCCCTGCTCCTCGGTCCCCAGCTCCACCAGTTTGGGACCGGTTGTGATGGGGGCAGCAGGGGCAGGTCATGTCCCCTCCCTGGACAAAATTTCACATCCGACCTCCTGGCTCTGGAGCGTCTCCCTCCACCAGGTAGAGGGAACAAGAAGGCCTAGAAGCCACCACCGGTCCTTCGTTTCCCTAATTAGAAACCACCGGCTAATGAGATATCATCCAAGCAAAATATTAGGAGTCGCATAATAATTATATCAATGAAATCAACAACAATTTAACAGCAAAGGTTAATTACATTTATTTAAAAATCTGATAGACAAAATGATGCTCAAACAGTTGGGCAGACTAATTGAAAGCTAATGTTGCTCCTAAATTGAATTTCAAATGAATTTTACATCCATAGTTCATTTTGCTAATTTCATTCCCTGTATCCTGTAATTTGTTGGCAGTGATTGATTACTTAAGTGAATAATATCTATGTACCAGGACCACTTAGTAATAGAGTATGCCAAGTGTGATCCTACTGTTAATAAATACAGTTTCTTCAAGGTTTCCCTCTCTGTCTGGATTTTGGAGGAGCAGGGACGCGGTGCTGGGGGAGCAAAGGGCTTTCAGCAGCTCTAAACTCCTATTTTAGTTTCTTCTTAACAACAGGTTGCCAGACCCTTCCTGTGCTGGCCTCGCAGCCCTCCGGCAGCATCGATACGCGGCAGCCTTTCACCGCCTCTCACACCTCCCTTTTCATTTGTCAACGCCCGAAAATTTATCTGCTGGGGGAATTTGTCAGGGAATATTCTGCCCGCGACGCGATGCGATGCGCGAGAGGGTGCCGCAGCCCAGGTGCCCTCAGCCAGCCCCCTCCAAGCTGGAGCCCAGCGCCGGGCCCTGCGGACCCCGGGCCCCCCCTGCCCCCCCCCGACACCACGACCCGATGTCCCCAAGTTGGCTTGACACTCCAGACCCCATCAGCTGGAGCCGGGGGCTGGGGGTAACCGCAGCAGGACCCCAAAAAGCGCCGCTGACTCTTCTCGGCATCTCCCAAGCATCCGCTGCTGCAAGATGAACGCAATTATATCCTAATAAAATTTTAATACAGGGAATTATGCACTTTGCATCCAGCCAACAATTAGCTGTTGCTATGCTACAGCCAGAGTGTAATCACAATCACGAAGCCAGCCAAGGGAAGGCATTAATCAGGAGGTATATCATTAGGCAACCTCACCCCCTGCCTCCCCAGCTCCTGATTCGGAGCCTCCTGTTGCTTTAACGCGAAAAACAACCCCAAAACAAAGCGAACCCCGGGTTTGGAGGGAGCAGCCCCTCTCTGGGCGCCGTTTCCCATCCCACCCGTGGCTTGGTTTGGCCAAGGAACCCGAAGCCGCTCCAGCTCCGTGCCCGCTCCCGCGCCGAAAGCCCGTGAGCCGCAGCATTTCCCCCCCCTCCCCAACTTTCACATCTTTTGATCATTTATTCCTCGGATCCAAAGGAAACATCCGACGAGCCGGAGATGGGGGGGGGGGGGGGAGGAAAAAATGGCAGCTGACGGCGCTTCTGCGGATGGAAGGGGAAGACATTCATTAATTTTTCATCGCCGTAGCTGGGGCGCGAGCAGCTCAGTATTCATCATGTCAGCAGTGACCTTGATGCTGCCTCCATCCCCCCTTGGAGAGCGTTTCCCCACCATCTGCTGAGCATCAGCCCCCTGCCCTCCTGCCCACCAGCGATGGAAAACATCCCGGGGTGGGAGCGAGAGTGCAGGCAGGCGGGGAGCAGGCGGCTGAAAGCCTGCGGGATCCTTGCACACCCTGCACCCCTCCGGCACGTTGCAAACCCCGAAACAAGAGGAGCAACCAAATTCCTCCCGAGGAACCATATGCCCGACTGCAAAAGGCCGGCGGTGAGCGTGCTGGCGGGCAGCTTGCCAGCCACGAGGGGAGCGGCCACGCTCTACGTCTCGGTGTCCCCAAACACCAACGCCTTCCTCTAAAGGGAAAATCAAAATCAAAGCCCACCTGGCTCGCGAGACCCTCCTACCCTTCGAAAGCACGGCTGCGTGCTTCCCATCTTGGGTGGCATCGCCGTTTCTTGGGTGGTTTGCATGACTTTCCCCTCCCCCCCCCCCCCAAATCCCTCTGCTTTGGGGGCCCTGGTGCCACGAGGCTCAAAAAGAGCTCAAATTTGCTTTAATTTTTTTGGAGATGCTTCGAGCATCGGAGCGCATCGGCACCCTGCAATTCAGCGGGGATGCGGAATGAAAATGATTATCAGCAGACACATAATGATTCATTCTGTTTATAATTGCTTCGAAACGTAGGGAGAGCGGGGAGATGTAATTAACTCTTCTTTATGATTGAGATGAGTGTGTTTTCCTCAAGCACGTGACGCTGCCACATACAGCCACAATTTTTTTTTTTTTTTTTTTTTTTCTGGCATCTTTGGCAATGTGAATGCGTAGATGTCTGCACGGGGATGGAGTCAATCCAGGAGCGTGGCTGAAAAATAACCCTAAAACACCACAACCCCGTGTGCAGAGGGGGTATTTATTTCCCTGCAAGCCCCAGGAGGCTGCAGCTATCCTGATTTTCCTTAGGATGTGGCGACCAGGATCTTTCATCCCCCCCTGATTGAAACAGCCCCCCTTAATTACGACGCGTGGGCTGCCGCTGCGGCGATGCTGGAGATCGGGCGCCTCGGTCCTTGGCCCAGAGGATCAGCCCACGGGTTTGGGGTCACATCCAGGCTCCGTCACGCAGCGTGGGTCTCTAGCAAAGACCCTGAGTGGGTATGGTTTCCTTACACGAAGCTTGGAAGGGAGACGGAGCCGCGATGGGGAGGACAGAGCTGAGGAGGGTTTGCAGAGCGGGCTGATCCGTCGTCGGGAGGATGAGGTAGGGTGAAGAGGAAAGGGGAGCCCCTCTCCCCGTGCTGACACCGCCCGAGGAGCTCAGCTCAGCCTCACATTCCCATCCTGCTGCTAATCGAGGAGGCGAGAAGCCCCCATTAGCCAGGGTTAAGAAAAATTGACGCTTGACTTTGGGATCTTCACCTCGTGCTGCGTGTTCACGGGGCGCTGAGAGCTCGCCGCCGTCTCTCCATCCATCACGCGTCAGCCCGGGACGTCGCCCAGAGGGGATCATTTCCCAGCCCATCTATCACGCTGTCTGAAGCAGATTCAGCCACAGAATTTGTGTCACGGCCCCACGTCGAGTGATTTCTCCTCTCTGGCTCCAGATCTCACCGTATCGCCCGAGCCAATCGCACAGCCCAGCTCCTGGCTGCCTCCCACATCAGCTACTGGTTCAGGCTGAGTGGTAAGGTCAGTGGGCTCTGTGCCGGCATCCCAGTGGGTCCGGGATGAGCCCAGTGGAGTGGACAGACACCCCAGCTCAGGGGGTCCCCGGCGTCACCCCAGCAAACCCCGCCACCCTGCTGCAGCTCGCCTGCCCCGCTGCCTCGTGCAGCAGGGCCTCGCTGGGGTTGCAAGAAAAAACAGAGCAGGAAGGTGCACGTCCTAGGTTTGGTTTGTTTTTTTTTTTTGGGGGGGGGGTTTGCCTCGCTCAGGCCGTGCACATGCAAAAGGCAGCGGTGGGGCAGCTCCCAGTGCTGGGCTGGCACTGGGGACAAGGGGGTTCAGCCCCCGCTGCTGCCCAGGGCACCATCCTGGCGTCCCGCTGCACTGCTGCTTTCCCACAGCTGCCACGGCCAGGACAAGGCTTTTTTTTTTTTTTTTGGGGGGGGGTAGGGGGGTTGGATGCAGTGGGTGGCTCTGGCAGGCAGCTGGGTTGAAGCATCAAATCCCGGCCAAAACGGTCCCAGCAAGGCGGGAGGGAAGCGAAAACTGGGGCTGGGGCGAGTGGGGAGGGGCCGGGCATGGCTCTGCAGCCCAGGGGGACCCCGAGGGCCACCCCCCAAGTAGCCACCCCAGTGAGCACCCATTCTGCACAGCACCAGGGCCCTGGGACTGCGCCCCGAGGGGTGCGATCCTGCCCCGCGGCCGGGTGCTCAGAGCAGGTCCCCAGCACCCCCGCTGCCGTGCCGCTCCTCCCGCTCTCGGTTCAACTTTGCTTTCCCCACGGGTGACTTTGCCATCAGATGAGTGTCTCATCTACATTAATCTTTCTCTTTTTATTTTAATTTATCTTTTTAATTTTTTTTTTTTTTTTTTTTCACACACACAAAAGCATTAGCGTGTTGCACCGGCGTATAACCCAACAAAAGGCCGCATAAATCAGGGGAGGCAGCTTCACACGGGCATTTGTTCTGCGCAGCGCTGGGTCCCCGCGGGGGGCACCCTCGCACCCCAGGGCCCAGCAGGTCGGGAGTCACCCACCAGCCACCCCGAGACGGGAGGGCTGTGCAGGGCCCCCTCAGCAGCCCCAAAATACCCGTTTTCCTGATGTAAAAAAAAAAATAATAATAATAATAATAAATAAAAAAAAATAAAGAGGCAAACCCCTCCTTCTGCACTCTAAACCCTGGGTTTGGGGGTCTGGCAGGGGCGGCGTGCCAAATTATTTGTATTTGCAGAAAATTGTTCGGAAAGGAGCAGGCGGAGCTGTTTGGGCTGTCCTGGGGGGGGTAACGGGCAGGGGCAGGTCTGTCCTTGGGCCGGGGGGGTTCGGGGGGGCCGGGGCAGCTCAGCCCCAGCCCCGGGCGGCCGCCGCGGCCCCGGTTGCCGAGTCTGCAGTGCCCTCCTGTGGGCATCGCTCCGCCGGGTGCAGGACCCCCCCCACCCCACCCCAAACCGTGTGGGGTGAGACAGGACACCCCCACCCACCCAAAACCTGCGGGGTGAGGCAGGACATTCCCCCCGCCCCAGACCCCGCAGGGTGAGGCAGGACCCCGTCCCTCCCCACCCCAAAGTTCTCTGGGACACTGGTTCTTTCTTTTCCCCTTCAAAAATCCC
Organism: Tyto alba; assembly: GCF_018691265.1. Classification (NCBI taxonomy): domain Eukaryota; kingdom Metazoa; phylum Chordata; class Aves; order Strigiformes; family Tytonidae; genus Tyto; species Tyto alba. Next base: position 1,598,928 of record NW_024881317.1, read on the forward strand.
TGTGCGGATGCTCCAGGACCCACCCATCTCCCCCACCCCACCCGGCTCCCAGCCCCCCAGCCCCAAATCCTGTCAGGGTGAGGCAGGACCCCGTCCCCCCCCCACCCCAAAGCCCCTTGGCCCAGCTCAGCCCCTTCCCCTCCCTGTCCCTTGCCCACTGTGCATCCCACCCCCCAGCTCCGACCGAGCGACGGCCAAGAGCCAACCCGGGGAGGGGTGTGGGGGGGGTGGGTTGCAGCAGGATCCGGCCCTGGGAGCCCCTCACCCCGCATCAGGGCTGGGCAGGGGCGGCGAGGGCCGGCGGTTAGAAGTTTTCTTTGAAGAAACGGAAGCCGAAGCGCTCGCAGTGCGCCCTGACGACTTTGGCAAGCGCCGGCGAGCCGCAGAAGAAGACCTGCACCTTCCCTCTCTTCTCCTCCGCCACCTTCCCGAACACCTGGGGCACCGGCGGGGGAGGAAGAGGAGGAGGAGGAGGAGGTACAACCAGCTCCCACTCCACTGATGCTCCAGCAGCCTCTTCCCAGCACAACTCAGCCCACCCACCCCAGCGCTCACTTTTCCACGGGAGGGAGAAGCTTCCCTGGCTCTGGACACCCCAGTGCCTCATCTTCCCGGCTCTGAAACGGGGCTCTCCCGCCGTGTCCCCCCCACAAAGGGCGGGTTTGGGGAGCGCGGTTCCCTTTCCCTGAGCAGGATTTTGGTGGTGGGGCAGGGCTGGCCCTCACCTTGCTCCAGTCGGGGCGGCCGGGCTGGGTCCTGGTCCGCAACCCCGTGATCAAGTCCCTCTGCTCCTTGGTGGCCAGCAGGTCCAGGGCCATCTGCAGCCCGACGGCCTTCATGTCGTTCTTGCTGAGGGCCGACGTCATGTACATGTGCATCTCCAAAAACCGCCCTGGGGCGTTCAAAAGGAGCCCGGCTGCAGATCCCCCAGCCCCCATCCGATGCCAAAGCGGGGCTGGGCATCCCCCCAGGCTCCTCACCTCCCGGCTCCTGCTCCGCCTGCTCCATTTCCAGCTTGGTTAGCAGGCTGACGAACCACTCAAAGTGCTTCTGGTCCCGGTTTATCCAGATGAAGTCAACCTGGAAGGACGCGGCATCCTCCGCTTCGGAGCTGGCAGGCAGCACGGAGCAGGGGGGGGGGGAAATCCAGCCGCCCACCTCCCCAGCCCGGGAAGGGTCCTGGTGGGCCCTCCACCCCCGGGGAGCCCTCCTGCCCCCATCGCCAGGGCAAACCTCGCTCCCGCAGCCCCCTCCGCCTGCTCCTACCTTCCTGAGCGTCATCTCCTCGTCCCGCAGGTCCTCGCACCACGAGTGGTGGCAACTGGGGCAGCTCTGCTTTCGCCGGCGGTACCTGCCGGGGCAGACGCACCCCTCAAACCCCAGCAGACCTTTACGGGGAGACCCCGAGCTCCCGTTCCCCACCAGCTCTGCTCCAAGCCCTTGGGGCCAGCGGGGTTTCCTGCAGCCGAAATCCCCGAGGGGAAGCCCGGCACCGAGGGAGGACGCCGCCGCGGGTCTTGCGGCCGTATGTTACGAGTCCCAAGGTTGGAAGCGAGGACGGGCCGACAGTGAGGGGTCCGAGGACGGATCTACCGTGGCGTACGTCACGTCTTGTGCCTCCCCCCCCCCCCCCTCACCCAAACCCACGTCAGGGCTCGGATCGGGGATCGCAGGGCTGCGCCGGCACGGCTGCAGCCCGAGCTGCTCCAGCACCACCAACCTGTGCATGATGCTCTGCAAAATAGAGGCGAAGGGGGTGATGCCGATGCCCGCGCCGATGAGCACGGCGTGCTCCGAGGTGAAGATCCTCCTCGTCGGGGTCCCGTAGGGGCCGTCGATGTAGCACTAAGGAGAGACGAGACGCTCGGGGAGAGAGAGCCAACAGCCCACGGGTGCTCAAACAACGCCGAGGAGCCCGAGTTTGGGGCCTTTTGTGGGAGCAAAGGAAGAGGAGGACGGGGTGGGCAGGAGCGTGGAGCCCTCCGGCAGTGCAGGGTTTGCATCAGCCCCAGACAGGACTGTCCGTGCCCCGGGCACACGCGGAGCTGGAGGAGGACCAAGACATCCCTCACCTTGATGCTGCAGAGCCGATGGGTCTCACCCAGCCCACTGGAGACCTGCGAGGTGAAGAGAGCACTGACCACCTCCTCCCCACCCCTAACCCGCTCCGTGACAGCTAAGGCGAAACCTGATTGTTCCCCGGGTTTGGTTTTGGGGTGGTTTTTTTTTTTCCCCGTTAGGTTTATCCGGGCTGCACACGCGCTGCTCGAGCCGAGCCCAGCGCAGCGCCCACGCTTCTGGTGGGACATCCCACCACCGTCCAACACCAGGAGCGGGGCGCCTGGTAACGTTATCTGCATCGTAACTGTTTGGACTATTGATTAAAACAGCAATTATCCAAATCCCCCACACGAGTTGGGGGGGGTGAATAAGAGGTTTCCAAGGACCCCGGTGGCCCAAGTGGTGGGAGCAGGATTGGGGAACCTCCGCTCACCGGGGGGCAAAGAGCGCGAGGGCGACAGGGAGAGAAACTCATTAAAACCGGTGCATGCAAATTCGTTATCTGCAAGGGCTGCTCCTCCAGGCCAGACAGAATCAATATCCTGAAACCTTTTCATGTTGGGGGATAAAAGCCACTAACGGTGGCTCTCAGCATCCTGCCATTGCTATGATTTATAGCCAAGATTTTTTTTTAAAAAAAAAGAGCTTTTTTACGAGCTGTGGCCCATTTGGGATGGAATTTGGATCCGGGTTGATCCTCTGGCTGCTGCTGTGCTGGTGAGATCAGAGAATCAGAGACCCCCTCCCCACCCCGCAGGCAGTGGGGGCTCTGCCGCTGCCCCCCGGGGAGCGCGGGGGGGGTCTCGTCTGTGCCAGGTGGGGGTGGGAGATGGTGCTCACCCCCCACGCCGGTGGGTCCCGCTCTCCTGGGGCAGCAGCACTGGTGGCTTTGTAGGATGTCAGCTGAACGGCTCCGTCCCCGCCGGTGGCCACGGACCCCCCCTCTGAGCTGGCTCTGCTGCAGACCCCTCCCTGGAAAGCCAAGGCTGAGGCATCACTGGCCACGATCCTCGTGGGTCACACAGCCTCGGTCGAGGAGGGGACGCACACAAAATCCTCCGCGGCTGCACCAGCACTTTGGAGGGGACGTGCGCCCCGAGAAACACCCCAGCACCCAACCTGCTGCTGCACGGGCAGCTGAAACCCCTGAAAAACCAGCTCAAAAAAAAAAAAAAGCTGAAAAACTGGGGGGGTTGGTCCTCAGCTTGGCAAAGCTGTTGCCTCGCAAACAGCTGCCGACCAGCAGCAGTTGAAGGTTGAACCCCTTGCGGTAGCCGAAAGCTGAGCTCCGTCCGCACCAACCTGCGCCCAGCGCCGGCATCTCTCCTCCCTCCGGCTCCTGCTGAGCGGCTTCGGCTCCAGGCTGGGCGATTCCAGCTGCTGGAAGTGTTCGTACAGCTTGGTGGTCCACTGGCCCAGCGACCTGATGTGCAGCCAGAGGGTCTCTGCGGGGAAAAACGGGGAGAACTGGGCGAGCATCCGACGTCAGGAGCCGCTCCGCAGCCCCAGCACCGCGGGCTGTGTACCCCACAGCTCCGGCCCCGGGCACCCGGCAGCAATCCCCACCGGCATCCTTCGTGTCAGCCCCACGCATGACCCACGGTTTGCTCTAAGAGCTGGGTGAAACCCAAATCCCAACTCTTGGGCATCTGAGGAGCTGTGCAGGGCATTCGGGTGGCATTTGGTCCTCGCGCCTTGCTCGAAATAACCTGAATACCTGATTTTAAACGGCATTTCTGTACAGGCGGCGATGGAGGCGGGTGAGTCGAGGCGTGCGTGAGCACACACCGCCCTCCTCCGTGGGCACGGACACCCCTTTGCGTGACCCTCGGAGGAGCTTGCGCGACGCAAAACATCGCCCCAGCGACACAAAACATCCCAGCGACGCAAAACGAGCAAAGGTTTGGCCATCACCTTGCTGCTCGGGAGCGCTGCTGAGGGTGAAGGGGTGCCACTCGTAGGTGGCGATGGCCGGGATGTTCAGGTAGACGTAGTCTCCGGGCTTGTAGTGGAAAAACTGTGGTCTCTCAATCACGAGGTGAGTCACCTGGAGGAAAAGGAGACTGGAGAAGCTGGGAGCATCCAGCGGGCACGTCCCGCCGCTCGGGCTCTGCTGGGGTGGTTTCCCTGCAGCCTGCAAGCACCCGGGTTTGTGCCTCTGCTCTTAAACAGCAGCCAGCGTGAGATGTGCTTAGAGCTTCGACCTGAGAAAGGGATTTATTCCCCTCGTCACTGCCCAACTTCGTTATCAAACAAAAATCTGTCAGGGCTGGCCTCGAACAGCATTTTTTTCAAAGAAACTAAGAGTCAAAGCAGGTTTCATTTTGTCTCCGGTTGTTCTACGAGTTTTTTTTTTTACTTAAAACATAGGCAAAAATTTTAAATGAGAAAAATAACGGCTTGAAAATTCAAGCATTGCATTCACCTCTTGCTGCAAACATGCGCCGACGCAGCCTGAAGCGACCCAAACCTGCACCTTTTCCACGTAAGATGTTCATTGCCCCCGTCCCTCCCGCGTGTGGCTGGGGGAGCGTCCCCCCTCCAGCTCACCGTGCAAACACATCGGGGCCATCACCCCCCCCCCCCCCCCAAAAAAAAAAAATGGTCCCACTGTCCCTCCTTTTCCCCCCTGCGTCAAGTAACCAGCGTGGAAAGTGCTTTTCCCCAAACTGCAAAAAGCTTTGTGAATAAATAAAGGTATTTCTGAGCACTGTAACACCTTCCCCCTGGCTCTCGGAAGAGAATAGCATCTGGAGGGGGGTGGGAAGGGGCACGGAGACCCCCCCCCCCCCCCCATGGGTGCAGACCTTGGAGGGGAGCAGGTTGGCCTCCACGATGCGCAGCCCCCCGCCACGGCGCCACGCCAAGCCGAGCACCTTCTCCAGCGCGAAGAGGCAGCCGGGGACCACAAACCACTTCCAGAAGTGGGGGGCGTGGAGGAGGAGGAGGGTCCAGACGGAGATGTAGGAGAGGTGGGTCCAGTAGAAAACCTGCAGGCAGGGAATGGGGCCGGGGGGGGGGGGGGGGGGGGGTGCTGAGCGTGAATCAAAAGTGGTGGAGCCAAACGGTGCTTCGTGGAGAGGCTGTGCTGGGGCATCCCAGGGCAGGGGGGAAAAGGCAGGCCAAATGAGGAAGAAAAACATGGAACGCCCCAAATTTGCAAGCCTGAGGAGCGCGTGGGGTTAGCTAAGGGAGGGATCGGGGGGGCATCGCCCCGGCTTGTGAGTTTGCAGCACCCAGATGAGCACCCACCCGCCGCTCCCCCCCCCCCCCACCTCACCGTTGGGGTTTCTCCAGCTCTCAGGGACCCACCTCGAAGTGGCCGCCGCGCCGGACGCAAGGGCTGGAGAAGGCGAGCATGGTGGCCAGCAGCCCCTGGAGTGCCAGCCCCGTCGGCGAGGCCGTGCCCCCCAGGCCCCCCACGCCGGGCTGTGCTGACAGGAGGTACTGGGCGAGGGCAGGGTGCCCGTCCCGCCCTGCCAGCCTGCCTGGGCACACACACCATCAGAACAGGGCGCCACGCACCCCCCGTTTCTGCAGCGCTCACCCGACTGTTGCCTGTTTAATTTCCTTTTTTTTTTTTTTTTTTTTTTTTTTTTTATTATTTATAAAAAAACCCTAAGAAGCACTTTGCTCGGACATTTTGAAAAACGCAACATTTCTCCTCTCCGGAGCCAGTTCTCAGGCTCGGCATCGTGGTGAAGAGGGGGAGCACCTTCCGTGAGGGTGGGTAGGGCAAGCAGGCGCGCTCTCCCGATGCGGGGAAGGGGGGGTTACACCCTCGGCGACCCTGCCGTGGGGTGAGGGGGCCCTCGGGGTGGCAGAACCCACTCGGGAGCTGCGTGGGGAGGGGTGGGAGGTTTTTGCTGCCCGGCTGGGAAGCCGCTAGAGGGGGATAACAGACAGCACACAGACTGCGCGGCACCGCACGCACCCTCCCTGCCTGCCGCCTCGCAGCGCCCCTGGGCATGTGCACCCCCCCCCCTCTCCGGGACTTGCATCCCCCTCCATGGAGCATGTGCATCCCCCTCGGGACGTGGGAATCCCACCTCCAAAACATCTGCATCCCCCCTGGGACATGGACAGTCCCTCCTGGGGCATCTGCATCCCTCCGAGCCGTGAGCATCCCACCCCCAGGAGGTGTCCATCCCTCTCGGGACGTGGGAATCCCACGCCCAAAACATCTGCATCCCCCCCTGGATATAAGCATCCCTTCCCTGGGACATCTGCATCCCCCCCCCCCGAGACATGGACGTCCCCTCCTTGAGGCATCTGCATCCCCCCTGGACATGAGCATCCCCCTTTGGGGCTCAGTCCCAGCCCCTGCAGCTTTTCATCAGCGCTGCACTTTCACCCAAGACGACCCTGGGTGATGCCCCCCCGGGCACCGAGGGGCATTTTCCACTTTAGCAGAGGGACTGGGAGAGGGGGGGGAACCCACCGCAGGGCTGCCGGGGTGCCTTAGAGCGGGTGTTGCCCAAGATAAACTGGTGGCAGCCCAAGGGCCTCCCCCAACCCGGGAGCTGCTACTTACTGAAGTTGGCGACGTGGGCGCCCGTGTGAACGGCTGCCAGCGCCAGCACCACGTACCCCACAACCTGGTGGAAAACAACGTGCTGGTCCAGCGGCAAAACCTTGGCGACGGGGGTAGCGCGCAGCCAGGTCAGGCACCTCCGCAGCATCAGCACCTCGGGGAGAGGGAGAGGCGGTTGGAGATATTGGGGGGGGGGGGGGCTGGTCCCCTGGGGGTCCCGGCGCCAGCTCCCCGCTGATACAGGGTGTCAGCCTGGAGAGCACCCAGAGGCAGAAAGCAAGGACCCAGCTGCGGGGTGCCACGCGTGCCCGTGACGCAGAGAGCTCACAACCTCCCTAAGCCCTTATTTATATATAATTATTTACAGGAGACAACCTCATCCCACAACTGCAAGAACCCACAGGCTCCAACTACTGCCCTCGGCGGAGGTCCCAGCGTCAACGTGATTGTAAATACCCAAAAGTAGCCATCACCCCCCCACCACCACCACCCCGAGCTCGGCATCGCCCCGGGGCCCGGCACTCACTGCCAGGAAGGTGCAGTTGAAGTTCAGGCACTGCCCGCAGCCCCTGGCCACGACCACCCAGCCGCCGAGGCCGGCGTGCCGCAGGGCTCCCAGGGCGAAGAGCAGGATGTTGAGGGTGGTGTAGCCCCCCAGGAAGGCGAGCTCGCTGCGGTGGTTGTGCCAGTACGCCCGGGGCAGGGCTGGCGGCCGGCGGCTCCTCTCGGCGGGTGCCGGGGGCTTCAGCCAGCTGGCTGCGCTGGGAGCAAAGGCGGCGGGTGGCTCCTCGCCCGGAGGCAGCGGGGAGCTGGGGCAGCCCTGCAGCTGGGCTGGCACCCGCTGCTGTGTCTGAGCCCCGCATCAGCCCTGCACCCATTGCTGCATCTGAGCTCTGCACCCACCCCAGCATCATCCCTGCACCATCCCTGCACCCATCCCAGCATCATCCCTGCACCCACCCCAGCATCATCCCTGCACCCACCCCAGCATCATCCCTGCACCCACCCCAGCATCATCCCTGCACCCACCCCAGCACCATCCCTGCACCATCCCTGCACCCATCCCAGCATCATCCCTGCACCCACCCCAGCACCCATCCCAGCACCCACCCCAGCATCAGCCCTGCACCATCCCAGCACCCATCCCAGCACCCACCCCAGCATCATCCCTGCACCCATTGCTGCACCCATCCCAGCATTATCCCTGCACCCATCCCAGCACCCACCCCAGCATCCTCCCTGCACCCACCCCAGCATCATCCCTGCACCCATTGCTGCACCCATCCCAGCATCATCCCTGCACCCACCTCAGCATCATCCCTGCACCCATTGCTGCACCCATCCCAGCATTATCCCTGCACCCACCCCAGCATCATCCCTGCACCATCCCTGCACCCATCCCAGCATCATCCCTGCACCCACCCCAGCATCATCCCTGCACCCACCCCAGCATCATCCCTGCACCCACCCCAGCATCATCCCTGCACCCACCCCAGCACCATCCCTGCACCATCCCTGCACCCATCCCAGCATCATCCCTGCACCCACCCCAGCACCCATCCCAGCACCCACCCCAGCATCAGCCCTGCACCATCCCAGCACCCATCCCAGCACCCACCCCAGCATCATCCCTGCACCCATTGCTGCACCCATCCCAGCATTATCCCTGCACCCATCCCAGCACCCACCCCAGCATCCTCCCTGCACCCACCCCAGCATCATCCCTGCACCCATTGCTGCACCCATCCCAGCATCATCCCTGCACCCACCTCAGCATCATCCCTGCACCCATTGCTGCACCCATCCCAGCATTATCCCTGCACCCACCCCAGCATCATCCCTGCACCATCCCTGCACCCATCCCAGCATCATCCCTGCACCCACCCCAGCATCATCCCTGCACCCACCCCAGCATCATCCCTGCACCCACCCCAGCATCATCCCTGCACCCATCTCAGCATCATCCCTGCACCCATTGCTGCACCCATCCCAGAATTATCCCTGCACCCATCCCAGCATCGTTCCTGTACCCATCCCAGCATCATCCCAGCGCCCATCCCAGACTCATTCCTACACCCATCCCAGCATCATCCCAGCACCCATCCCAGCATCATCCCTGCACCCATCCCAGCACCCATCCCAGCATCATCCCTGCACCCATCCCAGCATCGTTCCTGCACTCATCCCTGCACCCATCGCTGTGTCTGAGCCCTGCATCATCCCAGCATCATCTCTGCACCAATCCCTGCACCTGAGCCCTGCACCCATCCCAGTACCACCCCAGCACCCATCCCTGCACTCAGTGTGGCATCATCCCAGCACCCATCCCAGCACCACCTCAGCACCCATCCCTGCACCCAGTTTGGCATCATCCCAGCACCCATCCCTGCACCCATCCCAGCATCTGAGCCCCACACCCAGCATGGCACCATCCCAGCACCCATCCCTGTATCTAAGACCAGCACCCAGCTTGCCACCATAAGGCACCTGAGTTGCTCCCAGTGCTGGCCAAGCACCTCACGGCCTGGGCACCCCCTAAGAGCTTTAATAAGAGCATAAATCCCATGGTTTTTCCTCCACGTAGGTGGAAAAAGGCGCCGGCAAGGGAACCCACAGCCCCGTGGGGCTGCCGGAGGGACCCCCCCCGCCCCCCGACGCAGCTACCTGATGGTCAGGTTCTCCATGACCTCTGGGAAAGCCTCCAGCTCCTCCTTCAGCTCCTCGAAAGTGATGGAGCCGCTGCGGTCCTTGTCGGCAGCCTCGAAGAGCGCGGCGGCGAGGTCTGCCAGCCGCTCCTCGGGCAGGGCTATCGCGCTCTCCCGCAGGCACCAGCCCAGCACCACGCGCAGCTCGGCCGGGTCGATGGAGCCGCTGCCTGCGAGCGGGAGCGGCGCCGGGGGCAGGGCAGGCACCCCAAGGTGCCGTAGCACCCCGACCACCCCCGTGGTTTTACCTTCATCTCGCACCTTTCATCCAGGCGTTGCCTCCCTTCCCCACACGCAGGCTCTCCGGGAGGAAACCGTGCCCGGCCAGAGCAGGACCGTGCCATTGCTCATAAATCAGAAAACTGGTGTATCTTTTTTTTTTTTTTTTTTTTAAAAAAAAAAAGTGACCTAATCAGCAATTTACCTGCAGCCGCCACCTTGTCGCTTGGCTGGCAGAGCTAGAGACACGCTGATCCGGCAGCCCGGCATGAGAGCAAACCAGCCAGGCAAGAGGCTCAGCTCTCAGTTCTTCAGCCAGCTTTTTATGCCCAAGCAGGTCAGAGCAGGAAAAGCAGCCCAAGAAGAGCTTTGCTTTTTTTTTTTTTATTTTTTTTTTTTTTTAATTTTTTTATTTCCAGCTTTCCCAGCCAAAGGATGAAGAGGAGAGCTCACTGGGATTCGCAGCTATCAACAGGATTGTGAGTGGATATTCGAGTGGGGTGGAGACTGCTCCTCTCCACAACGGAGGACGAAAGCGCTTCGTGGGAAATCCTGACGCGTGGCCGGTTTAGCTGCTGGTTTTCAGGTGGATTTTTGTTGCTTTTGTCACGGGACGAAGGCAGCGGTGCTGCGCTCGATAGACGCTTACCTTTAATGAAGACCCAGCAGTGAAGACCCACCTACCCCGTCCCCGAGCTGTGCTTAACCTATGAGGGGCCGTGACACCCAGCACCGAAGCCGAACGGCGATGCCCACGCTTGGGTGCTCAGAGGAGAGCTGTGCTGCCTTGCAAATCAGAACTCGGTTCAAAAAGAAAAAAAAAAAAAAAACAAAAAAACAAATTATCTCTGTTTCCCGTCATCTTACCATCTACGTCGTAAACCTGGAAGAGGAATCTCAGCTTGTCCATCTCGTTCCCGCGAACGAGCAGGCTCAGGGCTTTCAGCAGCTCCTCCAAACTAATGGTCCCGCTCCCGTCCGCGTCGAAGAGCGCGAAGAACCTCTCGGCGAAGAAGGACTGCGGGGAGGAGGACAAATGCTCTCACGGAGCAGTGGGATGCTCTCTCCACCGGCCGAACCCCGACACTACGAGCAAAGCTCTCGCCGCCGACAACGCGAATCGCCCCGTCAGAGCTGAAAGTCACGGGGGGCAGCCCAGAAATAAAAGGAATAAAGGCCGATTTTTTTTGCAGGGGTGTTTTGGCACAGCAGCCAAAGAGGGAGGGAGCCCTGGGGACACGGGCCAGGGCAGCAGGCAGGGAATATCCACTGGGAATACCCAGAAAAACTGTGGATATCCAATAGATTTTGCACTGAGGTTGGTTAACCCGTGTTTTCTGCTCCCGCTTGCTGCAGAGCATCGCTAGGTTTCTCTCCCGCAACATCGTGCAATTCTATTTTTAAGTTTCGTTTTCTCTACGTGCACGAAGAGACCGCAGCTCGGGCTGCCGGGAGGAGGGGACCCCGCGCCCCGGCCCCGCCGCGGGCCTGCTCACCTCCTTCACTTGGAGAGCCGTTTTGAATTCTTCCAAGCTGATTTCTTTATCCTCCCCCGCGATGCTCCCGAACTGCTTCGTCACCCACCGCAGCCACTCGTCATCCCCGGCCGTGCTCATGCTGCGAGAACCTGCAGGGAGGGATGGGCAGCAGCCCCTAGGAACCCTCCTGTAGCCTTCAAAAAAATCTGCTTTTTTTTTTTTTTTTACTGTTCCTGCCATCCTTTCGCCACTTTGCAGCCCCGTGCCGCCGAGCAAAGGGGCGGCTGCTCTCGCCCGGCTCGGCGGGGCATCCCTCACTGCTGGCCACGGCTGGGACCCCCCAGAGACGCATCTGAGGAGCGTGTGGGTGCTGCAGCACACGCAACCCCCCATTTCCACGTACCGAAAACCAAGCTGCTGAGTTCTAGTCGTGCCTGCCACGCTACTGAACCCCACCGCGAAGGTGCTAGAGGTGATATTAGTACCAGTGCAGGGTGACTCCTTCCTTCTTGACCTTTCCTCCCACGGCAAGTCAAAAGCTGCGGCGGTTTGAGCCCCGTGTGAGCGCCTCTGTTACTTTTATAGCCCTGAATTAGCAAGCACCAACACACACGATGGCAAAACTGATGCATTTGCAGAGAGAGGAGTCAGGCTGCCCCTCCTGAAGCGCCTGGCACCTCCCTGGTCTTGCTTCGCCCTTGCAGGAGTGGACATCCCCGCAGGGGCTGTGCAGCTGATGGCCGAAGGGGAGAAATAACCCCCACAAAAAAAAAAAAAAGAAAAATCATCCGCAGCTGCTTGTGCTGCACGAGGGCCACGGGGCTCACGCGCCCCCCACAACCTGCCAGCTGCTCCGGGAGCATCCCTGGGGGTTCAAGCCCAGCTTCTTGCCCCGACTCCCCTCCTGGAGACAGATCCCCCAGCCCGGCCCGAAGGCGCTGATGACGAAGGGCAGCTTTCCCCGCGCTGCTCCCCGGCAGCCCTGCGCTCATCTCCTGCTCTCACGCCTCTGAGCTCGTCCGTCGGGCAACCCGGGTACAGCGGGTGCAAGTCCCAGGGCTGCCCTGGTCCCTTTAATCACCCCAGCGCGAGCCTTTTTGCTACACCCACACCCTAAGCCAGGGTTTCTCTAACTTTGAAGAGCTCAGTTTTACAGACTGAACCGTTCCCAGGCCCTTTCAGATCCCAGCAACAGGGAGGTGCCGCTCCTCTGTCGAGCTGGGATGAAAGGAGGGTGGTAGGAGCAAGATGCTCTGGGGTTTCCCTTTGCAAAAAAAAAAAAAAAAAAAAAAAAAAAAAAAGAAATTGGAGCAGAGAGATGGGAAACTTTGCTCCCCGCAGGCAGTCAGCCCTCTCTCCCCTTCCTCCCCTCTCCTGGATGGGCTTCGCCTCCGTCCTCCTGCTCTATCCCATTCGCCTTCTCACCTCCCCGTCCCCCTCGCCATCAAATTCTCCAGACCTCCGCGCTTCTTCGAATCCCCCATGCTTCTGTCAGATCTGTCAGCAGCTCGCCAACAGAGTCCAAAATTACCGCTGGCTCTCATTATCTTGGGAAACTAAGAGAGAAAAATCAACAGAGAGACGCTCAACGAGGCTTTTTACGACTCTGCACCAGCCTGTGCTGTATTACCCCAACCTCCTTCTGCTCCCACTTCTCAAATGGCTCCTGGGGGACATAAAACAGGGGTCTCGGCAGAAGGACAATATGTTCCTGGGGAGAACAGACAGTGATGGAGCAAGTTGGGGCAATACAGCTGGAAACAAGGTGCAAACTTCTGCTCACACGCAGGAAGGTCGCTCCCGAGCCCTCTCCTGCTTCACGCTGGTTTTATCATCTCTCGTATCTTACAATCACACCCAGTTTTGTCATCACGTTTGTAGCTGCAGCCCGGTTCCTCTGCTGCCGCATAACGTTTAAAATGTAGCTGATCACAGCTGTTGTAAGTTATTCTTCTAATTTCCTTTATTTTATATTTCGTGCGCCATTAAGCAGTCTAACCTTGGGAAGCACGGGCCCTGCCAAACCCAATAAAGAGCTCGTATTCACCTGGTGCTTCAATCCTTATTTACTGGCCATCAGGAACACACGGGGAAGTGTCTTTTTCATACTGCAACCTTCATTCCTTTTTGAACAAATCCTACTTGTACGGCACTAAACTGTGACTAAATTGGGGAAGACGTTGCCATGGGAATGTCAGAACCAGAAACCAGGTAGTAAACCATTTCTGCTTTACTACTCCGGCTGATGTCACGGGTGCTCCAGGCAGTAAACAGGCAGGGAGATGTTTTGTACGCTAAGCGGCAGAGTTTCGCTTCGCTGCCGGAGCTGAGGCAGCTGATCCCAGCTAGAAATCTCCCTTAATCTACCCACTTTCTCGCTTATTGGAAAGTTTGCTGAGCTTTGTGCAGAAATCCCCCTGGGGCTCCGCGGGAACTGCAGACACGGCTCAGGTCTCCGACGGAGACGTTGCCCAGGGCTTGTGCTGCACACGGACCCCGTGTCCGGGGAATCCACAGCCTCACCCCGGGACGTACGTCCTGCAAAAACCAGGGAGAAAATGGGGAGAAGCCGGCAGAGCCCAACAAAAGCTCGAGGAAAGCCCTCTCCACCGCCCTGCTGTCAGCAGCTTTTCCCTCCAGGCTCGGTATCACGATGGAAAGCATCAGGAAACACAAAACGCATCACACGGAAAGCATCTCCTTGGGTCACGGCCGAGTCGTTCCTCACGTAAGGGCTTCTCTCCCTAACCACGGTAAGGCTTGAACTCGCAAGGATGCTGAAAGAGTATGACAGTAAGCAGGTCTGCAGAAAGTGCACAAAACCAGCTGTAAGAGCTGAGAAATAGGAGCTGTAGACCCTGCCTGCTACCAAGCTTCACCACAAAGCGATACAGTTCCAAGGGGATTATCCTCCCCGTTTCCCAGAGCAGCAGTATTTCTCCTCAACTGTGCGTATTTTACATGGAGCTGCAGTTTTCCCTACTGGGATCCAGCCGAAACTGAGCAGAAATTCTGAACCGAGCTAAAACTGCCAATTCACAATCCAGATAAATTCACTTGAAAACTGTGGCAGTCCAAGGTCATGAAACAGCTTACTAGGGAAAGGGGAGGGTGAAATATAAATCATCTGCAAGTGTGCGCTGGATCTTATGGACACAAGCCCCCCTTTATACTCAGAGTATTTCCACTATATAACCATACTGTAGGTATCTAAAATAAAAAAGAAGAGACCTTAAATTTGCTAATATGACTTAATAAATTGTGGTCAAGCTGCTACAAAAAGAACATAATATATTGTATTATATTCAGACATCAGACTGCAGAGTGGGGTACTGGATAACATACTCCCCTTGGAGCTGGCCCATGTACCAGCACAAGTCTGTTTTATTTCAGTTCTTGTCTTAAATTCCTCATGTAAGTTCATGAAAATACGCCTGACAGGGCAATCTCTCAAGAAAAGCACTTCTGTTTTCTCTGCCTGCAGAGATTCCCCTCCCAGGCTTCCCAAGCTGACCACAACCCCCAGATTTTTGCACTATGCTGGAATGCAAGAAGGTAACCCAAGCCACGCAAGCTAGCCCGAAGACAAGGACCCAGTTCTACAAAAACCCAGAGCAGGCTTGGAGAAAATTTAGAGCCTAACGCAGACTGTTTCCACTTAAATCACTAATTAAAATTAGTTGCTAGGGTCAGATTATATATCTGTAAAATTTCTCAGGACGGTGTCTCAACCGCCTGGTGCTTCAAGAGCAAAATCAAACGTCCAACCACACTCAAGGGCCGGCTTTTATTATTTATCAGGAATCTCAATTTCTAAACTCGCCCAGTTTTTACAGGATCTGCCTTTGTGATTTTGGAGCGTTTGACGCCGGTAATTCTGAGATCATTCCCCTGTTGCCTTTTGATGGCATCTGGCTGGACGTGTCCCCAGAGAGGCGGAGAGGGAGGGAAAACCAGGCGGAGGAGCTGCCGTGTCCTGCGCTACCGAAACCCACCATCCCCTGAAAACACCCTGAAGCGCTTCAGACCTAACACAGCGGGCGCGGGCGTGCTTACAGCATCGACCTCTGGCAGCAGAACCAAGAAAATACAGGATACCCGTGCATGCCCTCCCTGCTGAGCTCCAGGTAAAGGAGGTCAAAAAAGAAGTATGTACAGACACAGGAGGAACGAAACGTTTACAGGTTTAAGAATTAGATTTCAGAAATCAGTATCCCCCTTAAACGGAGAGTAATTTTTCTATTTTTTAAACACTACCCCCAAATTTCTGAGGAAATAAAAATCACAGCACCTGTTCACCAGGTCAATTTAGTGCTTCTCTCATGTTAACAATAGGCACAAAAGCATCATGATTCAAGTGCTGTATTCTACTCCTTTTCTTGGAACTAAGTTAAACATACTTTAGCACTTTGTAATTCCACAAACTGTGGAAAATACAAACAATACTTTACATACTCAAAATAAGCACAATTAATACTAAATTATAACTGGCCAATATGTATCACTGCAGAATCCTCCTCAAAGTATCATACCTCCCTTTTTACAAAAAAAAAAAAAAAAAAAAATCAGGTTACTTTTGTATTTACCAACTGTCAGAATATTTGCATTAAGGCAACAAATTATGTATATATTAACAAATTATGCAACTTGTATCTACAAAGACTTAAGGCTCAGATTTTACACAAATGTTTCTACAAAGCAGAAGATGTTTAAATAATATTAAAGGTGGCAAAATCTTTCTTTGAAGAACAGTCTACTATAACATTCTTAACACTTGAACTCACCTTAAATCAGATATTTGATACACCTTTCACACCTCTTTGTTCAAAGATCCAGTGCTCTTCAGTTAGCAGTGGATTGGAGTCTAAATGATTTTACCTTAAATGACTGTACCACGGGGACGTGTACCCTTTTAAAGGTTTAAGCTAAGTCAGCCCCAGTAAAGCTTTTTATGTCAAATAAAAAAAAAAAAAAAAGGATTTCAACTGAACCCTTAAGGAGCATCTGGTCGAGACGTTTCCATAATTACCGAGTTATTTCAGAACTACTTTGAAAATGGCTTACGGGTCCCTGCCTAAATACTCCAAAAAGCAGAAGCGAGCGCGCGGCTCCTCAGACGCCCCTCGCCCAGTTACTCACAGCAACCCCCACGCGTCCGGGGGGCGACGGAGGAGCCCCCGCGCCGAGCCCCTGCCTGCTGCCGGGCGAGCAGCACTGCCCTTCACAGGGCTCACAGGGCCGTTTGGGGTGGGAGGGACCTCAAATCCCCCCCCCAGTGGCACCCCCTGCCCCGGGCAGGGCCCCCTGCCCCCAGCCCAGGGGGCTCCCAGCCCCGTCCAACCTGGCCTTGAACCCTTCCAGGGAGGGGGCAGCCACAGCTGCTCTGGGCACCCTGGGCCAGCACCTCACCATCCTCATCTCCCTTATAGCTTATCTAAACCTACACTCTCTCAGTTCAAAACTATTGTCCCTTGTCCTACAGACCTCGATCATAAGTCTTTCTCCATCTTATAAGCCCCCTATATATGGAAAGACCACAACAAAGTCTCCCTTCTCTTCTCCAGGCTGAACCCCCCCAACTCTTTCAGCCCGGCCCCCCAGGGGAGCTGCTCCAGCCCCCCCAGCATCTCCGTGGCCTCCTCTGGCCCCGCTCGAGCAGCTCCAGGTCCTTCTGCTGTTGGGGGCCCCCGAGCTGGCCCCAGCACTGCAGGGGGGTCTCCCCAGAGCGGAGCAGAGGGGGAGAATCCCCCCCCGGCCCTGCTGCCCCCCCTGCTCTGGCTGCAGCCCAGGGCACGGGTGGGTTCTGGGCTCACGGGCACTTTTCCAGCCACTCATCCCCCCCAGCCCCTCTCCTCGGGGCTGCTCTCCAGCCGCCCCTCGCCCAGCCGGGGTTTGTGCTGGGGATTGCCCCGACCCCCGGGCAGGCCCTTGCCCTTGCCCTTGCCCTTGTTGACCCCCCCCCTCTCCAGCCTGTCCCGGTCCCTCGGGATGCCATCCCTGCCCTCAGCGTGTCCCCAGGGAACTCGCTGAGGGTGCATCCATCCCTCAGTCAAAAAGGAGGAACAAGCCCATTTATATCTCAGCATTTTTAACCCCCCAGTCAGACACGCTTCAAGGGGCTCTGGCTCAATCTTTCTCACTACTGCCTACAAGTAAAAAACTCGCACTTCAAACGAAGCAGAAAGAGCTGCTTACCGTGACCTCGCTGTTCCACTGGCAGCAAAACCTACCAAATCAGCTACCTGGTGTTGGTGAGAACATTTGCAAAGCCAGAGAATTTAAAAAAAAAAAAACCTTAAGTCAGAACTAATTACTTGCACAAAAACCTGTGGTTCAGGTTACTATAGTCACTACTAATTATTTTACTGCCTCAAAGTTCCAGTGTCCCATTGAAGGGACATGAATTAACTTCAAACAAGCAACATCAATAATAATAAAGGAAAAATCAAAGCTGTCAACAATTTAGAAACAAGCTACATACTGAAAAATCGTTTCAGTAAAAACTTATGCAACTGCTCCACATAATCAAAAAGCCCGTTTGTTTATGTACAGTTTTAAGTGGAAAAGCCGAAAAATTCATTGCAATTGCTCCTACAAGAGAAGACAAATGAGATTCCAGACTCCTTATCCAGCCTACTCCAAAACTTTCCCACGACAGTTCAGGTCTGACCTCACCAACTTTAGTTTTCGTCTTCATTACTACCATTATGCATATTTATGAAACCCTGTCGTACAACAGTCAGGATCTAAACTCCGCTGCTCTCCGCGATGCTTTTTGCTATCTCCACGCCACATTTCTCTTTCTTTGCACCACTTACGTTTGCATACGTTAAAGGTCAGTGGTTTAAAGCCAACAGCTTTTAATTTTCATCAGGCAGAAGAAAAAAAGTTTTAAGAAAACATTTTAACCGAGTATGCCAAATCTACAAAATAATGACTATACCAGAAATGTATTTAAAAATGAAATATAATTATTGTCTTTACTTGCTGTTAAAATACCAAGAATGTGCACACTGTCCTTCTCTGAATACAAGCCTTGCATCGTCATGGTATAAACCCATTTTTAATGGAACAAGCAATAAAGAATCATGTCATGGATAGTGAACTAAAAGGCATACAAGTGAACATACTTAGTTTAAAAACACCCTTATGTCAAAAAAAAACAAAACGTCCCATTTTCAGTTTTCAATCCCTGCAGAAGACTACGTTTCAAGAAAGAACAATATTTGACAGAAGCCTTCTAAGCATTTAACTAAAACCAAAAGAAAAATCGAAATAAACAGTAGGAAAATAGAAATAGTACAGAGCTCCAAAAATCTGGCAACTAGCAGCAGAAAATGTAAATATTGCATGGAACTATTTTTAAGTAAGAACATATTTTCCAATGATGAAATGAAAATTGGAATATATCCACACACACACACACACACAAAAGAGAAACTGTTGGAGCCAATTTATTGTTGTGCCATTAGTGTAGAACTTCGAGTGTGTTCAAAAAACATGAGCGACTTGAGTTGTCATCTCTTACATGCACATATGAAACACAATAACATTTGGAAAAGCCCACTCAGCATTACTCTTTACTTCACTACGGTCCAATTTATCATCGTCACATAACAGACATGAGGAAAAATATTTTAAAATTTGAACTTTTAATTACCGGGATAAATACAGTTATATCTGGTTTGGGTGACTGACAAAACTGATCTTTTAAACCTCAAGGAAAGACAGTGACAATATTCCAGATATTAGTATTTAACTTTTTTTTTTTTTTTTTTAGAGTGTTTTCACCATTCTTAAAAGCTGGAATATTTTTCTTGACATACCAATGTATGTATTTAATTGAAGACTAAAATCATAAAACAGGTTAACCAAAGATCTTACTTTCCTGGTTTCAGTCGCGCTCTCTCCTACAGCAGACACAGAGATGGAGACGGAGGAGCAGAGGAAGCGTCAGGAAAAAATTATATGGTGGTTCTTACAAATTTTCTACTCTTTTTCTAGTGCTTGAGCTTTTGCTGTCTGGATTCCCACGAGTCAGCGTGCCCACTGAGATGTGGCTCGGTTAACACTCTCAGCTGCACTCTCTACTGCTATCTGTAACGTTTCAACCATTCCCAGAAGGATTTTGCCTGGAGCTTGATGTTCCACCTTCTCAGACTCCTGCAACCTTTTTCAACATTTTGTTGGTAGGTTCTGGGTTTTCAAACTTAACTGCGGTATTTAACACTCTTTTTTTTTTTTTTTTAAAAAAAAACAAAAACGTTCTTAGAAGATTTTACTAAATCCACTTTATTAACTGATCTTGAGCCTTATTTTTCTTTTTTTGTAGCAGCAGTTTGCAGCATTAAGACCGGCTCCTTCAGTGCTGCTGTTGGCTGAGCAGACTCATAAGCACATAAAACTACAGAAATATCTGTGTCAGTTTGGAGTGCCGTGGATGGGGTAGGTTTTCTTGCCGTTGTGGTGTTTTTTTTGGCTTTTTTTTTTTGCTTTTTAGCGTGTTTCCCATATACTTTTAACCAAAGACCACCAGTGGTTTCACCAAGAGTGGGTGCAGTGGCTGAATGCTGAGCTGGTGTGCCCTCGCGTGGGCGCACGACTTGCTGCAGAATATCCACAAGGCTCTTCAGGGTTTCCTCCTCTTTAGCTGCTCCTGCCCTAGAGGGAGGTCGTTTGAGATGCTGCAGAAGAGTATTAAACAGCTTTTAAGTTGGGCCTTCATGCCAACGTGGGATGTACATTTGCTATGCTCACCTTTCAGTCGGCACCACAAACAGCACAAACTTTAGCTGGAATAATTATAACCTTCATATTTACAGAAAATCCATTCGTTTTGCCATACTAGATGGTAACCCTGCTTTCTTGAATGGATGAATAATGCAGTGAATTCTCCAGCTCTCTCTGTCTCTGCAGTGAAACAGAGTTTCCTTCACGCTGCCCTTGAAAGCCACAGTTTTTATGCCCCAACAAGCCCGGGAAATGTGCATGGGATGCCTTCCTTAAGAGCTTGTTGGTTTGAAAAAGGTCCCACTGCTCAGCACGCAGCTGAACGGCGGGTGGTTGCTGTGCAAGGGAAAAGCTCTTACCAGGGACTGGAGCACCCACTGTGTCTGCAGCCGGAATCTCAGCTGATGGGGATGGATGATGCACCATCATCTGTCAAACACAAAAACTAACTTTAATCACATCAGGACTTGCAGCTCATTGAAGTGATAATATTCATCGCCATATTATCACACTGAATTTTTTAGGTTCAAATTAAGATGAACTACTGTAAAAAAACTGGGGTGGAAGGAGACAACTTTAATCAAAACATTATGCCTAGAGAGTCCTGGAAACTCAAAGATAAGGCTACTATTTTTAGTGAAGAAGCAATCAAATTGGGCCAAGAAAAAAACCCCAGTATATTCGAGAATATATTCTTTACAATACTCACAACTCATAAATTTGCTTCTCCTCTATATGCACTATGTGGGGGAGAACACAGGCTTTTTCAAGTTTAAAAATGTCAAAATCCAACTTGCAAATGAACACTTTCAAATGAACATTTTAATTTACACTTTGCTTTCCTACCTTTTTTCTTGGAGAAAAAAAAAAAACAAAACAAAACAGGTAGATTCTAAATAGCTACCCGGTCTGCATGCTGAAATGCAAGAAATCTACGTACAAACTTCCACACGTGCAAAAGTCTGAATATGAATTAATGTACATTCAGACCTAAAAGCCTCATATAAGGCTGGTGGTCCCACCTGTCCACCGTATATTCTTTAAGCATCAGACTTTGTATTTTTGAACAGCACAGCCCAACTAAGAAGGTACAACTTTGGAAGAGTACCATCTACGAAAACGTACCGTGCACTCTTCAAAATTACTTGCATCTCAGAAGCAGCAAAGTTCCTCCATGCAGAGCTGTTCTAAAATACTGAGCCAAGCTGGTCATCACTAACAACTACAATAAAACGTCATAAAACTCACCGTATGTCACAAACTTTTGAAAAACATGGCACATAATTATGCTTGAAAAACATGAAATCAGAAAACAACTTGTGACTATTATTCCTACATCATCGTTAAAATGCTAGCACTGGAATCATGTGACATACCAAACCTAAGTGACATATTAGAGAAAGTGCCACTTGGCGAAATTAATCCACTTCACTAGGAATACTTAATCATCTTTACGAAAGGTTCCACTTTGCAAATTTTAAAATTAAATTCGTGCAAGTCTTTCCATACTGGGAACCTATACGGACTGCCCTTTGTCTCCCCTTGACATTGCTCCCATAAAAATTAACGGGAAAGCTTCCTACTGGTTTCAAGAGGAGAAGAATTTGGCTTATATACACAGTAGCACTAAAACAGTGAGTAATTAATGAGAAATAAATACAACTGTGTTCCAAAGTCCCCTCATTCAAATTACCTTTGTATGTCTCATATTCCTGAAATTATGCTGCAACGATAAAAGAAAGAAAAATTTTTAGAAACATAATCAGTCACACAGCACAAACACAAACAACGTGATCTCAATTTGATACATAGGCTTGAATTTGCTGTTCTCTGTACTTTATAATCTTCTGCTTTGAATGGAAGTTGCCATGTCATAAGCAGTTCTGGTAAAGGAGAGCTGCACAGTTCTATTGTGAAAGAACAGAAGAGAGTGGTCTCTCTTTTTACAGCTAGGTTTCTTTTTTTTTTTTTGCAGTGAGTCCTCTGAAACTTGTACAGATTTTTTCTGAAACACAGATTCCCTTCCAAAGCTGGCTTTTGCTTCAGAGAATCAGAACCTCTAAAAACAAAGAGAAAAGTAATTATTTTCCCGTGTAGCACCTTAATAAAGATATTATATTAAAGCACCTGATCTAGTGACTCAGTGCAGTCTAACCACTTCCAATTACTGACCTAGAGAATAAGACATCTCCTTTCCCTGTGCCACGTTGCCCTCGTGATCCCCCAGGCATGTATTTGAAAGGGTTCAAGCGTTCACAAAAGTTCAGAGGTTTATTTTGGGGGGATTGACTTCCACCTTACATCATCAGTTCATCCCAACACCGTTAGAGCAAGTTAGAAATAAAGCTAGTCGCTATTTGCCTGTACGACACACTGCATGAGCACAGAAAATCCTACTGGTCCCTCCTGAGCAACACAAAAGAGCAGCTTTGGAAAAAACATATGAAAGGTGATATAAAAATGAGATCTGATCTTCTACTGCTAGATAAAGGAGCTATGCAAGTTTCCACCCCAGCCATTAAATAACTTGCACAGCAGAAGAGGACTGATGAAATACCAGCGTGCGTTTGTACAATGGCTCTGTTACTATCTAGATCATTTAAAAATTGCACTTCAGTAAGTCTCCAAAATTAAAAAGACACACAAAGGGAAAAATGTCAAAAGACGATACTGAACCCTGAAGCTTAATAGTTAGGCTGTGTTGCAGTAACTGTTTAACCTAAAATACTTCAAATTGTTCCCTAATTCTATGTTTTTGAGAGACAGAGAACGTAAAATAATAAAAATTTCATAGTTAAAGCCTTCATGGTTGATCAGGAACCAAAAGCTAGGAAACAAGAGCTGCAGACAAAACTAACTGTTATAAAAATCAAATTAAAATGTTACATAAACACTTATTTGCTAAAAAGGGTGGGTGATTTTTTGCTGAAAAAATGCAAATAAACTTCTGGCTTTCTCCTGTCTTTCGTGAGGCTTCACAATATCTCAACATGTATGTAATAAATAAGATTCTGTAACTTTTCCAGCTAAAACTTTAATTACAGAATAGCATCCACACAAGAAATCATGTTTGGAGCAAGGCTGAAACTATGAAAGAAAATAAATTTGACCTTTGACGACAAAAAGCTTTCCTCACATCGGTTCTCCAACAAGTGAGGTTTTACAGTGACTCTCATGCAGTGCTCTCAATAGCATCAAGTTTTCTAATTTCATAATTCAGATGAACAATCATAATGACTAAAAATTTAACCTGACAACAGGGGGGGGAAATTACAGCTACACTCCTATTCAAACAGTGGGAGAATGTGAAAATCTAAGGGCTCTCAAAAGGTTTACAGAAGGAAAAGTGTATCAATTAACCCGTTTTGCCTGTGGAATTACAAAAAAAAAAAAACATCCCAAACCCACGCTGCAATCCAGAAGATGGAAAGCCTCTCTGGTTCCTACACGGCGATTTGTCATCTCTGGAGGACAGATGTAAATTGGAAAGAGAGGAAGAGAACCAGGGCTGTCAAGAAAAATATTGATTTGTACTCAGCTGTCTTCTTTAAAATCTCCTCCAAGCCTCCCCCGAATAGGAATTCGTGGAGGAGCAGAAGGCCCATCAGCTGTGACTTGACGTCGCATCCTCTTGCCCGCGGGCTCGCCAGAAAGGCCTTCCATCCACGGAAACGGCACTCGCAGCCCACAAAAGATGCCAACGGGCTAAATGCTGTCAGCTGGGAACCCAAAGGCACAGCTATCATATGGACTGAGTTCTGAAATGGGTAAAGAAAAAAAAAAAAAAAAAAAAAAAAAGAGATTTCCCCTCCTCTCTCTCAACAGAAAACATTTATAAATGCTACGCTCAAGTAAACTGCCAGCAGAATAGAAATATTATAAACTTTGGTGGCATCTGCAAATGCCTTCTGCTCTTTCAAATGTTCCTTATGCCTCAGCTAGCAACAGCCCTACAACTTCTACGACGTTGGGAACAGCATACATAAAGGAGGGAAGAGTTCAGGTAATTGATGCCCTTTAACAGGTTTATCCTGCATTGCCTTCTGATACGAATAGTGTCTTAACAGTTTATTCAGGTAGAATTTGGTGGAGACGATTTAAAAGTTACAAGAGGCAAAGCCTAGTATTATTTTTATTTCTGCAAAATTTTCTATCATGGCTGAATATTTAAAATATATATTCCATAAGAAGGTATACAGAAGACTGTGTGAAAAGGCCATAGATTTATTCCAGTTCATTCAATTTCTGAGCAAGAACGTGAAGTTTTTTTGGTCTTCTCTAGCAAGCCATTGCTCAGCAAAGAATCAAAGGGAAAAAAGTGGTTTGTGCAGCATGACTAACAGGAGCCAGGCTTCCTGCAGGCACACGTACAATTAACCGCCAGGCAGAGTCCTCTGTACAAACAGAAATATCAAATCTCTTCTGCGCCTGTTCCTTTGAAAGGTTAAAGGGTGATATGCTATGGAAGAACGTGAGCTCAGACTGGAATAAATTCCCGAGGTTTCCTCGGGCCGGTAACAGCAGCTCCGGGGCTGCCCGTCCTGCTCGCTTGCTGAACTCCAAGTACCACGTCTGACAACATCCTTCTCGGTAAAGTTGTGATTTAAGCAAGAAGAGGAGCCTTGATGTACATTATCATTTCCAGCAACAATAGACGAATGCACTATCACTAACCAAATGCCTGTGGTTTGGGGCGTAAGCAAATACTTCCAGTGAAACAAATGACAAGCTTCGAAACGAGGGAGTGATTTGAAGAAACAGGTAGAAAACACCATGAAGAAAATGAAATTTTAAAGCAGCATCAGTCACGGGAGACGACAACTGTGGGGAGAAGATGGGCCAGTCACTCATCACTTCACGCTCTGCCTCGCTTGGTGGCAGAAAAGCTCAAGCATTCACACCAGATTGCTACTTTAAGCGCTGCAGAAAAGCTATTTCAGCTTGCCACTTCCCTAAATAGGTGAACATTATGTTCCTTTAGGCCCCTCATGATGTGATGGAGTAACAACCCTTAACCTACAGGACATAAATATATTTTTATAAGCACACAGAAACTACGTGGCTCCTAGGCACTTACAACCACCTTCTAAAAAGAAGTATTGCAAAACACTGAAAACAATATATCTGATGCCACTAGCTTGAGTAGTATAATGACAGTACCTTTAAAATTTGTTTTGGTACTCACCATTTTAATTTGGTGAGGAATTGTTTATGTAGCTAAGCAGGTCAGCATCCCATTTGTGAATAATTCTAATGCTTCCTATCTGTTTTTACATGCTCGGCACCACGAATAAAGCACAGCACAAACCATGACGGTTCCTGGGAAGTAAACAGGCATCCGAGTCCAGGACCAGCTACACAATAAATCAGTAGCCGCCTGCAGAAGGGGCCACTGCAGCCCCGGCCCCTTTGTTCGGGCCCTGCACTGCCCTTGGGAAAACTTCAGACTGGTGGGATTTGGGGTGAAAAAAAAAAAGAGGAAAAACCCCACCCCACACACGTCAGCATCCTCTGCCTCAAGCGGGGCTGCTCCGGGCCGTGGTCCCCCCCATCCCAGTTCCCCCCATCCCAGGGCTGGACCCGCACGGCACGGCCAGGCTGACCCACAGAAAAAAATTAATCAAGTCCAGTTAAATGCTGGGGTCCTCTGCTATGACAAGCCAAACACCGTAAAACCAAACCCTTTTTAGGGTGCAGGGTCCAAATACGAAATTACTGCAATCACAATTTGATGGAATTAGGGCAGAGAAACACACAGCTGTAGGCAAGGTGCGTGACCAGCAATAATTAACCACCTCCACCGTACCATCCGTGCCTACTGCCGCTGACAGTGCCCTTCAGAAACACCCTAAACAAACCACCTATAAACCTTCCCAGCCCCCATGTGCTTTTTGCTGTGCTTTTGCAGGGATTTTGGTAAAGGGGTCGAAATAACTCTGCTACTTAGAGGTAGCATGGCAGTGGTCGCCACCTCCCAGCAGTATGTGTTAGGGGTGCAGTGGGCGAGAAGCGGGGGACCCAGCATCACCTTTATCCTGCAGCCACTGCCACGGATAAAACCATCCGGGTTCCAATCATCCAAAGAAATGGGCTGAATTGTGGAGTAGAGGATTGCTGTGGGAGTGCGGAGGGCTCCCTGCACGCACCCACACCTGACCCCTTGGCCACGAGACTGATGGTAGGGTTAGGTGGTTACACCGCGATTTACTTCTCTCTTGATTGTAAGTATGTTAAAAGAATCAAATTATATTGCCCATCATTAGCTACTGCTTTTAAAGTGATTGTTCTGGTTAACATTTCCTTCAGGAAAGAAGAGGGTGAATTAAAGGTGGCTGCAACCCATCTCAAATTGAGACTGATTTACTGTAGCAATAATCCAGCTATTAGCCCTTATCCACAGCCGCTTGCAAAGGAAGATCCTGAAAATATTTTGAACTAACAAGTGGCAGTGAGAAGAGTCTGGGATTGCTTGTTCCGACATTCGCTAGCAATGTTCCACTGGTTAAATAAGAGAACACATCTGAAATGGTTAAATAAGATAATGGTACTGAATGGTTACGTAAGATAATGCATCTGAAATACGATGAATAAATTCCTTACCATTTAAAAATGTCAGAAAAACAGGCTTCACACTGAGTGCCCTGGAGGGTTTTTCTTTACAGACACCACGTATCACCTTTCAGGGAAGGAGCCCATTAGTATGCTCCAGTAAAAAGGTCTCCACTCTTCCTGTGACCTTTGTGAAGAAGCCACAGCAGTCTGTCCAACTTCAACGGCATCTTTCATCACCTGTGGCATGACACAACGGACAGCGATAAGAAAGGACAGATATACAAGGAAATTATGTGTCTCCCTTGGTATGAAGGGGGGAAAAAACCCCCATGACATCAGGAAAATGAGTCGCTACTTGTGCCAGACATGAAATTTCACTATTGCAATGGGAGAGAAGGCATCCAAAAGGTGTTAAAATTAAGCTTTCTACTTGACAGTCTCAGAAAGTTTGGTTTCTATTGCAATGGGAGAATCTATTCCCTATTGCAATGGGAGAATCTATTCCCTATTGCAATGGGAGAATCTATTCCCTATTGCAATGGGAGAGAAGGCATCCAAAAGGTGTTAAAATTAAGCTTTCTACTTGACAGTCTCAGAAAGTTTGGTTCCGAGGAGCGAGCACATCACAAGACGGGCTGTTCTCCAGGCAGTGATGACTGCAGTGGGGTCCTTCGGCAGAGACCGCCGGGCTCACGGTGCCTAAGGAAAAAATGGACTGCGAGCATTTCTATTTAAAGAACAGTGGGAATAAAATCTGGGAGACATTAGCAGCAACTGACAGAAGAAAGGAGTCTGTGGGTACTGGAAAAGATGTAATCTGCACTGAAACCTGGCTGTGCAGGCACAGCGACTGAATGCTCAGCTTCTCCCACTGCGGAGCTATTTCTGGGCTTAGAAAGAAATCCTCTAGAGGGAGTCAGAAAATTGTTTAAAGGATTTTTTTTTTTTTTTCTTTCCCCTTTCAGCCTGATAGTATCAAAAGACCAAGGGACCATGAGCCATTCCACAAAGAAAAATAGTAATTAAAAAACTTTGCTTCATCAAATGAGGAATATTTACAGCACAGCAGAAGCAAAAGGCTCGGAGAGCAAACAAACATTTACACACACAGCGGCACGGGTGCTGGTGCAGCAAACTGCAGACCAAAGGGGAAGCTGCCTCCCCAGGGAACTTCAAAGAAAGACATTTTCACCTGTCAAAGAGATTTTTGGAAATAAAATCCACGCAAGCCAGAAGAGCTTTAGGGATGAAAGGCTTGCGGTGACAGCGCCAGGGTGAGAGGAGCCAGAGCAAAGCGGGGTGTGGGAGGGGAGGGTCAGCCCGCCAAGGTCAGGGCCGCCGCTGAAGATACGGTGTTTCAGAGCTGCCTGCATCAGCACTTCCACGTTCCTGGTTCAGCCACCAGATACAGACGTATAGTAAATATTTCATTAGATAGCAATATGGCCAACACAGCACCGCTGTTTGTTCAGGGAAGTGTTTTAAATAATTTTGAATTGAAAAGTTACTTTAAGCCCTTTAAAAATTACAGCCGATGTAAATCACTGGGGGAAACGCAGTCCCGTTTTTTTCCCCCCAAAGTTATGAACAATTTCATTATATCTAGAATTTATTACCCACCGTTCGACAGGACACTTTTAACCTATTACAAAATTTATGGTTGTGATTTCAATAACACACTGTAGCTGTTTAATTTTATGTATGTGAGTAGTTCCGCAAAAATCAACGGAAATGCATGTGTGAAAAGGGGATTTCTGTTCCAGAAAAATGTTTTAAAATTTAAAAAAAAAAAAAAATCTGAATGAGGATGGAAAGTTGATATTGCAAAAATGGGAAACACATGGGAAAAGGCAAGTTTTCTTTTAGAGCTTCAAACCAAAATTTACTAGAACGTTTCTTTCACTCTGATGTCTGCATTTCAAAACAGAAGGGAAAACAGACTGGCCCAGCTACCAGCCTGCAGCACCCGAGGCCCCACGGTTGCAGGGGTGGGTCCTGGGCTGGCAGCCCTCACGTCCCCGCTGCCAGCACCCGGGGCACCGCTCCCGCAAGCCAGCGCTGCCCCCCCGGGAGGGAAACACCGCCGAGGAGCTGCGACCGAACCGCAATTCCCCCTGGCCGGCAGAGCTGTTCCGAAGGCAGCACCTGGCTGGAACTGCTGAAGTAAGAACCACCTCAAAATAGCGAAAATAGTAACATTTCAAGCCTGAAAGTCAAACAAGACCCTTCGCGCCGTCTAATATAAAATGAGGTGGGAAAGGCAAACCAAAACATGCTTTCAATTTTTGAAGATTTTACTTTTTTCCCCCCAAAAAAGAACATTACTAAAACATGGAGCACATTAACTTTATAAAACAGATGCCTTTAAACAAAGCTTCTATCTAAATATTTCTGCCCATTCCAGTTTAGTCCCTAAACCACATCAGTGAGAACTTGATCCTGAGAGCTTCCTCCACCCGCAAAGCAGTTGGGAGCAAAGATGGCATCCGCTCCAGACAAAAGACTGGACTTTTTACTGCATTCCTCTCAAAATTTTTGTTGAGAGAGTTGGCAGCTCAGCTAATTTAAAAATATTGGCTCATCCCTTTAAAACAAATCTCCCTCAGAGATGAATCAGGGCTGACACCGCTGTCAGGTGGCAGACGGAGTACAGCAGTGCTCCCAGGGGCTGGAGGTGGCGGTGCTCACGCAGTGTTTACAGAATTGGGAAGCAGAAGGAAAAGGCTCCCTTTGGTATTTAACTCTGGGAACGCCACACCAGGGGGCTGCAGGTTGTCCCAACGATTCCACACCCAGACAGAAGCAAGCTGAGGGACTGGACTGCTGCAGTGGGGCTCCCACGCTCTTGGGCCTCACTGCAGGCATCTGGAGAGCCCCCCAAAAACCCCGCAGCCCTTTCCCCTGAACCCATCAACCCCCCCCCCCCAGTCCCAGAAGGGAGGTTTTTTGTGTTGCACAGTTTGCAGGAGCGGCACTGGATTCAGAAATGACTTCCCAGGAACAACCCGTGCATCTCCCTCCACGGCTTTTCAGCCTCTGCCTGGTGAAGGCTCAGCTCGTAGCAGCGACAAGCCAAACGCACTGCCGGGCCCCTCTCCGTGACGGTTCCACACACCCCTTTGCTGCCAGCACTGAGCCCCCTCCACCCAACAAAGATGCCCTTCCTCGTCCCAACAATACTCCTTCTACATGTTACCCTAACTTTTTTTTTTTTTTTTTTTTTTTACTGCGGTACACTTGAAACAATCTCTGGATAGCCCCCTATTCCCTCGAACAAACAAAAAAAACAACAGAAAACCACCATCCATCCCCAAAGTCCCCCCCAAACCAACAAAATCTACACCCACTTTTTACTCGAGCTTCTTATTCCAGCTTCTCGATTTCCCCGTTTAAGGGAAAGAGTATTACGATGCATCATACAAAACACATCCCACCTTTGTAATTCTGTATTATTAGCAAAAGTGAGGGTTTGTCTATGCACAGATTTTGTACCAATAGACCCAACTACACTTGTTTGGAAACAAATACGGTTAATTCATAAAACTTGCTAGTATCAGTGTAATTATATTAGTATAAACTTCTTGATATAGTTCATGAAATCACTTAACTACTATGCTTAAATGCATGCATAATTGTGCTTAAACCAGCTCTAAATTTGACAAACATATGCCTGACATTTTTAAAGTGCTAGTAAAGAGTATGTTCAAATGAACCCCTTAGAGATCTCAAATCTAATTTAGGAATCTGAGCTAACAGGAACACAGAGATGGCATTAAGTTCCAGAAAATATGTTCAGGCCTCAAGCCTAACAATTTGCCTACACTTGAAATTTCTTGCTCCTCTGCTTGCTATTTGGTGTTACAGAGTTTTCGGTGATAAACAGAAGAATCTTTTAGGAAACAACTGGTATTTAGAAGCTCTTAGGAAATAGGTTTACTGGGACACAGCAGGAGTTCACAGGCAGCCAGTCACCCCCAACAGCTCCTGCACCTCTGCCAGACTTTCCACTGGTATGTTCTACCCAACCGTGAGAATTAATTTTCTCTTTTCTCTCCTTGTTACTTGACTATGCTGGTGGCTGCTACTAACGAAGCTGCCAATGTCTCTGAATTCCTAGCCAATCTACACCAAAGGAACAATGCCTCCAAATACACTACTGGAGAGCCTGCTTTGGCCAAAACAGAGATAACAAGTAGAAGAATGAAGTAAAGTTTCCATAAAGTATGACAGAAGAAAGGACAGAAATGACCACTACCCGGCAGGGCTGACAAACCCAAGGTTTTCCTGAAGAGCACGTTGGTTCTACACTCACAAAGTGTGCGCTAGCCTGCGTGTATCTTGTGACCCTTTCCTTCTCAAAAAAACCTGACTTAATACATCCCTGGAGTTAGGAACCTCCCTGTCACCTCCTGGTGGCCAGAGAGGCTGGGAAAAAACATGGGACAAAACCTCCTGAAAGGGAGCTTTGAGACCAACTGCAGAAAGCACAAAGCCGGTGAGGTCCTCCGGTCCTGGCTGGTGTGTGCCGCTCTGGGCTCCCCAGTACAAGACTGATACTGACTTGTCCAAGAGGAAGTCAAGTGCAGGGCCACAAAGATGATGAAGGGATTGGAGCACCTTTCATACAAGGCGAGGCTGAGAGAGCTGCAACTCTTCAGCCTGGAGATGGGGAAATCTTACCAGTGTGTATAAAAACCTGATGGGAGGGAATGAAGACGAGGGAGCCAGACTGTTCTCAGTAGTGCCCAGGGACAAGAGGCAAAGGGCACAAACTTAAAAAAATGGAAGTGTCATCTCAACACAAGAAAACACTTTTTTTTGTTCTTTACTGCAAGGGTGGTCAGAGACACTGCAGCAGGTTGCTCAGAGAGGAGGGATAGTCTCCAAACACGACTTGACATGGTCCTGGACAACCTGCTGTAGTTGACCCTGCTTCACAGCAGGGGCATTGGACTAGTTGATCTCAAAAGGTCCCTCCCAACTTCAAACGATTCTGGGATATGAGTGCCACCAGTGAGTTTTGTGCAA
Source organism: Tyto alba (assembly GCF_018691265.1). Lineage (NCBI taxonomy): Eukaryota > Metazoa > Chordata > Aves > Strigiformes > Tytonidae > Tyto > Tyto alba. The sequence continues at coordinate 1,630,235 of NW_024881317.1, forward strand.
ATCAGAAACTCCACTGAGAAAAAAAAAAAATAAACAAAAAAATGTAAAAATCTCAAACCATTATTAAGTTCCTGTGCATTACTCAGACAAAAATAACCCAAAGGGGGACAAACGCCTTCCAGTCAGCAGTGCTGGCTCCATTAGAGAAGCCCCAGATTGCTTTATCTGTCAATACAAAATTGGCTAGCTATGGACTTGCAGATGGAGATGGGGCAGTAGTGAATGCACATAAATACTGTGGAGCCACAAAACAAGATCCGCGACAGAGAAAAGTCATTCTAGACATCCTCAACTTCTCTTATTGCAGACCTACAGCGCTTCCCAGGCAGCGACAGCTGGCTGATCCCCAAACAGGAATTTGTTGCATGAACTTTCTCAACAAAAAAAAAAAAAAGGAAAAAAAAAAAAGCACATTCTTCTACATCAATCCCTTTCTCAGTGTCACTAGTTCTAAATCTATTGCATATCTTTACACAAGCCTGCAGCAGCCAGCTTGAACTCACCAGTGTGAGGAATGCAGTGCAGATGCACATCTCTTCCTCTTTGCTAGTGCCTCTCTACTTTGGGGTGGGGGGAGGAAGCTTATGGTATAAACCAAGAAGAATCTCAAACTGAGCAATCCCTCTGATGAAGTCCCAAATTTCAATCACCCCTGATACAACTGGTACAACACCCAGCAGAGTAATTGCCATACATGTGGCACACCTCCTCCACCACAGTGAACCATGAGGTGGCTTACCAGAACGATGACTACCTGGTTTCCAGATGTCACCAGGCTGTTTGGCTATACCATTCCCTAAAATAGCTTAATCATAATGTACCTATGCACTACAGACTCTGCTTTCTCAACAGGAGCTGAAATGTAAAAGGCTTAATGCAGACACAGACTCAGATGGCTTTCAAATGTGGAGGCACTCTAGGAACTCCTGAAAAGAATTTTTTTTTTTTTTTTTTTTTTTTTTAAACATGGTACCTTCAGGAACGAGGATCTTAAATACCTGGAAGTCTCTGAACACAAATAGCCTACAGAAGAGGCAGCACAGCTAAACAAAAAAATCAACCTGATCAAAGCAAATATTCCAAATTGATTCATTTGGGGGAAAGATTTAAAAATGTGTTTTGTTCTGGTTTCTGTTTTTTTTTGTTTTTTTTTCTGTTTGGTTGGTTGGGGTTTTTTTGTTGTTTTTTGGGTGTGGTTTTTTTTTTGTTTTTGTTTTTGTTTTTTTTTTTTCCAGGTTGTATATTTTCTTTACATACCCTAAAAACCAAAGGTGAAGTATAACTAGTTACATTTTGTTTAAATGCAAAAAAATATTTCCTGCCTGCTGAGATCTTACATTGGATGCTGAGATTTTCTCTCCCGTGGGGTATGTGTAGTTAGAATCTGAGATGGTAGCAAAATTTGCTCTGCAAAGGAAATTGCTTTACTACAGGTGGCTTAAAATTATCTGGTTTCTATTTATGTTCATTAACTCAAATACCTGGGGAGAAGTAATGTCGGCTGAGACTTCAAATCGTTGCCTTTTGAAGCAAGGGCTTCCAAAGCTGACAGCTCCCCTCTCTGGGTTATCCACAGTCTCCCCGCAGAAAAAAAAAAAACTGTAAACCATATTTCTAAAAAGATAAAGAGGATTTATTTTTCATGCTGTTTTTTAGGCATCATGGAAAATATTTTTTAAAAAAATAATACCAGAAACCACTTCTCCCCATTCTGCTATATGCTACAAGCAGGAACAGCAGCTTTTTGAGAAACTTCCATAGAAATAATAGATCATAAAGGAATGAGAGAACTGGAAATAACAGAAACCACGAAGAAAAATATTTTAGAAGGAATAAAAAAGTAAATCAAAAGTTTTCTACTTACCTGATTTCCCAGCCATGAATTCTCATCATTTCCCAACCTCCCTAATTCTAACGTCTGCATCTTAACCAGCTAAAAGCTATTAAATAGTCAGAGAATTAGCTTTGGACCCATGTGTATATTGGAACATCTGAAGGGAAATTAGGCAAATAATAACTTCTTATTCAAAAGGCTAACTCAATTTTAATATTAGAAGAGTACTACTGACTTCCAGTCCCACCAGTTTTCCCAGAATCTCCACCCCATTAAACTTGCTTGGCAAGATACTGACTGACAACACATTTCCCCAATGAAATGCAAGTTAAGAGTCACTCGCTCACTCACCCGCGCTCTTTGGCAGAGTGCTCCTGAGAGCGTTCCTCAGCCTGCTGAGCAATCCAGGAGCTGATTCACGCTTCCTTAAGGTATTACATATGCCTCATCTATACTGGTAACCCCTTTTGGGGACAGGAGGCTGTAAAGTTACATCTGGAGAACTCTTAACGTTCCACAGAGATTGCTCAATCACTCTGTTCCCTCTTTTTGCTCCCATTTGAGTGCTATGGCTAGTCACTCCTGTCAATCTCGAGCCTTTCGCATCTAGTATCTGCCAAAGATCAGTAGCAGTGGAATAGTAAACTTTGTAGAAGGCAATTCTACATAGTATTACTTTGAGATTTTCTAACAGTAACATTACAAAATAGCCAAGCCAATTATTTCTGCTGAGGAACAACACATCTGCAAATCATGGGGCACTGGTGAAGAGAAACTTCAATACAGAAGCTTTAAGAACATATTTATAGAAAATAATGTTAAAGACAGTCAGAAATACCTTTCTTTTATGCAAATTTCATAGAATATGAATCCCTCCCAGTCCAAACTTGTGTACACTAAGGATTCTACTCTATTAATTACTTCCACTTAAGTATAGCTAGCCAAACTTATGCTGTGCTCTATGCACATAGCCTCTAGGCAAAACAAAGTCTGCTTTGGGATATACATTTACTAAATGCATGAAAGATTTAACAAACTCTGTTTCTAGAAATCCAGAAATGCAGAATTCCAGAGCTGGAAACATAAGATAAGACCCTGGAAGATGCAGTGGATATGGCCAAAAAAATGTTAACGCTAACAAAGTGCTGCTATAACACATTTTTTGTTGGGCAACAAGTTGAAAGCACTTTAACACAGATGACATTCACCAGGCAGTCACAGTCACCCACACAAAGAGAAGACTATTTTGTTGTTGTTTTTGGAATATCTGATGAGGTATGTTAGGCAACGGTTTTACTTCAGCACTAAGTTATGGCCACGCTGACAGCCAAGTCACATACACTTACCTTGAAGCAAGAATAAATGGGAAGGATAAAAACATTGTGGCACTTGATGGCTGTTGTTCGAAAGACAGGCTGTTGTCTAGAAACACATTTCATGTTCACTCTTCTACCTTGAAAGAAAGGCTAAAGTGTATTCACTGCTATTAATGAAGAACTAAGAAGCAGGCATGCTCATCACATCAAAAAAAGCTTTGTAAGGCAAACTAGTGGTAGGTTAGCCCCAAACCAGTCCTTTATGAACTTCACCAGATAAGCAACTGGCTTCTCTCTGCTCCTATTACGGAATATTCCCTGCAATTTCAGTTATGAAAACTACTAGACCTCAAAAACCAGAAGGTAGTGGGATCCGCCTCCCTCATGCGAGCACTTTCCCAGTGTTAATCCCACAACAGCAACACCCTTTTCTTACAGCAAGGTTCGGCTCTTGTGAACTCTACCCTGGGGAGGGCAGGCAAGGAGAAGGGCGATGCTACGGCTGCAGCCCACAAGCAGCGTGATGCCACACACCTGCACAACTGCAACCAGTAATCCCCTTCTTATTGTTGTTTGAGGTTCTGAGTGGAGTGGCCTGGTTAATTCACAGCCTGATTTCGAATACTCCTCAATACATTGCTGTGCTCACTGACCTCTCCACTTGCTCACGAGCCCGCTGCCTCTGAAGGTGACATGGTCCAGTTTCGGTCATGGCGATACCAAGGATACAGACCCTGCTCCTTCTGCTCCGCCTTCCCCCAGCACAGCTCATTCCAGTCCTCGTCTTGAAACGATCTGGAAATCCCCAAACGGTTGCTGGTCTCCTGCTGAAACGGCGGTACCTGTCAAAACACAAACCTGGGCTTTTCCTCATCCTGTTGTCTTCTACTCTTCACATAGAACGGAAATCTCGAACAGGTACTGGTACAGGCTAGCAACAGGAGACTATCTGACTTTAGGATTACCCCACTGAAGGGAACTAAGCTGGACAGTCACCTACAACTCACTGGGAACCGATCTGTCAAGAGGAGGGACTCTGGAAAACCACGGTGTCTTGCAGGGATCCAAGACTGGAGGTGATCAAAGAATCACCAACGAAAGAAACTGTAAAATCCTAAGAGGGCAGGAAAAATCCACTTAATCCCTGCAGGAAGGTGGATTTGTCTGTATCAAATCCTCACTAAAACATTAAGGATCTGACTTGCCTAAACAAGAGGGATTGCCAAGGAGATCAAATCAAGGAGATCTTTGGCATTTCTTCCCCAATTTCAACACTTTAACCGCCAATTAAAATCAATGCTTTTCTGTCCATGCGATCAACTGTGCCACTGGGCTGTAAACTGAGGGTTTCTACCCTGTCAGGCCTCAAGTCAGCTGCAGGGGGATGCTGTCCAAACGGGATGGGGCCGCGAGAAGAGGTGGCCAGAACCGAGGAAAGGAGATGGTTGTGACAGAGGGATCAATCTCTGTGTGCATCTAATCAAGACTCAAGGGGAGTGCCTGCACTTTCTAATTACAACACTTGATGAGCTTAATGTTCAGGATTCAGTAATAGGACCTTTTGGTAGGAATCTAAAGGATAGCCCCTTAAAAGAAAAAAGCAAAACATCTTCTCTACAGCTACTTCTACACCCCTGTCCCTCCTTTATTGTCAACTTGTTTTGGGTAAACGTTAGGTATTTCTGGAGAGTACAACACTGCTCTATGATTATAAAGTGAATTTCTGATAGAAGTAGACCTTTGTAGAAAAAAAAAAAAAAATATTATCCAAGTAGTATCTCCCTTTGCTTTAATTTCCTACCCCTAGCTTTAAGTCCCACCTGTGTTTCCCTTGCATTCAGAGATGCTGAGTAAAGACATGTCATGAGTATTTAGAGGAGGAAGGTGGAAAGCTGCAACAAGCTGAAGACAAAATCAAGGGGGAAGACATTTTGCTGGTGTCTGTGAAAACCAGAACTTGGTGAGCCACCGTCCTTCTTTCAGAGGAACAAAAAGCCACCTTCAGTACTCACCTCTAGCTAGTAAATAATACACCAGAACCCATCCATTTTACCTCACAGAATAAAAAAAAACAAAGGTGACTTGTTTATATCATTGTACTGTCCTTGTGCTAACACTTTTCCTGGTACTAGAACTTACCTTTAGTAACCTGTATGCAGAAATGTATCTTCAAATCTGTATCACCACGTATGTCAGAGTGTTTTAAAAGTTCACAATCATACCAATACAAAACACTCAAGCCACCTGACTTCTCATTTGTATAATTTGTCGTGAACTTCTGTGTGAATTAGATATGTGCACGGCAGAACAAATACAGCCCCTCTGCACCCACAAAAGCTCAGTTTGCACAGACGGTCACTGCAAGCGAGCAGATACACTCGGCAGGCAGCTCTCCATAGCTGCACGTGCTCCTGCTGCCCTTCTGTATTTTCAGAATCTGATCCTGTAAGCCTACCCATCTCCTCAGATGAACACCCACCTTTCTTCATAAGCACACATTTACGCTAGCTGGCATTCCTGTGTTTTCTGATGCCTGTAGTAAGATACCCCATAACTGCCAACTGATTTTTTTTTTAATCTGTTTTCACACAAATTAATTTGAGTTTCAAATGCCTGACTGACCTGTGGAGCTGCCTCAGGAGAAAAACAAAGGGTGGCCATGGAATTTCCACACACAGAAGCAATATTTGAAAAGGCAGCTCTACTTGTTTTGCCCATACTGCAGTGATTTCTTGAACTCCCAACTACCAGAAGAACTTAAAAAGTTAATAAACCACAAACAGCCATTTCCTATGGTTTTCCACTCACGAGGCTGAGATAGGAAAGCAAATATTTAAGGAATAATGACAGAAAGCATACGTTTTTAAGATTACTGTAAAAACCATAGAAGTAGATGTAAGATAATAAACAAGGTTATATCATTCTGTATTTTCAAGAAAGCAGCTATTCATGAAGTACGGAGGCAAGAAGGAGAGTGTATTTTATTCCTCCCCTCATGGGGCTTTTAAATATACACAACGTATCGCAAGCTCTGGGAATTTTCAAAAAGAATAACGCAGCACATAAGCAGTAATAACATTCAGAGCCTCTGAATATTTCCCTAGCTCATCTCCAAGCACACATTCCAGTGTAAAGATCCGTGCTTTGAGCTTCATTCAGAAGACACACAGAATGCTGAGGCACTTTGTGCAGCTATTATCTGAAAAGTCTGACCTCGCAACAAATGACACTATAGAAGAAAGCTAAATTATCAAAACTTTATTTCAGCATTGTATGCTCAACAGGGTGTTTTGCATATCTGACTAAGCAGCCAATTTGCTGCTAGGTAAGCAGAGAATTTCTGATCCTGTTTGTACAATGCTAAACTCCAGCACACAAGAGGGTGAACTGTGAATATTCTGTAAAGCCCATTTGATTCCATCACTATTTTTGCAAGAGCATTTCTGTAAAGGAAAAGGGCTTCCATTTACTCAAACGTAAATGTTGCTTAAACAGAAAGGGGAATACATGATCCGTGTGAAGAAAAAAACAAACATATAGGGCCTAGCCAGCCTATTTCTTTTGAAGTGAAGTCTTTTTATGCTTAGCAGATGACAAATCCTTTTTGGTATATTCAATATTTAATATCCACCACTTAGTCCTAGGTTTTGCTTTTGTCATATTTAAAAGAAAAGAAAATAACATATCTTTTTCCAAGACCTGGAAGAGTAGGGCTGCACTCAATATGGACAGTGATTAGTAACAAGAAACCCTTCCTCTCTTTTTCTAGCCAGATCTTTTCTGTCCCCTCTCGCTATTTTTTCAGTTTGAAAATCTTTGTAAGATTTTACTGGGTCCAATGCTGGCAGAGTTTGCTCCTCACCCATTGCAGCACTCTGGGATTGCGTGGATGTCAAGGATGGATTTCAGACACTTGGCCCACTGACTCACTCTTCAAAGTACCATCTGACATGCTTGCACTTCTTTCTGTCGTCTCTAAGGTTCAAGATTCAGCAATGAAACCGGGATCCCTCACCTTGGAAGTGACACCCAGGATGAAATATGTCAGGAAAGTTAGTAAAAATATAATTGTTCTTGTTAGCAAAGAGCAAGTCCAGAGAGTAACAGCTAAGACCATCTTTGTAACAGATCTCATCAAATGCACAGGCACTTCACAAAAATAAAGGCTGAAAAGGGATAAAATCTCTCCCTCTACCTACCTAAGGGATAAATATCAGACAAGCAATACTATTTGATCTAACAGATATTGTGACCACAAAGATACAGCCAAACCACCATGAAAAAATCAGATGGCTTATATCCACCAGAGCCTTTTGAACAGCTTCAGCATCTTTTCCAGTTCTGTTTCCAGTTCAAGGCCATGCAACTTCCTCCTGCTGATCACACTTCCCCCTAGGGATAGTTTTTCATTGACATATTGGCCATCCAGAGACCCTTGCTGAAGAAAAAACTGCAGCTACTATTACTGCCACTTCAATCACATAAATACTGGATGGAAAGAACGAGCTAAATAACTCTACATAGAAGAATCTAATGGTTGCAGAGAAATTACAAGGTGAACATGAGTCAACAGCGTTTATTTATTTTGACAGCAGCGCTGCACTTTATGGGGATCAAAGACAAATATAACCCAGGTCTCAGCTGGTGTACAGCACCCAGCTTTGGAATGCTGTGCCTTAAAGAGGTGTACCTAATGCACACTGTCTGTATACAGAAAGCCAGTAAGAATGATCAGATGTTCAGCAAACAACTTACAAGGAAGGGCCCAAGAAACAGAGGAGACTGGCCTGACAAAAAGACCACAAAGTCTGTGAGTACTTTAACTAAAGTTTAAAAAAACAAAACAAACGGAAAATACCTTTTTTTCTGTTCATGGCCTGTACAAGAAGAAATGGGCTTATGCTGCAGCAAGGAAGATTCAGGTTAGATGTTACAACTAGCAAGGTTGGCAAGGTACTGGAGCAAAATACTGGGGAGCTGCAACGTCAGTATTACTTACCTCCAAGCTCAGCCCACATAACTATCTGTTAGGAAGAAAGTTATGTGTAGCTGACCCTACCCTGAAAGGAAGTATGGACTAGGCCTTCCATACTTATGAGTCAGTGTTTGATTATTTCATATTCTATCATTATTTATTTGTTTTACTATAATGCCTATAAAGTCTAGCCACTGACTCGTGCCAAGTCCTGGCATAGGATAAACATGTGACGAGTTCCACACTGGGCTCAAAAGAAGAAATGCAAGAGGCAGGAGTAGCACAGACAGGTAGGGAGGCCCAAAGAATCAGCAAGACAGCACTGACAGTCCCAACAGCCTGTCTACAGATAACTCTGAAGACTTCTGCAATCATAGTAAAGGAAAATTAAGGGTTGTTTAGAAGAAGAGGTTGTTTATGGGATACTCCTCCCTGTATGAAAATAATGGTTTCAAATGCAACAGGCAGACAAGGGAGGCTGGCATGCTGCATCAAGAGAAACCGGTGGCTGAGTAAGGTGAGGTGATGAGAAAGAAGGCAGTGCAGGGTTTGAGATAAGGCAAAATACTTCCTATTGAAAGTAAGAGAGCAGAGCACAAGAAAAGGATGAAATATCAAACCACTATCCTGTACAAAGCCCTCCGCAGCAACGCTCTGTGTGGATGTAACACATGAAATTTGTCAGGTTAGAGAAAAAAAATACTGGAAAGAGTGATTAACTAGATGGTGAGATGTTGCATAAGTTTTTCGTGTGCAGATGACCAAGGACCTCATTATTTAAGATTTCATGTAGAAAGAAATACAGAAGTTTAACCAACCCGATGCAGAATCCGAGAAAATCTTATTTCAAAGATGATGCCCGATTTGAATTTGCATGATAAGCAAATAAGGCTGTTTCATCTGTCGCAACTAAGACGGTGAAGGAAGATTGGCAGAGGAAGAGGATCTCCAGTTTAACCGTGTGATGCCTAAGCTGATGCCTCATTTACACAAACACTTTCAGAAAGACAAAATGAGATTTTAAATTGTGACAGAATACAGAGATAGGCAACACCAGAACTGCTGGTACAACCACTAGTTTCATGGTTCTGCAAAGTGAGGGACAGAGAAAGCAAGGTGAGAACTGTTGGTCTTTGATTATATACAGAAAAACAACCACCATGACACAGTAAGGAAGCATCTAAGAAGGTGAGAAAAGAACTGGTGGCAACCAGGCACAGATGCCATGGGAAAACAGCAGCCCAAAAGCAGGACTGCTAGTGGCAGGAGCAAGATGTTAAAGGAAATTTCTGCTTCTAGCTAGTGGAGAATCTTGGTCTTCTTATTAGGGAACAAACATGTTTATGTTGACTTTGCACACCCTTGTGTACTGTAGACTGACCAGTGCGAACAGATTTAAGACAAGCAGACATCATAACCTCTTCTGCTCCGAGTTCAGTTTTTGTCTTGAGCATCACTACAGTCCATCTGCAAAGGGATGTTACAGGACTGTATGTCTCAGAACAGAATGGATGACCAAGCCACTTACCAACTTTAGTTGCAGTGTTACCTGTCTACCCCCAACCCCAGGCTTGCCTATGGAGAACACTGACACTGTTTTCCAGGGCCCTGTTTTCACCTGCTATTTTCTGAAAGGCTGAAGCACCACATAAGCCTCAAGCAATAAAATACAAGTAAACTTTAGAATGCATTACATCTATCTGGAGGGCTGGGAACAAGACAATCACATCATCATTTATATATTCCTACACAATTAAAGCGAAATCTTTTGTTCAGATCACAGAACTCAGCTGTGTCAATTGAATTGCTCTGATTGAACTAATTGAATTTCAATTGCTCAAGTCTGGTTTTGAACAGTTTTGTATGACATTCAAAAGACTGAAGACTTCCTTTATAAATGGAAGTGTGTGTGTGTGTGTGTGGGGCGGGGGGGGACAACAAATGATTTGGCTGTTACCCAGAAAATAACAAACGCCTAGGGTATTTCACTGGAGCAGCACACAGTTTTTATCTTTCAGTGGAGGCCCCCGTTTACCAGGGCGGTGCATGAAGCGCTTCCCAGGGTTTAGGGTCCTCTTTCCAGGAGGTAGGGACCCTCACTCTGCAGACTACTGAACTAAAACAGAACGTTACTTATCCAAGTCCTCCTCCACCCCTGTAGCTACTACTGTGTCAGCAGACACAAAACGTACTTGAGTTACAGCTTTACAGGACAGAGTGCATGGACTACTTGTAAAACTTTTGCCACCCAGAAACTCCAAACCCACCTAGGAGGGAAAACAACACAACGTGGCCACAAGAGGATTAAGGTTCTCAATTAATTCCAGAAAAACATTTATTTAACTGAATTTTAATTAGATACCAGGCTAGATCTCATGGCTGATGTCTACCAGCAGCTTCTGTACAAACTTGCTGATTGTACTTTAGTCGGACTGCAGAAGTGGAACTGTAAGTGGCTTATGAGCCAAAACCAAAGGCAACAACTCCATTAACTCGCCGAGCCAGGCCACCACAGCCAGCGTGCGCTCGACCTCCTATTCCACACCAATGCATTACACTTAATCCAGTCCACCACTCCACTTTAGAGACACCAAGGGTGCAGGCACACAAGAGCCCTGCTTTGGAACTTTCTCAAAAGGCCTATCTACCTTATCTTTAAAATTAATTTGGTTTCGATAGTAACTTCGACACTAGTAGAATTTGCTTCCTTCCCCCTTCAATCTGTCTCTGAATAAAGTATGCACATATTCTAGCACAAGTCAGCTCTTCAGTTTGGTAAACTAACTCTTCTTCCTCTAGGTCTTAAAAGTAGCTGCATTTATTTCTATAACTGGGCATAAAAAATGGTAGAGGACACACGCCACACTTGAAGACTAGCCTGCATGCCTACGGAGCACCAAGGCCTCTCGGGTGGACAGGAACGCAACGCTACTGTCAGCTACGATTTGTAAGTTCTGATCTATCCAGGTTTCCCAAACCCCACACACATCACTGACCTCAGTCTACCCAGCTATAAAATGGATGCGAGTCTTCCTCCTCGTTTATACATCTCATTGATATTATTCATAGTTATGAACGATTCTATGATTCTTCACAGTTACCAATCCATTGGCTGGCTTTGTCTCTGGCTCAGTGAGTTTTTGAACCGTTACAAGAATGGCAAAATCCTCTTAGCTACAACTGGAGTTTTGTATCCTATCACCACCTGTGACTGACCTTGGAGTTTAACAGTGGAATTATTTATGTAATTGCACAAAAAAAGTGATGATGTACAATGCACCATACCTTTACATTAGGTAGAATAGTTAACAAGTCACAAAGAAAAGCAGAGAAAGTAAAGGATTATTAAACACTATTTGTTAACCTACTTTGGAGACTGTGAAGACCTATTTGCTAAGGAAAGACACTCTGGGATGAGCTGTTTTACACCAGCTGAAACTGTAGTTTTCATTTTAGAACTATTTTTGTTTCATTTGCTTTAAAAGGAGATTATTTAATTTTTTAAAAATAATCAGTTTTCACCCTGCTTTCTGTATTGGAAAGGAGGTTCAGAGATGGCCCAGAAGCAGCATTAAATTACACTTTTCAGGCTTGGGGGTTTCATTGTTAAAAAAATAACCACAACCTTTGGGCAAAAATAAATTCTGTAGAGAATCTTTGGTTTTAATGACATTTTCAAAAGCTGCCGTGTGACTCTCATTCCATAAACTGACAGCCATCTACGATGAAGAAAACATGCGCTATAACTGCCACAAAAAAAGTCACTTTATTAGGGCTGAGCCCCAGTGCATCCATATACACGCCAGAAATACAAGGTATCACTCTGTTTGCTTGGGAGAAGTACAGGGAGTCTCTTCTTGCCCTATAGTAGAGTTAAATCCTGTAGTAGGACTCCTGTAGGACTCATGTTGTGCCTGAATTTCAGTGTGCAGGAATTGCACCACAGTGGGCAACAGGCAGGGATCCTTACAGAACATTTTCATGAAATAACTAACAACCTTCTGATAACTCTGTATACTGGAACTTCCGATTCATTCTTCACCTCTTTCCTGAATCGAGCCACAAAAGCCTTTGCTCAAGAAGGCCAAACAAGACGTATGAGGTAAGTTCTTAAGAAACAGGAGGTGGACATGACCAAAGTGAACCAAGAGGCAGACGAGAGGTTGAGAAGAGCAACCCCAGCAATTCTTTGAAGAGGGTTAGGAAGACTGAATGAAATTAGGAAGGTTGCGCGTGCGTATGTATGTCACCAATACCCAGAACAGCTAGGAAGGAAGCTAAGCATTCCCTTAAATAGGACACCGTAATTATTTCTACTGCACAGATGAAATTTTACGATCTCCTAATGTACTTGTTGGGCCCAGGCAGTTAAACAGACTGCTCTGACCATAAAAATCAGAGTTCCTGAATTCCAGACCCATCTTTGACACCAGATTGATGCATGACCTTCGGCAATTCACTTTAACAATTTTAAGTGGAAATTGCACTTAGTGAGCGCTAGAAAAGCAAGTTTTGATGACACATTAGTGAGAGAAGACAGTGTTTTGGGGTTAGTATTTCAGAAGTCCCCCACTTTCCAGTAAAAGAATTTTCTGATTTGAACTAGTACTTATATTAAAAGGAAGCCTCGGTCTAGCAGAACATTTCCTACCCTCTGTCCCCACAATTTTTCAAGAGCTCCTCACTCCAAATTCCATTTTGGATCTAATCTGAAATGTTCCATTCAACATAATTGAAAAGAAATATCACTAAATTAAAATTCTGACACAGTTGAAAGAACAGCAAATCAAAAGTACTATCACAGAGAGAAGTAAAAATGTCCCATTTATTACAATTCTGAAACAAATTAATTTATTAATGAAATAAAACCTTGTGTAATGAAGTACAAAAGTAGAAGGTATTTATATTTAAGGTTTGGGGTTTTTTCTTGCCTGAATTCAACAGGTTTTATTCATTATCAGAGTAATTCAGTCCCTCTGAATCCCTGCCCTTTTTCACTACTATTCACAGAAAACACAAAGCAAAATCTTACCCCTGCCAATTCCAAAATTTTAGCCCAGCCTGAACACTTTAGGAAATCCTGTGCAGCTTTGGTGTCAATTTGAAACCTAGCAGAAATAGCTCCATCCACATATGCTGGTCTGAAGTTGGCAAGTGGAACAAGGTATTACACTTCTGCTGCTCCCATCTTTATCACTTACACTACGACCAGGAGGAGCATTGGACATGACAGATTTTTTTTTTTTCTTACTGGCAGAAGTTACTACGGCAGCTGCACTGGTAATTACGCTAGTAACTATGTCCCATGAATCACATTCCTCTTGAAGTCCCCTGCCCAAGAACTGTCCTCACTTTCATCTTCACTACTTAAACTGTCAGACTTGAAAGCTCCCACATCCCCTGCAGCAAGTTTCGTACAATACGCTCTTTCTACAGTCCGTGCTTCTTATTTTAAGTCCAAGAAAGAAAAGTACTCTGTTCTTCTGAAAAATCAAAACCTAATCATTCTGTAAAGTATAAAAGCTACGAGTGCATTTCCTTCCTTCCCCCTGAAAAAAAAACCAGAACCAGTCAAATACTCCTGAAAGTTTTCTTAAGAGTTCTAGTGGAGCGGTAAGGCGGCTGTACCTTCAGCTACGTTCACACTGCTGGAGTGCAGGCTTTGCAATAACCTGACATCGTGTTCTTGTTGCTTTAAGTTACTCAGACAAACTGCTATAAAAAAAACCAAAACAAAACACCTTTCTATTTATCCCTGACACACACAGATTTGACAAGAATCTCAGAATTCTCTATTTTAATTAGACTCCTCCAAATGTCTCAGTCATCTTCAGGAACAGCTAAATCAGTCCTGCAAACTCTTTTCAATAAACTTCATTTTAGACAGTTTCATTTTGACATCATCATTCACTGCATTTTCCACCTTAGTTACAAAAATACATTAACACATATTTTTAGCTTGGAATTCTGGTATGTAATCTTCTTAAACTTTTTTGTACTAAGAATTATTATTTTTCTTTCCTACATCTGATTTTGTGTTTTATTCTACCGTACCACAGCTGAGTTTATCAGCTTTTTTTAAAGGAATTTTATCAGGAGTTTTGCAAGAATCTCCAAGTTCTTTTCCTACTTCTGTGTTGACCCACTCACAGATTTATGACATGCTAAAAAAAAAAAAAAAAAAAAAAAAAAAAAAGCTGATTTCCCACCCTCCCTCCTGTCACATGTCTAACAAGTTATTGTAATTTGATTCTCTACAAACTACTCTGGAAAGCTGCAGAGCCTGTTCACTTGACTTCAAAGCCATGCTATTTCTTCAATTTAGGATTTTGTTTGATTTTCATGTTATGCACACATTTTTTCCCCAAGTTATCCTGAAGGTCTATGTAGTAATTAAGCTAATCCATAGTATTTTTGGCTTACAATGCCTTTTCCTACTTCTGTGCTGACCCACTCACAGACTTATGACAGGCTACAAAAAAAAAAAAAAAAAAGCTGATTTCCCACCCTCTCTCCTGTCACATGTCTACGGAAGTTCTGAAGCTGATCATGGACAGGACAGCTTGTAAAAGGCAGACCAACAGCCGTAAGAATGGCTGAATATTCAGTTACAAAATAAGTAATATGTATTATAAGCCACTGGAACTAACTGAACAATTATTTTTCATTTGTTAAATCCTATACAGTAAACTGAAGTATCAAAGCCATAAAAAAAAGCACTTATTTGTAATGATGTTGTCCTACCTTCATAATAAAATGATTAATCATTCAGAAAAGAAATAGGAAGACATTTGCCTGGTTATCTAAAGAACACCAAAAAATAAACTTAATGAATATTCTTAAGCATCCTTTTCATAAAGCGACAATATACAGATCATCTCCTGGTCAAAACAAACAAAATCCCTCTCCAAAACTCACCTAAGCCCTTTCATAAAAGCACACCAACTACACAACCAGCTCCAGCAGAAAATAGAAAAAGCGTATTTGACCAACAAAAACAGGGGGGTGGGAAGTGGAGTAATGCAAAAGACTTGCAGAAAAGTACTTAAATTACTTTAAAAACTGGCATACAAGTTACGGAAGGTTTATGGGTGAATGCATTGATAAGTCTATACCCACAGACCCAGAGCAAAAATGCGTGAAACATTTTCTTCACTTGTTCTGTTAATTATGAATTTCCAGGCTCCACTGGTATGCCCAATATTGGGCAAATAAAAAGGGAAATAACATCCTACATTCATCTTGGGGAAAAAAAGCCAGTTCTGAGACATATCAGAAGTATTCACCTCGTTTCCTAATTTGCTAACTTAAACCAGCTGCTTCCCACTCTATACATTGCTCTAAATAACCTTCCTTCATTTCTTGTCTGAGCTTCCCAGCTGAGTATCAATCTCTTACTTGAAACACATCTAGAAAACAGCATATTGTGACACAAACGTGGAGTATTTGCAAGCAGTTAATGCGGAAACCTGTGTGAATCACTCATGTGCCAGAGCAATTATACATCGGTCCCAGAAGCAAGCACTGACAAACATATTGTTTTGAGTTTGCCCAACTCCCTCAAAGGGCTGATTACATTCAAAAAAATGAGCAAATAACAGCAGACAAGAACCCTTCTGGGCTTCGACCTGACCAGTCAGTTTACACCTTGCTAACCACTACTGGGAGAGATTGAAACAACTGAACAACAGACAAAAGGCACAGCACCAGCTTCCAAGCCTCTTAAAACAGTAGTAAACTCCAGAGCTTATTCATCCACTGTCTTGAGCTCTTCTTTTTTTATTCTGCCTATAGCACTCCCATATTGATTTTAAGGGTCCCAAAGCATAAATTTGTGTTGTTGGAGAATTTATATAGTTTCCCAATGCTCATTTTTGTCCCTTTTCCCCAGAATTCCTGAATACCAGCAATCAATACTGTTCTAAATTCCCCTTAATGAACAATATTCCAGCTATGCTGGGGGACAGGGAAGCTAAGGGAGGGAAGAGGGACAATTTAGGAACAAATTTTCTCTTTCCAGTTACCATATCTACATACACAGAAATGACTGAAGAAGATGTTACACAAAACATGAAGGAATGCATTGTCTAGATGCAGCAGGGACAAACAAGATACCAGCGGATCTACAAAGGAGTATTATAAGCCACAGAAAACAATCAGCAGCTCATTTCAGCACATGCTCAGCTACCCAGCAATTTTACAAACACAGAACACAGTAGGGTTTCACACATGATGCGTATGCTTAATGTATAGGAGCTCTTCATATGAAACTTGTATTAACGTAAGGCTGCAGTCCTCTTGTTTAAAAAAAACCCCAAAAGATCCATAACAAATTATGAACTGTGGATGAAATCACCTAATTGGTCAAATAGCAGTAGTTACATTAAATAATTTTTAAAGCTAGATCAGAAAATACCTAAAAGATAATCGTATAGAAGCACATGAAAACCCAGCTCAGGCTCAGCCATAACTGAAGAGTTTCTACAGTGAGTGTTTTTAGTATTTTAGATTTCGGTCCAGGATTCTGACATACAATCAACATGCAAGCTCATATTTAGAATTTCTTTTTCATATAGTTAACAGCAGATTACTTTGAGCAATGAAGAAATTGGACAAATACGTGAACAGTGTACAAAAATCAAACATTAACTGTAGTGATTACAGTGATTACTCACAGTATTAACTTCTTTGAACTTGAGCTTTAAAAACCAGAACATACAGATAAGAACGGAGCATATTTTGATCTTCTGACGGGAGCCTGACCAGGGATCCTACAGAGCAGTTTCCCACCGTCATAAGCAGGGCTCAGGCCGCTTTTGCTGCTCCACTAAGGACTCTGACAAGACAGGATTCCATACACTGGGTCAGCACGCAGCATTTCTAACCAATGACATCTATAACAGATAGCTGTCAGCTTTTTTCATAAGATACGCATCATAAAAATTCCTCAGCGAAGACTTAGTATTGCTTCATCAAAATGTAACAGTTTCTTTCTCTATCACAAAAATAACAAAACCAGATTCTTAGTTTAAATGGCATTTTTAAAGCTGATTTACTTTTTTTTAGATATCCTAAAAGTATTAAGTCAGTCCAGTGACCAGATTTTTTTGTTGCTGTTTAAGAAAAGCTGCACTCTGCAAAGATGTTATTTAAAATTTATTTACTATTGTGATAGGATGCTTGGATATTTGGTCTGTGAAACATTTCCATTCATTTTTAGTTCTCAAGACTTCTCAAACCCTTGTGCTACAAGCAGCATGCACATGAATGGGGCAGAGGAGAAACCAAGAGGTTTAAGCACTTGATTTTGGATTTGAGCTTTGAATAAGTTTCCCCCAGTAGTCTGGAAGGGGGCATTTTATACAACTTTATATAATTAGAAGACACAACACATTCTTTCTTCTGAGAAAACAAAGGAAAAAGTATCTCTGTATTCTCAGAAACTTTATTTTTTTAATGTATGGTGGTTTAGTTCATACTTTTAAACACTTTGTTTCCACGATAAAAGTTCTTTTCCAAAGGTCTTCACCTGTGCCATGAAAACAAGTTCCAGACCAAATTTTCCTTTGTGAAGCCTCAGCTCAGGGGCCACCTTTGTTGACACCTGTAAAGGAGAATTTAAAACAGAGCTAAAATAAAATTCACCCTGATCCTGAAGTCCTAAACGCTTTGTAAAGCTTATATTCTAAAACTACTGCAGTCATTTCTATTATGTTGAAACCACGGCCACAGAACAATAAATAACATGACTTGTTCACGCCACAAGACAAAATCCAAATCCAACGGCTCTAACGCCTAAATCATGAGGCCCTAAACCACTGCAAAAATATTAACCTGTCGCAGAATGCTAGTGGTACTGTACTGTAAGTTACACTTTTTACCTTAAGCTGGATCCAGCTCGACCTTT
Source organism: Tyto alba (assembly GCF_018691265.1). Lineage (NCBI taxonomy): Eukaryota > Metazoa > Chordata > Aves > Strigiformes > Tytonidae > Tyto > Tyto alba. Next base: position 1,648,267 of record NW_024881317.1, read on the forward strand.
CTCCCAGCTCGCAAACTCTCAACAGAACTTGTGCTTAGCTGACAACTGCATTCATTACAGTTTGTTTATCTGCAGACGACGCAGGTAAAAGAAGTATCTCCATCCTGCACTGCAAAATATTTTGACAAGAGAGACAGTTTTCCAGCAATTCCCATCTTTTTGTTGATCCTGAATATCAAATGTTTCAAACAACTCTTGGGATTTCTACCGCTCTTTTTCAACCACCTGTGGGGAAGGCAAGGTTAACCACACCAAAACTGCAGGGAATTCCAGCGACTTTACACAGAGGGACAAGCAGGAATCTCACGAAGCAAATGAAGCACGGTTTACCTATCATCTGCTACACCCAGTGAAAACGGTCCCCTCCGATAAAACCAGTCGCAAGGCCACGGAGACAAGCAGGTATGGGGTTTTTTGCCACTGCCAGAACCTGCCACAGATAGCGAGCCTCGCCAACACGCATCTGGCTCCTCGTTTCAGAAGCCTGCCTGGCAAAAAAATTACAGGAGCACATTCCTCCTCTTGGCACCGCAAGGCCCTGCCCCACCACTTCATCCAACAACTGGACGTGAGTAACAGCACGGGCAGGCTTCCCAGGGACTGCAAGGCTTCTGGTGACACGTTCGGAGCGGCTACGAGCACCTCCAAGGAAGCTTTTTTTTTTTTTTTTTTCCCCTCCAGAGACGGAATCGCCCGACCGGCGGGATTTCTTTGCACAAGCAACACCTCCCTGTCCTCCCTCTCTCTACCCAAAGCCCCCCGCAGCCCCTCCACCCAAATCGGGACACGCACACGCACCCGGAGCGGTAACACCCCGCGCCGACCATGCGACCCCCCGCCCGGCACAAGCCGCGCCGACCCCCCCCCCCCCCCCCCCCCCAACGCGGATCGCTCCGGTAAGAAGCGGGGCGGCTTCAACCTTCCCCCCTCACGGCCGAGCGCCCGCCGCCGCCGCCGCCGCCGCCGCTGAGGAGATGGCCGCCCCTCCCCCGCGCGCCGGTCCGCCCGCCTCCCGCTCTCCCCGCCCGCCATTCCCCGCGCCCCGTTCCGCACCTTTCCCTCCCTCCTGGCTGCGCGCCCCTGCCCGGGCCGCTCCCCGCCCCGCGCCTCGGCACCTCCCCTAGGATCCGGCAGGCAGGGGTGGGGGGGGGAAGCGGGAAGGGGGGGGGGGGGGAAACACACACACACACAGACGGAGGACGCGGCGAAGGCAGAGCGCACCCCGGCCCCACCGCGGAGCCGCCGCCGCTCCTTCCCCATCAGCCACCAGCACGGAATGATCCTCCGCTCCCAGCCGGGCTGTCCCCCTGGCCGGCTACACCGCTCCCCTATTGGCTTCTACCTCCCCTTGCCCGCCCCATTGGCTCCGGCCTCGCGTTACGGCGCGGCGGTTGGCGGCGGCGGCCGTCAATCAGGCCGGAGCCCCCGGGAGCGCCCGCCTCCGCAGTTATCAGGTTAGTGTTCGCCGCGGTGCTGGGGCTCGGGATTCCGAGCGGAGCTGGTTGAGCCCTCAAAGTCCCTCACGGCGGCGGCCTTGGGGGGGTCTGCATCGGTGTCACTGCAGGAGCGGAGCCGGCGACAGCGAGCGACTCCCGCCAGCCACGGACATGGACATGAAGAAAAGGATCCACTTAGAGCTGCGGAACAGGACGCCCTCAGATGTAAGCAATGCCCAAAAAAAAAAAAAAAAAAAAAAAAAAAGAGAGAGAGAGATAATAATAAAAATCCATCCCACGCTTTTTTTATTTTTTTTTTTTTTTTTAATTTTAGAGCGGGCGGGGGGGAGGCGGGAAGGGGTGTGCATCCCAACCCCGCGGTGGTGGTGGAGGTGGCGGGGCCGCTGCTGCCCTTGAGGTGCCTACCTGTGTGTGTGTACCCCAATTTTTGGGGGGGTGCCCGAAGGCGCACGCGTTCTGGTTTAGGCGGCGGGGGGGGGGGGGGGTGGGGGGGAGAGAGGGGGTGTTAAAACTAGAGGCTGCTCCTGAGTCTGCCGGTGTGCGATGCCTTCCAGGGGGGCTTCGCCGTGCATTAAATAAAAATAAGTTGGTGCTCCTCTCTTGGCGTGTTTAGTTCGCAAATATTTGTACAGGGTGCTGGGCAGGGAGAGGCAGACAGGGACTGCGAGTGAGTTGCAAATGGTTTAGTTTAAAGTGCGTCTTCATTTCTTTGCAGTGATCAGGCAAGAGAGACTGGGGAGCCATATTTGTAACTTTGTAGTCCTCATGAACGCGCCCTTTCTCTCTCTCTCCCTCTCTCCAGATGCTGAGAAGATAAAAGAAAAGAATTTTAAAGCAATGCTTAGCGTTTTTGGCGATCGGGTATCGCCGCCGGTAGCGCGAGCGTTGAATAAAAAAAATATTGCAAGAAATAAACGCACTCTCCACCCCCTCCATCCCCACACACGCACAAAAAGGCTGGATGTGTGCGTGTGCGTGTTTTTCTCCCCCCCCCCCCCCCCCCTTCCCCTCCTTCCCCCTTCCCCCGGGGCCGGACTTCAGGTTGTTGTTCCGCGTCTGGCGGAATAAACGAGAGAGAGAGAGGAAAACTTTGTCAGGACAGAAAAAAAAAAAAAAAGAAATAATAATAATAATAAAAAAAAAATCCCACCCCAAAAGCTGGCGGCGGCGGGGGGGTGCTCGGAGGCAGGCGGGGCCCTCAGCCCGCTCCGGCGGGGCGCGAACTCGGGGCGCGGGGAGGCTGAGGGCAGCGGCGGGGAAGCCCCCTCCCCTCCCCGCCCCGCCGCGGCCCGCCGCCGCCAGGCCCTTGCATAATGGCCGGGGAGGGCGAGGTGCGCCCCGGCCCCCGCCGCCGCGGCGGGGAAACGGGAAGGGGAGGAAAGGGGGAGAACGTACCTCTCCGGGGGGCGCTGGGGGGAGGGCGGAGGCAAGGCGGCGGGACGCGGCCCCGCGGCTTTTCGGTGCCCGAGCGCGGTGTCCGAGGGACAAAGGCGGGCAGGTCGATGTAACCTGCTCTTTAAAGTTTAAAAACTCCTGGGCGAGGAGGAGGAGGAGGAGGAGGACGGGCAGGAGAGGGGGGGGGGGGGGAGAGAGAGGAGAGGAGGGCTCCCGCCACCGCCGCGGCACACGCCGCCGGCCGCGGCGGGCGGTGAGGCGCGGCCCGCGGGGGCTCATTGTTCGGGCGCGGGGGGCATCGTGAGGCGAGCGGGGCCGGGCGCTCCCCGCCCCGCCGAGCCGCTCCCGGCCCCGCGCTGCCAGCGCCACACGGCAAGTAGGACGCGGCGCCATGTTTTTTTGTGGATTATTTTTTTTTTCTCTTTTTTTTTTTTTTTTTTTTTTTTTTTTCCCCTCCTCTCTCCTTCTTCCCCCCACCTCCCTTCCCCTTTTCCTCCTCCTCCTCCTCAGCTACGGCGAGGCGCGGGCGGCGGCCCTGACCGCCCCACCGAGCGTGAGGGTTCCGTGAGGGGAAACCCCCGCCCGCCCGGCGGCTCCCGCTGTGGCAGGCCGGGGCGGCGGGGGGTAGCGGCTGTGTGTGGAAGTGCGACATGAGGCGTTGGAAAAGGAGGAGGAGGAGGAGGAGGAAAAGAAGGGGGGCGGGGGGGAGGCCTTCCCGCCGGCACTGCGGCGGCGGAGGGGCGCCCGGGCGCCCTCTCCGACATGACTGCCAGCCGCCGGGGCTGCCATTTTGTCGCCGAGCGCGGGGCGGGAGGAGGCTCGTGACGACCGCAGCGGGACGAGCCAGGAGGGTAAAAAGGCGCCGTCCCCTTTCCCCCCCCCCCCCCAACCCCTTTCCCCGCCGCCCTTATTTATTACGATTTTTTAAATTATTTGTCGTTAATCCCGCGGGTGCTGCTGTGGGGCATGGGGAGGCCGCCTCCCCGGGCTGCCGCGGGGACCGGGCCCCAGCGGCGGCGGGCGGGAGCGGGGCCGGGGGTGCCCCCGCAGCCCCCCGAGCAGGGAGCTGGGCCCTGGGCTGGGCCCTGCGGGAAGGTAGGTCTCCTTATGGGACGCCTTTTATTTTTATCTTCTTTTTTATTATTATTATTTTTTTTTGCCTTCCTATTTTTAGTCGATTTATCCATCGTTCCTGCTGGAGGCTTATTCACCATTTTAAACACAGAACAGTTTAAAGACTTGATCCAAAGTGCGTTAGATATAAACCGGACTTTTTTTTTTTTTTTCTTTTTTATTCCTGCATGGTTGGGTTTTGTTCAGGTTTTGCTCTGTTCTGGCTCACGCCAAAGGAAGTTGAGATAGCTCTGAGCTGGTGGCGTTTCGCTGTTCATCAGTAACACAGAAATCTACAGCAGTTGTAAAACAAGGCTTATGTAACCTGTCACTTTTTCTTTTTACCCGCTAGCCTTTAACTCTGTCAGCGAGTTACGTGTGTCGGTCCTCCCAAAGTAGCAAAGGTGATCACCTCTGTTATAAAGCCAAATTTGTCTGGTTTCATGCAAAGGGGGACAGAGATGCCATTTGGGAATGCTGTTTTGTTTAGAGTCCGCTTTGTAAAGCCCTTGATTACAGATGTGTGCACGTGCTTTTGTGTTGTGGAGAATTATCTGTATGGTTTGAAGTCTCGTTTCTCTAAAATACCTATTAAAATTCAGCTAAATCCAGCTAGCGCTTTAGCTAAGATGCTTGGAACTGGGGTTTAGAAGCTCTTCTAATGCCCATGTCATGTATTTATGGATTTTAGTAAGTCTTTGGGCATCAACAGGAAGGTTCTGCGAATTGTTTTTGTTAGCCTCTGCTTTGATAGATAGTCAGTATTTCTCCATGTGTGTGAGATCATTATTTTCAAACTTTTAAGTGTAATGTAAATAAATTTTGGTGAAAATAACAATGTACTTGTTCTGGAGCTTCTGCTCTGTATGTTCTTAAGTTTTGTGGTACATCTTATGTTTAATATATCCTGTTATCAGAACATACAGGTTCAAAACTTTCTGTAAATCAAAGTTAGATAAGAGGGTGTTGATAAGGTGTTGTGGTTCCTTCTGAGCCTATATTAATACTTTATGGTTTGATCTGGCTAATACGGTTCTTGTGTAGAATACTCTGTGCTGCTGTGCAGCTGAGCTAGCTGCTTTGAGCTGTTAAGTCATAATCCTGCAAGGTTACGTGTTGACTAATAAAACATAATATAAATGTCCTGAACTGGATTGTATAGGAGCTTTTTCTTCCCCAGCCTCTTTTTTGTTGTTTCGGGTTTTGTTTCTCTTAGTCCTCCCTCCATTTTTATATGCGTTCAGTGTTGCTGAGAGATGTGGGGTTTTGGTGCTTGAAACTTACTTTTGCTGTATGTTCTATAGCTAGAGTTGAGCTTGTGCATCTACTTGTTGCCCAGATATTTCAACTTTTTATCCCATTACATTTAATGGTCACTTAAAGTAGTGCGCTTGCTGTAGCCCTTGTCATTTTGCTGATCATATCAACGCAGTTTCCTGTTATAATTAACTGCTTGCTAGAAATGGGCCAGGTACAATTGTTTTACACGGGTTTCCTCCAGAACCATCAGACAGTAGTGGTGTAACTACTGACCTCGCAGAGGGCTGCTCACCTGGGCATGTTTGTGGGCGTTCTTGTTCCTTCCCATCATAAACTCATTAGTAAAATGCAAAGACTGTGGAACGGGTTCAGTACGAAGGCTCTTAGCTGTGTGACACGGAGGTAGATTTTTGGAATTTTGCACAAAACTCATCTTCTCTGCTTTACAGCTACCGCACTGGTTCATTTATTCTGAGGATTTAGTGCTTTATCAGCTCAAAATTGTGACAGTGATAAAATACTGACTGTAACACTGCGTATGTCTTACAGTTCTTCTAACTCCCTGTTGCACTTCAAAACTTAATTTGACAGTCTGATTTCTCTCTGGTTTTCTGTAGATTTTAACACGAAAGGGAAATACGGTGCAAGCATCTATACAAAGTGTTCTGTCAAACGAAGAATATAAATAAAAAAGCTTTTTTTCCCCAAGCTAGTTCCTTGTTGTGATGCTTGCAAGAACCATAAAGAGTTTTAAAGTGACACACATCACTTCAAAGACCTGCATTTAAAAAAATATTTTGGTCTTGCGTATGGGTGCAGATACCTACGGTGCAGATACATATTTTTTTACTTTCCCCAGGCTGAACAACCTCAGAATGGGAAGGGGATGTAGTCTGTGTTTGAAACAAAGAGGGATAAGGTTGTGTCTGGGGAGGCATGAGATCAGTGCGTACAAACTCCGTGCGGCATGTGCAGATTATCTCATGGATTTTTGCAGCCTTGTATCACTTAACCACTTATGTAGCTGACAGCAGGGTGTAAATGTATAAAGAAGTAGCTGTCTTTTTCACAAACTTCCCGAGTTTGTACAACAGCTGGTTTTCATGGCTCTGAATTTCCAGATGCAAACCTCTTAACACCATCGTCCTATCGGGTGGGTGGGTGGATGCTCATCTTGGAGGGACTGCAGCCCACAGAAGTCAGGCTGGGGAATGGGTGAGGTGTGTGAGCTATCGTCACTGAAATTTAGATTAGTTTCACAGTTGACTACTGGGCTGACCAGGGAAGTATGTGGCAAATGCTCTTCTCTTAACCTGGACCAAGTTTTAAGCATACGAAAGGAACTATGAACGTAGAATTGAAAAACACCGGTATATGGATCCAAAACTGGTTGTCTAACTTTCCCATTTCTCTGTGATGCTGCTAGAAAGTAGCAACGGTAGATTTTATTTTTCTTTTTAACCCTCAGCTCTCAAGAGTTTCCTTTTGACCAGCAATACCTAAAGCGCAGTTACAAACTTTCAGTATGATTCAGGTGTGTGTCCAAATACTGACTTGATAACAGTGCATTAAGAGAAATAGCTGGGATTTAGTTGATGAAATGCATCTCCTGAAGAAGCAAGGGTTCTTATCCTGTCCATCAAATGAAAGTAGTTGTTGAAACAAGGGGGGGGGGGGAAGGTTATTAGTACAAACCTTCTAGGGTTAAGCCTAGCTACTATAATCCATCCTTGCAGCAGGATTTGTGTGTTATATATCAGTAAATACAATATATCTTTATGCTTATCTGCTCTAAATGTACACTAAAAAGTCCTGAATGTTTCAAGGTGCCGCTAATGACATGTGAGGATTTAGGACTTTTAAATACAATAAAATATTTTAAAAGGCGGGATTATCTACATCAGTGATGCATCTTTAAATGTACATTGAATGGTGGCACAAGTATCAGAGGCTGTTTTCTTAAATATTTATATACCGTAAGGCTGATGTTGACTGATCTTCCCATTTCCTTCATTCTCTGGATTAATCCCCCATCTTCCTGCTGTAAAGATACAGGTATTGGTAAATTGAAGAAGCCTGAAAAGTAAGAACCGGACCAGCAAAACATGTGTGGGTGCTGTGTCTTGAATGTTTTTTGAATGAATTGAAAGTAAGGAGATGTTGGGGGAGTAGTTGTGGTTTGCACACCAGAATCCCAGGCTCCTACTGGGATCCCAGCGCCCTGTTTGGGAGGGAGCAGGACTCGTTCAGGGTGCCGGGAAAGGAGAAAGGGAGGCCCTCTCCTTGCCACCCACCGGGACGGGCTTGCCGTTTGCGGGGCGCGTGATGGCCTTCAGCAGTCTTGATTGACAAACAGCTCAGCTCCATGAACCAAACCCTCTGTGTCTGCAGCGAGGTACAAGTCTCAAGTGGGAATAGAGAGCAGTGGTGTTTTGTTGTGCTTTGGAGTGATGGACACTTCTCAGCTATTTATGTGACACTACTGGACTTGTTCTGCATATAATTTTTTCCTGACTCTTCTTGCTCAGCTATCCTCCAGACAAAATAGCTAGTAAATACGTAGTCTGTATTTTTTGACTAGGTTGCTAAAATCAGTCGTGAAGCCCTTGCATATGTAAGCATGACCTTTGAAATACTTCCAAAAAGAGGGAAAAAAAAAAAAAAAAAGCCTCAGTGGTTTGCCTCAACGCCACTGTGTAGAAGTTGTGCTCTTTTTCGGAGCGCTCATTTGTCCATCAACTTGGTCTATTGAGCACTTTCCCTTTAAAACCATAAAAAAAGGTAGGAAGAGCTTATCTTTTGTAAGTATGATTTGCCAGTGGATTCTATAACAGCTGACATCTTCAGAGACTGCTTTCCGTATTAAATATGCAGCTCTTAAAATTAGTCTTCATTTAAATGCAGTGTTTCTTTTTTATGTGTGTCTCTACATCAGTCCTTTGTTGCTGAGGGCAATTCAGAGTATGTGTAACTGAACCAACTAAGCGGTTCAGCTAAACGCTGAAAATTTCTAACTGAAGAATTTTCAAATTAAAGGCGCAATGCAATCTTCATGTCTTGCTTCTGCTTTATTTAATAATAGCTGGCAGTGAATGAAAAGCACTTCGGATGTGGTATCAGGCACTCTGTTTCTCAAACAGAGAAACTGAGACGTGGAGCTGAAGTGACCCGTGCAAAGTCACCCACCCCAGCCAGGAGCAGAGTGAAGTGCTCTGCTGGTAGGTGATACCATCTGTAGAAAAAGAGAGAAGCAAGCAACTTTAATGTGAACATTGAAAAGCATTTAATACAAAGATTAAGCAATTTGATCACGTATTTGAAACAGTCTGTCTAAAGAAATATTTGGAGTTTTTAGAGAGTTATGCTGCTAACAGTAGAAACAGAAACGAAAACTAGCTATCTCCTTTTGAATGAAACAGCTTTCCATGTCACTAGGGTGTGTTCTTGATTTATTAATTAGTATGTTGCTTATGCATATGGCTATACTGACCCTTGTAAATGTGTGAAAGTATATTTATGTGATTCACGGGGTTTCTAGGTTGGGGGTTATTTTTTGAGAAAGGCAATGGTAGAGTATTCTTTCTGCAATATTTTTAGTACTGAAGGTGCCTCGTAATTAGATAGGAGTGTAAGACGTCAGAATTGCCAAGACACTTCACCCTTCTGCCATTTAAGTATTTCGCTTGGACCTTTAGTTTCTCATAGAACAGAGCAAAGGGATGTAAAATTAGTTGGTGCCATATGTATTGCTCTCAGGGTTTGTGGCTATGCTATGTAAAATATTAGAGGGTAAAAAAAAGTAAATGTATTGATACTGAGCCATATTTTTTTCCTGAGTTGTGCAAGCAGCCTTAAGCTGTCTCTGAACACAGCGCAGCTTTGATTTTTTTTTGTGTGTTTTTTTTTTTTTTAATTAAAAAAAAAGGCACACAACAACAACCAACCAAACAAAACAACAAAGATTTACCATCTCTTCTTCCCTACTCCTTTCCCTTTGCTGGGGTAGGGGTGATGCAGGGTCCCCCATACGTCTGGGGGCCAGAAAAATGAGGACACTGTGCTCATCCTCGTGGGAGTTAACATAAACAGAGCCCAGCTTGAGGGGAATTTAAAAGGTAGCTTTATGCTCCTATTTTGCTGTACCACTTTGAACTTGGAGTCAGCTATTTAACAAGTCGCTTGAGTAAGGGCAGTGACAGACGTCCTCAGAGATGCTCGTGTTGTCTCTGGCTCGTTCTTGGTCCCTAGGCAAATGTTTTCATACAGTTCCTTGGTTACACCTTCATCTGGAGTAAATCTGAGTTTCTTCATCACGAGATTGTTGCAGCAACTAAATTAAATACAGAACACTTTCTAGGGTATAGCTTGCAAGCACAGAGTAAAGCTGGGTGAGAAGCATGATGTTATAGTTCAAAGCCAGCGGTTCTGGGGTCTGTGCACATCCATGCGTATTGGTGCTTGGAGTGCAAAGTGTGAGAGGCACCAAAACTGTATTGGCTTGATGCTGGAAGTTCAAGTTTGGGCTCCTAAAACACCCCCGCTGCAGTGTTTAACAGTATTGGTGGGAGTTTCCAAGAAAGAGATGCAGAAGAGGAATTGAAATACGAAAGCTTGACAGGGTTGCGTCCTTTGGAGAAACCCTAGATGAATTTTGAGGTCCAGTAGTAGTTTCATGTGACCTTGTCACAAGAATTTGGAGTTCAGCTGGGTTGAATGAGTGTGAAATATGCAAACCAGCTAGAAGTGGAGCAGGTTGCCATCGAACCAGGCTGCGCTGGGAACTGGTTTGTTCCGCAGATGTGAATTGCTCCGTATCGAAGGGGCCAGTTGCAAAGAGCTGGTGGAAGGGACAGCTTGGTTTGGCTGCGGGGAGTGCGCCTGGGGGAAATCCTGTAAACTTACCTTCAGCCTGAACCGCTTTGATGTCCCGACAGGCGCCTGATGCTCAGCCGTGGTGAGGCTCTGCATTCGCACCCGGTGTCTGTAATGGAGCACTGCTCAAAATTACAAGCTGCACCCATTAATCCCATGCAGTCCCCTCCCAGCTGCCTCTGCTAATATGATGCTCGAGTACTCTGGCTGCTAGATACCTTGCCGTATCTCAAGGGAAGTAGTTTGTGTTACGTGGCCATTTTTTTTTTTTTTTTTTTGCACAGCGTTTCTCCCTGCCCCAGGATTTGCAGGTTCTTTGCCCAATACAGTAATGACCAGAGCCTGTGCAAGGTAAATGGTGATTGGCTAACTAGTTGAAGACATATACTGCAAGTAAGTTAAATCTCTTTATCTCATTTCAGACACTCATAATAAAGCCTTGGAGGGATGTGTCGAAATCCAAAAATCGCATGTTGGTTTAGTAAGGAGAAAAACTTTACTGCTATCACCTGCGGTTGGTGCCTTTATTCTGGTTTGCTTTTTACTTGTGTATCTTGGGAGAGAAAGAGAATGCCAACACTATTGGAATTTCCCCTTCCCTGTTAAATTTAATTCTGTTTATGGTTTGATCCTCATCCCCCAGCATCTGCCCAGGAGGAGGTGCTGAAGGGGAATCCCCTGCCTCCCTCCGCTGCCCACCTGCGGGCAGCACACCGGAGCTGACGGGGGCACAGCCCCAATGGGCAGCACTCTGGCAAGGCTGCACAGCTCTTGAGGTGTGTCTTCACAGACGTACAGCAGCCCAGCAGCTGCTCTAATTTGGGCTAGAGATTATTCCACCCTCCTCTTTTGCTGTTTTCCACCAGGAGCTGATCTTTACATAGCCTGGCTCTGCTGTGTGTTTGTATCACAGGGTGCCCTAACGTGGCTGAAGATCTGGCTGAATGCAGGTGGCGAATGGCATGTGGTGCTATCTTTATTTTATTTTATTTTTTTTTTTTTAATTCAGTTCTTCACATTGGTCACATTTTGGTAATCACTTCGGAACAGAAATTGCTTCATGTCTTTGAGCCTTCAGCGCAGCTTTGTTAGCCCAAGGTATTAAATAGGCTGTTCGTTCAAGCTTTTTTTGTCCTAGTCACATTCCAGATAGTATCTGAAATGGAAATCCATGCAACGTTTATCTCCTCTAGTAGTAACTTTGCGGGAAGCTTGTAACATGAGCATGGAGAACATGATACCCTTACCATCACTGTGGAGCTAAGCGTGAACGATGGGCTCCTGCAAAACTTGGGCCTTATCTAGAGCCTTGTCAAACCCGCATCTTCCTCGACAAATGAGAACGGTGTGAGTGTGAAGGGTTGGCTTCTCTTAAGCTTTGCTGCACAAAGTGAGTGGAATAGAAACCTAAGCAGATCCATTTCTGCTCAGGGATCCCCAAATTTGCATGAGTACAGATCTAGAGACCGGTACAAGAACGAGGAGGACACAGTTCTTGGCAGTCTGGCTTCAGTAGACAGCAGTGGTTATTCTTTACTGTGGAGCGATGCAAGGCTTTTGAGACCAAAAAACTCCTAAAGACCCAAGTGTCTTAAAGAAGTGTTTGTGTATCTGAGAGAGGACAAAACTCCTATCTGCTTTCAAAAGTAATTTGGACTTCACTTCCACTTAGCACAACAGGCTTCCCCTCCCTTCTTTCTACAGCTCTGCCCTCCTCCAGGTCAGGTTTCCATTGGGGTAAGAGGTGGGAAGGACTTTAACTGACGCTCCCCTGGATCATTTGGTTGGGAGCAATGTAAGACACAGTTAACACCCTATTCTTTACCTGCTTTTTTTTCCAGTAAAAATGCCACATAGTGGAATATTCCTGTCCTAGGGGTACCACATGCAAGGTACACTTCAAAAGCATCTGGTCCATTGTGGTGAAAATGAGACGTTAGAGCTTTTGGTGTTCCTGCTTGTAAAGCAGGCAGAATGGTATTTGTACTTGTAAATTTGCCTTTTATCTTTTAAAATTACATTCACAGCTGTGTCCTTCTGTCACCTTGTTAAGCCTTCAATTACAGACTGGGATTCGGGAACTTAGTCCCAGGTTCGTGGATCTCCCTGCCCCCATGGGTTGTAGGCTTTCAGAAGTAGAGACTTTGCCTTTTTACCTGTTACAATGGCAATGTAGATTAAAGTGGTAACATGTGTGGCTTAATAGTCGTCTGGGTGTAATTGTGTTCTGTGGATGTGTGTTGGTAACTGAGAGTACTGTCCCTTCCAGGGAGGCAGCCAGCACTGGGAGCGGGAGGCGGGGAAGGTCTGTTGGGTATCTGCACAGCCCGTGAGCCCCGGGTGTTGCTCGTGATGACTCCCGTGAAATGCAGTGGTTGCTTACACATGCTGGCCTGTAGCTACCCTAGGAATAGGTCGGAGTCTCACGGTAGACCCCATGGCTATTTTAAGGATGTCATTTATGCATTTGTGAACACAGCCTAATGCGGTAACTATACTAGGAAGCAGATAAGAGGCCCTGGTTATCAAGCAGGCAGTCATGTAGAGCGTGATGTCATGAAAAGACGCAGGGGATGTTGTAATCCGCTGCTAACAGCGGAGCGTGCGTTAACAGAGGCGTGATGTCATGCGCTGAAAGCATCTGGTACTAGCAGAAATAGAAACTGTAGAATGACCGGCCGCAGGAGAACAGGTCCGAGGCGTGTGGTCTGAAGAGTTTGTTGGAGAGGCAGCGATCTACTCGCTTATGTGTGAGTGCTGAAAACTAAGGACTGATACCGGGAAACCACAGAGCAACGCTCAAGCAGAAGGTACGCAGGCAGTGGGGAAGCACCTGCCCGAGCAGATGGCCCCTGCCGAATGGGGGAGAGGGACAGCGGAGCCCCGAGCACCCCGGGAATGCAGGGGACAAGGCAGGCTGGGCGAGAAACGCTTGGCGGTTGAGGCTGTGCAATGTGTCATCTCCTTACCCAAGCACCTGATGGTGCCTTATCATAAATGCTGGGCAGCACATGGTTATGTGCTACGGGAACCAACCCAGCCACCTGCTTGTTGGGTTTTCTGCTAGACATTCACCCGCGGGTGCCTTGCTAGCTGTTTGGGTGAGTATTGCGGTGTTATTTGTGGTGGTTGGTTCCCTATGGCCCCGTGCTCTCCCACTGCTGCTCACTACGCATCAGTTTTGGGGGGGGGGGGGAAGATAAGTAAGGGCCCTGTGGTTTGTCTTGTACTGATATTAATACTTCAATTAGTGCCTGAACAGCGATAAGGTCAACAATACACAACTTTGGCAAGTTGTATCTTTTTGTATTTGATGCAGCTAAACACAAATTAGCTGAGGACACTTACTCCCTTAGCCTCTCTCTCCAAACGTGTTCGGGTTGTCCTCCCTAATTCTGACTGCTCATCTACGTGTCAGTAGTACTACAGAGACTGCAGTGTGATACAAGTAAATTGGTTCAGACCAATCGAGGCCCACTCATCTTGTTCAGGTGTATAACAAGACTTACAAAGGGTGCTCGCCCAGGCTACTTGCATCAGGCAAAGTTTTATTCTGTGTTTTGGTGATAGAAGATGAGGAAAGAGATGTAAAAATTGTAGTCTTACTGGGCGTTTTCAGGGAAGTTCAGTAGACATTTGGAGAGTGATTCAGGAGCTGGAATTTTCCTTAAGATTACAAAGACTTCTGAAAAACAAACAAGGAATAGGTTTTTAGTCCTCCTGTCATAGTTTTGTGGTAGTGAGCTGTTTTAGATGGAATGTAGCTTTACTAAGGTCACCTTTCCACTTCTCCCTCTCTGTATACTGGCACAGTTCTGTGCTCGCTCACTGTCAAGGCTGTAGTGTGTCTGGATGAGGCCCAGCATCCTCACAAGGGGCCGAAGGTTTGAGAGGAGACCTCTGTGCAGCAGCCAGCGCCTTGGAAAAGTGCCCCGTGGATAACCCAGAGGGGCCTTGGAGAGCAATGCGCTCTTCTCCAGGCGGGGGGACGGTGCTGCCTCCCTGGTTAACTGCAAAACAGAAAGTTCTTAAAGAGGAGATGGCGGGTCAGAGCAGAAGAGAGGAGTGGGATGCTCAAGACTGCAGGCCGAGACGCTATGGGCAAATAGCTGCCGGTAATTTTAATACTTCTAAAAAAAAAAAAAAAAGTCTAAACTGGTGCTAGTTTCTACTGCTTGTACTGCATGCAGGAGAACTGGGTGTGATGCAGCAGTCAGCGTGCACATGGCAGTGAAGCTGGGAGAAGCCCCAGCAGCCCAGTTCGTCCTCCTCTTGCACACATATATTTTCTACAGGATTCTTAAATCTCTTGGAGCATAAAGCCATCTTAATTGTGACCTGAACTTTGTTTTGTGGAGTCTCGTTCTTTCAGAAGCGATTCAGTGTTTCTGTACCTCTGACCACTTAAGTACTGAAATTACTTTGCTGCGGTTGCACTTGTGGAGCGTTAGGAGCCTATGCTGTGCTGTTTCCTAAACGAGCTCTTCAATTCAACCAAGCTTTCTACTACTGCTTGCAAACCTGCCGGATTTTATTCTGTGGTAGTTTACTCGTGGAGTTGTTTTGACTGTACCTTTGCCCAGTAGCTTGGCGCTGGACACAGCGAGGAAGAGGGCGTTGCAGTTCTGTATCAAAGTTTTCTGAAAAGCGGAGGGGAAACAGCAGTCTTGCCCTAAAAAGAGCAAACTAAACATAGAAGCGAGTTGGCTCTTCTACCACCGTATTAAAGGGATTTTCATCTGTATCCTTTGATATTTCCAGCTCCCTCTCAAATCTCTACCCCTGATACTCATTTCCCCGTTTGCCTCTTCTCCATTCTGCCCTTGGGGAGGATGAAGGGGTGGATGTCCCACCCCCTGGGGTGAGGGCAGATGCTGTTTCTTTCTCAGTGTGAGGTTTAGGTGCTGCTTCGCTCCATGCCTTTGGTCTGCTGCAGAGCCGGGAGCCAGAGCTGACTCTAAGCTGTGCTGGCTGCAGCGAGCATTTTCCCTTCCTGAACTCCCTCCCGCCTTGCTTCATCTTCCTATGTGAGCTTTTGCAAACTTCCTTTGCAAAGAGGATAGGGATGAAAAAAAAAAAAAAAAAAAAAAAAAAAAGAAAAAAGAAAAAGACGTTGCGCTCTGCAGAGAGCGGAGATCAGCCCCTTTCTGCAGAGCACCTCTTCTCCTGCGGCGCGGTGCAGCCGTGCTCCTTCGCCCTCCTTGCTCCGAGACGCGTCCGTAGGTGGGTGCTCCGGCGAGCCACCTCGCTGGCCGAGGGAGATAACGGGGCAGGCAGGGGCCTCGTGTGCTGGCGGGGGATGACACAGATAGAAATGTAGCTGCTACACAGTCTGGGCTTGGGGTGGAGCTTCTTTTATTTTACTTTTTTCTCCTTTTTTTTTTTTTTTTTGGCGGGAGCTCTGTGTGAAGCAGATGACTGAGAACTCTGTTAGTCCCCGAATTGTTCTCACTGGAGGATCCTGATACTTAAATACTGTTACAGTAAGAAGATACACAAGTTTGCCTTTAAAATGGCTTTCTTGCTCTCCGAATTTCAAAGCAAAGAGGTGTTTTTTTTGTGGTTTGGTTTTGGGGGTTTCCCCCAGTGGAATAGATAGATGTATGTGGCATCAGGAGCATTTGACTTGATCTTTGGTTTCTTCTAACCAACCTAAAATTCTTCTGGAAGACTTTTATGTAGTCATTCCCTATCATAATTCTTCTAGGAAAATTGTAGAGTCTTGGAAAATATATTTCCTGTCTAACGCTGATCCTCCTACTCTCAATGAATCACTTGTACTCTCATGTTGCTTTGGGCTGACTTCCCTATTGACTTCAGTGCCTGGGATTTAATTAGAAATCTAGGGATGTTATTTGGAGCTATAAAACCACATAGGATTCTTTTCAGTGCAGCGGGATTACAGTAATAAAAAAAAATAAGAAAATTCAATATTTGCATATTAACTGTCCTTGGTATGAACTGAAGAGTTGCCTCACGTTTCTGCATACACTGCTCTTGCAGACTTTTTATCCCGTCCTCAGCGTAAAGCAGCATGCCTTCCCTTTCCAAACCCGCAAACAAACACCAAACACGGGATGGGGTCTGTGGTGTGCGCAGAAGGATGGGTTTTCCTAGGTACTGTCCAGGGGAGAAATAACCCCCAGAAATTCTCCGTTGGTGTGAAAACATCTGGATATTCCCCAAATGGGTGGGCCCTTCCTGTGAAGTCACAGTCATCTGTGGCAGAACATCTCCAGAGCCCAGGAAAACTCATGTTGGCTACTAAGGGCCTTGAATCCCGTAAGGCTGATCTGCCTTTAGGGTGAGAAGGAGCCGTTTTATTCAGGGTGGGGCATATTTAGGGTCTCTTTTGCATCGATGCTGCTGGTTTGTGTCTGTTGAAGATAGCACCTGCAAAAAGAGTGGTGCCTCGTTTTAAAACAACAACAAAACCCTGCAGGCTGTAACTTGCTGTACACACCCCTGGGGCTGCCCAGTTTTGGCTGCGGGGAAGGTCCTGCACTGCTCAGGCCCGTGGGGACATTATCTTCACCTCTTCCCCCCCCCTCCCCCCCCAGCCTCCTGTGCTGCAACAAGGCGAGGGAGATAAGGGGTGCGCCGCTGAAGCACCAGCTTCGCTCACTGAACTTCCCCTGCCAGCAACATCGGACATATCCCTTGTAATTCCCCAAGAAAGGAGTTGCCTCAGTGGAGATCTTCCCCCTAAAATACCATCAGCAAGCTACCCTAGCCTGGAGGGCTCCGGCAAGACCTGGTTTAGGATCACCAGTACCAACTTTAGGTTTCAGGAGCGTCTGAGGAGACTGTGACCTCTCCACGCTTGAAAAACTCGAATCGTTTTTGCGTGCAGAGAGAGGCTGTTCTAACAGCTGATGCTACGTTGTAATAGCACAGGAGTTGTACGAGCTGTCAAAAGTTGCAGGTTAGTTTAAAAATAAATAGGTTGGTTTCATGGGTTTTACAACGCTTATTGCGTACGTTGACCAGAGAGGATGCTACTTCTAACAATCAAATTGATTAAGCCAAGATGATTGGTTTTGAACTCTTTACATTGTTTATAGAACAACACAAAGGTAGGCAGTTGAAGCAAAGCCAAATATCTGTGTTTCTGAAACACTGCCGACCATACCAGCAGAAGTAGGGATCAGACACTGAAAATAACCTTTTGCGTACTTGCCAGTTTACTGGAATACCTTTCTTTCTTGCCTGATCTGTGTCGTCCTTTGCCTGTGAGTGAAATCCTTCTGCTCTACGCAGAATGTCTTACGCACATTTTTCATTGTTCTCTTTCCAGGTTAAAGAACTCGTTCTTGACAACTGTAGGTCATACGAAGGCAAAATCGAAGGCCTCACAGATGAGTTTGAAGAGCTGGAATTCTTAAGTACAATCAACGTAGGCTTAACCTCAGTTGCAAACTTACCAAAGTTAAACAAACTTAAGAAGGTAAATAAAATGTCCTGTGCCATATCCCTCCCTCTTTGCACTACACCATGCGTGTAAAGTGGTTGTTTGTATAAAAATGTAATTTAGCAGACCAAACTGCTTTGTGATACATGTTTGCACTAAAACCTCAAGATGTTTGTGTGCCTTTCAGCTCGAGCTAAGCGACAACAGAATCTCAGGAGGACTGGAAGTGTTGGCAGAAAAGTGTCCGAACCTCACGCATCTAAATCTAAGCGGCAACAAAATAAAAGATCTCGGTACAATAGAACCTCTGGTAAGTCAGCGCGGCACGGGGTGAAACCAAACCCCCGGCTTTGTGACGAGGAGAGCGCGGTGGAGCGTTTCGAGGGGGGGGCGTTTATCTCTGGGGACAGGCTGGGTGGGCTCAGCCTGGCCGGGGGGCGGGTGGGGGGGGTGCTGTGGGGCAGGGTGCCCCCGGGGCCGTGCCGCCAGCGCGGGCGGCTGCTTCCCTCTAGCGGCTGCTGCTCCCCGGAGCCCCGCGTTCCTCCGTGCCCCAGCTGCCGCCCCTGCCTCCCAGGCGCTCCGCTGGAGCTCGCTGTGTTTTTTCTCGGAAGCCGTGGGTCTAAAATCACCAGCCAACGCTTTGGGCCGGGGGCGCGGCGTGCGCTGGTGGTGGTAGGGGCCGGCCGCAGCCCTGTGTGCCGCCCTCCTGGGCTCGCTGCTGCGGCCGGCCAGAGGCCGCCCAGCTTCCCGCTTATTCCTGCTGGTTTCCCTTACCTCTCCTGCTCATGGTCATTGTGCTTCTTATTTCAAGTGCTGAGATGAAGCTTGTCGGGTCGCGGTTCCAAAAGTGTCAATTCTGGCAGTGCTCTTTTCTAATTTTTGCTTTGTGTGCCCTTTGCTCTCCAGAAATGAGGAGTTTTGGCTCATGCTTCTTTCCTAAATACTTGCTCTTAAAATGTCTCAAGGAGCAGTTCTCATCTTGGATCTTCTTTCCCCCAGCAGAAGGGGAGAGCAGAGCTGTTAAACTCATGTAGCAAACAGGAGAGAGAGAGAGGATTGTAACTGCTCTCAGTTTCAGGCTTATTGTTTTCTTTATGTCACCGTTGCTCTGCATGCTAAACTCCAGAAGGGAGATACTTCATAAGGCTTGATACAAATCCTCCACTGCTTGTGCTTTTATGGTTGGTACTTTGAAGGGCTGTGGGCAATGCAGACCACCTCCTCAAAAAAAAAAAAAAAAAAAAATTTAAAACCAGGAATTGAATTCCTCTTCAATTTCTAAGCCTTTTCTCATTTTTCCAAAGGCTAAGGTCCAATCATTAGAATGTTTAAAATCTCTCTTAGCACAAGTCTTGTGTCCAAAGCATAGTCTGTTTCTTCTTTCATTGAAAGTAGTAGTTTAAATATACCTGACGCTGGCTCCAATATCTGGCCTCGTGCTTTTGAGATAACCGACTGGACTATTACTTACTCTTAGCTTGGCCCCTCACAGCACGTGCGATTTTTTGCACCATTACCTCTTTCCAAACCTGAGTCCTCTACTTGCGAGATGCTGAACTTGAGCGAGAGCCCTTTCCACTCTCAGATACCCAAGCAGCTACGGCCAGGCCCTACAAATCTCTACTCCACACCAATTTAGCAGGCAGAGACCAAAGTGACCCTTTTGTCATGGGAAGCTCTTAAGCGCATGAACTCTGGCTGCTGTTGCGTCCTCTGCTCTGTAGAGAATTGCTGTAACGCTGAACTTCAGAGACGTCTCTTTCCTTGCAGAAAAAGTTAGAAAACCTGAAGAGTCTAGATCTTTTCAATTGCGAGGTAACCAACTTGAACGATTATAGAGAAAATGTATTCAAGCTCCTCCCGCAACTCACATACCTCGATGGCTACGATCGGGATGACAAAGAAGCACCAGACTCTGATGCAGAGGGCTACGTGGAGGGCTTAGACGACGAGGAGGAAGATGAAGATGGTATGTGAATTGTGCTACTTAGTGTACGTAAGTTAAAAGATCGATAATGCTGCCTAGTACATTTTGCTTCCAGCTCTGACTTGTTGGCAAGAGAAGGGTGTTCTCAGCAGCTCCTTCCTGACTGATGTAAAGGAGAAGTACCTCAGTGTCCTCTGAAGGAACGAGGGGAAAGGAGATGGGCAGGGCCTGAAAGAGCTACTTTCTCAGTCTTATCTCTAGTGAAAGATCGGGATGACAAAGAAGCACCGGACTCTGATGCAGAGGGCTACGTGGAGGGCTTAGACGACGAGGAGGAGGATGAAGACGGTATGTGAATTTGTGCTACTTGGTGTACGTAAGTTGAAAGATTGATCTGCTGCGTGGTACGTTTTGCTTCCGCCTCTGGCTTGCCGGCGGGAGAAGTGGTGTCCTCAGCAGCTCCTCCCAACTGATGTAAAGCAGAAGTATCTCGGTGTCCTCTGAAGGAGCGAGGGGAAAGGAGATGGGCAGGGCCTGAAAGAGCTACTTCCTCAGTCATATTTCTAGCAAAAGGTGGGGAGTGAAGGGGTGCTAGAGGAAAGGGGCCAGGAGTAAAGCACTGAAAGAGTTGGGGGAACGGTACACCCCAGGGGACGAGGATGTAAGGCAGGAATGGGTAAGAAAGGATGGCATGCACAGGCTGCGGTTTTCCAGGAAGTATGAACAGTTGTGGCGAGCCTGACGGAGGAGGGTAGGGTGGAGAACCAGCCTGGGCATACAAAAATGTAGCTGAGTCAAGGAATCGAGTAAAGGAGCCAAAGCATTAATAGGAGTTTGTGGCTGCTTGGTGAGGACAAAATGAACTAGTTGAGATCAGGCAGAAGAGAGGAGAGTCTGCCTGGGGCAAGCTCTGCGAAAGGCACTAATGAAGCAGCGAGCAGCTTTTTAAGGTTAGGAAAATGCACGGTGGGTCCCAGTGTGCTGTAGGTGCCCTTCTGCCTCCCCGGCAGACTGCACTCGGAGGCAGCAGCGTAGCGGTCGGATGAGTATCCGGCTGAGTTTGGGGAATTTGCTAGACTCTTCAAAGCCAGCTGCACAGCAAAAGCAGAATAGCTGGACTTGCACTTTTCCCTCGAGTGCTGAATGTGAGCTCTGGTGCGAGGGGCGAGGGCCGCAGCAGTGCCTGGCAGAGCGGTGCGTTCAGCCGGCAGCACGCAGTTGTCCACACCAGAGCACAAGTCGGGGCTTGCATTCAAACGCATGAAAAAGCTTCAAAACCCCGTTCCTGCAGCATGGAAAACCAATTTCGGGTTTGTTGCTTGGGCTAGTTGCATTTAATCTCTTTCCTCTTGAAAAGAGATTGCAAACCCATAAGAAGGATTGGGTGTGAGCCTCTTGTATTGCTCCGGCAGCAGAAGGGCAAGGGGTGTCCCTGGTGGGAGCAGATGGACACTTGCAGATGAAGAGCTGCGAGTGTCCCACGGGCTCAAAAATTCGTATTAGTAGGGGGAACCGGAGCAGCTGAAGCCAAAGCTGTCCTGAGACTTACTGTCGAGGCCCCTGGAGCAGCTCAGACCAGGGGTGCAGCTGCCACACCACCCTGTCACGGGGCTGAAGAGGGACAGGACTGCAGCTGGCGAGCTGCCTCTAGTCCTGCACTGCCCTGAAGCAGTGCTCTCACTTTGCTCCTTCTGTCGGGAGGAGGTCAGATCTCAGGTGGCAGTGTTGGAAAAAAGTAAACTTTTAAACATCTGAGTGGTTAATCTTGTTTGACTGTATAGAAGAGGAGTATGATGATGATGCTCAGGTAGTAGAAGATGAAGAAGATGAGGAGGAAGAGGAGGAAGGAGAAGAGGAGGATGTGAGCGGAGAAGAGGAGGTAAGGATTTATGCAGTTAATAATGGGTGTGGTGTGAGTGTGCTCTGACTGGGAGTAGTTGGGCAAGAAATGGACCAAATATTGGAGTTTTTAAGTGCTTGAAGAGCGTGTTTGGTTTTCTACTTGAGAAGCATCGCAGCGGAGGGGGGGTGGCTTTGAGGCGTGCCTGTCTATGAGCCAGCTGCCATCTAGTGACCATTGCCACGAAATCATTCCGTTTCTTGGGCTGATGTCAAAAATACGATGGGGAACGTTTGCAGATGTAGTTTGTGGGGCCATTGAAGGGCTTGGGGTGACAGCCTCTGTACGGAGGGTGGGACGTGGATTACTGACTGTGCTCTCAGAGCGAGGTTCCTCCTTGGGCATGAACCTTGTGGTTCCTCAGGATGCTTAAATTCTTGGCACAGTCCATCCAGCTCCTGTGTGTAGGGTGTGCTGAGCCAGTCACGGTCTGCTGAGACTTTGCTGTTAGCCCAGCCACTGGGATGGGGCTGAAATTTGCCTGTAGGGTGTCGTATTCTCTCTCCTGTGGCCAAGCAATCTCTGCTGCTCCTGAAGGGTTGGTCAGCCTCTTCTTAAAACCAACGGCAGCTCCTCAGGCTCTGGAGATGCCTGTTTGTGTTTCGGCTCTCTCTACCCCTAGAACACGCACCTTTGTTGTCAAGTTTTACTAAACTCAGGACGTCGTAACAAAATTTGCAGCTAATTATCGGCATGAAGTATAAAACCATTTTCTCGCTGAAGACTTGAAGCTAGAAGTAGCTGCTCTGATTGCTCGTGATTTTCTGCAGTGAAACTTGGGCCAGAGTCCAGTTATACTGTAGCAAAAAAACGCGCTTATATAAGTGCGTGGGAAGCGTTTGCCTTTTTGTTTGATTTTTGTTTAAGATGCTTCAAGGACTTTATTGTAAAATGCTGTTGGATATTGCCAAATTGTGAAAGGTCCTGCACTGAAACCGACTTTTTTAATCCTTCTTTTTTTTTTTTTAAATCCAGGAGGATGAAGAAGGCTACAACGATGGCGAGGTAGATGACGATGAAGATGAAGAAGAGCCCGGTATGGCAGCAATCCAGTTTTTGCTAGAGATAAAATACTCTTTTTATTTTTCAAAAAAAAAAGTAAAATACCATTTTCTAAAAAGCAAGCTCATGATTGTATTCCTACTCCTTTGATAGCAAGCCAGTTGCCAAAGTAGAAGCTTGTTGAACTTGTTCAGCTTCTCAGCAGCGTGAGGGAGCACTCACATAACTCGAGTTGTCTTTTATTTTCTAGATGAGGAACGGGGACAGAAGAGAAAACGAGAACCTGAAGACGAAGGGGATGAAGATGACTAAACTGAATAACCTATTTTGAAAATTTCCTATTGTGATTTGACTGTTTTTACCCTGTATTTCCCCTCCCCACAACCCCAACCTTTTTTTTTTTCTTTTTTTTTTTCTTTTTTCTTTTTTTTTTTTTTTCTTTTTTTTTTTTTTCTGATTGTAATGTTGCTGTGGGAACGAGAGGGAGAAGCAGACTGGGTGGGCAAGGGAATAAAATACTATTTTTACTGCCACTCCTCCTCCTATTCATTTTAAATTTTTTTCTTTTTGTCCTTCTCTTAGTCCCTGTAACTGCAATAGTAAGTATAAACCAAGTGGTAATTTGTTTCTTATTATTGGAGTGGGTAGTTTGACATCTTTTAAAAAAAAAAAAAAACAAAAACAAAAACAAAAAAGTTTTAAAATCAGTGGATGATACCCCAAAGACACTTACTCTGTTCCGAGGCAGCTGAATAGTGTTGGTTGTTGGGATTTTTCCACCGCTGCCAGTCACTAAACAAGACATTGTGAGCATTTTTTGGGGGATGCTGCAAAATGAGGCCAAGCGTCCCTCCACAGCAACAGGTGTGAGAATGGCATATTGATAAAGTGATTTCTTTGTTGCCTGTCCGTGAATGACTGCCATTTTCAGCCGATGCTTTCCCTGCTTTTGTAGGTACCTTTTATTTTGCTGTTTGTAAATAGTGACCAAATGTTTTTTGTTGGGTTTTTTTGGGGTGTTCCTTTGGATCTGGTTTGTGGGGTGAATTTGCAATCCCCCCCCCCCCCCCGCCCTCTTCTTCCCCACCCTGTGTGTTGTGTGTTTTCCTTTCTGTTTGTTTTTGGGGGTTTTGGTTGTTTTTTTTTTTTTTTTTGGCTAGGGTATAGCCAATACACTGAAAATGGCAGGCATTTAAATATATATATAAATATATATAAAAAGTGTTCCTAATTCCTGAGTTACTAGTGAAATGAATTTGACAATTGTAATAAAAAAATGTTTCAACCCTTTTAAATAAGGTGTGTACTATTTTGGTCTGTAATATATAACACCTAGTCAATTTTAAGTGATGAGAAACTACTTCCACTTGTGCTATATACTTTGAAAATTTTTACAAACCTAAATACAGGAGGCAGTTCAGCATGTAGGGTAGGAGGTTTCTTTTCATACACTCAAGCACGAGATACTAATACAAAATTGTATTTTCTTACCTAGTGGAAGTCAGTAAAATGACTGAAAATACCTAGTGAATGTACAGTTTTACTTTCATATCCCTCTTTAAAATAGCTTTAGAAGTGACTTGTATTTCCTAGTCAATATTTCATCTGTATAAATACATTTGCAACAGTTTTTTTTTTTTTTTTTTTTGTTTTTTTTTCCCAGAAGAGCCAAACTTTGAGTTTTATGTCTGTTTGTCATTGATGAATTTCAATAAATCTTTTTATACAATTTTTCTGTGGCTTATTTGAGTAAAATGGGCCACTGGGAAGAAGTTGCATACCTTCTTAAAAAGGCATTTACTAAGCTATTCCGGTAAATTCCCTGATATTTTTAGTAGCTTGATGATACATTTTGCTCCATAAAAACCTACTCTTAGCCATGGTTGGGTGAAACCAAGGGAGAGGTGGCGGCTTTGACGCAAATAATGGTATGCCATTTTCCTTTCAGAATGAGGGTTTCTTCTGTGTTACCAGCGTGATTATTGCAGTTAAGCATGTTCGTTTCTGCTGTTTAATCCTATCCCTGTTTATCCAGGCTGAGAAGAAAGAAGTCTTGATTTCCTTCGTCTGCGTGCGGTGCTGTGGTTCGGGGTGTGAGTTCTGGGTTAGTCTGTCTAGGAGCTTTGGTCATCCGAGCCCAGGGCTGTCTGCTGTGACTTTCTGCCAGTCCAGAGCTAAGTCTCCTCATTTTCCTCTCTTGTGAATGAGTTGTGTATTAAAGGGGAATGGCATAGCAAGTGGCATATTCTCTGTACTTAAAATTAGGTTTCTGTGTCGTGCAAGAGCATGAGAAGCTGTGGAGAATCGTCTATTCCATCTTCACTGGATCTCTTTGGAAAAAAACCATGCCTTTACTGTAGGTGGGAAGCTACACTCTCCCCGCAGTGTTTGTGTAGGGTGGGGTTTTTTGTTTGGTCGGGTTTTTGGAAGAGGAAATCCATCTGGGCAAACCTCCTTCCCCAGCCAGGCTCTGCTGCCCTGAACCCGAAACTGTGAGGAGGAGGCTCCTGCAAAGCAAAAGGCAACCGCCAGCCCCAGCTGTCGCAGGGGCAGGGCCAGCACGGCTCCAGCAACGAGCCCAACAGAGCCCTGGGGTCACTCTAAACCAGCTTAGTCCAGGGCTTTGGTTTTATACCAGGGGACGTGGCTTTCCAAAGACACCGCTTTTTGACCCGAGCGGTCAGAAGCAATCGCCGGCAGCTGGACCCGACCCTGCGTGATGAGCCTCTGCAGGTCCCAGGCATGCAGCGAAGGAGGACGCCCAGGTGAACGTCCCTGACGTTTGGTTTAACATTTGGTTTAACATTTGGTTTAACATTTGGTTTAACATTTGGTTTAACATTTGGTTTAACCCCTGGGCTCTGGCGAGCCACCGCTGGCCGGCAGTTTTTTCTTCCTGCCCTGGAAGCATTCAGAAACCCTTGAGCTTCTTCACCCTGTGTAAGCAGTGAATTGCCCAGGTGTCACTGAAGTGACTCTTCTCTTTGTGCCGTTTCAAAGCTTACTTCGGAATTAATGAGTTTTCCCAAAGAAAACGGCAGCAAGGCCTTTGCCAGCCCTGCCTGCTCTCCCTGCGCAGCAGGGTCCTGTCGGCTGCGCGGTGCTGACGAGGGGCGGGGGGAGGCGATTTTCTGATGAACAACGAGGTTTGGACTGCGTGTGCTGGGAGGGGGGGAAACCCGAGTGGCTTCTGCCTGCCAGCTGCCGCTGAAAACAAAAACGAGGTGTGCCCGATGTGGATAATTTCAGAGTTATTTCATATTTCATACTACAGAAGTACAGTCTTGTCACACAGAACCAAGGGCTTGTTTTCTCAAACACTCCGTGTGCACATCGTGCTAGCTAAAGATACTTAGCAACTTGCAATGATACTTAGCAACTTACCAACTCTTGGAAAAACCCCAAACCCCAGGATTTTATAACGGTTCAGCAGGAAAACCCAGGTAGAAATGCTGTCAGAAATGAATAATGAGGGAGTTCAGCTCATTCAAATGCCAAGTTTTTGTGTCGCTTGGCTCTTTCTGCTCACAGTTTGCCTTTTAACCACGCGGTAATTTGAAGAGCCCTGGTCATGCAGCGGTCTAGGGCAGATAGATCTGCCCAGGCAGGAGCTGCGGGGACGGAGCCTGGTGTTTTCCAGATGCCCCAAACGTTCTCTTTCTGTGCATTCATCCTTACGTGTGGCACGAAACTGGTTTTACCTGGAACTTGCCAAGTGCTGGGGAAAGGTTCTTCATGGAAAAGCAAAGCCCTCCCTTGGCTCCCGTTTCAGAGAAGCCCCAAGAGTTTCTTCCCCTGGGTGCTTTGTTTTGCCTTGCTGTCCTGAGCCTGTTCTAAAGCTCAGACCAGCTAAAATGTCCTGCTGGGGCTTTCCAGCCTGGTTTGTGACCCCTCCTCACAAACAGAACCTCTCTCCTGTGTTGCTCGGGGTTGTGCAGCGCCTGTCAGCGTATGCAAGCTGGGAACAAGATGCTCTTGGTCAAAATTGTTACGTGCCAAGCTGAACGTATGGGGACTGCAAATCCATATAGCCTTAATAACATAATGGCCTAAGTGTTTGCATTTCTGGCACCCTCGAGGACGGCTTCTCCTTGGTTGATTTGATAATGCTTTCTTGTACCTGAACTATTTGTGGTGTTTAAAGCAAGGGCGCAGGACTCTGGTGAAGGTCAGGAAGGCTTTCCAAGCCCAAATGGTTGTCAACGTTATCCAATTATACAGGAGGAGGTGACTGCCTGCCTGGGTAAGCCAAGGCTCTGAACTCTGCAGCGGTAGTTTAAATGATATTTTCTTACAGTTTAGGAATGGGTGGTAGTCAGGGAAAGCTATTCCTTCACCCAGTTGCCCCAGGTGGGGGACTCGCCTTGCTTGCTCCACCACGTGTATATATTCCAGATCGCTTTGAGGTGAGATTTGGGTGTAGAGAGAGGCAAATCCTGCGGGTCTGCAGGCAGTTTAACAACTGCCCAGCCTTGCCAAACGTGGATTCCTGACACCGTGAGTCTGGGGTCCTGCCCTGCCCTGCGATGCTTTGGATCCATTAAATCACTGCCCCAGCTCTCCGCAGAGCAATCCCCGCTTCCACCAAGAAGCTCTTACACATGTCTTGAAAGCTGTCTTATGTTTCAGTAAGAATGAATCATCCCCTGCTGAAATTTAGAAACCTCTGCAGACTTCAGCCCCGGGAGCGAGATGGCTGAGGATTTTTCACTCCCCGACGTTAAGGGAAGAAGCGGACGGCAGAGCACTTGAAAACCGAGACGTGATGAAGAACCCGGCTGCGTGGAGCTCATCCCGACGGGAAAACAACTTTCCTGGAGTTTAGTTCCTGATGTCCCTGTGCTGATCGACCTGTGCCAGCAGCAGACGCGCAGTTTTGGGCTGAGGTTTGGGCCGGCAGCGGCCGTTTCTGCGGGCGGGGGGGGGGAAGGACACCCCGGCGCGGGGTTTGCGGTGAGGACACCCCCCCCCAGCTGCTGCCTGCGCCCTGCCAGCCCCTCCGGAGCACGACCCGCAGCCTGGCTCCAGCAAAAAGCAAACGGGCAACCTGAGGGATGGGATGGAGGTGCTGCGCTCGCCGGAGGCTGGCGGCAGGTAGGTCCCGGAGAAGGACCGCGATGCTTTTCGGGTGCCCAGAGGCCGGGAACTGCCTCTGCCTTGGCCTCCCAGCTCACCGCTCTTGCAAACGATTCCTCCCACCTCCCCGACCGGAGCTGGGAGAGCTCTCCTCCTTTTCCTTCCCTCACGGCAGCGGGCGAAGCCATCGCCCTGCGCGGCCCACGGCTTTGCTTGCCCTCACCCTTCTCCCAGGCGAGGCTCCGGCGGCGGCAGCGCCCTGATCCGGGGCTGCACGCGTCGCCGAGGGAGGCTTCAAATACTCACCCGCTCTTTTGCTTCATGCAGCGGGCAAGGGGTTGTTAGTGGTGGGGGATTAACGCTGTCGGGGGGTGGGGGTAAGCACAGGGTGGGACACGGGCTGCAGTCAGAGGGTGGGGGGGTGTGGTTCAGGAGCTGCAGCTATCACTCCCCCTTCAACTGGAAAACCTGAATGCTTTTTCTGTCCGAGCATCTCCCATTAACTCCCACTGGTGTTTCTCTAAATGTACTTTGCTGTTCTGTTCAGCTCGGCAGCTCTCGCCTGATCCAGGTAACGTCCCCGTGCGACTCCTCCGCTGTCAGCTGGTGGCTGTCACCGCTGGTTTTGCTCCTTCTGCCCTAAGCCAATAAAAACCCGGTGAAGAACTTCTTGGCAAGACTTTTAACACTTTCCCTTGGAAGTATTTATTTTTCCATTCCACTCGGACACTTGACACGTGCCAAGGGTGTGCAGAGAGGAGAGGCGGCGGCAGAGGTGGCACCGGGTGAGCATTTCACCCCCAACACCTTCCCCTGGGAGCACACCACTGGTCCTTGCCCCAAACATTACAGTTTTGCCGCAATTGCTAATTTTACTGTGATTTTCCAGCGCTGTTCTGAAGCTGGCTGCCGCGCAGTAAGGCAGGCGACGAGGTGTTTCCCTGCTGAGCCCTTTACAGAACATCTGGAGCAGCAACATCTGGCTGAAGTGGGTATGTCCAAGCACGGCCGTCGGTCCTTAGAGGGCAGGTTGATGTGGCACGTGGCACATGCCCGGCGCTTGCCACGGTGCCCAGACAAGCAGCCAGCTGCTGCACGAATCCCGGTGCAGTTTCAGCACCAAATTCCCTTTTTTGGTGTTTAAAAGCCTCTTCCCAGGAGGGGACGGGGATGCTGGATTCTGGGGATCTGGCTTTAGGTCAGCAATGGATAATTTCTAAAAAAAGCACTAGATTTGTAAACATTTCTAATAATTTTTTGCTGTGAGGGCATTGAGCAAACAGCAGAGGGTCCCTGAGTGTGCGGCTGGAGCTGCTGAGCCAAACGGGGCCAAGTTCTGTGAGTGCAAAGCACCCCTTGATTTTAAGGATGTCAGAAAAAGGAGGGACCAGCACTCGTCCTCAGCAAATTGATGGGAAACTCCCATTTAATTAAAATAATACCCATAGTGACTTCTCTTCTGCATTTCCTTAATTTTAGATTTCAAACCCCAGATCTTATATCTTCATCTATGAATTCGGGGAGTGGGGTGGGGTGGGGGGGGCGGGGTTTAATCACCAGGAATAATTTCAAGCAGACACTCACAAAATGTTGGAAAGCAAAGATTTAAGAAGAATAATCCTGCAGCTAGGAAGCGTACGAGGAGGCCAGGCCTCAAACAAAGCGAAACCTCCAGGAAGCAGAAAGTAGGTCAGGTTGATAAGGATGAGCACAGAGGGACAGCATTAATATGGAGGGGAAAAAACAAAGGAGGAAAGAAATCACCCCATGGCCCTCTTTGAAGAAGGAAGGGGCTGTCTGCTATGGCCAGCTGAGATCTGTAAGCTTTTTTCCTTAAAACCTGTTATCCCTGAAGATGTCAGCTGTGATGGAGAGGTAATTGCAATTAGCAGCTGTGCAGGAAGGGTGAGACCTCAGCCTGGATTTGGGGACAGCTTGGGAGCTGCTGCAGATAAATTAGATGTTTGTGAATTATTGAGGCTGGATAAAGTTCCTGGAGGGGCTGGTCCTGGAGAGCAAGGGATCAGCTCTGCTCACACTGCAGGACCAAGGAGCAGCTGGGAGGCTTTAAAGAAATCGTGATGTCTGCAAGAAGGACAGGAGAAAAAAAAAAAAAAAAGCCGGGAGGTTACAGGCTCATTGGTCTCATTTAGACTCTGAAAATAACTGCAAGCTACCTCAAAACATCTAAAAAACCCCACAACAGGGCAGGGATGTCTCCCAAGAGACCCAAAACCACCGGGGTGAGGGGTGATGCAGCGGGTCCTTGCGGCGCTGCAGGATTGCACCCAGCTGCACGGGGCCCCTGCTCCGCGGCCGAGTCACGAGGTTGGAGCAGCGCAGGGAAGTCGGTGCTAAAATTGCCTGTATCAAGTACCCCCCCCCCCCAAAAAAAAAAAAGAAAAAAAGGCCTTTTTGCTTTAAATAGCACCCAGATGGTGCAGGAGGAAACGTCGGGAAAAGCTCAAGCTGTTACCGAGAGAGGGGAGTGCGGGAGGGAAGGCGCAAGCAGAGGAGCAGCGAGATCCCCGTGAAGGGTTCGCCCTGGAAACGGCGCAGCCACGGAGATTTTTTTGGTGAATCCCAACCGTTTGGGGAGCCCCGTGAGCACTTTTTGCAAAGGTAAGCCACACGCTGAAACCCACCCAGAGCCGGGGGGGGTGCGTGTGTGTGGGGGGGGGTCCACATCCTGCATCGGTCGCCTCCGCACCCCGAGCCATCCCCCTCACCTGCAGCAGAGGTAGCAACCGCCGCTGGATTGGTGCTGATGTTTGCAGATATGCTAATTGGCTCATTAATCATCACCACCCGCAGCCGTAATTGGGCTCGTTTCGCACGGATTCAAGGGGCTTTGGAGAAACATTGGCTCTTCCCTTACTAGCGATAATTTAGTGCGGTAAGTCCCCACACCCCCCCTCTGAAGAAGGCCATCAGACATAAATAACCTCAAACGGGACGAAGCCGGCGCTGCTCTGCCCGAAGCAGCTGAGCTGTGCTTTAACAGTGGATTCACCTTCCAGTTATGAGACACGGTAAGACCAGGAAACTCCAGTCCTGACGCCAAAATTAAAAAAAAAAAAAAAAAAGCAAGCTTCAAGCTGTATTTCCAGCTCGGCGTCCCTCACGCTGCCCTCTTGCTCGTGTGGCTGCAGAACCTCTGCATTTTACCATTTTATCTGCAAATGTGGGGCCAGTCTCAGCATAAGGGGCCTAAAAGATAAAGACAGAATTTTTTAGAAGGGGATGTAGCGGTCGGATGAGGGGTAAGGGTTTTTAAACTAAAAGAGGACAGATTTAGATGAAATCTAAGGCAGAAATTCTTCCCTGGGAGGGAGGTGAGGCGCTGGCCCAGGGTGCCCAGAGAGGTGGTAGATGCCCGAGCGCTGGAGATGTTCAAAGCCAGGTTGGACGGGGCTTTGCTGGAGTTGAAGATGGCCCTGCTTGCCGCAGGGGGGGTTGGACTAAGTGGCCTTCAAAAGCCCTTTCCAACCCAAACCCGTTCTGTGATCCATTCCCCCACCCAGCCACTCGCTTCGCCGGGGAGCCCGGCAGCCCCAATCCCACCATCTGCTCCTCGTGCTGCACCCCCCAGCAGCCACCCCAAAACATCGAGCCGAGCCTCCGGCCACCACCCCTCAACCCTGCAGGGACCTCCCAGCCCCGGGGCTGAGCTGCAGCACAAGCAGAAAACACCCCTGTCCGCCCAAAAAAAACACCCCTTTGGGTCCCACCACCCGTCCTCAAGCGGGGCCCAGCGCTCCGGCACAGCCCCTTGGCGAAGAAAGGAAGGAGCGGGCAAGGGTTTGGTATCTTGAAAACATTTTATTTCATCACTATTCCGTAGTAGCATAAATAATAGGCAATGACAGCACATGTAACAAAGAGGGGGAAGCAGTGGGTGCGGGGCACAATGTAAGTTAACGGAGAGGAGAAACTGGTGTACTGGTAGTGCTGGGCAGTGGATTTAATGAAAATATATATATATATATATATATATATAGGTAAACTAGCAGTATTTGGTGTCTATCTCTGTGCCACAGGCCTAATCCACAAAAACCAGTGATTATACACAGGTGCTAAACCCACCGAGCGCCCAGGCAGCTCCAGCACCCGCTGGGTCCATCCCTGGGGCCGGGCTGGGTGACATCCTTCCCCCTCCCCAGGGCACTGTAAAGGAGGAGGGTACCAAGATCCCTCTCGGGTTTGGAAACCCAGCCTCTTTTTGTTATTTAAAGGAGAGAGGTGCACGCACGGGGGAGCAGCTCCCGTCCCCATGGGAGGTGCCACGGCCACCACCGCCCCGGGAAGAGTCCCGGGGCTGCCGCCGCGCTTTTGTGAATTTAAGCCCTTCCCACACCCCGTTCCAGTTCTGCACCCGCCGTCACATTTTTGCATAGGAAAAAAAAAAAAAAAAAAAAAAATATTAATAGCAACAAAGCATCGCGTTTTCCCCGGGGAACGGCCACCACCTCGGCTCCCCCCGGGCCGGTTGATCCCGACGGAGGGGACACGGCTCGTCTACTTACTCCAAGACCGTCGCGGGGGCACGGGGGTGCCCCAGCCGCCTCTCATGCAGTAGCTTTCGGTTATAGCGGTTTTAGTGCTAGACAAGACTAGGAGGACGTATTTCCAGTTAGCGAGTGGGCTCTTGGCAGGTCACTTGACTTCTGGCTCATATTCTGGGTAAGTGGATACAATAAAATTAAAGAGCAAGTATAAACGGAGAGTTTATTTATAAAACGTCCCTGGAAGTTAATTATTCTTCGGGTTGTTACGTAAGTTTTTTAACTCCAGCTGTAGCTGGCGGATCCGTATGTCCTTCTGCGAGAGCTCGTCTTTCAGCCGCCGGATCTCGTCCTGCTGTCGGAAGAACATCCGAAGGAGCTGGAAGGGAAGGGAGGGGGAGATGGAGGGACCACGCCAGCCGCTCGCCCCCCCCCCCCGGAGCTGTGCTGGGGGGCCTTTCCTAATTCCGCTGCTTTTACAACACGACTTCATCTGCCGCGCTGCCTGCTCTCCCGGATTGAATATTTCACCCTCCAGCCTCGGGGGCAACCTGCAAACTCAGCTCCAACCAAACAAAATCCTTCCGGGACCAAGCGCTGATGTTTCCAAAGCGCCACTATATGCTGTTCCCAGAGAAGGATTTTAATTAAAAAAAAAAAAAAAAAATCAAAAAAAAAAAAAAAATCAGGAGTGAGTTTAACACCGTTCCCTTTGGGTGCTCTGGGGTTAATGCGGAGCGGGAAGCGTGGGGCCCAGGCACATCAGTTTGGGGAGGACAAGCAGAGTTGTGGCTTTCCAAGCTGCACCTGGAAAATGGTCCCCCCCTGTCCCCCCCCATCCCCGGGCCGCGCTCCCCTACCTCATTCTCCGTCCGGGGCGGCACGTTCTCCAGCAGGTCTATGCCGTTAACGACAACGCTCCTCTTCTCCTTCACCGGTGCCTTAAAGACAATTTTGGATGTCTTCTTGTAGCCCTCCTTCAGCGACATCAGGATGGGATCTGAGCGGGGCAGAGCGCGGGATGGGGTCAAGGCGGGGGGCTGCGGTCCCATCCCACTGCCCGGCCGTTTTTGGGGCTCCGTGCTGCCCCCCCCTCCCCACCCCCCCTGCTTTACCTCTGTTCACCCCGCTCAGCCATTCATCCGGCGTGAGGGCTGGCTCCGTACCCGGCGTCATGGGGTAGATGTCCTCTTGGTACGTTTCTGACTAAAAATCCGCGGGGAAAAAGGAAAGCAACCGCCCCCCCCCCCCCCCCCTCTGTGAACCTGCTCGCAATTTTAATCACACGTCGCAACGTGCTGCGAACGGGTGCGCTCACCCCTTTGGCATGCAGCAGCGCAGCCGGGGAAGTAAAAAACTGGTGTTTGCACCATTAAGGCAGATGAGAAACACCAGTGCTGCCTGCTCGGGGCACGGGTCGGCTGCCGGCAGCAGAGCCGAGGGGCCGGAGGAGGAGGATGAGCAGCGGCAGAACCTGGGAACCTGCTCCAGCTCCCAAGTTTTATCAGAAACAGCCCCAAAGCTCAGGCGAGACAAGCCCCTTGCCACCCATCCCAAGGGACCAAGCTGATTTCCCACAGAACAATCGCATCGAGGCCGGGAGCAATGCAGAGATGCATTTTCTAAAAAAAATTCCCCCTTAAGCCTTGGGGAAAAATCCCCTGGGAATCCCACACCTGGGAAGTGTAACCACCTGGGAGGTGTAAGACTGGTGCAGGGAGACCCAGCGGTGGGACTGGTCGGCCAAGCGGTGCGAGCGGGGACACCCCCACCACACCCGGCCCCCGCTTCGGCCACCCCCCCGCCCCCGGGGGACTCACCCTCCTCGGCACGATCATCGAGATGGGTTCGATCAGCCCCTTGAGGGTGACGAGCTTGTAGAAACGAAAGACCTCGCAGGCCGTCACGTCCAGCCCGTGCTTCGGCATCACCCCTGCAGAGGAGGCGCAGACGATAACCCCCCGGGTGCTGCAAACCCCGGGCACCCCCCCAAAAAAGGCCCTTGAACTCCATCATGAGACCCAGGATTTTTACTAAATTAATCCCCGGGGATCTGGAGGTGGGGGGGACCTGGGCCACGCCGGGGACATTTGCAGGGACATTGGAAAAGGGATGAGCAGGTTTTTTTTTATTCAGGACAAATCACTGATGTCCCCTGGTAACGCCGTGGCATGTGTGACAGCAGGGAGGGTGGCACCGGGCGTGCTCCCACTCAGGACCCAGCCCCAGCCCGGCTACATCACCGCAGGAAGGGCAGCACAGCAATGCCAACACCTCCCTGCAAACACCGCAGCCCCGCGTCGATGCTCCAGAGCCGGCACAGCGCCCGCTGAACCCTTGCCAAACCCATTTACAAGCAGCACTTCATTAAGCACTTTCCATCCTCTACCTTTTTTGCGTGTTCAGAGCGAAGGGCCAGCTCCGCAGCCATCCTTACCCAGTCCTTTTTGCGGGGCCGGGGAGCGAAACTCCATGAGATAACTCAGGTAGGGTTTTTCCGAGCCGATCTCGTAGTACCGAATGTTACCGTCGCCCTGGAGTGAGCGCAGGGAAGAGGGATGGTTCAGTGCTTTGCCAAACATGAGGTTGAACAAAACCCATGATGACTCCCAGCACGAGAGGCGAAGCGCAGCCCGTACCTTGCCAGCCAAGTACAGCATGTGAGTGTCGGCGTCGTAAAAAGGGAAGAGGAGACCCGAGAGCCCGTCGATCTCCTCCTCTATCAGGGGCATGGCCAGGTCTTCCTGCGCGACAGGGAAAAAAAAAAAAAAAAAAAAAAATTTGTTAACCAAGATGCTGGTGCTAAGCGGGGTTGGGGGAGCAGGGGGGGGTCCCGGCACCCACCTGGTCCCAAAGGGCGATCTGCCGCGTGTTCCAGCGCGACACCCCCGTCGTCAGCAGCCGCTTCGTGCTGCCCAGGAAGACCACCCGGTTGACCCGGTGGTTCTTGCAGCCGGCCTCCTGCAAGACAGGAGCGTGCTGGCAGGCAGAACCACACCCCCCCCCCACCCCCCCAAATCTCCGCCGTGGCCCCCCCAAGAGCCGGCCCCCGCCAAAGCAAAGCCCCTTTCCCTTGGCAGGTACCCCGACCTGCCGCCCCCCCAAAGCACATTTCCCGCCTCGTCCCAGTGAAACGCCGGCCCGGAGGCACCGCGATTCAGCGCCTGGCCCCTGTGCAAAACAAAAACACCCATCTCCCTGAATCCGAGATATCAGCTTTACTGAGAAACCACCACTTTCCTCCAAACTGTGGCTCTATCTGGAACTTTCTGCTTCTTTCCGCCCTAATTTCTATTGTTTTCCACAAATCTTTAATTAATAAAAGAGTAAAAGCCTCCAATCTCCTGTGCCTGGGGTGAGGCTGAGCATCATCCCCCGCCTAATTTCAACCACCTGCAGACCCCCAAGCATGCAAACCATCACAAGTACGTACAGCGCCTCGCAGATCTTTTTACACGTTTCACTAGGGTTCCTCCCCAAAAACTTATTTCTAACCCCCCTGAATGCCGTGCAGCACGCAGCCCCCCACCCCCGGCACGAGCACCGCACCTGCAGGACCCTGCCAGAGCGCGGCTCCACCACCCGCAGCTTCTTGTCCTTGCAGGTGGTGGCCAGGAGGCTGCCGTCCGTGTTGAAGGACATGCAGAGGATGACGTCCGTGTGGCAGTCGATCATCTTCACCGGCTCCCCGATGTCCAGGTTCCAGATGAGGACCTGCGGGAAGCGGGGAGGCTGCCCCGGCGCCTCCACTCCCGGAGAGCACCCCCCCCCCCCCCTCCTGCAGCCTCCACGTCTGCTTCAAGGCATCTTAATATCATCAAGTGGTTTGGGGTGGAAAGGACCTCAAATCCCCCCCCAGTGGCACCCCCTGCCCCGGGCAGGGCCCCCTTCCCCCAGCCCAGGGGGCTCCCAGCCCCGTCCAACCTGGCCTTGAACCCTTCCAGGGAGGGGGCACCCACAGCTGCTCTGGGCACCCTGGGCCAGCACCTCACCATCCTCATCTCCCTTATAGCTTATCTAAACCTACACTCTCTCAGTTCAAAACTATTGTCCCTTGTCCTATAGACCTCGATCATAAGTCTTTCTCCATCTTATAAGCCCCCTATATATGGAAAGACCACAACAAAGTCTCCCTTCCCTTCTCCAGGCTGAACCCCCCCAACTCTCTCAGCCCGGCCCCCCAGGGGAGCTGCTCCAGCCCCCCCAGCATCTCCGTGGCCTCCTCTGGCCCCGCTCGAGCAGCTCCGGGTCCTTCTGCTGTTGGGGGCCCCCGAGCTGGCCCCAGCACTGCAGGGGGGTCTCCCCAGAGCGGAGCAGAGGGGGAGAATCCCCCCCCGGCCCCGCTGCCCCCCCTGCTCTGGCTGCATCCCAGGGCACGGGGGGGTTCTGGGCTCACGGGCACTTTTCCAGCCACTCATCCCCCCCAGCCCCTCTCCTCGGGGCTGCTCTCCAGCCGCCCCTCGCCCAGCCGGGGTTTGTGCTGGGGATTGCCCCGACCCCCGGGCAGGCCCTTGCCCTTGTTGACCCCCTCCTCTCCAGCCTGTCCCGGTCCCTCGGGATGCCATCCCTGCCCTCAGCGTGTCCCCAGGGAACTCGCTGAGGGTGCGTCCATCCCACTGTCCATGTCCCAACAAAGACGTTAAACAGCGCCGGGCCCAACCCGACCCCCGATGAACGTCACTCGTCACCTCTCTCCACTTGGACATCGAGCCTATTATCTCCTATTTTGGCTGAAACTGCCCCCTCAGAGCCCCCTTCCCTGCTCCCAGCGCTGCCCTGAAGCTGCCGCCTGTGCAAAATTAAACCAGTCCTTACGACCGGGTGCAAAACCCTCGCACGAGGGGAAGGTGCCTCCTGCTGCAGACACGGCGGCTCGTTTTATTCCAGGCGGCAGGATCCTGCCCCAGCTACACACAGGTGACTCCCCCTCCACGCCGTGAGCAGGGAAAAACTTTGGAAGGGCAGTGGCCGAGCAGGAGGAGCCGGGCAGGGCTCACCTTATAGTCGTAGCCGGCGCTGAAGAGGATGTTGTTGGTGGTGGGGTGCCACTCGACGAGGCCGACGCGGCGGCTGTGCCCGTACAGCTCCAGGACGGCCTCCGTCATGTTCCTCTTCAAGCCGCCCTCGGGGATCTCCCAGATCCGCACCTGCGAGGGTGAAGAGACTCGTAAGTCGGGATGAAAACAATTTAATAACTGAAATAAAATTAAAATAGTAATAATAGAATGTACCAACGAGTAACGCACAGCGTGGTTGCTCACCATCCACTGACTGATGCCCAGCCTGCCCCCGGCCAGTGATCCCAGAGGAGAGAAAACCCCAAAACCACAATCCCAGAAGAGTGAGAGCGAGGGCTTCCCGGCCACCCCTCCCCTACACACCGAGCAGGACGTTACACGCTATGGAATAATTTCCCTGCCCAGTTTGGGTCCAGTGCTCTGGTCACGCTCCCTCCCAGCTTCGTGTGCACCCACCCAGGGGCAGGACACGGGGAGTTGAAAAGTCCTTGATTTCTCAGCAACAACTAAAAACTTCGACTCGTTGTCAATATTCTTTTCACACCAAATCCCACACTGGATCCAAAACACAGCACTTTTCTAGCTATTAAGAAGAAAAATTAGCTCTGTTCCAGCTGAAACCAGGGCACCTGGGTTAAAAACAAACCAGAAAAGCCTCCACGAAGAAGGTGCTTGCTGAATAAAAGGAGGCGATGCACTGGGACAGAGTAAGGCTCCTATAGTGTCTCTTCTTCAGTTAAACAGCTCCAGATAATGCCGCCAAGGAGCGGTGATAGATGCTTTCAGCTCCATGGCAGGTCACTGGTACGAAGCTGAAGTGCCACATCACATTTATCTACCCGCCCTCGGTCCTCTCCGTGCCCGAGCACCCTGCACCCATCCGAGCTGTGAGACCCGGGGTCCTGCCAGCCCCCCCCCATCTTCCCGGAGCCACCCACAACCCGACCACCTTTGGTGGCACGGACACGTCCCCGGCGAAGAGATGAGACGACTGAGCTTTGCACTCTCCCCTCCCCGCAGGGCAGGCTGCCTTGGCCAGAGCCCTCGTCCTCCCCAGAGCCTTCACCTCGCCCCAGCTCTTGCTGACATTAAGTACCACTCATTAAAAAAGCCAAATATCGCATGCAGCGCACGGCCCGTGCAGGTTCCCTTTCGCCTCCTCCACCGGCATCTCAAAGGCGAGCTCACCTTTGGGCAGACGCGGCGGCCGGGGCCGTGTTGCCCCTGTGAGCATCGCTAAGTTGAAATAAAGCTTTTCCAAAGCACAGGGAATATCTGGGAGGCTGCTGCTCCTCCTCCTCCCTCTCTTCTCCAGCGCCCTAAAGGGTCGCTTTGTCCAGCCAGGGGCTGAGCTACAGCCTGGGAGGGGGTAAAAAGTTAATTTGCAATATCGCAGTGAAAAATCTGCTCTAAGGATGTATGGGTGGAGCAGTGTTTGCTGCCTGAACCTGTGCATTTTTAGAGGTGGAAGACACTGCTTTTTGGGTTTGCAGAGGAAATGGCGTTATGAGGGGAAAAAAAAAAAAAAAAAAAAAAAAAAAAAAAAAGAGTGAAGGGGCTGGTTTGGCTCGGAGGGACGATTCCGAGAGCATCAGCTGTTTTCAGACAAGGCGCAACAGGAGGAACAAGCACCACAACCCCGACGGCCGGGTGCCGAAGGGACCGGTTACGAAAGCAGCAGGTTCCGAAACGGCTCTTGCCAAACCTCCGCCTGCACCTCGCACCCAGGGGAGCTCCGGGCGAGCTCTGCATGCTCGCTGCTGGGGGGGGGGGGACACACACGGGGAAAACTTTGCACGCCGGGCTGCGATGCCTGGGCTCCCCGCATCACCAGGGTCCGGCTCAAATTAGGAGCCACCTCTTGCTTTTCCCTGTGCAGGTAGCCTAAAGGAAGGTTATTAAACACATCCTGCATCCATGCTCCGCTGGGAATCGTTGCTGGGACCCTGCAGCACGGCATCACCTCGGCGTTCTGCCCCTAGCAGAGCTGCATCTTTCCTTGTGTCTTTGCAGGAAAAGGGGGTGAGCGTTTTAGGTCGGTTCCCCCGTTACCACGGTCACTGGGACCTGACGACAGACGCGTCGGAACCGGTTGCAGTAGTAATGCAGTGCTGGTGCCAGTGTAGGCATAGCTGGGGCTAACCCCCCCCCCCCCCCCCCCCAAAAAAAAAAAAATCAAACGCTGCATTTCACAACTTCAGCCCTTCCTGGGATGGAAATGATGCTTTTGGAAAATTCTGGCTAAAAATAAAAGACCCAGAGGAACAGCCCTCGAAGCGCCTCCCTCCACCTCCTCCTGTGACACCGAGGAGGGACGCAGCCTGTGGAACCAGAGGCTTCCCCTCCCAACCCACCCCAAGAAACCTTCTTGATACAATTTTTCCTAAAATTCCCCTTTCCCCAGAGATGTATCTTGCCAACAAGATGCCACGCTCCAAACCCCCTCCTTCCATCTCTGCATGCCACACCAGCTCACTGCGCCTGAGTGCACGGAGAGCTCCAGCACAAGGAAATTGCAGAGCTTGAAACACCTACAGAAATCAGGTAATTGCCCTTTTCATCTTCCCGTTTGGTTTGTCCTGCCCTTTAAAACCTCCTTCCCCAAAAAAAAACCTTCCCAGCATTTCAGCAGCTCTTGTGGGGATCAGGAACTCGAGGATCAGCCCTGTCACTAATTGTCCGCCGAGGACAAATAATGAATTAACGGCCCCGGCATCCCCCAGGAGAGCGTCAGGCAAGGACAGACTGAGTGAGGACAGACAGGTACGGGTGGATACGGGTTTGCCAGCAAGGGAGAAATTCCAGGAGGGGTTTTCAAGCAGAGTGATAACCCGGGTGGGCGGTGAGAGAGATCCTTCTCCAGCGAGGCAGCGTCAAACCGCCGCCGAGATGGAAAATCCTCGTCACCCCTGGGAGGGGATTAGCCCAGAGCGATGCCCCGGGGACAAGGGGGTACACGTTGCCCTCTCCGTGTCGGGTGTGATGGAGGAAAGAGTGAAAGCCTGAACCTCATTAAACCTCCCGGGAGCGAGCGGAGAGCACCCAAAGGTGCCTGTAAGCAGCACCCTGGGCACGAGGTGGCACCGGGAGCCACGAGCCCCCCCCATCTGCGGGGCTGCTCCCCTCCAACTCATCCCCATCGAGGGGGGGAAACCCCCCCACCAGACAGCCTCAGGGGCAATTAACTTAATTTCCCAGGTTTAACGATGGCTCGGGAAGTCTTCCCAGCATCCTCCCTCCCTGCCAGCACCTCCTACGCCCCGGCGACTGTATATAAAAGGTTATAATTTAAAGTGGGAGACAGCTCACCATGATTCATGGCCATGATCTGAATTTTTTCCCCACTCAGTATCTTCCTTGACAACCTTTCAGCTAATAAAAAATGCCAATATACTGAAGGAGAGGATGAGACATTAGGTGATAATACAGTGAAACGCTAAGGATTAGGTGAGGCAGATTTGTAACTGGTGAAAACCTGGATCACCCCAAACCCCGGCTTTGGCTGTGCAGAATGGGCAATAGTTTCTGATCTTCTCCCTTGTACCAAGTCTTTTTTCCCTCTATGATACAGCCTTTGGGGTGGGCTTGTGTCCAGAAAATAAAAAGGAGGAGGATGCAAGTAACAGCTATGCAAAGACGACTTGAGTCATTATCCCCCAGCCTGCAAAACTGCATTTTGCTCGTGTCGCTCGACGGATCAGGCCGCGGGAGCACTTGCAGCCCCTGTGGTCCCCGAGAGCACGGAGGATTAATAATAGCATCGCTGTTGGGCTTGGAAAAAAATAAAAAAATAACCCTCATTGTGCACAGCTGTACGGCTTATCTGCAGCGGGGGACGCAGAAAGAGCCACGCTGTGACAATAAGTGACACTGGGGACAGCGGAGGAGCCGGCCACCGGCTGCAGTCCCTGCGCTGCCGACGCAGAGGCGGCACAATTTCCCTGTTGCTCTGCATCAATCTCTTCGCCCTTCTCCGTTCCTGAGATGCCTGACCCCTCCCGGCACTGCTGGGTGTCTGAATTCAGGGCAGGAGGGTGCACGGAGCTGCGGGTGCCAGCCCGAAGCATCTCAGCTCACCGAGGTGTCTTCGGAGCATGACGCGATGATGTTCTCGATGAAGGGATTCCATTTGATGTCCAGCACGTTGCCCTGGTGACCGCAGACTTTGGGGTAGTTTGGTTCGATCCGGCCTGTCTGTAATTTAAAATAAATAAAAAAATAAAAAAAAAAAAAAAAGAGAGAGAGAGAAGAAAAAGATATTTAGTGATAAAGTTGGCCTTTTTAAGGCTGGAGCCTTGTTAGGGGAGAGGGCTCTGTAGATCCCCCCCAGGATGTTTTTTTTTTCTGGAGGAGACACCCGGCTGAACTGGGGATTGGTTTTACCCCATCAATATTCCCAAGAGCAGCTGCGTTTGAGCAAGGGTTTCCGTGAACACAACCCCGCGGGGGTGCTCCACGCAAGCAGCCGCCCAGCCCCAGCGCAGTAGGAAATTTTTGCAGGACCCCCCTGCTCCTTACAGGGACTTTGTGGGGTGCCCCCCCCCCCCCCCCCACCGGCCACCCCACCGCCTTTTCTTCCCCTGTGCTGGCACGCTCAGAGCGTGCGAACTAACTAGGTCAGCACGACACAGCCACTAAATATTTCATAGCCCTCCCAGCGCTGACCTTTTAACATATCAAGCTCCTGGCTCCATTTAATGTGAACAAAGAAACATGCCCAGGATAACACGCTGCATATTTTTTTTTTTTTTTTTTTTTTTTTTTACCCAGCTAAGGGCAACAGCCGGGATCAGGCCCCCACCCCATCACTGCTGGGAAGGTTTATTTGAATTCATTTGCTCCCAGGGAGACCCGGCTGCTAATTGCCAGGCAGCCACGGTGCCCGCTGCACCGTCGGTCGCGGATCCAGCGAACGCCAGCCAGGATCCCCGGGCAGAGCAGCTCTGCCTGCCTGGATTCGGTCAGGCGGGGAAGGAAATGCAGAAAAAAACATCACACGAGGCACCGAGATACACAACCAACCCTCCCTGAGCCTGCTTTATCACTTTTAAAACATTCTTCATGGGCGTTATTAGTGAAAAACCCAGTTCTTGCTCAAATTGCTACAAGAGCTCTAAGTCATCCCTTGGACATGTATATAAGATAAGAACTAGGCTGGCCTTAAAACATCAGGGACTTGGTTATATGGGTCATTCCAGTTATTGAGGTGAAAGGAAAAAAATAAAATAAAATAAAATAAAATAAAATAAAATAAAATAAAATAAAATAAAATAAAATAAAATAAAATAAAATAAAATAAAATAAAATAAAATAAAATAAAATAAAATAAAATAAAATAAAATAAAATAAAATAAAATAAAATAAAATAAATAAAATAAAATAAAATAAAATAAAATAGAAGGTGCTTGCTCTCGGTGCCTTTGGTACGTGAACTGGAGTCGAGGCAGCCTCTCACAAACACACACGAATTCCCCGTGGTGGGATCACGACCCCGTTAGCCGGCCCGTGATGAGCACTTAACGCAAGACTGCTTCCTAACTCAGGAGCCTCTTTCTAATTAGGGCACGCTACACAAATTGCCTACCCGGGCGGCGCAGGGTTCATTTTCCCCTCCGTGATTGATACCTGCTGGTGTGATTTTAACCTCTATTAGAGCCAATTTCAGGGGGGGG
This sequence comes from Tyto alba, assembly GCF_018691265.1. Taxonomy (NCBI): domain Eukaryota; kingdom Metazoa; phylum Chordata; class Aves; order Strigiformes; family Tytonidae; genus Tyto; species Tyto alba. The sequence continues at coordinate 1,690,875 of NW_024881317.1, forward strand.
CAGAGCGGGGATGGATGGAAGAGCCGGGACGGGGCGGCTGCGCCCGCCTCCTCCTTCAGCTGCCGCCAGCATCGCTTCGCCTCGCTCCCAGAGCCTAAATTCTGATAATTCTGCCCATCAGCAACAATCTGGGTCAGATCTGAGCTGCCACGTCAGCCCTGGACCCTGAACTGCCTTCCCGCCATCCACAAACACATTTTCTTCCCGCGTTCACCTGGCAGCTTTGCCCCAGATACGCGGCAGCAACATTTCTGACATTATTGAACAGCCAAAAGGGCGTTTTCCTGGTTAATGCCCCAGCCCTGAGCTTCAGTAGTGCTCTTATGAATCACTTCAGGGGTTTAGGGATTAAAAAAAAAAACACTAGCAAAGTGACTTTCTGACAGTTTGGCCAGGGTGACTCAAACCTCTGAGAGCCGGTGGCTCTGGATGATGCCACGGCCAGAGGGACGGTCCCTTGAACCCCCCATCCTGGTCCCCTAAACCCCCCCCCCCAGCCATGCACCCCCCTCTCCTGCCCCCAGGACACTTTTCTTCGCCCAGATTGCATCAAGCACCACTGCAAACCCTGGAGCATCCCAGATGAAGGGCAGTGCATTACAGTACACATCACCCAGGGATTTTAAATTTTCCTTTCCCACAGTGGCAAAGACAGTCCCTTAGGAAGCCCCTGTCACACCAAACCTGCACAGTGGGGGGGGCATGGCCCCCAAAATCTCAGGGATCCCCCCCAAAACCCCTGAGATCTCCATGCTGGGAGCCAACGGTGCCCAGGAAAAGCGAGGCCCAAGGGGGAGCGGCGACTGAGCAAGCGCTGAGAGCACGCAGGCCGTAACGCAAGGGAAATCATTAGGGAAGAAAAACTCTTCATTGAAATGAAAATAAAGTCTTTCCAATGCAGAGCCTAGCAAACAGATTTGATTAAAAAAAAAAAAAAAAAAAAAAATCAGTTTTCCACTAAATTGAATTTTCCAAAAGAAGTGGAGGGGAAGATTTAGGAAAATGTTACTTTTTGCTGAAAACATCTCAATATCTAAAACCAGCATTCACGTTCACTCAGGATCCTGGTACCTTGGGTGCCCGTGCTGGGCTGGGCACTCAGGAGGGGCTGTTTGCCCTGAGGGATGCTCAGGACCTGGGGAGACCCACAGAGCCCCTGAGTCAGCTATTGCCTTCACCCAAACGCCACTGCAAAAATCATGCCATGAAAAGTTACGATGAAAAAAAATCTGATTTTTCACGTTTTTAAGTTTTCCCACAGGAAAAAAAAAAAAAAAAAAAAAAAATTATGCCCTCCTTTCACAGGCAGGGAGAGCTCAGCCCTGTGTCCCACAGCCCTGCAGAGAGGATGAGGTGCTTTGGGTCTCATCCTGCACATGAGCATCATATAGAGCAAAGCACAAGCAGCAGGGACGCAGCCCCCCCGGGGACGAGCAGGCAAGATTTGGGAAGGCAAAACCCCAAGGGGAGCCAGAGAAGGTAGAGGGAAACGCAGCAACGTGGGTGCTTCGTTAGTGCGGGAAGCTCTGCCTCCCAGCACCGCCCAGTGACCCGCCGGTGAATTAATGGGATGCAAAGCACAGCTTTATCGGTTATTATATTAAGTCTGCTAGCAGACCCCACTTACCCAAACAGCTCGGATTATCTAGCTTTCCCCCTGTTTTCATATTTGCATTAGCGTGACATCATTAACACGCTGTCTAGAGTAGAAATTCATGCAGCAGCTGTTGAATTCCAGGCGGGCAGGCCTTTTAGCAGCACAAGTTAATATGCAATCACTCTGATTTTGAGCAACCAGCCAAGTGATTTCCTCTGCAAAGTACATTTGATGGTTTTTGTCAAAATTCATTAGTCTTACAAGAGGACAAAACGGAGTTTGGTTACTAGGGATAGCTCCTGCCCGGGAAATCAAGAGTTTTGGTTAAAATTAGCTGAATGCAGCCAGCACACGGGAGCTGCCACGGTGCCTGCAGCAAGGGACAGCCCTTGGGCACGAGCAGGGGTGGGTTATGTCCGTGCCCAGGGCACCTGAAAGAGGAGGAGCAGCCAAATAAAGGAAATAAAAAGAAAGACATTTTAAAAAATCAGGGATTGATGCCGTAGCTTCCCATTTAGCCATTCTTAGAGGGAGCTTGCCAGCAGCTGTGTGTTAAGCCACGGTGAATTCTGATCACTGGATCCCTGTCCCTGCCTGGGGGAAGCTCGGTGACCCAGATACTGTCCCTTTAGCCAGAGCATGCCGTGGCTCTCCGGGCTCCAGCAGCTCAGACATTTTCCACAACATGGGCTGAAAGGATCAAACCTTCCAGCAACTTCAGCCCCCCAAAGCCCTCCCTTTGCTGGAGCAATCAGGAGCACCTGAGAAAGGAGAAAGATATTTGTATTACGGCTGGGGGAGAAAGGGGGCAAAAAAGGACAATGATTTTTTTTTTTTTAAACTGATTGAATTCAGGTATTTTGCTGCTTGGTGAGCGAGAAGGAAACCTTTCCTGGGAATGGCTGGAAAAGGGCAGAGCCCAGGAGGGATGGACGCATGGCCCCGGGAGGTCAGACTGCCCCAGGAAGGGGAACCCCATCACCAAGAGAAGCAAAACCCTTTTGTTCTTAGAATCGCCACTTTTAAGCACTCCGAGTCATCAAAGCGTTGCAGCAAGCCGCGTGAGCTCACGAGCAATTTTGATCTCAGCATCCACCTCCGTGAAGCCCTTGGCCATCACCAGGCTCAAGCGATGGGAAGCGTGATCACCTCCCATCCTCTAAAGCACCACAAGCTTCGGTCTCATGATGTCAGGACTCCACGTTTGCTTTACAACCAAGCAGCAGGAAGCTCGGATAAATAATGTTAATATCAAATCACTTCATAGTATTTCATAAAACCTGCTTCTCACCTGGTTCCCTGGAAATACAAACCCAGAATGTTTTCCAAATGCTCCCATTTCCTACAAAGCTCTACGAGCGCCGCGAAAACCTTTATTCAACTCTACCCCCAAACCCACCACACACGGAAAACTTTACAGAAACAACAGCGGCATCCATGCCAGCACCTCCAGCGCCTGTCCCTGGGTGAGAAACCTCCCCGAGGAAGGAGAAACCACCACCAGCCCCGGGGACTGGCCAGGCCACCCTTCCTCACCCAGCAGCTTCCCCCAGATGCTCCCTGATCCCTTATTAGCTTTTAGAGGGGGATCAGGGAAACGCTGCCTGAGCCTTAAGGGATTTACAAGGTTTCCCAGGAAATCCTTGAGTACACACAAGTCTCCAGTGGCTGAGCTTAAGAGTAAATACATTTACTGCTGGTTTTTTTTTTTTTTTTCTAGAGAAGGTCTCTCCTACTTGAGAGCGAAAGAGGAGGAAATTACACAGATTTCCCTGAGCCCGGGCAGATCCCCGGCTGATTTCGGTACAAGGGAAGGTCGCTGCAGGTTAACCGGTTTTCATTAGGAACCAAGTCAAACAGAACGGGCACAAGCGAGAGAAAAATTGGGACAAACCCCTGGCAGGGACCCAGAAAGCCCATTGCCAGGACGCGCTGCCGGCCGCACACCTCCCCGCGGGAAGGTTGGGGGGGGGGGGGAGGCACGAGGGGGGCTCCGGGCACAGCTGGGCACATCTGCAACGCGAGCGGCTGAAGCAGCGGAGGTGCTGCACCAAGAGACGGCACTTGCTGCCCCGAGTCGCTTGAACAAATAACCCCCCAAGGAAATTCCCCCGTGCAGGCGGAAGGATGCTGCAGTTGGAGACGTTCCTCTCCCATGGCTGAATAAAGGCAGGTGCCTCAAGCCTGGCTCCACTTTTCCTGCTCTCCCCGAGCAGCCTCCCTTCTGCCAGGATGCTCATCCAGCCTCCAGCGGCTGCAGAGCACCAGATGGGAGCGATCGCCTGGCCCCGGTTTGACCAGGAGGCTGAGGAGACACATATTCCCAGCAGGATCATCCCTCGGGAGGGATGGAGCACACGACTGACCTGGCTGGAAGCTGGTCCAGGGATTCTCAGGGATATAAATTCATGGGGGGGGGGGGGGGGGGAAATAAAATTCCCAAAGAAATCCATGCGTGCAATCAACAATATTGTTCATCAGAACATCAATTCCAGGCACTGGGAATGTCTGAGCGTGCTTCTGGCTCCTGCAGAGAGTAACCTGGTGGTTGTGAACGCGCTGCCCAGCGTCCTGACCGCTCTTGTGAACGAGAACGGCGAGTGAAACGCCAAAGCGAGAGCCAGTTTTCTAGGAAACAAATTCTAAAAGCTCAGCTCATGCTCTGGCACCTCCGAGTGAAAAGGTTATTTGGCCAGATGTGCACCTCCAGGAAAATAACACCACGAGCGGGAATTGCCGCCGCTTTTCCCAGCCAGGGAAATCCAAACAGGGAGGGGAGAGAGGTGGAGATGTGCTCCGTGCATCCTCCAGCACCTGCTAAAATGGTGAGTTTAGTCTTTAAACAAGGGTAGCATTGCGTGGGGGTGTGCAGAGCCCGGCAGGATTGCTGCCTGGCCCTGTGGATTTTATTGCCTGGGCACCTCCCACCCCCTGGGGTCCAGGGGCACCGTTCCGTGCCACCCTCGACACAGGGTGGGAAAAGGGGACGGCAGGAGAGGCTCCCCCCGAACAGCAACCACTCTTGGCCATCCCCCCCCCCCCCGCAGCTCTGCCTCAGCCTCCTTCAGCAAACACAAGTCCCCCTGTGCCTCAGTTTCCCCAGGCACAACGATGCTGTCTCTGGCAAAGCCCACGTTCACAGGTGCTTTGGGATAACAGCCCCAGATTGAGCAGGTTGCTTGCTATTTGCATCAATTTCTAGACAACTGAATTACTCTTTTTGTTACACAATTAAACCATGCAAAACAAAGCGGGAAAAGAAATCAGCGTTGTTCAGTGCCATTTTTTTTTTTTTTTTTTCCCCAGGATGAAAGCTTAAATATCAGTTACCCCTCTTGTGTGGATAGAAAGAACGTTAAATAAAACGTAAACGCTGTTGGGGGCTGTAAGCATCCCATCGTCTGCCCAGGCAGCCGCAGCCACCTGCGCTTGGGGTAACTGTTGGATGAGCTTCTCCAGCCACGCTGGACCCACAGAGCCCCCGCAGGCCTAAATCCTGCAAAGCGATGCCCACAGCAGCTTCTGACAAACAATTTGCACAGATTAAAACCCCGAAGCCTCGCTGCGGAAGTATTTATCTGCACCATAAAAGCAGTAGCCCAGGCTCGAGCTTGTTAATTAAAAAGACAAAAGCCCGTATAATGTCCCTGTTAAATGGGATTATGGACACTAAAAATAAATCCATGTTTATTGGTAGCAAAAAGCCGCTTTTCCCCAGAGAGGACGGGGTTTCTCTCTATTTTAGCCGGCAGAGGGGGCAGGCAATTGCAGCAGGGCTGCACTGCGATGGCCCACGCAAAGCCAACCTCTGGCTTCCCCAGGCTTTGCTGCAAATGCAGCCGCATTAAGGGGGGGCAAAAAAAATCCCTATTTCCCCTCCCAAGGACCCACATTTTCAAACCTTGCTACCACCAGCTTTCAAGGCAGCGTTAAGATTTTTATGCTGACGCTTTTTGACTGATTCAGATGCTTAAAAGCAGCCAGATCCCAGGTCTGGGCTTCCCCCAGCTGCTCTCCCATTATCTCCTTGATAAATGCAGGGACACCAGATTGTGCTCCGATGGGGAACAGTAATGCTGAAGTGTCAGCTTTTTTGTAAGCCTCAGGCCTATTTTCACTTCCCCCCCTCCCCAGACCAACTCCAAGTTCGAGCAAATGTCTCCTGCAGGCTAAAATCAGATAGAGAAAAATTCACAGAAAACAAAAAAGTAGTACAAACCAAGGAAGTCTCCTGCGCCCTGAGTTTCAAGGTAGAAAAGCTCTAAGGACATGAGAATTGGTTCAGAGCACAGAGAAAATTCTGTATTTTTCTCCTGCAGAAAAACCTCCCGGTACTTGGAAGCGTGGCGGCTCCGGTGAAGCAAGGAAAGCAGCTGTGTGATGAGCTTGCCCGTTCTCTGCCCAGCCTCAGCGAGTAGGTGTCCCCACCGAGGGGGACACACACACACACGGGGGGGGTCCCTTGGGTGACGATGCCACGAGCACACGGGCAGAGCAGATTCCACCAGGACCCTGAGCCAAGACAAACCACCCCTGGAGTCCCCCTGGGGGTGGGGGGGGGTGGAATCAGTCCCCTACCAGCCCCCCAGGACCCCCCTCCTGCCCCACACGTGCCATGGGCACAGTCATCCACGGCAAGACAGTGAAAGCCCAGTGGGGGGGGGGGGGGGGGGGGGGCGAGGGACCTGCCCCACGGCCGCTCACACACAACCGACCACAGGCAACAACTCTGGATTTCAGCTTCCTCCGTGTAAACAGACTCCCCCCCCCCCCCCCACCCCCCCCTTTCCTGCTCGCCGCTTCCTTCAGCCACGCAGATAACATTGTCCGGCTGTGAAAAACAAGCTCCCTCCCTCCCCTCGGAGAAACAAAAATCCTCCTGTTGCAGTGCAAAGCGATACCGGGCACCCTGCCCCCGGCCTTAAGGCACCCCCAGATCACCCCGTCACCACCCCAGGAAGCTGCAACCCCCCCCACAGCTGATTTATATGAAGTTAATTAAACCAGGCACAGCTGAGATAGATCCACACGCTGATGGAGTTTTTTTTTTTTTTTTTTCCCCCCAGCTGTTTTGAGCAGCCCACGAGCTGGCCGAGCTTCCCCGGTGCTCGTTGTTGCAGGTGAGCTGCAGCACAAAACGCGCCCCGGTTTATTTTTCCATATTTTTCCATTAAATAACTGGTGCTAAAAGCCGTCCCGGCTCTGGGACGGGGAGGAGAGCAGCTCCCACGCTTCAGAGCTTCAAGCACAGCGTCTTCAAAAAAGGGCCGTGGGTTTTGTCCCTTCCCTGGCCCGTGTGCTGCGGGGCTCCCCACGCTTTTGGGTAAAGCGAAAGCGTTTTGGAGACTAAACAAACTGAAGCTGAATGCGACAGTTTTAGGGGTGGAAACCCACCCACACTTTGGGGAGGGGGGGAGTGGGTGCTCCTGGGGCTGCTCGGCCCCATCCCAGCTCTGGGGTCACCTGTGGACGTGAGAGTCACAGCTTTCATTTCAGAGGTGCAGAAATGCTTCATCACTCCTGATATAACCCTGAAAATGCCCCCAAACGCACCGTGGGGCGCTTGAAAGCCCAGAAGGGGCAAAAGCTCCTCCGTGGGTGACTTTGGGCTGCTGCTGGGAATTTTGGATTTCAGGGTTGATGCTCGGCGCTGGGGAAAACGCGGCTCTTTGGGTTGTAAAATGTCCAACCTCAGATTCTCCCAATCAAGCACATTCTCTTCTTAAAAAAAAAAAAAAACAAACCCAAACAAACAAAAAAAAACCCCAAACAAACAAACAAAACCCAAACCAAACAAACAAAAAAAACCAAAACACCAAAAACGTAGCCACACCGTTCCTGATGTTTCTGGGATTTTTGGCACCAATTTTTTTTTTTTTTTTCAAAACGGAGCCCAGATCCTGGCTTTCCTGTAATTTCACAGGTCCTCCTCGCCCAGCCCCTCTCTGCCCCCGCGTCCCTTCGCGAGGCGGGGGCCAGGGGACGGCCGGTGCCGGGAGCGGGTCCCTGCCAGACCACAGGCGAGGGTGTAATTGCCCTGAGCTGCTTTCCTGCAGAACGACACCATCTCAGCAAGGCTGCGTTTCGCTCGTGGTGACGGAGCCCATCCCGGGCTGGGTTACTCCTGACTCGAACTAAACATTTTCATCACGGTCCCCTCTCCCCTTCAGCTGAAGATGGGACCGAACCCTTCCGTCGCTACACTTTGGGGAGCAAACGATCGTTTTCTCGAGCATCAGCGCACAAATTCGCCTTCAACCCACTTTCCAGGGATATTTATAGCACCAAACCTTTGCAGTGCTGGGGAGAGGCTGGTTCCCAGTGGCCAAGGATCCAGGATTTGGGATCCTGCCCCGGCTCTCTGGGTGGGGGCGGGAGGACAGGTTGGGGAAGGATGGGGGAACAAAACGCAGCCGCACTCCATCTTTCCAACCTACACAGCCCTGCGGAAGCGGTTCCACATCTGCTGGATCGCGACGTAACGGCGCGAGGAACCAGCATTTCTGATGTGCAGGCAGAGGAACATATGGCCCGGCGTATGCAAATGCATTGTCACTTGGAGCATACAGCAGAGGGGTTTCTGGTGAACATTTCTGAGCGGAACAGAGGGCAGAAATGTAAAAAAATAAAAATTAAAAAAAAAAAAAAAAAAAAAAAGAAAAGGTGGCAGCAAATCAAGTCCTGAGTAGATCTGCAGTATCTAGGTTACCTTAATTATGTTCGGCTAAATATGGATGCAAATTAATTAGACGGCTGCTGATTTTCAAAGAAAATTAGTTTACTCTTAATGAGCTAATCAGTCCCTATTTTAAAAAAAAAAAAAAATAATGAAATTATTAGATTGTACAAAGGCCGCTTGACACGGAGTGCCAAAGTCTGCTCCAGCTGGGATTTATCGGGTGCAGCATTGCCAGGATTTCCGCGTGGAACAGGCTGCAAACGGCATCGCGCTCCCTCTGCTCTTATCCCAGCGGGGCTGGGCTACATTTGCCAGGAAAAAAAAAAAAAAAAAAAAAAAAAAAAAAAAAAGGGGTAATTTACTGGCAATATTGAGTTATTAGCTCAGGATTTAGGACCACGAGCAAGTGGTGTGTGGACAGGCGCCCTCCCAGCTCGGGCTGGGTGGCGTGGAGAGGGAGGCAGAGATGGGGCTGGAGCGCTCCGAGTGCTCAGACAAAGCTCCCGGTTTTTCGAATATTAATAAGAGTCAAGCTGTGCGCTGCAATTAAAACGCTGATTATAATTTCTTCCATCTGTAGCCGATTCTACTCCAGAAATTAAAAGGGAAATTCAGCAGAGATGTCAACGTTCCATGGGGAAAGTGTCTTAAAAGGAATGCCAGGGCGGGGGGCGACGGGGCGCGGAGGGGCTCGGGGAGGCTGGGGGGGGAGCGCTCCTCCATCCCACCGCAGCTGGCTCTCCCAGTTCTCATCCCAGTTGGAAACCCCGGCGGGTTTGACACTGCGACTTTGCTGTCCGGGAACCTGAGAGACAACCACCTTCTCCCCACGCGTCTCGCGGGCCTTCGTAGGCTTCAAATTCCATGGGGAAGGTGCATCCTGGAGGGGGAGTGAGGGCAGCTCCTCCGATGTCAAAAATGCTCCTGAGAATGAGGGAGCGGGAGCCCCCCCGTGTCCCCTCCTGCAGCCCACGAGCCGTGGGGCGAGGGGCGGGGGGGGGGGGGCCGGGGATGGGATGTGGGTGCCAGCTGGGAGCTGGAGCTCCAGGCGGGACAACAAGCAGCATCAGTGCAACCCCGGTACCCCGCGGCAGCGCCTTGCGCTCACATTCCGGGAGCAAAGCGAAGCGAAGGGATTATTTATTTCACGTTCAAGGTCGCTGCCGCCCGGCTCTTCCTCGAAGAGATGCGGCTTTGTGTCTGCCGCGGCGATGAGTGCTCGGCCAGGAGCCACGGCTGCATGCCACGGGCTCCCCCCGGGGCGGCTTCTGAAGCTTTTCTGAATTTACGGGAGTTTAAAATTGCATGAGCGAGAGATGTGGGCGCTGACGCGAGGAGCCGGGGAAACTTTTAGCCGGGGAAGCAAAAGCACAGCGCGGTGGGGAGAAAGGCTGCGTGCTGCAAAAGTGCAGAGGTGTACGTGCTGCTTCTCCCGTGCGAAGGGGCTCGGACGGGTCCGGCTGCAAACCCAAGCTCAGCACGTGGCTCCTGGGCATCGGGGGCTCGCGCGGGGTTCCAGCGGGGTGAGGGAGCCTTAAAAAGAAATTTTTGCGCGAGGTGGCGCCTGCCGCAGCACACGAAGCAAAAGCCCCCTGGGGTTTTGCAACAGGAAAAGTGGGTGCGCAGGCGGGCTCGCCCTCTCAGGGCGATCCAATTTGGGGGGCCGGGGTCATATGGACAAGCTGAAACGAAGGGTAAGGGCTTTCTGGGAGCTGTGTTGGTGAAATAGCGGGGTCACAAACCCCAGCGGCCTCTGCCACTGGAAACGGGCAGGGTGGAGATGTGCCCTGCGCCCGCCCCGCCGGCGCGTGCTCGCTGAGAGATGCCAAAAATGTGTTTAACAAATATTTTGTTTTCTTAACCCCATTCACTGAGGCAGCTCTAAATCTTCCCTTCCCCACCCAAGAAAACCCCGGTAAAGGACAGCGGGGGCTTCGACACATCCTGCTGAAGATGGATATTCCCGGGATGGAGCTCAGGGACAGAGATTTAGGGACCTGCTCCGGGTCGGAGTCACCTCCTCCGGGGCCAAACCTCTTACCTGCTCGAGGGGGATGACGAGGAAGGAGCCCCCGCCGGCGCTCTCCGTCACGATGGCGAGGAAGCGGGCGTTGACGGCGCAGAAGTGGTTGTCATGGACGTTCTTGGTGATGGGGATGCCGTCGAAGCAGTGCTCCCGGCTCGCCACCTTCCCGTAGACGTTCCGAAACTTGGAGCTGCGGTACTGCGGGCGCCATGACATCTGCGGGGCAAAGGCAGAGGGCTTCAGCCTCCCGAAAACACCCCCCACCCGGGCTGTCTCTTTCCCGTTTCCAACCCGTGCTGCAATAGGGGGTTTTTGCCCGACGAGACGCGGCAATAGGGAGGCAGCCCAGATCTGCAAATAGAACACCCTTGGAAAAAAACGTAAGATGTCTCCCTGGTGCAAGGTACAACTCACGACAGGCATTAAGAGGCTCTCTACTGTTGCAAAATTTAAGCCGATCTCCTTGCCAGCACGAACTGCTTACAGAACACGCAGCACTACTACTTCATGTGCGTACGACAAATGAATTAAGGCTTTTAATGCGATGTCTTGGGAATGGCTTGGCCTGGGCCGCGTGAGAGCACGCATCGGGGCAGAGCAAGAGCACTTAAGCAGGGAGCGAGCCTCAGAGAGCCGCTCGCGCGTTGCGTTCAGCTCCCTCAGCTTCTTTTGCACGGGTGTCCCCGCGGGGGCTAACCCCGAGCACCGCGGGGGCCCCCGCTGCTGTCGCTGCCGGGGCTGGGAAGCTCCCAGGGACCCCCCCAGCTGATCCCGGTGGGCCAGGGACCCCAAGGACCCACTGTCTCATCCTGCTTCCCCAGAGCAAGCCCCAGCGCTGCAGCTGCACGCGCAGAAACGAGGGCGCTTTTCGGCCGCCCTCACCATTTCTTCTAAGAAAAAAAAAAAAAAAAGAAAAGAGAAAAAATTAAAAAAAAAAAAAAAAAGGACCTTTTTTTTTCATTTCAGCCTTCTTTCGAACGCTCCTTATGGTAGCACAAGTGTTTAGGATAAAAATCTCTAAATATGTAAGGCACTCTGAGTGTGCAGAAGAGCATAAGTGTTTAAGCCACCTTAGAGCAACCAAGTACTCAGCTCTAGCCAAACACAGGGTAATTGCACGCCTGAGGACTTGCAGCCGCCTGCGTCTCCATAACCAGCATCTATTCACAAAAGCGTGTAAGTGTGCACCTCAGCGTTGGCTGAGAGCATCTCTCGGCGAGGGGCGACACCCCAGGAACGCTCCGGTAGCTGCTCTAATCCCCAAAAAACCCCGAGTCCCTGCTTCCACCCGAACTCAGCGCCGGGTTGGGAGCACGGCGTGTTTGAGCAGCGTCTCCCGAGTAGGAAAGGGGAATGCTTTAAGGCTGGAAACGGTCGTGTCTCCCTCTCTAAACTCGCACGGAACGAGCCCAATCGGCTTAACTCACGGCTTTGGGGCAAAAGGCAGAGCGAGGAGCGGCGGCGGGTAATATCCTGCACCGTGCACTCCGGGGCTGATGCCGAGGGACGTGTTGCAGGGACCTCTGTGAGGATCCCGCTGCGCTGCCTCGACCCTGTACCCACCCGTCGTGTCCCCCCCCCCCCAAAATCCCAGCTGGATTTTCCACCCCACCCGGAGCATCCTTCCGAGGACGCACGGCAGCGCCGGGGCGGCGATGCTGCCGGCAATCCCCAGGCTGCAAGGAAAAAAGGACACAGATACTTGAGGATTTAACCCGAAACAAGAGCAGAGAGACGGTTTTGGCTGGAAAGGGTCCTGCTCCGAAAAAAATGCAGACTCACGTCCAACAAAGCACTGTGAATCTTTGCCAAACCTACCCAAGCGCTCGGAGCCAGGCAGGGCAAGGAAAAACACCCTGACCGCAGCTTGAGGAGTGGCTTGCGAGAGTTTCACTAAATCCTGCATTTTCTTTTGTCTGAACAGATGAGTTTTCATAGCGAAATGAAATTTTTTTATAACGTTAAAAAAGCGCCAAAATGGATTTCGCTATGTTTTAACCTCTCGATTTGCTCCATGATCGCAAGACTTTGCTCTCACTTCTGCCATCCCTGCTCCTCTGCTCTGGACCTATTGCAAAAAAGCCCCAAATTCTACTGAAAGGGCCATTTGCTCATTCCTGCCCCCACTAAACTTTTCAGATGCACTCGTAGCACATCCCCACGCAGGAGAAACCCCACGGATGACCCTGCACAAACTCCTCCTCCACATGGGGAGTAGCAGTAAAGGAGCTTCCAATATCTTCTGCATCCAGAAATTCAGCTTAACGAGTCACTGCCAGACAAAGCAGCAGCACAAACGAGCTCCAAGCAGCCCAGAGATGTATTTTTACCCTGATTGTGGATCCTCACGTGTGTGATGCTCCCTACCCGCCTCGGTCCCCAGCCACGAGGGTGATGCTGCTTCCAGGACCTCAGCACTTTTGCATCTCCTTTTTTTTTTTTTTTTTTTTTTTTTCTTTTTCTTTTTTTCCCCCCAGCCCTCCCTCTTTTATTCTTTTCACCAAAAACTGGGCAAGCCTCCACACAGCCCCCGCCACGCCGGGAGGAAGCAATAAGCTCAAGTGCCTGTTTTGCTGGAGAAATCCAGAGTTTCTTTCCTTTAACCTCAGTCAGTATTTCCTGTAAATAGCGTCGCATTGCCCCGCAGCCCTGGGGGTGCAGACAGCCCGGAAACGCCGGCAAAATCCCTGGCAAGGGGCTCAGAGCTGCCCAGAGCCGGCATTGTGCGGCGGGTGGCTCCCGGCCGGGCCCTTTCCTGCAGATTTCTGGTTTTGGCAGCCGGCGGAGGCTTTCCCGTGCCAAAAATAGCTCCCTGTGCCGCGTGGGAGAGCTGGGGATTTGGGGGGGGGGGGGGGGCTCGTGGAGGTCCCAGTCCCACCTGCTGCGGGGAGCATCAGCCTTTGGATGGAGAGGGTGCTGCAGTGCGGGAGGAGCGGGGAAAAAAGAGCGATTTGGGGCCGATGGGAGATTTTGGGGCTGGAAAACGAAAAGCTCAGCCCCTTTTGCCCCTGCGCCTGGCTCCGAAGCAGGCAGCTCCCGCCGGCGTTTGGTCCCGTCGCTGGAGTGAGGTGCTCAAGAAGGGGGGCGGGCAGCAAAAGCCCGCTTTCAGAAGATCATCTTCGTGTCCGGTCCTTGAGCAGATGGCTTTGGCAGAGGTCGTGCTCCCCAGCTGGAAAGTCACCCGGGGGAAGCGGCGTCTTGCTCTGCGGTGCCGTTTACCCCCTCCGGGTTTGGTGCGTGGAGGGATCTGCCCACCCGGCGCTGCCACGCTCTGCCCTTTCCCCGCAGAGCCCACTGGGCTGCAGGAGGCATTGCCTACAAACAAAAACCTAGCGAGCTCTTCCAGCTGCGAAAAAAAAAATCCCCAGCTTCCCATCCCCTTTGGATGTTCTCATGAGTGATATTTCATTTCTAAGTCGATGAAAACTTCGAATTTCCGAGCAGAGGCCAGCTTCATTTTTCCGTTTATTTTTTTTTCCTCCACTTATTTTTCCCCACGAGATATATTTAAACCTTCTCTTCGAAGCTGGTGTCTGCAGACAGGTGCGTCTCATGGGGCTTCCAAGCATCCAGGGGATGGGGGAAGCAGCGGGAGCCCTTTGGTTTCTGCCGGCAGCCCGTGGTGGCCGCGGCGCTGAGCCCGTGGCAGCGCTGCCGGGGCCACCACGGCTCCGATCCGGAAGGATTTCCCCAGTTCCCAGCTGCTCCCGGAGGATGCAAGTCCACACACGAGGCCACCGAGGGACCTTGGGGATGCCAGGTGGAAGAAAGTCAATGAAAACCCGACGTGCGAAGGGCGATGCACAGCCCTTGCGCTGCAAACACGGCTGCCGGTGGGTTGCACGTGGGAAGCCTTCCCCGCAAAATACACGGTTTCACAAGAAACACCGTGTTATGATAGAAAAATGTTGAAAACACGTCGAATTTTCTAGCCAGGAGGATGAAAATCTCTTATCCCGCAGCCTCTGCAATCCAGGGTAGAGGTGTCTTTTCAAGCGGGAAATAGTTTTGTTATTTACTTATTTATTTTCCCTCCACGTGCTGCTTTGCAGAGTCCTTCACTCCCCAGGGTTTCCAGGCTCGGAGGGGCCACGCTGGAGCTCAGGGCTGGACAAACATCCTATTTCCTGGCCGAGCCAGCGAAGGCTTTTGAAGATGAGGAGGGGTTGGAGAGGAGGGGGAGATGCTTCAGACACCGGCGGGACGCCGCTCAGCGTTCCCCTCCGGCACCGAGCACTTTGCAGGTGGGGAGGAAAACAGCCCCTTCCCCAAAGGAGCTCGACTGGGCGAGACAAAGCGGGAGAGGAAAGGCTTGAAAAAGCGCCCCAGCCGCGGTCCCACGCCGGCCCCTCTGCCCCACGCTTCCTCCCGGGGGGCCGGCGACAGCGGCCGGGGGCTTTGCACCAGTGTTTGTACACGGAGACATCCAGCCATTCTGGAAGTTATTATCCCAAGCACTTGCAATCCTACAGCACATAGTTTTTACGAAACTCGCTTTTTGAGTCATTCTCTACATTCTGCTGGCGCTAATGGGCATTTTTATTTTTCCTCCACCTCGCTCTCAGAGGCATTAAAAAAAGTGTTATTGATTTATTAGAGTTGTTTCCATCCATCTCCAGAATCAGACTAACGTGCCACCATTTCCAAGGCTCATTCTCATTCTGCATTATTCTTGGACTCTGGTTTTTCCTTTCCTTACAAAACTCCTCCCTCGTTTTGGGTTGAGCAAAACTTACACGAAAAACGAGAATACGACAAAGCACTTTGAAGTGAGACAATAAAATAAATCACATCCCCAATCACGACATTCAGCATCAACATGAAACAAGCAGCAGCTCCGCTCCGGCGTTTTTAGGCTCATTGCAATGTTTTACCCATTTAAGCGTTTGAGGGGAAGAGCGTGTCCTAAAATCCCAAACTGGAAGGTGGAAATCTCCCTTGTGACAACAGCCAGGGCAGAAAATGGGTGAGCTGGGAAGGCCGGAGCAGGGATACAGGCGAGTGCAGAGCATCTCTTTGCCCTTCCTCCCCTACCCCTGCTCTCCCCAGCAGCCCCGCGGAGGGGAGAGCCGCCCAGCGCTGCCATCCCGCTCCTCCTCTCCAAACAAAAGAACAAAGCAGCTCATTGAGGTTTCATAATCCCAGCAAGGATATCTGCCACCGCCGGGCATCCGCGCCGAGCCGGGCACCCAGGCTGGGGGGGTACATCCCTCGTTTAGCAAAACTGTTTCACTGGAGGAGAAATGCCGAGGAGCGCCGGCTTGTTTCTGTGTGTCGTCGTGTCAGTTTTTGTGCTGTTCCTCAAAACCAGAGGAGAGCCCACAGCCCTGGGGGGGCGGGGGAAGACCCCAGGGACAATATTATAGGCAAGGAGCCGGGCGTTCGGAGCTCTGGGTGAAGCCTGCCGCGCTCCCTGGCACCTTTCAGAGTTGCATTAAGATCTGACTGACCCTGCTCCACTGCAAAAGCAGATAAGGGGGGAGGATGGACAGGAGTGTGCAGCGGTGGTCGCTGAGCAAGAGATTTTCCCTGCACAACGGGGCTGGATTAAGGTGCCGATGCTGAGCTGCGGCTGCAGCCCCGTACCGGGAAGAGACGGGCAAGTTTTCCTCTCTGAGAGCTCAGGCTGGTTCGTGGGTGGAGGTTGGGGGGACTTGACTTCCCTCTCTTTTTCCCCCATCTATCCTGGGAGCTGCGATATCGCACCGTGTATCACAGGGCTGACACATGAGCATCTGCCCGAGCGGCGTGGGGAGCATCCCGGGACGAGGGGCAAAGCAAGCCTGCGGCTTTGCAAGCCCAGAGCTGCCCCGTCCTGGGCACCCCGCGACCTCCTGCTTCTTGCAGGGTGGGGGAATAAGCTTTTAAGTGGGTGTCTCGGGCTGCCATTCAGTTTTACAGCAGAGGGCGGCTTCGGGAGCGATTGCATTAAAAGAAAAATAAACCCAAACTTTTTATTTTGCAGGCGGATCTGACCCACGTGTCCCAAAAGCCCCCACAAACCCCACGGGGACCGGCTCTGCCCACATCCCCTGCGAACGGCGCTGCCGTTCGCCTGGAAAAAAAAGAAAAAGAACCAAGAAGCAAAAACCCAGCCCCTCTTTGGAGGCTTTTCTGATCTGCTGGCAGCTCCAGCCTTTGCCTACTACCAGCAGCAGCAGGACACAGCTCTTGTCTCAATGTGTTTATTTTTAAATGCATCTTTTCAAGCATCGGGAGTCTTGGCAACAGCAGCCGGGAGGGAGAGCTTGCGCAAAGAGCCCCTAACGCTGCGACAGGCAGTTACACAGCACAGTGGACTGTAATCCCTAAAAAATCTCTATATCCTATATATAGCCCCGTTTAATCTGCCCCGGTCATGAAAGCTTTACAGAGAAATTAATTTCTACTTTCACCTGTATCAAGGAGGCATTCTGGGGGGGTTGGCAATACCATCCCCCCCCCAGCCCTGATACAGTGGGAGACCTTTCTCCTTCACACTGTGCCCCCCAGGCTGACAAGGGGGCCGTGGCACCTACAGCAGCTCTTTGGGTTGCCGCGATGGCACGGAGCATCTCCCACGGCCTTAGAGTGGTTTTTAATGGGAAACCGGCCGTCCTTCATCGTGACTCCCCAATTTGTTGTTCTGCACATGGTTAAGTATCAGGGTTATGGTTAACTGGCGAGAAAAAAAGAGGTTTGCATGAAAAAACGTGTTGGGAAAAGGAAATCCGACATTCATTGTTTGCCTAGAAAATCTGGGGCTTTCAGGAGGGGTTTTGTGGCACTCCAGGAGACAGTGCCTTTCCAAAATCACATTATTCCCCTTTTTCTTGCTCACTCCTGGTGCAGGCAGAGGTTCTGGTGAGCATTTCCCATCTGAGGCTTTCCGGTTAAAATCAAGGCAGAGTTTTGTACGAAGCAAGCAAATACGACTGAAACCCACCCCCTCGCTGCCCCCCGTGCCCCCCCTTTGCATGGGGGTTACTTTCCATCTCTCCTCTCCAGAGCCAACATGTTGCCTGCTCATCCCTGGGAGCCGCCGGGCAGAAGTTGTTTTCCATCAGAAAGGTCAGCGGTGCTCGAGTTTGACATTTCAAATATCGACCAGCCATTAAGGCAACCAAGGGTTACCGGGCTAAAACAAGAGCTGCTTTTCGGCAGGTCTTAACCAAGGAAATGGCTTCATTTTGTAGGAAGCCCAGGGGCTGCCCGATCCCCCCCCTGCCCTGGCCCAGGGACACTCCTCACAGCTCCCTCGTGCAGAGAAGAAAGAAAACGTCGAAATAGCTCACCAGGGCTTATTTTAGAGGAAAAAGCCACCACTTGACTCGCTGCCATGTGCCTTCCAGGACAGAGACACCGTCCCCAAAGGCCCCACGAGGCGGGCACAATCCTGCTCTGGTCCCGAGGCTCCCAGTGGGACTCAGCACTGGATTGAGGAGCCTCGTGGCCAAGAGGAGGGGATTAAAGCCCTTCCCAAGGGACGTGGTAAATATTGGCCATGGACTTGAGGGGGAGCCCGGGTCCCGCAACACCCGGGGGCAGGGGATTTGGGATGAGCGGTGCTGTGCTCATGCTCATACCCTAAATCAACGCTGGCAAACAGCAAAACACCAGCCCCGCCGCGCAAGCCGCCTCCCTGCCCCAACCCCCCCTCCCCGCTGGCTTTGCTTGAGCGAAGCCAATATTTTTTTTCCGCTCGGCGGGGAAAATGCACAAGCAGGAGCTGGCAGAGCCGCTGGCGGGCTGCGGCAGGACGGTGTCACCCCGAGACGTGTCCCGCCCGGGCTCCTCCGGGCACGGAGGGTGGGATGTGCTCAGCGCACGCCCGGTGCCTTAGCAAAGCATTTATGTAGGATTTATACTGCAGGAATCCACTCCCGAAAGAAAAGCTTGAAATTAAACAGCTATATTTTGATAAGATACCCAGCATTGCCAAAATTAGTCATCAAATGCTTATTGTTCCATGCACATTAGATTAGAGCCAAACAAATGCTGATTTTGATCTCTCCAGTACTCTAATGCTCTGATGCTTCTCAATTCAACCTTGAAAACGGCTTTTGTTCACATTAATGGCTTTCATGCTAACGAGGCTCGGTAAGATTTAACATTTAGGCACATCCCGTTCTTCATTTTAATAACAATTCCGCCACAGAGAGCAACACATGTTCGCAGTGTGCAGGCGTAATTCAGCCACCAAACGGGACTGAAAGTCCAGGTTTAGCATTGCTGCGGGACTGAGGCTTCAGCCGGGGCACCCGGGCGCGTTTGCAGCCTGAGCTTGACTTAAAAGCAGACGGGCTAAGAAATGCCGAGTCTCCGGTATAAATTAAGTGGTTTCTCTTTTGCGCCAAGGGACCTTCAGAGCAGAGCCAGCCAGTTGGGCTCTTGGCTTGCTCAGGCTCAGCTGCTGTTTTTATGCATCTCTCTGTCCCAGCCTTATTAAAATGCCCTGCGCGGGACACTCACCAGGCTGCTGTGCTTGCTTCCCAGCACGCTAGACTTGTGGAGGTCTCTCATTGACTCGACAAGAGCTCTGTGCAGAGAGGGAAAGCAAAAACATTCAATTCACCATCCCGGGAGGCTGAGATCAAACACACAAACCCTTCCTGCTCCTCCGCGCCGCGGCGCTGGGCAACGCAGGGCAGGATCCGACCCCCGCGGGGCTGCTCCCGGGTAATTTTTGCACGAGCCGGAGCGTCACCGGTGGCAGGGCACGAGGCTGAGCCCCCCCGAGCTGCTGGCAGCAGCCGTCACACCGACCCCACCTCCTCCTCCCCGGCGACCGCCAGCCCCGTTCATCACGCATCGCCGCCTACTTTCTTCTAGAGAACAAAGTAATTCCAACACCACTAGTTTTTGCTCCTGAGACCGTTAGCGAATGGATGATGCGTTGACGTACACGGCACGTTGCCTGACTCATACACAGTCAACGTGCTCATTAACCTGTCCAGAAACCTTGGGATCAGCAGCGGGATGTAAAGCAACATCGATTCACGCAGCCAGGTACGGGCTCCCATCTTGCTCGGAGCCGCCACTTCCAAAGGCTTCCGTTTTAAAACTGGGGCTTCTCTGCCAGAAGGCCTGGCTTGACTTTTGAAAAAAAAAGGCGGTTTACGTGAAATCCGGCACAGGCCGATGGCTGCGGGTCGTTGACACGTTCCCAGCCCGTGTCCCCAGGCGGCGGGGACGTCGGCCTGAGCCCCCCCCCCCGCGCGCCCGGGCCGGGCTGACACCACGCAGCAGCACAGCGGCGACGACCATCAGAGCCCCGAAACCAAATCCTGCCAGGCTGAGAAAGTTCCAGGGGCCGGAGGGGAAGAAGGGGTTTAATAGTTGTATGAGGTCAGTTCAGGATTATGTATCGACCGCTAAAAAGCAGATTATGGGTATTTATGAGACAGACGAAACTGCACATCCCATTACAGCGTAACTATGCCGATAATAAAGCTCCCCATTAAGCCTCCACGCAGCTATTATGGTTTGGATGGCTCGGTAGTTATGACTCTAAGATACCAGTGGTGCTGGGATCTCATCCACCTCCCGCTGCCGGTGGCTCCCGGGCCGGGGCCGGGGCTGGTCACAGCTCTGCTTGCCCCAGGGTCTCACACAGACCCGTGGAAGCCCCTCCACGGCTGCCCATGGGCAGAGATGCCACCTGGAAGTGCTCCGCTGCCAGCACCAGGGACACAGCCCCACATGCCATCAGCATCTTGAAGCTGCTTCTTCTTTCCGACCAAGTTTTTCCATGCATATTTCGATCCCTCAGTAAAAAAAAAAAAAAAAAAAAAAAAAGAAAAATTATACATAACCTAAATTAGTTATAAATGTTCAAGAACAGAGAAAAGAGTCTCCTCATTGGGAAGAAGCTTTTTTTCCCTGGTCCTGATATGGGTTGGATCCCCTGGAAAGCTGATAAGCGATTGCATCATTTTTGCTTTACTGACAGAACGTGGAGCCCCGGGGCACTGCGCTGGGCAGAGCTCAGCAGCCCGCAGAGTCACGGGCACGCCGGCCCTCAGCCCTGCCAGCTGATGCTGCGCAAGGCAGCGTCCCTCAGCACACTCTGCACCCACGGCAGGATGAAATACCAGCAGCCCCCCGCTCCTCTTCAGGGAGGGAGAGGGTCCTCCTACTCCCATCCCACCCCGCCGGCTCCGTTTTCACCGGCTCCTGGCAGGACATGGTCCTCGAGCATCTGTCCCACGGCTCGCGCATGTCCACACCACTGACGAGAGACCCCGGCTCCCCCGTCCCCACCAGCCCTTTACACACACACAGTCCACCGAGCAGGGAAGAGCCCTTCAGCCTGCTCTTGACAACACTTGGGAGACCCAAATCCTACAGCAACCAGCAAAGCTCCTTGTTTTCTCCTTATTTATGCATCTGGCTGATGGCACAAACAGCTGGAGCGGCAGAGGGAAGCTGAGCGAATGGCTTCAGCTCTGCACCCACCACAGGAAACACCTTGGGGCTCTAATAAACACCGGAATAAATGCACTGAGTGGGGCATTGAAAAAAAGAACGTGTTCCCATCCCAAAGGCTGTCACGTTCCTTTCCCCGCCGTCCCGTTGGGCTTCACCCTGCCCGGCACGGCTGGGGAGCAGCGGCGGGGACGAGCTCGCAGAGCACATGGCAAAGCTAAAAACTCTACTGTGGGGTGGGTGGGGGGGGAGCGGAGGTGACGGGGGGTCGGTGTGGGGCATAGCTCAGGTCTCACCCCGTCCAACACCCCGCTGACAGCTCCCCACAGCAGCAGCAACCCAGGTTAGAGGCTGCCCCGTGGCAAGGGATGCTGCCAGCCCGGCGGAGCCCCGACACGCGGGGACGTGGGCAGAGCGTGGGCTCGGCAGAGCCCCCGGGGCCAAGCGTGGCGTTAAGGTTGCATCAAAAAACCCGGGCTTGGGGTCTGATGCTGAATTCGCTGTGCTTTTACCCGCGGGGTTTTGCACTCCCCTGTTGGCTAGGGTGAACGGCCAGCCGACGGATTGAATTGCCTTGCGGCGCGCGGAGCGCCGGTGCTGACGTGGCCTGGCACCGCCCGCTCGTGCTGCGCCCCAGGAAGGTGCCCCCCCCACCCCTGCACCCACCCCCCACCCCCCAAAAGCTCTCCCCACCAGCCGGGACGGCAGCGGAGGGGGGACAGACCCCGCTGACACCGCGTCCGACGGCGAGATACGAGCGGCCACCCTCAAGAGGCGCGTTTGGGGGGCATCCGAAAGGCGGTTCCCAAGGTTGTGGTGCAAATCCAGATGTTCCTGCACCGGTTTTCCCCTGCGCCGGCCCTCCAGCACCTCGGCGGGTGCTCTGCAGCACCCTGCACCCAGCCACAATGCTACGATTAAAAGGGGGCTGGGACGGTATTAGCACTGGGGCAACATCCTGGCAGAAGGGAGACCGGGGACACCAGGCAGTCGTAGAGCCCAGGGCAGAGCTCCCAAGGGGATGAGACCCCCCAGCACCACCACAGCACTGCTCTGAATTGGTCCCCCCAAGTGGGGCCGAGCTGCCAAGAGCCAGAGCAGATCTCTGCTTCTGCACCCACTGGGGTGGTGGGTGCACGCCAGCTCCCTGACAGTGACCCCAGAGCAGGGAGGGGGGCCCTGAGGTGGGATTTTTATCAGGCACGGTTCACTTTGGGAATGCCACTAGTCCTTAGTGCATCCTTAGAATGCCACAGACAAGGAGCAGAGGCGGAGCTCCGTGTTAATCCGACTTGTAAAAAGCAGTAGATGGATTTTACAAATATTAAGAATTAGTCCCATTAACATGGTGTAAACAAAGGACAAAAGACAGATGAACATTTCTGAAGCGGTATCTGCCAGTTGAGTTTTTTCCAGCCTGGAAGGAAGTGACTGGGATTTCCCTGGAGCTCAACTTTTCAACGATTTCTTCTTTCTAGAGACCCCTGACTGCCTGGGAAGAGCCTCTCCTCCTCCCAAGCCGCTGGGAACAAAAGCACCAAGCGAGGCCAGATGTCTCCTGGCCATGGGGCCGGGCTGTCACCACGAGTCCCCATCCCTCCTCGACCACGGTGCTGCTTCCCACCCTCCCCGGGCGCTTCACATGGTCCCCCAGATGTCACAGACCTCCCGGGAACGATGCAAAAAGCATCCCTGGCACCAGCATTCACAGTACTGGCAGGGGCCCCATTTTGGACCATTTTCTCCCCAGGAAACCTTCCGGGGGAGGGAAACCAAACCTCTCCTGGGCCCACGTGCTGAGAAGAAACACAAGTCTCACGCTCGTCCATAAATTCAGTAAACAAGCACAATTTTCCTCCCACTCTGTTTCCCAACTCCTTCCCACCCCGCGAAGCCAGTGGAAACATCCTGATGAAGCACAAAGCGTTTCTGGCCCCCGGAGCTGCCCTAGGTCACTGACCACAGGATTTTACCCTCCTCCAGCTTCTTGGAATAATGATTCCTTGAGGGCAAAAATATTGCATGCTTCTTCCCAACTTGAGAGGTTTTTAGGAAACTCAGAGAGGGGAAAAAAGTCTCTTTTCACATGTTGAGATGAGCAGGTAACTGAGCCAGGCGCTCGTCCATGAGCGTTATTTCACATCGCATCACACATCATCAAAAAAACTGAGTCAAGAGACTTCATTACAACACATTTTTGTCCAGCCAGGATCCAACAATTTTAAGCAGAATAAGCGGGGCTGCCTGTATAACAAGAGAAAGCCTCCGGTGGGAGGACATCATCAATCCAACCCCTCATAATTCACCTGCTTTTTAATGGTAAAGAAGTGAAAAGCCACACGCACAGGTATGAAGGGGCTGGGGCACAGTGGGGACACAGGCGGCTGCCGGACCCCACGGGTAAGAAACTGCTTGGGAAGATGCTGTGGGTAAAAAAAAATCAGGGCAAAAAGGACTGCCGGGGGCACTAATGCTTCTACTTTTGTGATAGCCTGAAAAAAAACCTTACTAAGCCCCAGCTTTTTACAGGACATGAACCATAGAAACTTATTTTTCCTGGCAAACGGGACTTTCCTAAAGCAGGGAGATAGTGCACGGGTGAGCAGTTCAGACACCTCTCCCTCACTTGCTCTTTGCCACCCAAAAGCCCCAAAATGTTCCCCAGGAATGAGCACCCCGGGGTGCTGCTCCTCAGGGCACGAGGCAGCATCCCACAGCCCCGACTCTGGCGGCTCCTTTCCCATCCCAGCCGCTCCCGCACGGAGCCATTCGCTCCTGGACAGCTTACAAAACCGCAAGGGTTTTTTTGGAAGTTTATCCCAGTCGGGGGCAAATGTTTTCCAAAAGAGAAGAAGGAAAGACGAGAAAAGAAAAGAAAAAAAAAAAAAAAAAAAAAAAAGAAGAAAAACAAACACTATCTTCTAAATATTTCAGGCTTCAGAAATCCGTTTCCTGGCCAGCGCGAGGAAGTGCCAGAGCCCGGGTGGATGAAGGTCACAGGACGGCCGGGGCCGGGATGGGGGAGGCGCTGACTCCCCCGTTGCCAGCCTGCGCGGTGCCCGCCGGGGGGCTGGAGCCCGGACCAACCCTGCCTTGTATCACCAGCTCCCAGGAAGAGTGAAACCATCCACCGAAGCGAACCGGAGACTTGTTATTCCGGCAGAAACAAGAGCGTGGGGAAGCTCGTGGAGGAGCGGCTGCGCTATTCCGCCCCTGCCCCGCGATGTCCATGCACCCAGCAGAGCCTCAAACCTCGCCTTTTCCCTATTTCCCCTTGTATTTCAGCACACAGCGCTCTAGAATCGGGTTTCTTTGCGCTTCAAATCATCATGAGAGCAGCCAAACCTTCGCCAGAGGTTCGTGGTGAACCCACCCGGAGCTGGGGAACCCCCCCGGCCTCCCGCAGTGCGGGATGCTCGCTGCGCGCCGCAGCCCTCCCCCGCGTTCACCCCAGCAATATTTCTGTACATTCAGCTTTTTGGCCACTTAAAGCACTCAGCCTTTCCACAAGGACTGAGCTTTCCACGGGTCTGCTCCCATACGATGGACAGCGCTTCTTTGGGTCAAATTTGGGGAGGAGGGGAGCTGCGGCAGCTGCTGCACTCCTCTTGATAAAATAAATAAATAAATAAATAAATAAAATGCTTTTCTGGACATGCAACCAGCTTTCTGCAGAGCAACTGGGGATGGCCGAGAGGGGCTGATGGTGGTAGACCCCCACCCCGGGCATGGCACCGTGTCCCTGGGTTGTTTCCATCCCTCTCCAGTTCCCCCCTGGGTGCGGGCACGGCGCAGGGTCCTCACCTGCCCTGCTCTGCTCCGCGGGCTGGTCGGGCACCTCCTGACACCCAGGAATGGACGTGGGGCTCAGGGAAACGTGGGTGCTCCTCGACCCTGGAAGAAAGGGAAACCGTTTGGTTACAGCAGCATCGCTGCCGCCCGCCCCAAGCCCCCCCGCCGGCCACGAACCGCGGCTCCACCAAACACACTCGAGAAATTCTGGGTGCCAACATGCACCGGGGTGCAGCCGTCGGTGCCAGTGCAGCTGCAGGCAGCTAATTCTTAATATTAGGATTAGCTCCAGCCACACACCCCCCCCACCACCCCCCTTTCATCACCAACCCCCCAGCCCCGCACAGCGAAACTGCTGCTTATCCCAGCTGCGAGCAGGGGTTTCATAGCGTGGGCTGAGCAATCCCTCCTCCAGCAGTGGGGATATCGAGCCCCGAAGCAGCCGGTGCAGAGGCGCTGGGTGCTGGGTGCTGGCCCGGGGATGGCCCCAGCCTGCCTGCAGCCACGGGACCCCCCGAGCACCACGACCACGTGGAAGGGTCAGGATGAGCCCCCCCCCCCCCCTCACTCCAGAGCCCTGTGAGGGCCAGCGTGCCTCGGGGTGGGCACACAGGGATGGTCCTGTGCACGGACAGAGAGGTCATTATTCTCTGGGGAATTTATAGCAGCTATTGTACAGGCGGAGAGCAGGGATGCTCTGAGCAGAAGGCAACTGGGGCTGGGCTGTCCAGAGGGGCGGCCGTGGCTGCAAAAGGACCCTCATTCCTGCACCTCTAACAGCTCAGGCTTCAGTGACAGCCCCAGCAGCCCTACAACCCCAGGAACCAGCCTTTTAGGTCCTTCCTGTTACCAAAACTAACCAGCACTGCAGGGTGCTGGCACCCCCCAGTCCCCAACACCAGCACATGCACATCCCCAGCCTGGCCCCAGCAGCTTCCCCGGCTTTTTGGCTGGAGCGTGGCTATTCCCCACCCTTCGGCGCAGGGGGGTGGGTGAGGATTTTTCCATAAGGCCCGACACCTTGTTTGAGGGATTTTCACAGCGGGTTGCTGGTGGAAGAAACCACCACTCCAAGAGGGGAAAAATCCAGGTCCGCATCCCATCAGGACAGGGGCTGCAGTCGGCGCCCAGACGGGGAGGGTAGCGCATTGCAGCTTGCAGGCACAGCTCCTGTCCCGGTGCTGAGCAGGAGCAGGCGCTTCCTCAGCCATCCTTTCAGGTGAGCATGGAGCAACAGGTTGGGAAAAACCTCCTTTTGAGGTGCAGCAAGGCGGCTGCCACCCTGCCCTGCTCGAGGACGCCCCGGTTTCCCATCAAGCAGGGTCTCGGCCGTGCTCACCAGCTGCACGCCACGGCAGGACCCCAGTCTGGGCTCGGGTCTGAAAGGTTTAGCCCTATTTCTCCACTCCCTGCAACTCAAGCAACATGTTGGCTGCTCCAGCACCGCCCTGGCACAGCCTGTCCCCGGGCAGTTTTGCTCCCGGGGTTTTTCACGGCGATGCTCGAGGCTCTGCAGACCGACTGGAGAGTCGCAGTGAGGGGGCTTTGCCAACAGCTTTGCGAGGAACAAAGGAGCGCGGGATTTCTGGGAGCTGAGCTTGGCACTGGTCCCCTCCCAGCTCGGGAACGATGGGATTCACAGATTTGTGGGGGACTCGAGCAGCTGGCTCCGTCATGTAGATTTTGCCGGCTGCCAGATTTGGGTAATGACACACTGACTCGGGAGATAGGAATCCAGGATTCAACTCCTTCGTGCTCTCTTCGAGCTGGGTAATGAATTGAACTATTCATCATTTGATAAAATTTCCATGAAAAGAAGAAGAAGCGGGGGGGTGGGTGTGTGTGTGTGTGACCCTGCATTGCATTTGCAGGGTATGAATTACAGCACCCAGCGAGCCTGCTGGCCACAGACAGGCAATATTAAAGCGCCAGATTAATGCTGCATTGAATCTCAATTAAAACTCATTAAAAAGCCGCAGGGCAGACAAGTTGCCTTTGATGAGAGTAATACTTCTCGAAAGAGGGAGCTTCCATTTTTAGACTCAAAGCGGCCCGTTATGCCTCTTCCCAACCCCCAGAAATCCCACCAAAGCTAAAGATGAGTGAACATCCCCACTGTGGGAGACAAGGGGACTTGTTCTGTCCTTTATAAACAATTCAGTGCTGACTGCCTTGTTCCATCCCGGTCCAGCTGGTAAGCATCGCGACCTCCTTACCTCCTTCCAGCTGTGGGACCACGCACCACTACATGCTCTCCACCCATCACGTCCCGCAAAGCAGCTCCTCCAGAAGAGCCACCGTCCCTCCCTACCTGCCTCGAACCCACCTCGGGAATCCATTTTGCACAATTACTTATTTAGGAGCCGTGTCTGCCTGAGCAGCCCAAACGAGCGAGCTTTTCCGTCTGCCACGTCGCTGAACCCCAACTAAAAAGACGCGGATTTTAAGGCAGCAAGAGGCAGAGAAAGCCCTGCCCCTCCCGTGCCCTCCGGGGTTGTGTCTGCCTTCACCACTGCCCCTCTCCCGCCGGGAAGAGCATCTGCCCTTTGTCACAGCGCTGTGCCAGCCGCTGGCTGGGACACTCGGTCCCGCGTGGGGACCTGGCCCCGCTCCCCAGTGCACAGCCCCAACTGGGCTCACGCCCCATCGATCCGAACACCACGAGCAAAACCCCACGCAAAGATAAATCCCGTTAATCTGTTTTCCAGAGGTGTTGGTCAGCTCGCACCTAAGCCATTAACGTGAGTTTTATTAATGTTCTTTGGAGCTGTTTCTCGAGCATCAGAGCACACAGAGTGCTTCATCAAATTCCTTTTTAGCAAACCACCCGGAGAAGACTTCACCCATTATTTCCCCAGCAATAAAGGCAAGCTGTGCTGTGCAAAGCCTACTTTCTGCAAAGCCATTTTCCCTGATAACATGGCCCAGTGCCTTCAGTCAAGCTTCCTATTGATTGAACCAGTATCAGCTTTTCCATGGGATCAGCATTTGCCCCAGACACTCTAAATCTGCCCTTACCAACAAGGCAGAGGACACTGTGACCTGCCACCAGGAACATCACGGCGTTGTAACCGTAACCCCCCAATCAAGGGCCTCTGCGGTAATTACTATTTCCCCGTGTTAGGGCATCATTTATTTACTGTGTTTGATCACAACAGGCCATAGTTGCAATCTCCCCTCTGGGTTTTGCTTTTGGCTTCATCTGCCTGCTGAACTATGAGGATGAGCCGTTATTTAGGCAGCGTGGCTCAATGACTAATGCCAATTAATACGTAATAAAGCCAGAGGAGACCATAGGATAATTCAGGCTAATGCATGCCGCGGGACCTCCCAGATGGCATCCTCTTTTAAACTGCGCCTTTTAGAAAAACCTCCAGTCATTTTAAAACTGTATTCCCCAAATTAACATGCCCCCAGGCCCCCACTAACTTGTGTTCATGGTTAATTATATTTAGGGCTTTGGAAACAGCCTCTGGTGATGGGTGGGAGCTGGAAGCACCACTGCCATACCAAGGGGCTTCTGTGCCATGCCTCTGCCTGCCCAAATACATCCAGCACAACCCCTGCCCGGAGGTTAAATTTGTCTATCCCTCCCCGACCACAGGATTCCCACTGGAGTCTCCCCAAAGATCCCGTTGCCCTTTTGAGGGTAAATAAATTCAGAGAGCCCAGCCATGGGCTCCTTCCTCCCACCTCTGTTCTTCATCCTGTGACTCACATCCCTTCTCCCCCGAGCCCCGCGCCGCCCGCCCGCCATCAGCCTGGCTTCGTGCTCTTCCTGCTCGCTGCTATCAATCACAAAGTCATCCAGGGTGAGGAATTACTCACCCAGACCTGGTAAACCACAGCCGTCGAGAAATTCCCCATTCGCCACGAGCCCCAGGCCTGCCAGCACCTTTTGCCCACTGCTTTTGCAAGCCGACTTGTTTAGCTTCGTAATGCGGACCTCTTTTTTTTTTTTTTTTTTTTTAACACTTAACACGGTTTGGGCTGGTTTTCTGATCGCAAGCAACAGACACCAAACCCGAGCCCCAGACTCTTGCAGGACCAGCGGATCCACAGCCGGGGTGAAGTTGCTCCTGATTCCTACAGCTGCTTCTCAGCCACCTCGGTGGCTTTTATTGCAGAGCCTGGAGCAAGCCCGGGCCGTGCCACGATGCCACGGAGGTCTCACAGAGTTTGGGCAGCTCCCTGAGCATGGGGCGTGGGCTCTTTTTGCATTTCAATCGGTTCTTCTCCATCCTATTTATAACCTGCTTAAACTCTCCCGGGTAGCAAACTCCCCCAAAAGAGCGAGGTCTGGGGATGCGCTGCGGCTGCTCGTATTTCTTCCTGTGGGAGGGAAGGGGGTGGCTTGGGACACCGATGAAACCAGCTTGTTTCACATACTGACAGCAGATATTTCTGTCCCCTCCTTGCCTTCCCCAGCCCCACACACACACACGATCCCACCCCCCCCACCAATAAAAGCTTTTTGTGCCTCTCCACACCTCGGGCTTGCACAAGGGCAGCTCTGCCTGGAGTTAGGCACCCAGACCTGATTTTTAAATCAGTTTTCCTCTAAGGATGAATTGCCTAGGAGTATTTGCAAACTTTGTAAAATCCCACCCGTGGCTCCTGTTTCCAGCACCGCCTGGGAAGCAGCCCCAGCGTGGGAGGAGTTGTTGCAGGAATGCCATAAATGCCTGTGCCTGACAGCGCTGGGAGCTGTGGGCTTTACTGGTTTTAGTAAGACACCTGCTCCTGGGCAGGCTGAGAAGACCCCAGAAGTCCCCTGGGGCTCCTCAGTTCGCCTGCCCCCCCCTCAATGGGTCCCCAAGCCCCCCCTGCTCCCCGCAGCCTTGGGTCACCAGGCTTTCCCCGGAATTCCCACCTCGCACTAACCCCTGGTAGCCAAAACCACACAGAAGAAAGAACATCTCCTCTCCCACGGGTGCTCGTGCCACTTTCTTTGTCCCTCACCACATCGGCCTGGCCCACACTCGGCCTCACGCCCAGTTGAAGGACCGGTGTGTGAAGGACAATTTCGCCACCTCGGTGCTGGGGTCCGTGCCTCGACTTTGACTTGGAAAGACCCCAACACTGACGCTGTGGCAGGTCAGGAGCCTGCTCTTGGGTTTAGTTTAGCTTGCATCAGGATAGTCCGTACTGCAGGAAATAAAATCTACAGCTTAGAGCTTTACAGTGCATTAGGAAAAAGCATACTTTGTGCACATGCCATAGGTCTTCCCAGTTTGCACCTCCATTCCCTGAAAATTAATGTCAGGGTCCTTCCCCGTCCTACTGAAGGTGCTTTCCTTACAGCCCTGTGGCCTTTGCTCAACGTAGCTTTGAGTAAATCTAATTGCACTCAGGAAAAAAAAAAAAAAAAAAAAAATCCGTTAATGAGCACTACAAATTAGTCAGCCCGGCTTAAAAGTGTGAGACTTGGTATCAGTGAGTCTGTAGTTTTTTTAACCCAAACGACCTTTCAGGTCCCTCCATCAATCCCTCTCTCAGCACCCAGAAGAGCTGGAAACACACTTTTTCTTGAAGGCGGTTGCTGGTGGGGTTGTGGAGCTGGCAGGGGCTGCGGGACGGCCCCGCGCAGCACGAGGTGCGCGGAAATACCCACCACCACCAAACGCCGGTGAGCACCCAGCAAAAGCCAAGCAGGCAAAATGCGAGTTATTTGCTGAGGACAAAGACGGGGGAGAGCGATTCCTCCCCGGCAGCCGCTTCACTGGGGAGCCTGGGCGCACACCAGCGTCAGCCTTCCTGCCAGGGAGGCCAACGACATTTGGGGGGAAAAGCAGCAAAGAGACCACAGCTACCGCCGCCCTCCCCGGGCGCATCCCACCTCCGGGCTTGGAGAAGGACCACAACAGCTTCGGGTCCTGTTTGCTTCCACTCTGTGCGCAGCAAGCTCGTTAATCCGGTGTCACGCCCAAGCTATGCCCCCCACATCCCCCACACCCCCCCCGGAGCTGTGCCATGGCCCCGATCAGCAGCGTGGCA
Source organism: Tyto alba (assembly GCF_018691265.1). Lineage (NCBI taxonomy): Eukaryota > Metazoa > Chordata > Aves > Strigiformes > Tytonidae > Tyto > Tyto alba. The sequence goes on from NW_024881317.1 coordinate 1,721,373, forward strand.
CCGAACCCCCCGCAGGGACCCCAGCAGTCCCATTCCTGGGATCACTGGGACCCATCCAGACCCTGCCCATCGTGGGGGCAGGCAGCCCTTTGCTTTTGGGGGGGGGGGGGGGGGTTTCCCAAGGCAGGGGGGCTGCTCTTTCCTCTTGAGTGGATGAACCATTAGGCTCATCCACACGTCCCTGTCGTCATGTCGGGGCTGCGGAGTGAGAAGGAGGGTTTGGGCCAAGCGGATCCAGCTCCCACGGCTCCCACCGCCCGGAGGTGGCCCTTTTCCTCCGGTCGCTGCCACACCGTGCCATATCCCGCACTAATTCAGCAGGGTGCTGCGTGCTCCGCACCACCCCAGTGTCTGATGCACCCTGGCACGACCCCGAGCCGCTGCGGGATGAGGCGAGCCGGGGGGGGGGGGGGGGGGGGGGGGGTGATGAACTCGGCGATCGCGGGGATGGGGAGGAATGGGAAAAGGTCCTCAGAAAGCGAAGCCTTCCCCTCCGCAGCACCGGCAGCGAACTGGGGGGAGCCCGGCTCTCAGGCTGGGCCAGCAGACGGTTAGAGGGCGGATTTGGGGGGGGGGGGGGGGGGGGGGCCAAGGGGGCCCCGCATCGCCTCCCACCCCCAGCAGCTCTGCTCGGAGTGGGTTTGCTGAGCCGCTGCCGAGCCCCTTCCACCTCACAACCCCCCCACCCCCCCCACCCCGGCCATCTCCATAATCGCCCCCAGCCCCATTCCCGAGGTCTTCCCCCGCCCCCCCCCCCAGCCACCTGTAGAGGTCTGGGCAGCATCTGCCGACAAGCGGCTTAAAGCGGGGTCCGCCCCGGGGGATGCTCAGCCCTCCCCCGCGCCCCCCCCCCCCTCCTCCACCCCCCCCTCCACCACCACCCCCCACCCCCCCCCACGGCCGGCTGCTCCAAGGGTTAAAAATGCAGCACGGCTGCGAGCCGGAGGGGCCGAGCAAGCGGGAGACGCGGAGAAAAACAATAAAATACAAGATAAATCGTGGAAAAGCAGCAAGCTGGATTAAGGGTGGGGGAAAGGGGGTGGCAGCCCCCAGCGAGGCACCTTGCGGGCAGTGGGGCGGCGAGGGGGGGGAGGGGGGGGAAAGATGTCCTTACCTTGGTGACAGTCATGCGGGAAGTCGCGGAGGGGTGCGGGGAGGAGGGAAAGGAGAGAAAAAGAAGGGGGGGGGAAAAGAAAAAATAAGGAAGCAAAAGGAGGCTGTGGGGAAGAAGGAAAGGGGGGGGGGGGGGGGGAGGAGGAGGGATGTTGCTGCGGTGTTTTCCCCGCAGCCCTCCGCCCTCCGCCCGGGCGAGTAGCCGAAGCGATCGGTCCTGGCGCGGCCGTGATGGGGCTGGTGATGTCAGCCCGCGCCGCCGTGACGGAGCAGCCGCCTCCCGCGGGGGGGGGGGGGGGGGGGAGCCAAGGAAAAGGGGGGGGGGGGGGGGGGGACGGGGACAACGGGAGAACAAGGAGGGGACGCCCAGCTCCGGGGAGAAAAGGTCGGTTGGAAGGGTTTGCCAAACCGAGTTTCCCTGTTAGGAGCTGGGCAGGCACCTGCTCCCCACTCCCCCCCACCCCCCCCCACCCCAGATTCTTTGGGGGGTGGCAGCCACCCTGGGGGGGGCTTCCCTGCACACAGTCCGTCCCCCAAATCCGGTGGCGACCAGTAAAACCAGTGTATAACACACCGGGAGTGCGCTAGGTCTCGTTTTTTCCAGGGTGGGTTTCTGGGCGCTGCAGGGGGGGCGGGGGGGGGGGGGGGGCGCGGCCCCCACGTAGGCATTGCCCCCAAATCCCGGCTTTGCCCCTCGGCGGGGGGTTTGCACCTTCCCGCCTGCTCCCTCCCCGCTGGGGATGGCAGTAGGGCCCTATAGCATCCATACAGGTCCATCCCACTGCTTGTTCCCCTTCACATGCAAAACCAGGTGGTTTTTTTGGGTTTATTTTGTTTTTTTTTTTTTTGTCTGCCCTATTAGAGACAGTGACAAGTGACAACACCAGAGACCATTGCTTTGTCCCAGAGCTGTCTGTTCCATTTTCCAGGCAAAAGAAGGGTGGCCCAGACTGGAGGTGACACTCATGCACAGGGATACTTAGGACTCCGGTGTCCCACCATGCAGCCACAAACCGGGACCCAAACAGCTGCTGCAAGGTCACTGACACAGGAATAAAATATGTGTAATTTTATCCCGCTTCCTCTTCTCACCGCCGAGCAAACCGCCCTCCTGATGGCACCCATTCAAAATAAATTCAGGGGTGCAGGGTACCAGGAGGCACTGAAGCATCCCTGCTAACGTCACCAGGCCTTGCACGCCCTTGCACCAGCCACAAAACACAGGCACTTTCTCACATTTTTAAAGATCCCCATCACTGGAGATGAGAGAAGCAATACTTAGAAAACGTAGAATTTTAGCCCGTTGCCTCCTGGTTACATGGGAATGAAACCAGCAGGATACAGCCCAGGCACAGAATTATCCAGCCGTTAGATTAGAAAATGCACCAACTTATTGTTGCTGAATTAAAACTACTTGAAGCCAATACCAAATGCATTTCCAATTCCTCTTAAAGAAAAGTACTCTGCCAATAAACAAAGGATTTCCTTTTTATAAGGAGATTATTCAGCCAAGAGTCTGATGAAAGATTACTGAGTTGTATTCTAGTGCTGAGCCTTCCCATAAAATATCAGTGGATCTGGTAACAAGTGAACACTAAAAGTTGTAAAAAAATGTTTGTCCTCTGATGTTCTTCTAAAAACCATCTGTTTTTAAAAATAAACCATGTGCTGTGAGTTGGGCTGGAAACTAAGAAAGGTTAATACAATTAATGTAGAGATAATGACATTAGCCAGTAGAAGAAGCCACCGTGGTGACCTCTTCCCAGAAAAAAAAAAAAAAAAAAAAAACCAACATTTTCCTGGGAGTTGGTGGTGGAAGAGGAAGGCTCGATGTGCGCAGAGGTGATGCTTAAAACTATAAGGAGCTTGGGAGGGGACCGGGACAGGGGATGTTGAGGCCCAAATAAGCGGAGTGGGGAGAAATGAAGCTCTTGCAAAGCCTGAGAGGAGCCACGGTGCCCCGGCCACTGTCACTCGTGCCGTGGGATCGGCAGCACCCAGGACCTGCTGTGCCTCCTGCGCGCGTCTGGAGCTGCTGGGATTAATTAGCACCAATTAGCTGATTGAAACAACTCACTTGGAGCCATGAACTGGGACAGCTGGTGAAGGTAGGGTGAGAAGGGAAAGGCTGCTCTGCTGCTGGGTGGCTCCTGGGGGCCTGATCCTGCTTGTCGTGGTACACCCCAGCACCCCCAAAACGCTGCTGCTGGGGGAGAGAGGGACAAAAATGTTGAGGAAAGGGCTGGGACCCCCTTAGGGGGGAAGGTTAGGGGGGCTGGTGCAGCCCCATCAGCTGAGCCCTTGCTGGGGTGGGAAGGTGGGATTTTGGGGTGATGGGGAAGCCGCAGCAGCGCCGGCCCTGCTGAGCATGGGGCAACCCCCTGCCCCGAGTGCCTGCCCTCCCGCAACGCTGCGGGCTGAGGGCACCTGGTGCAGCACCTCTGCCTGAATCCCAGCAGAAAATGGAATTAATGGGTGCGTGGGGCACCGTGGAGAGCTGAGCAGGCCCTTAGCTTTTCCCCGTGGCCGGGAAAATAGCATGGGCTCCTTCTTTCACCAGTATAGTCCAACAACTCCAACCCCAAATCATTCAGATTTTGGCAGACTGGAAAGGATTTTATTATATTTTGCATCAAAATTAAGCCAGGGATAGACCGCAGGGGCTTTGATTCTAGGGTTTTGCTTTGAAGGTTTGTTGGGCCCCCATTCAAGCCCCAGACTGGATTTGCCCTTCCTGGGGGGCTGAGGAAGGGGGTTTGCTGGGGCTGTGCAGGATTGCACTGCTGCAGCCCCCGGGGAAAGGGGGATAGATGCTAGGTGCCTGCAAAGAGTTAAAATCTCCTGCTGGCATGGCGCAGGATCCGTCCTGGAAATCAGCATCAGGCATCGGCTGCGTGGGGAGGATCGCTCGGCCCCCACGCTCTCGGGAACGTGTCTCCCGTGGCCCAGGAGGATTCCTACGGGATGGCCAAGGGGAATGCTGCGGCCAAGCTGGATCTGGCCGTGCAGCCCCAGCCCTGTGCAGACGTGGCAGCTGCAAAGAGCTGCGGAGCAGAAAGCCCTTGCTGGGGGGTTGGGGGGAGAGACGGAATTTCCCACGCGTGGCAGGATGCTGAGAGCCGCGTGGGGTGTCGGCGGGGCGGCCGTGGTGGGCCCCGAGCTTCGTGGGTGCCAGGGGCTGGGGCGAGGAGCAGCTCTGGGGGTGGCTTGGGCTCCCCCTCCCGGCTCTGCCGAGATAAAATCGGTGTATGTACCGTGGGGATGGGAAGCTCGCAAGCCTGTGAGCGCACGCCGGCTGCAACGGATGGCGTGGGGACAGGACAGAGGACACCCGGGGACGCTGGGGACGGTATGGGGGGGCGGGGGGGGGGGGGGTTGCATGCGACACTGCACGTCCCTGGGGGCGAGCAAAAGTCCACAGCCATTGCTGCAGCAAAGCAAACCCAGGCAGGCGGATGCTCAAGGGCCAGAGCTGGGTTAATTAACAAAAGCCCTCCCGAAACCAGGCTGGTGTGGGGGGGGGGGGGGGGGGGTGTCCCCTGTGCACCCCCCCACACACACACCTCCCGCCTCGCAGCATCTGCAGCCCACGCGGGGGGGAGCACGGCTGCCTTTCCATCCTTCCCCTTCCATCCCCACCCCTCGATTTAGCTGCGTTGTTTAATTTACTGGCGCTGCTGAGCGGGAGGAAAGAGATGCTGCTCGGTGGATGCGAGCACTTAAAACAAATCGTCGGGAAAACTGGAGCCCGCCCGTCTGGCTGTGCAGAGGGGCAGGGGCTGCGGGAAGAGCGTGGCTGAGTGGTGTCTGTGTCCAGGAGATGTGGGACGTGGAATGCTGCAGACGCACCTCTGTCTTCAGTGCACTACACCTTGCTTAAGGAAAGCTCCCGAGAGAAGAAATATTGCCATGCCCAACCTGAATTGGAAGTCTGGAGCGATTTCATCAACCTGTTACTCACTATTTGGTTTGTCTGAGCCAGGCTCAGCTCTGGGGCAAGCTCCGAGGTTGAGCTGGTTACACCACTGATGAGTTCAGCCCTTCATTTGATGAAACTCTTGGAACGACCCGTCTCTCTTGCACCGGGCTGTGCTCGCGGACATGCGAGAATAACAACAGAGCCGCGCGGTGACGCGTCGTTCCTGTGTCACCAGAGAGCCCTGGTTCTGAGATGATCCACGAACGGAGCTGGCCAAGCGGCTCGCTGCGAGCCCGTGATGGCTTTGCTCTGGGGAGGCAGGTCAGCCCCCACATCTCCTGCACCAGGTGTCTGCCCGGCCGGCTGGGACCTGGGGCCACTCGGTGCCTGGGGCTGGCCGGGCTCCGTCAGCACCGGGGCACTGGAGGGACGGACTGGGACCGATGCTGCCACGGGCATGAGCCGCGGGTGGAACGAGTCTTCATGTCTTCCAGGTCCGTGCTCTTTCTCAGCAAGGAAACGCGGAGAAACGCTCTGAAACAAAGGATGTGAGGGCCTCCCTTAGCAAATACTTGATCCGTGGGGAAAGATCCGGCGAGCCGGTTCCTTGCCCCATCAAAAATGAGTTCCAGTTCTGAGACACTCCCGTCGCTGGACTGGTGTAGGGTGGCCAAAGCTGAGCACATTGTTTGCGCTGGCTAAAATTGCATTGAAATAAATATAGCATAGATATTACATACAGTCTGTGCATGGCAAATTGTCCTGGATTATCCCCAGAGTTACTGCAGCTGTGAATTATACAGAGGTTAATGTTTGGATTTCATACCAGATAATTTATAGAGAAGCCGAGGGATGGGCTTTCATCTCCTTTGATGAAAGTTCATCTGGAATAACAATGCTTGGTAGAACCTGGCACTTGGACTGCACTGAAAACCCAAGCCCTTCTACTTGAAAGTAAGATGTTTCCATTTAAAAACACTGTTAGCAAGAACAAACATCTCTCTATTACTGACTCTCCTTGCTCTTCCCCTCCGCTGCAGTCATCTGGTTCAGATTAGTCCTGGATAAGGTCCCGTTTTGCTCAGGGAACTAGGAGGGGAACTTGGAGCTATTTCTACTCGTTTCAAGTATGAATTGAATGTGGCGCACAAATGAAAACGCAATGAGCTCCAGCATGCGAGGGGAATCAAAGAGACCTGGCAGCTCCTCCTGGTGGAAAACCGCTTCTAATGGCACGGGAGGTGGAGGGTGGGAGCTGCGTTTCCCACCTCAGCGCAGTGCCCTCGGTCCCCAATGCCCAGGCAACCCCCAGGACCGGTAGCAATGACCCCCGGCACTGGGGAAGCCGTGGTTGAAGCCGTGGTTGAAGTGGGGCTCTGGGGGAGAAGCCCAGCTCGGTTAGGCCAGGCCAACGCCGGGATCCGGGGCTCCTCCGCACCAGCTGGGAGCGGAGGGTCCCAAACCCTTCTCCTGGCACCCATCACCTTCCCACCCCAGTGGGGAACTGCTGTTTGCTCCAGTAAGGAGGAGGGACAGCCTTCCTCGCTCACCTCCCCGGCGAGAGTGCCAGCAGCCTCTACTAACCGGCTGGGAGGAGAGCCCTCCTCTCCCGAGCGGGAAAAGCTATTCCCAAGAAAAACCAAGCAAGAGGGAGCCTCTCAACACCAGCGAGTTAAATCCAGCCCCTTCTTGTGGCTTGTTGTTTACATAGCGCCTGTTTGTAGCCAGCTCTTGCCATAGCTGCTAATTTGATAGCACGTGACGGATCGGAAACGCTGTGCAGAAGATGACAGAGAGAAAAACAGCCGTTGCATCAGAGGCTGGAGTAAAGCAAGAGAGCCGAGGCAAAGAGCTGTTTAGATTTTGGGTTGCCGTGTTTTGGGGAGATAAAGAGATAAATACAATATATGGGGAGATAAGAGATAAATAAAGATAGAGAGAGAGAGAGAGAGAGAGAGAAAGAGAGAGAGATCGATAGAGTGATAGATATAGATAGATAGATAGATAGATAGATAGGTAGATAGATATCTTTATTCAAGATATTTATTAAGATATTAAGATATATATAAAATATATATAGAGAGAGATAGATAGATATCTTTATTCAAGATATTTATTAAGATATATATAAAATATATATAGAGAGAGATAGATATCTTTATTCAAGATATTTATTAAGATATTAAGATATATATAAAATATATAGGGAGAGAAAGAGAGACAGAGAGAGAGAGAGATATCTTTATTCAAGATATTTATTAAGATATTAAGTTATAAATAAAAAAATGGGGAGAGAGAGAAAGAGAGAGAGAGAGAGAGGGAGCCAGCTAGCTAGCTAGCTAAATAGATAGATAGATATCCCGCCCTTGGGGTGCTCAGAGGTTGACCCTGCTGAGTTTGATCCTTCCATACGTGCAGGTCGGGGGCTGCAGCAGCACTCGAGTGTGGGGGGTGTGATGCAAAGCGCCCGCGCAGCCACGCCGTTTGCCGCAGCGAGGGGCGAGCTGCCTGCAGCCGGCCAGCACCGCCAGGAAGGGACGGTCACGTACTGCAAGGAAAGATCCTGAGTGTGTGTGTCCCCCCCCCGGCTCTAGCCACGGGGGAGAGATCCAACGTGTGCCTGAGCTCCTGGCGGCAGCAGAAGCAGGGATGGGGTTGACGTGAATCACGCGTCTGTGTGTCCTCCCTCGGGGTCGCTGTCTGGAGGTGGGTCTGAAACAGCCCAAGTTCATTGCGGAGTAGCCAAAGTGTGAGTTGTCTGTAAAGGATTAACTGTTCCTTTAGTTTTTTCACTCTACCCAAAGAAAACTATGGTTATTCAGGTGTTGAGATGGCGTGTGCAGCCCTCTGAACTCAGCTTCACCCAGTGCCACCTAGAAAACCTGTCCCTTGGCAGGGACACTGCCCCAACGTCTCGGGGACACAGATTTTGCTGGAAACGCAGAGCTGATCTCCACCTTTGAACCTGCTTCATCCTGTCCCTGGCCTTGCAAAGGGGGGCTGCCCGTCCCCCCCCTGCATTTTCCCAGCTCAGCAGCTTGCAGCAGCGCCTGTCGCCAAGCCGGCGGCTCCTGTGGTGGCTCGTCACCGTGTCCCACGCTGAGCGTGCGTGTGGTTTCAGGCATTTCTTCCCTTGTATCGCAGCACACCAGTAACGGCTGTGATCTGCGGGCTCTGGGCTAACTGGGGTGGAAAACCCACTGGGGTCAGTGGGTTTTTCCAGGGCCTTTCAGGAGGCAGCTGAACTCTTGCTGCTAAACCAAGAGCTTGGGCTGGGGGAAGTAAAAGACTTTAAAATGTTCTTTTAAAAGAAGCCCTTTGAATGTCTTCGCTATCTTTTTATGGGCTGGGCGTGTTGTGGGTTTGGTGGCTCGTGTCCCAAGCAAGGATATTTCTAGTGACCTTTGGGAAACACAGTTCAAGGACGGATTTTGCATCTTCTCCCGTGCGGCATCGCTCTCCGTGTTGACAGCTCGGGCCGTGGCAGAGGAGACAGCGGCTTCCCCTTGAGCTGGGAGATCTTCTGACCCTTTGAAAGGAAGAGGCTTTTGGTAAGAGCAGCTTTTCTGACTCAGCCTCCCTAACCCAACGCCTACCACGAGGAGCTCTGAAATCAGACGGCTCCTTTGGGCACCTGAGAGTGGGTGCTGGCTGCTGAGCTTGGGTGAAATGCTGCTGCCCAGAGGAGGTGTGAGGCCTCCAACCTCTTCGTGAAACACAGCAATGGCCTTTCCCCTCTTCTCCTATTTATGGAGGTGCTCCCTGGGGGGGCACGTGGATTTGCACGGGCAGGCACAGAAGGACTGGCATGGATCAGAGGCAGCGCTGAGTTGAGCTTTCAGCATCTCAGTTTGTTGCCAGCTCTGCTCCCCGGCTAGATTTTTTATAAAAGTCCTGTGCCTCATGCAAACCAGGACCTACCCCTCCTTTCTGAAAATACTTCCCAGCTTTCTTATTTTCGCCCATACAGAGTTTCTTGGTGGAAAACCAGAGGGCTGAGCATCAGATAGTGCAGAAGAGAAGCCGGGGTCTCCCGGGGTTCTTCCATTACTCTCTGCTGGAGCAAGATGAACCTGCAGGGTCCCAGAGCAGCTCTAACCCTAAACCCAGGCAGGAGAGATTGAAATGAGTGATAAGTGGGAAAAGCCGAAGCGATCACAGAAATCCTGCAGAAACGAGCTTTTCCCCCAAGCCTGACGGAGCGGAGAAGCCCTCCTTGCACAGGTGGCTCTGCTCCATCCCTGTCCCCCATCCTCCAGCTCCGAGGCAGAGCTGTGGTTCCCACCGCGGGCTGTGTGTTATGGTAACCCCCTGCACTTCTCTGGCAAAGCTCCCCTCTGCTTCTAACGCCAATGGCTAAAGCACGAGAGAGCAGAGGGATAATATTGGGTTAAAACCAAGCGCTGAGGTCCAGCTTCAGCCTCCCAGCTATCTCCTACAGAGGATGTTCCCAACCCAGCAGCGTTCGGGTACCGTGGGCCCCATGAGCTGTGGATGCATCTCAAGAGGTTCCCAAGGTCTTAATATTATTTTCTATAGAGAGAGGTGCTCGGTGGACACGGGGAAGAGCAGCAGAAAGGACAGGGGGCTGTAATGCAAAGTCTCCCAGCAGGGACCTGAGTTGAGCCCCTGGGACCATACTGGGAGCTCGTTTCCTAACCCTCGTCAGCCTGGGCCTTCCCGGCTGAACCACCGCTGCTCAGACAGGTAAATGCCCGATACATATTTCTATTTAAACAGAGTCCAGATTTAAGGCTGCACTAAGTCACATCTGCTGGGGAAAAGCGCCCGCTGAATTTGGAAACCTGGAGGATACGGTGGCAGAACGGAAAGCGGCTGGGCTTGGGAGCTCTCCTTGCAGCTCGAAGGGCGTGGAAACAGGACTCCATTTTAAGCAGAGCATCCTGGCAAGCGTCCTGGGCTGTGGGAAGCCAGCCCGGGCAATTTAAGAAGGGTTTTCCATAGCTCGAGTCTGTTGTTTGGTCAATGTGTCTGGCAGTTGTCTCCAACATGCATTTTAAAGGCAAACCTGAAACGCCTGGCCCACTTGCTCTTTTTCCCCTCGCAGCACGAGCACCCCCAAGTCTCCCTGGGCTCAGGGGCAGTGGGGGGGTGGGGGTGGGGTGGGGGGGATGACACTTTCGGGGTGAGCACAGTGACCGGGTCCCCTCAATTTCTCCCACTGACCCACGTGAGTGACCTGCCAAGGATCCCCCCAGGGATCACGTCACCAGAAATGGGAGCTGCTCCCCAGCTGGGAGACCCCACGCAGTGCTTGGGAAAGGGGCTGGTGAAGCAGCAGCTGACCGGACCCCACCAAAGCTCCTCGCTCCCCCCCAGTACCCCCAGTTTCTCCACCCCGCATCTGCAGGATGAGCTGGAGAAGGAAAGTGCTGAGAAACGAGCCCCGAGTCAAACACTTCTCCGAGTGACTTTTGTGTGTCGCCTTCCTCCAGCCCTTCATTTTGGGTGCTGAATTTTTGGGAGTCCAACCCTAAGGCACTGCAGTGCTTTTGGGGGGGGGGGAGTGGGGGCTGAGCCTGAAGCACTTTGCAGCATTTTGGGGGTGAGTCCAAGGCACCCCATAGCATTTCTGGGGCACTGCAGCGCCCTATAGGGACTGAGCCCAGGGTGCACTGCAGCATTTTGGGGGGCTGAAACTGGGGTACCACAGCGTTTTGGGGGGGGCTGAGCCAGGGGCAATGCAGCATTTTGGGGGGCTGAGCCCAAGATACACTGCAATGTCTGTCAAGGGTTGTCTGGGACACAGGGCAGCATTTTGGGGGGCTGAGCCCAGGATCCACTCCAGCATTTTAGGGGGTTTGAACCCAGAACATGGGGCAGCAATTTGGGGGGCTGAACCCAAAATGCACCTCAGCATCTGGAGGGGTTGAGCCCAGGGTGCATCACAGCATTTGGAGGGGCCGAACCCAAGATACACCCCAGTATTTTGGGGGGGGAAGGGGGGGCTGATCCCAGGGCACACTACAGCATTTGGGGGGGGCTGAGCCCAGCATGTACCCCAGCATTTTGGGGGTCTGAGCCTAGGGTGCACCACAGCATTTTGGGGGGCTGAGCCCAAGGCACACAGTTGCATATTGGGGTGGGTGGGGGGCTGAACTCAGGGCACACTGCAGCATTTGGGGGGTCCTGAGCCCAGGACACACCGCAGCATTTGGGGGGGTCCTGAGCCTAGGACACACCATAACATTTTGGGGGGCTGACCCCAGGGTACACTGCAGCATTTGAGGGCCAAGCCCACCACCCCAGCAGCCCCCCCACGCACATCAGCTGAAGCTCGTGCCGGTGCCAGCCCAACAGCCCAACTCCGTGCACAACCAGGGCTGAGAGGACGTGCACAAAACCACCACAATTTCCCTCCAAAGCCACGAAATAATGATGTCTTTTTATCAAAATGCATAGCGTTTTCCCCCCCCCATCGCCCTTTATTTTAGCCACAGGTGGCCAGGGCTTACAGCATCAAGGCTGTGTGTTAATAAAACGAGGTGCTCAACCCTTGCAGGGGACAGGCACCCCGACAGCGCGCCGGCACGGACACGGGGCTGTGATGGCATCGGGTGGGACAGGACAGCCCACGACAGACAGGGCACGCCAGGCAGAGCCCCCATAATGACACACCACCACGCCAAGCGGAGCCGTGTGCCTGGCACAGTGGCTGTAAAGAGCCATTTGCATTCCCTGAGCTTTCTACAAATATTTTGGAGCGAAAGAAATAAAAGCAAACAAAGCATAACGGAGGAGCTGGGCCGGGAGCTGCGGTGGGTTTCCAGCAGCTTCACTGGCTCTGCCGGAGCTCAGCTGTATTTTACACGTGCTAATCGCCGACCCCGAGGCTCACGGTGATGGATGCTGCTGGGGGCTCGGCCGCCTGAGCCCTCCCGTGCCTCAGTTTACCCAGACAGAGCATGGAAGCTGTTGCCTTCCAAGCACCGACCCTGGGCAGGCGCGGGGTTTCTGCAGCATGCTGGGTATGTTGGCTGAACAACACTTCACACCTCAAAAATAAAAATTTACGAGCATCGTTGCTAGCAGCTATGTTTATTTTCTAAATGCTTTTTTAAACACAAGCTTTTCTACCTAGGAGGGGTGAATTTTAGTCCTACCTCCTGCAGCCCCATGGCCAAGCCAGGGGGAGAGAGAAGGTGACCCTTTGTGCATAACACATGGAGAAAGTGCATCAGCTCTCGCCTCTCTTGGCGGTTTTTAAGAGGCTGTTTGACCCTTCTCTGGTGCCAGAAGCGTTCCTGGCCCACCCACACACACCGCACACGTTTCAGGCAGCTCCAGGTTAATTTTCTGGCAAATGTCAGCAGGGTTCTGATGGAAACGTGGGTTTGGGGCTGGTGAAGGCAAGCCCACTTCCGTGGGGTGACTCACGCTGGAAGCACGGCCGTGTACAGCGCACCTTGGCCAAATACTGCTGCAGAAAAGTCCCTCGTTGCCACTTCGTACTGCTTTTGTCTCTGATTGTCCTGCCCTGCTGGTTTTCATCACCTTCTGGTAGGAGAGGGCCCATCGGAGGGCTCAAACAGGGAGGTTTAAATTGACTTTGCTGAAGCGCGGGTGTGTGTCACGAGTTCTGTCCGTCCTCGTGCTCGGTCCCAGCTTGGCTGGGGCCACCTGGGTCTGTTCCAGGACAGCAGCTATCGGAGTCCCAAATCCTGCCCTGTCCCTGGGGACACTCCAGGCAGAGTCTTCCCTTCCGTCCCCCATGTCCCTGTCCCCAGGGATGCTGAGCCAGCACCCCAGCACCTTGGTGCTCCGTTTTGGGGCTGCAGCAGCAGTATGCCGTCAGCTGTGAGTTCAAAGATAAATGAGCTCATTAGGCTGCAGGTGCTAATCAGCAGCCTTTGCTTAAAAGGGTTTCAGCTGTGGTAAAGGCAGTGCTTTGCTGGTGCTAGAAGGAGTTGGGGGGGATGTTCTACAGCTTCCTTGGAGCTGGAGTCTGTCCTGGAGAGACGTCTCGGTCTTTCTGCCCAGCTTTTGCACCCAGAGCAAATGTCGTCCTGGGGATGGATCTGGGTCTTGGGATGAAGGATGCCGCGTTGGAGGAGCCTCCCCTTTCCTGGCTGAGGATGGTGTGTGGTGGGCTCCTGTGAGCCCTGTCCCATCGGTGTCACCTGCTGCCTGCGCCTCTCCTGGGCGAGGTGACCCGAGTGATCGTGACTGCGAGCGAGCAGCCTGGCGCAGGCAGCCTCTGCCTGGGGTGAGTACTGGGCTCTGTGGCTGCTCGAGCGTGGCAGATGCCATCCTGGCTGGTCCGTGGCTGTTGGCAGTGCTCGTCTGTACCTCTAGCAAAGCCTGCTGGACGCTCTCGGGTGCTGCAGCACCCATGGGTGCTCGGGGGCTCTGAGCACGTTGCTGTTGGGGGCCTGGAGGTCCAGCCTGACCCTGAGGTTTGTTATTTGCATGGGGTTGCCTATGGGATCTGCAGATGAGCAACTCTTCGTGGTCCTGCTGCTCTAAGGGGTGTTAGAGAAGGCTGGGGTGAGCTGCTAGCTCTTGTTCTGGGGGGCTCAGCTCTGGAGGGAGCTGCTTGTGAGGGCACAAAGTGACCTAAAGGTGGGCTTGCTCCTGTCTGTGCTGTGAATATGTATCCCTGGGCTAGTGAGAGGAGCCCTGAGCGTGTCCCCAGGCTCTGCAGGCTCCTCATGCAGGGTGAAAGGGAGTTGTTAACCCTTTCCAAGGAAGCTGGGCCAAAGCAACTCCTCTGCTGCCAACATCTCAGCTGCTCGCTGCAGACACCCATTTTACTCCTCAAATAGGAGATCTCTCTATGTAGCGGGAAATGCCTCAATCTCTTTTCTTGCTTTACTCTGAATTAATATATCTCTGCTTTCCTGGCTCAAACATGGAGGGCAAAAACCCCAGTGCCACCCTTGGTGGTGTGTGTCCCCCATGACCACAGGGCTGACCATGGCAAGTTTTGGCAGGGGCTGTTGCACCCCAGACCAGGCGTGATGTGCCACGCCGTGCCCGTGTGCTTGCTCCATGGGGGGCTGGGGACACCGAGCAGCCCCCCCAGGAGGTGGGACATCCCCCTTCCTTTAGCTGGGATCACCTCTGAAGGGCTTTGGGGTGGGAGGAGGGTGTATGCTACAGCCCAGCAGGTACAGGGTGAATTCCCATAACTTCCCTTCCAGTGAGCAAGAGCAAACTGGCACCGTCCCCCCCATGGAGGAGCAGGCAAGGGAGAGCTGCACGCTCATTTTTGATGTATTACAAGCTTTTCTGTGAATAAATTTGGGACTTTTAATAGCAATAGAGTTTGTATCTGCTTGTGAGTGTGCACACGTGTAGGAGGAAGAGAGCAGAGGGAGATGAAATGACAAAATATGGGCATTTGGGGTGTCCCCAGGTGCTTTGGGGCCAGATGTGCTGATAGCTGGGTGGTTGTCCTTGTAGCTGCCCAGGAGGGTGTGTGTCCTGGTGAGCTTGTTAGAGGGTCCAGCCATGGGGATGTGAATCCTGAATCTTAAACAGCTTCACCCTCCCCAGCAGTGCAGGAGGTGTAGGGCACAACTTGCCCGCCCTGCACAGAGAGCTCTCGGGAACGAAAAATTGGCTTTTAATGTCAATCCCGTGCCATCTTTTGCACGGGGGCTCAGGAAGAGGCTGGTTCTGCAAAGCGCTGACCGCTGCCACCTTCACACATCGTTCACCTGGCCCTGAGCTAGGAGAGCTTTGCAAGGGAAATAAAAGCACCTCGAGCATGAGAAAATCTTGCTTCCAGGCTATTGCAAGCTCACCTCTGGTGTTGGGGAGTCCAGAGCAAGCCCCCGGATGCCAGAAATACCTGCAAAATTTCTTTTTGGGGGATTCCAGCTTTGCTTTATATTTGCCCTGCCTGGACCAGTGATGGATGGGAGGATCTGGCTGCAAAACAGCTTGGGTAACCATAGGACTGGATCAAAGGCGTTCACGTTTTGTCTAAGCCCACTTAACGCTTTGAAAGGTGATGAAAAGGGCCTCTGTGTGTGTGTGTGTGTGTGTGAAGTGAAAAATACTGTAAAAGATTCCTCTTCTATAAATCCCTGCAGCTGAAACAGGGGCCTGGGACAGGCTGCCAAGTGCTGCAGAGGAGAAATGAATCCACCCGCTCCGGTTTGATCTTTCTAACAGACCTAGGTGAGCACACAGAAGAATAATAATTTAGAGCTCCCTTAAATGGTTTTCAGGTGTGAGTAGGTAGCATAACAGGGGCTATAACACTAAATGAAAGAAATGGCTTTGCTTCCATAAATGTATTAACAATACATCATACTTAAGAGTAATAGAGACTTGGCTGCATAAACTAAATTTTTTTTTTTTAATATGATAGGAGTATGGAAAAAAGTTGAAGCAGTCATTTTACAGTTGAGAGGTCCCGAAGTGATGGTTATAGCAGGGTTTTTGGACTGGAGAGATCCAGTCTGGGTCTGGCTCTGGGGTGCTCGGGTATCAGCAGCATCTGCTGGAGGCAGATCGTGCCGTTCGAGCGGGGTCAGGGTGTCCTGTGGAGCAGGGTGAAACGTCACCGCAGCCCCTGCCTGAGCACCCTCCGTCCCCAAGGTCTCGCTGAGCTTGGAACTGGTGGGTGTGACGTCTCCAGCAAACGCCTTACCGGTCCCAGTGAACGGTGGCTGCTGGAGGGGAAGGGCTCCTGGCTGTGCAGGGGGCTGCAGGATTGCACCCCGGCTCCCTCCGTCGCGGGCTTGGGGGGAAGGCTGTCTTTTTTTGGTGCAGGATCCAGCTCTCATCACGGTTTTAATACAGAGCTGACCTACGAGGACCTGCTCCCGTGGGGCTGTGGGCATCCCACGTAACCAGGAATTTATAAAGTCAGGCTAAGCTTGCACCCAGGCTCCCTGATTCCCTGCAGTCTCCAGCCAGTATTCATGTAACGCTCCTGATACAATTCTGATGGTGTTGGGGGCGGGGGGAAGCACCTTTAAAGTGTTTGGCAAATCCCTCCTCATTTTTAGAGCAGGAGGAGTACAGTGTCTGGAGGTTTCATGACATCGTTTGAGGCTTTTTTTTTTTTCCTCCCAAACAAAAAACAAGTACATCTGCCGTGAGGCTGGCTTCCCTTGCCCTAACCACCTGCATGACTTGCTGCTTCTAATGAAACACATGTTTTCCCAGCAGTCTGGCCTGGAGGAAAACGTCTGCAAAATGACACATTCTTCTAGTTACAGTTTACAAAATTGTATTTTTTTTTTTTTTTTCCCCCTAAAGTGCTAAATATAGGCTCTTCAGGTCAGGAGCGGGACTGCTTCTGCTGGCTTGGGGGTAGGAGGGAGATGAGTAGATGTGCAGCAACGCCGGTGGCAGCCGTGGAGGAGCAAGAGAAAAGAGAAAGTCTGCTTTAATCTGGGTAGTGCTTGCGAGGCAATGAAAGCTGTCTTTCCTCATTACATGCTTAATTAAAAAGGCAGCAAAGGGGATACTTGTGAATTCTCATGTTCAGCTGAGCTTGGAGGCCGAGCTGAGGGTCTCTGCTGTGGAGCCCTCCCCAGCGTGTGTCAGCCTGTCCCACTGGAAGAGGCTGGTTTTAAAAGCAAAAGACATGGAAGTAATTAAAACGCCCAGGTTTATAAGATGATTTCAAGCATTTTAAATCTGGAACCACCAAAAGATGTTGAGAGCTTAAAAAATGCAGCGTTTTACTGCGAGGCAGCTGAAGTGGAAGGGGGGAGAAAGTTGGGATGTGCCATCAGCAATCGGTGCTGCTTTGCACCAGGAATGTTGACAGATGTGGATGTGGGCACTGATTCCTTGGAGTTTGAGGGCTCTGGAAAAGGAGATTTGCTGGAGTTGCTGTTAAATTATATAACTTTTTTTTTTTTTAATCGGAAACCCAAGTCATTTTTCATATTGGGCACTAGTGTCAACCTGTGTGGGATGAGCGGTGTGTGGCACTCAGATGTGCTTCACGTGCAGTTTTATTCCATCCCAACAGCACCCTGACATTGGAAGAGGTGCCTTTATACATAACGCATGATCCCATCACAAATGCGGCATGCAGATGCTGTAGAAAAATCTGTATGTCTGCCGAAAGAAAGATCTTAAAGCCTGCTTCCTGACAGATTTATTTAGTTTATGAAGGTGCTCGTTTATTAAAGCACTGCACTCAGTATAAGTATCTTTTGTGAATGGAATTTGTCATAAATTGGAAAATACAAAGCAGACAGCCTGTTTTCTTTATTTTTGTTTCATTCTGTTGCGTGAATCCCTTTAGGATGGGGTTTTATCAGTGGCCACCAGCATCACAGGTGTCTGCTGGGGCTGCTCTGAGGCCAGGCCCCCCCCTGCGGCACCCCAGGGCCGGATTGGGGGGGGGGGGGGTGTCCCCCTCTTTGGGACAAGGCTTGCAAGGGACCAGCAGCAGCAGGACCTGGCCGTTTGGGGAGGTCCTGGCTGCAGGGAGAGGTGGAGCCACGCAGGTTGCGGGTGAGATCCAGCACCCTCTGCCTGAGGAGATGTTGGGAGTTTGGTTTAAAACAGGGAAATTGTCGGGAAGGTGGGCAGCCCCCAGGATTAACTAATCCCTGCTCTGTCCTCCCGGGCGGGTGCTGGCTTGCTGAAGCTGCTGGCGTGTCCCTGCTGCGTGCTGGCAGGGAGTTTTCTCTGTTCCTAATCTGTCCCAGGCCCTGGGCTGGTTTGGGCAGCAAAACATCTTTTTCCCGTTACAAGCCAGGGCAGGTTTCTTGCTGATGCTGCATCCTTCCCCATGAGCCGGCACTTCTGTGACACTGACTCATCCCCGCTTGCTGAAATAGTCATTTAATCACCCCCTGCCTGGGCTGGGGCTGGTCCTGAGGGTGCGATTCCCCAAAATGGGCAAGTGGAGAGCAGGTACGGGGCCAGCGGGCAGTGGGGGCTTTGCGAGCCACGCTAGCCGTCACAGGCAGGGCTTGTGCACGTGCTGCAACCTGGAGAATAATAATAATGCAACCTGGAGAATAATAATAATGCAACCTGGAGAATAATAATAATGCAACCTGGAGAATAATAATAATGCAACCTGGAGAATAATAATAATAATAATGCTAAAATAACATGTGGGAATGGGTGGGGGAAGCCAGAGGAAAATAGCTGGGGAGCTTGAACTAGGGGGGGAAAAAAAAAAAAAAGAACGTGAGTACAGACCCCTGTGGCTGGGGGATTTCCTCCCTGCAGCTGCTATAGCAAAGGGGTGACTTTTCCTCCATCCTATTTCATGGCAAAAGCCATGGAGGGAGCCAAAATCCAAGCAAAAGACAAGGGGGGAAAAAAAAAAAAAAACTTAGCGATGCTGTTATATGAATTTAAGCAAGCGATGGATTTAAACCTTCAGTGAATTCCCAGACAGAAGCAGGAGCGAGCAGCTCTGATGCTAGTGTGGTTTCAAACAATCCTGTTGCTGGGACATCTCTGGGCTGTTTTTATGGACTGCAGGGAGGATAAGAAACCACCTGCTCGTTGAGGTAATAAGTTCCTTAGTCTGAAATATTTCTCGTGCAGATCTCCAGAATCCATGAGGCATCTGTTTAGACATTGAGACTGTTTTGGTGAGACCCAGTCTGACGGCTGAGGTGTTAAACGCTTTCATATTTTCTTTTTTTTTTTTTTTTTTTTTTCCATTTTTCTTGGTTCCTTCAGCTGGATGACTTCGGGTGGTGTTTCCTGCTCTGCAGACAATGCTGCATGGCAGAGCCGCCGGTGCTCCAGCCAGCACAGGCAGCCAGGGGACGGTGAAAAGCAGGGTCAGCGTTCTCTATAAAGAGCTGGCTTGCTTTATGTCTTCAAACTCTTTTTTTTTTTTTTTTTTTTTTTTTCCCCTGAAAAAAATAAAATAAATAAATCTGAGAATGTGCTGGCATTCAGCTTTGGAGCAAAACCTCAGATTTCATTAACAAAGCAGGCACCTTCTTTTTGACTGATCTTTATTTAAAAATCCAACTTTCAAATTCTTTGGCAGGAGCAGGAAATTTTGCACTAACTGTGGTATCAAATCTAAAGCAGTGCGGATTGAGATGATGCCTTGAGGACGAGGGGTTTTTTTCTCTGCCTTTCTCTGCTGTCCCCAACACCCGACTGGATGCTGCTCCACACAGTGTGGCCATGACCAGGCTGTCACATACATCCAAGGTCAACGTGCATCCCTTCTGCTCTCACGGGACCTGGAGGACTGCCTCTGGTTTTTTATTTATTTGGTTTTTTGAGGTTGTTCTTTTTGTTGTTGATGTTTTTTGTTGGGTTGGTTTTGTTTTTTTTTTTTTTGTTTTCCCCCAATCTAACCACTGTTAAACTTTGGCATTCTCAATACACGGGGAGAGCTTGCATTGTGCAAGAGAGCATTTTGGAAATCAGAAGCTCCACGTCGTTTCCAGCAAAGCCCACCGGCTTCAGAGACGATGGCCAAAGGGCCACTAAATGCAGCTGAACTCACACTTCTGTGCTTGAAACTCAGCGTGGTAGAAAAGCTTTTGACGTTCTGACAAACCGAAGGGGTAGGAAGCTGCTTGCTGGGGGGGGGGGGGGGAGGGGGAAGCCCCCCATCAGAGGATGCTTAAATTAATGCAGGTGATGAATCCCAGGGCAGCAGGGATCTGCCATCGATCCGCAAATGTTACAGCAGAGGCAATGCCTTGGGCTGCTGCTTCAGGGTGGGCATCAGTGTTGGCAAGGCAGGGACTGAGCACTCGGCCAGTAATGGCCTCAGCACAGACACCAAAGCAGAGCACTCTCTAGACACCTGGAATGTGTTCAGTCTGTCTCCCGAGTCTAAGAATGGCCCATCCTTCCATTATTTTTTTTTTTTTTTTTTAAGAAAGAGCTGTCTTGAAAATGCCAGCACTGAGTGCCCTTGGAGTCAGGTGAATGGGGAGCTGGGGACTGGATTTTGCTGCCTGATGGCATTTCTGGTTTGGAAAAGCGTTTGAGCTGCTCAGAGGAAATGTTTTATGAAGGCTTGTTATAGTAACCCAATTGCGTCTTGGAGTGGGTAACGTGCTTATTTTCTGCAGTGGACTGTGCTGGAGAAATGACCAAAAATACTCAATTCCTAACCTGCATCCAGAGGAGCAAGAATTCCCAATAAAAGCGATGCGAGGGCTGGGCTCAGCCTTTTGACACCGCTGCTCTGAGGGAGGGCTGGAGGCTGGCGGGGAGGAGCTGGTGGCACTCGTGCTGCGACGATCTTGATTCATCTGATTTCAGGTCAAATTTGGATTTCCCTTTTCTGAAGCTTTTGAATCCCCTCAAAGCTTGCGCTGAGAGAGGCGGTTCCATCGCTTTCCTTTAAGAAGGAAAAGCGGCATTTTGGTCTTGGTGTAAAAATCCCCTTTACTGGATGTGCTTCAGAGTAGGTTAAGTAAAACCATGGGGCTCTGCAGGCGCCAGCTGGGTGATGCTGCCAGGGCACCGTGTGTCCCCCCCTCTCAGCATCCATCTGCTGGGGTTTGTTTTGTTTTTTGTTTTTTTTTTTTTTTTTCCTCCCACCTTGTCTACATTAACACAATTTCCCCCTTGGTAGGGCCAGTTTATCCCTTGTTTAATCCTTGGGGGAAAATGGGGGGGCCCAAGCAGGTGCTGCATGGGAGAAGGATGCTGGACAGGAGATGGGTGCGCCACCCCTCACCTGGCTGTGCCTCCCCTTTTCACACAACGGGATGGAAAGCAGGTTTGAAAAGCCTTTTTTTTTCTTCCTCCTTTTTAAAAGATTTTTTGTGCCTAGAGTTGCTTTTACCATTGCATATTTTCCCCTCCGGGAGGTTCAGCAGTGTATTAATCAAGCTCTCCTCTGATGTTGTGATTTTTTATGGACTGCCAACTGCACTCAGCCAGTTTGGCATCTTTTCTGACAAACCAAGGTTTAAATGGCTTTACCATTTGTATTTAGGGCTTAGCTCTGTGTGTCAGTTCGGTAGAAATAAATTGAAGAGGAAGAAAAAAAAAAACAAAACCCAAACTAGAATTCATATTGCACAGCAATTACCTCCAGTTAGGGAGGAATTGTTACCTGTGGACACATGGAGGTAGCAGGAACCTGCAGCTGTGAATAGCACTGCTGTGGAGCAGTAGGTAAAATAATATTTATAATAGATAGCTCAGAATAGGTACATATGAGGGTTTTTTTCTGCAATGGAAAATTTCCCAGGGGAAAGTTTCTGTTTTGATCAGGGAGGTATTTAATTTCTTTTTCTTGATTTAAGAGGGGGTTAAGTGCTTGGGGTGCAAGGGCTTTCCCAGAACCTCGCTGGGGATGCACAGGGATGATGCTGGACACTTGAGCCTTCCTCGTTACAGGGGGAAAACCCCAGCTGTATGATTTTTTGTGTGTGTGTGTGTGTGCTCTTTGTGTGGAAGGGATGTGAGCAGGGTCCGAGCTGTGGTACCTGGGAACTTGTCTAGACAGCGTGTGCCACGGGTCAGGCGGGGAATTCGGGCCACGGTTACTCAGCACAAGCTCTGCCCCGGGGGATTCATCCTAATAACTCATTATCCAGACAGAGTGGATGTTTGTTCATTCAAAGTAAGAAATAAACAGGGAGAGATTAAATAAATAGCAAAAAATATTGCTGGCTAAGTAAACAAAGAAATTCCTCAGTAGCAAACACTTCTTTTATGGTTATTAGTCTGTAAATATGGCGTTGGGAAAGCTGCTTGGATCGTGAAGTCACCGCGGCAGCGCCAGACACCTGGGGAGCCTCAGGTCCGGGGTCCAGCTGGGAGAGGAGGGACCTTAAATATATAAGGGGGACCCCATCCCTGTAGCTGCTTCCTTGCCCCTCTGCACCCCACATTCCCCCCCCGGGGAGGCTGCATGTCTCCTCCGTGCCCTCGCCGTGGGGTTCTGGGGCTCCAGCGACCCTTTTCGAGGGGCTCGTTTTGGGAAGCGGCTTTTGGAGCGTCAAGTCATCTGCTCGGAGGTGGATGTTTATAGCTGGGCGCCGACTGCCAAGACAGCAAGAAACACCCGACGAGGAATGTCTCAGCTATTGAATTTTGTATTTATTTTTTACAAGAATATCATTCGCAGGGGCTTGGTTGCCTATTTCAGCCTGGCACCCCTGAGTCCCCGTGAGCCCCAGTCCAGCATTTGGCCCCAGCACGAGCTTGGTGGCACGAAAGAAGAGGAGAGAAGCGTTTTGGCGAGGGCTAATAAATATGGCTTATGCTAATTGAGTTCTGGGAGCTAAGGGCCAAAGTTCTTCCAAACACAGAGGGGGTGCCAAGTCTCTGCTTTCCGGTGGTTAAATTACCTTTTTTTTTTAATAAGGAAAAAGCCAATGAGTGTCTGCAGCACCTCTTCACCGGAGGAGTTTCTCTTGGGTTAGCGTATATTTTATGCCCTGATGTTTCTGGAGTTGGGTGTTGCTTGTGGCCACCTCCTCCTTAGCTCCCCAGGAGAGCTGCGTGGGTGCAGGTCTGCACCCACTGAGGATGGGGATTGCGGGTGGAAGGACCCCGGAAACAGCCGATGTGGGATGCTGAACACGGGAACCCCAAACTGCGCTGACAAGGAGGTGGATATTGAGTATTTTTTTTCTTGTAGGATTTTCCCGCTCCCACAGGCAGCACCCCTATGGGTGCCCCGTCCCGCTCAGCATCTTCCCCTCCTTTCCCAGGCTCCGGTCTCCCTTCGCTCCCCCGGGCCAGGTTGTACCCAGGATGATCCCAGCTGGGACATTGCTCTTGTCCTTGGGGGAGCGAGAGTGGCGGGGACAGCCCTGGGGCACAGAAATAACCCTGGAGCATCCCAAAGTGGGAAACCTCCAGGTCGCTCCCCCTGGGTGCTGTTCTGGCAGGGCAGGGGAGGCTCTCGCCTCGTGCTTGGTCGAGACGTAACGTTTCCTGGCTTCTCACGAAGCTGACAGGCTCCAGGAGGAGCTGGCTTTCTGTTTACATCAGCTTTTGTTTTGGACAACCAACTCTCCAGAGCTCTGAGCTCAGCGGGGCTGCGTGACGGCACCACGTGCTCCGCTGGCCCACGCTCGCCCTCGGCAGATGGCTTCGAGCTGCTCCCCATCACCCAAGGGTGACAAACCTGCTCACACCCTGCCCCAGAGCTCTGAGCATGCCGAGACCCCCAGGGAGCTGCTGGTGGTCCGGCTTCATGCTGCCTTTTTCCTTCCTGCCATGCCAGAACTGCTTGTGGGTATAATCCTGACCCCAGACCCGGGTCTTGAGCAGCATTTGGTGCTCCTGAGCTGGGGGATATGTGCAACCTGAGCATCCAACCCGCACCCATCCTTCCCCCCCCACCCCAAACTGTGGGAGGAGCACCCCTGGGAGCAATGGGCGCATCCTGGAACCTCTGCAGCACCATCACTCCCCTGGGGCAGCTCGTGATTAAATCCCCCCACATCACCGTCAGCCCTTCCTCCGTTTATATTAGTGAATTAGGGATTTTGTTTTCATTTCTGGCCTCTGTTTACATTCCTTGTATCCTAGCTTAATTCTTCCAAAACTGCAGAAGCAATAGCATCCAATACATGACACCCTCCAAAAGGTCAGGCACAAAGAAGCATCTGCCGCAGGGAAAGGCTGAAACTTGGAAAAAATGACCACACGTGGGAAAACCTGCAGTGAACTGCTGGGATGACTTTAGAATGTAGGGGAGGAAGATCAGGCAGTTGGTGAGACTGTAGCACAAGCTCACGTAGGGTTTGGAGGTGTTGGGGCGAGAGCTCGAGCTGGGGCTTGGATGCATGGATAGAAATTAAATTTAATTGCTTGTAGGTTTTTCTATTTAAGTGGTGAGTGAAGGCTTGCCTGGCTCAGCCATGCAGCTTGGGGTCATCCTCATGCAAGTTGTAAGGGCATGGTCAGTGCAGTATTCTCCTTATCCAGATTTTATAAGAAGCCCATCCAAGGATGTTAATTTGAGGAAGACACGAGATCTTCCCTTCGGGAACGGCTTGTGTAATTCCCTGACCAGATCTGCAGCCAGATGAACTTGCTGCCTGGGTTGAAACTGTTCCTGCCTGTTCTCTCTTTGCTTTTTACCGACTCGTGTTGACATTTGCAGAAAATAGTGATGGTTGGCAAGGTAAAATCCTTGTCCAGGGCTCAGGTGCAGAGTTCAGCTTCTGGGTTTTGCTTCTGCTGAAGGGATGGGGTGGTTTAAGCCCCGGGGTGGTTTAATCCCAGGGTGTTTGGCCACAGAGCATGGATGATCTCCAATGTGCATAAGTCTGTCCACACCTTGACACTTTTCTTGGGAACTGTCAAGCTTGCAGAGAAAATATGAGGGTTTTGGGTCACAAACCTCTGACATCTGAGTCAGGAGCAGAAAATTTTCTCAGGAGCCAGGCTTTTTGGGGGTCAGAAGCTGAGGGCTGCCTTTCTACCCTGAAAGCTGTTGCTTTGCTGTCTTCAGGAGAAAACTATTTTGTTTCTCACTTTCTCCACCAATTTATTCCTGGCTGCCAGTGGGCCCTGAGGGCTCGATGCTGCTCCCATCAGGTTGGTTTTGCAGCACGGTGGGATGCCCTATTAACTGGTGAGGACTGGTCCTGCAAGCACCTGCAAAAGCCCAGCATCCTGGCTCTTAGCACCCCCCTTACCCCTACATCCCCCAGCAAAACCATCCCGAGGGCTTGCTGAGAGCCAGGCAAAGCTCGCAGCAAATCTTTTCCTACCATCCTTCCAAGCTCCTGCACGAGGACCGGCTGTTTGTTTGCGGCTGTGCTGATCTCTCTTGGAGATGGTTGGTGTGTGTCGGCCCCGAGAGGAAGCAGCGCTGCCGGCCGGTCCTCATCCCCCCGCGATGCTCATAGGCAAAACCGCGCCCCTTGCTGCTGCACTCATGGCAGTCAGCAGCTGAGACATGGTGGGGGGAAAAAAAAAGAATTAAAAATAATTTTAAAAAAAATCTTTCAGCTGCTTGAGTTTGTGTTTTGCCCCGTGGCAGCACGTGCGGGTCTCCCTGGCTGCCCCCAGCTCCTTACCGCTGCAGGCAGAGATTATTTTTTTGGAAAGTGCTGCCTGGGCTGGATGAAACAGCACTGAAATCAGAGCAGGATCCAAAAATGAAGTGGGAAGGCAGCTCTGAATATGTGCCCAGCTTTTTTTCTTTTTACAGGATTAATATCATATGATGAATATGTGAAACTTATCTTCTGTAGGCTTTTTAGACATTAAGGAGCCCTGCTGCTGAGTTTTCTGCTGGATGTCGTGGGATGTGCCCATAACAACTTTTTGCAAGGGTTTGAAATACTATTATTTCCTTGGTTTTGGTTTTCCCATTCATCACTTCCACCGACAGCTGTTTACATTTTGGAAGTATTACATCAATATTATCACAGCACAGCTCTTCTCCTTTGAACCCTTGGCATCTCTCGCTCAGGCGAAGAGACTCGGTTGCATTAAGATGTCCGAGGGCGAGCGCCGAGGACTCGGCAGAGGAGGGATCTGCAGAGTGATGCAGCCACATCAGTGTCGGTATAGTTTAAGCCGGTTTTGCAGAAGATCAGTGGAGTAAGACCCTGCTACCTCACTATCCCAATCGGGTCCAATTTAGACTAATGAGAAACCCCCAGGGATCTGCAAGCTGCTTGCAGAGAATTGGGGAAGAGAGACGAAGCAGGAGGAGTCTGACAGACACGGCTCGTGAACCCAGAGCAGCTCCTGGGGGTTTCTCCTTTCGCTTTGCCGCACAGGATCTGCAGCCGGTGCAGAGAAACCTCTCAAGGCCGGTCCTTTGGCAGGACTGGAAAAGCGGATCCCTGTAAATCCGCTTTTCCACTGGTTTCCAGGTCAGGGAGTTCAAGGCAGGAGGCAGCTGCAGCCACTTGGTTTTCCATGGAGATTTTTAACTTCTGAAAAGTTGTGCTTGAGACCCCACTTACTCTGTTTGGGGAGTAAGGGCCAGGTCTCTCTTTCTGGGGTTATTTTCCCCATTTTTCCTCCAAAACCCTTCAAGCTGGCTGGTTCCAACAACCTGCTTCCAAACAACCTCTCTGAAAACTGAAGCGAGATGCAAATTTCAAGATCATATAGGCCTTTTGGAATTTTTTTTTTTTTTTCCCTCATTAAAAACTGGCTTGGCTTCCAACTGCATGGGAGAGTTTAGTTCCCAGTGAGGGATTTCCCCTCGCATGCCCTGTCTGTGGCCCTGGGCTGGGAGCTGGAGCAGTGAGTCTGTGACTTCTGCTCAGAGCATCCACTTCTCAGGGATCCCTCCCTCTGGGCCCCGATTACTCTGTTTTAAATCTCATCTGAGCTTCCTGCCTGAGCTTTTTAATATTTCCTTTTATTCCCTACAAAAATCCTTTTTAACTTTCACCAAACCATTTTAATCCTTTCAGTTGCTGCTGTCCCCTGAAGTTCTTCCTTTTGCTCCACAGTTATATAGGGGCAAAACAGCTGGGAAATATAGTTAAAAGCTGAAAATATCTATCAAGCAGCGTTTTGCTGGTAGAAGGAGCACTGTACAAACAAGCTAAAGAGCATCCACATCTCTGTGCTGTTTTGGATCCTACTGCTGCTTTGATCTCTGTTCCAGACATGTGTCCTGCCTGCAGACCCCAAATGTATATTTTCAGGGGGGAAGAGGGGAGAATAAAAAGAAACTGGATTTCCCAGACACTGTTTCATCCAAGAGTGTCTCGAGCAGAGCTTATCTCCCTCCTGCAGCCCCCAAACTGTCTGACAGACACTTGGTAGACAGAGACGTCGGCGTTTGGACCCATCTCAAAAGATCTTTGCTCTCTGCTGGGTGGGAGAAAACCCCATTAAGGATCTTGGCTTGCTCTTCTGCTCTGAGGGGAGGAGAGCTGGCACCATGGTGATGGCTGCAGTGGGCAGACCACTCTGGCTTTGCTTTTCTCCTGGTTGTAAGGTCGGTCTCATGGAGCTTGAACGCTGCAGGTAGCAACTGCAAGCAGAGATGCTCCCGTTGGCAAACAGGGCTTGGGCTAGCAGGCAGGTAGGGAAGGACCTCCTGCTTCACATCTACTGTATGAAAATAAACCAAAGTCTGGATTTATCTTTTCTGCTCGGGAAAAAGTAGAAGCGAGGTGGTGGCTAGTCCTACCTCCCCCGTGGAGCTGCTCCAGCTGGGCTCTGGGGTCTGGTCTGTGGGTGCTCGGGGCTGTGTCCCAGCCCCACCACGGTCAGAACTGAGCTTCTGCTGGAGCTGCCTCCCGGGCATCTCCTCCAAAGGGTTTCCCTACCCTGGTGAGGAAGAGGATGGAGGGAGAAATCCCCGGGGGATGCTGATGCACTTTGTGTGTTTTGGGCTGCTTAGCCCAGCCCAGGGGTGACAGGGCCTTAAATTACAGTGGTGGCTTTTGTTGGGGGCACTGGGGATACTGGGCCAAGAGCTGTGTGCAGCAGGACACCCCACCGTGCCTGAGGATGGCCCTGGCAGAGGGGAAGAAAGCACTCATTAGCAGTTTTCTTCCTGCTCCTTTGCTATTTGCTGCCCAGCCGGGCTCTCCTGGGTGCCCCTGCCAGCAGAGATGTGGTCATGCCTGGGGAAACTAAACGGTGTGACCAGTTGCCCCAGTGCTACGTGGTGTCCTGCGGCATCACAGCAGCCTTCTCGGTGCCGTGGGTGCTGGCCCTGCTCTCTTCTGCCCTGGGGGTGGCATCTGTACAGAGGTGACACTGGAGCAGAGGTGGCACCCAGCTGGAGGTGGCATCTGAGGAGATGTAGCACCCAAGCAGAGGTGGCACCTGAGCAGAAGTGGCATTTGAGTGGAGGTGGCATCTGAGCGGAGGTGGTACCCAGCTGGAGGTGGCATCTGAGAAGATGTAGCACCCAAGCAGAGGTGGCACCCCACAACCACCGGTGACCCCGTGCAGACCTTCCATCACCAAGCCCCCATCGGCATGAGGGGGCCCTGGGGGACCCCGGTGGGGTGCTACAGGGAGAAGACCCCAGGGTGCTGCTGTGGGGTTGAAGTTCCTGGCTGGCACAGCCCTGCTGGGAGAGCCGATCCCTAAAGGGTGCCGCGGCCCTGCGAAGGCTGTCCCCTCTGCCGTCCTCTCCTGCTGTACCTCCTACAAGTTTCGCTCGTCCCTCCCACTCCCTCCCAATGCTCGCCTTCTGTCAGGGAGCTGGGAAAGGCTGGGGATAAGGAAAGGGCTCTGCGAGCGAGGCTACCAGTCTGGCTGGCTGCCTCCCACCGATGCTCGGGGCCGGGGAGCAGGGCAGCCAGTGCTCCCATGGACCTCCCCAGCAGGATGCTCCTCGCCTGCTCCCTCTGCCTCCTGCCCGGTAAGTGCCCGCTCCTGTGCCCACCCCAACTCCCCAGGCAGTGGGGAAGCCACTGGGAATAATAACTTTTGCCTCTTTGGGAAAAGCGCTGGAGAAAGCCCAAGGTTTTAATAAGGGTGTTGGAAAAGTCTCGCCGGGAGCAGGAGGGAGGGAGCGAGGCGGGCGCCTTTGAGGCAGGCGGAGGGGAGTTGAAAGGGATGGAGACCTTTGATGGGCTCCCCAGGAATGAGCGGGCAGCACAGCGTCCTCCCGGCCCCCCCTCCTCGGCTGGGCTGCAGTTGGAGCAGGATTAGTTAGTGCTTTTTTTCTGAAACATCAGATGGCAGGGGGAAAAAAAAAAAGAGGTCCGTCCCCCCTCTTAAAAAATAAAGCCAGACCTTTTCTACCGAGACTTAACTTTTGTGACTCACAGGTGGTTTGTCCTGTTGCACACGGGGGGGCTGTGCTCAAGAAAATTGCTTGGGGTTAAATAAGTTGAGAGGTTTTAGGCAAGCGTTTGGTTTCAGGAGGCGAGCCTGCAGCTTCCCCCCATACAGCTCGGTGCGTGCGGGACGAGCCCTGCCGGGGGCTGGGGTGCGAATGGGGCGGGGGGGGGGGGGGGGGTCTGTGCTTCTTGCTGACCCCTCACTGGCACGCTCGGGCTCTCTTCTTGCAAAAGGAGACTCCCCAGCAGCGGTCATTTTTGCTGCAATTACATCTGGCATCCTCCCGCACGCAGCCCAGGCTCAGAGCAGCCAGACTGGGACCGCTCGGTGCTGCAAAAGGGGGCAAAAAAAATCGCTTTTCCCCACTACCAGCAGCACCGCTCACACCTCCCCACCAGCCTGCAGCACTTCTGCCACGCCGAACATTTCTAAACATCCTGATGGAAAAACGCGCCAGGGTGGTTTCTATTTTACTTCTTTTTTTTTTTTTTTTTTTTTTCTTTCTTCCCCCCCCCCCCCCCTCCACTTTCTAATTGCGCCGTTTCTTGATCCTTTAAAGCAAGCTGCCTTTCTTTGCTTAATAGGGAACATGTGTGTGCGTCTTGCATGGCGGCGGGCGTGGGGCTGCCTGCGTGGAGCTGCCGGGGCCGAATTCTCCGGCACAGAGATGGTGGCACAGCCCCGGCCGTGCTTACGTGGGCGACCGAGCCCGTGGGGTGAAACCCCCCCCCTTAAAGAGATGCTGTTCGTAGCTGTACGATGGTTATTGCAAAGCCTGGTTGGGGGGATGTGGCAAACCGGCGATTCCGCCTTGGGCTGAATAGAAACCCTCCTCCTGAGTGTTTCTGCCCCACGGGGGTTTCTGCGTGTGCCTGGAGTGGCCGGCGACGGCAGCGCCGCTGCGGGGAACGCGAGCCACGTGCTGATGAAAGGGTTAATGCTCCCCCCGCTCGGTGGTGGTCTCCGCACCGGGCTGCGTTGTGGCTACCGGTGGATATATTTCGCTGAGGACTAACGTTGCTGTTTTGCCATCCAGAATAAACGCAAAGTTTGCGCGATGTGCTGGACCACCCCCCCCCCCCCCCCCCCCCCCCCCAGGGCCCCGGGCTGAGCTGAGGGTGCCGGGTGGGCACGGGCATTCCTGGGAATGGTCCCTTCACCATGTGGGCAGCTCTGCCTGCCTTGGCACAACCCCTCGGGTGCTTTTCCCGAGGGAAACCCCGCTCCTGGTTCTCTCCGGTGGTCCCAGGGAACCCTCCTGCATGTCCCCGCTCTTGCATCGTCCCACGGGCTGGCAGTCCCCGGAGGCACCGTGACATCCCCGGTGATTTCTCGATGCCAAGGGAAGAGGCAGGAGATGCCAGCACTGTCCCCTTCCAGCAGGCATCCCGCGGGGCCGGGGACCCCAGCACCATGCCTCCACGCCCAGCCCATCTTGGGGACAGCCCAAGGTGTCCCCAGACTTCAGATCGGGCCAATTCCTCTCCCCTGAGGCTTTGGTGCAAGCAGGGTGCAGATCTGGGCCCGACCAAGGGGTGCTGAGCCATGGCTTGTATTAAATGCTTTCGGTGGCCACGGATCGCCCAGTTGCTGCGGCAGCTTCTGGAAAGATCCAGGGAGGATGCACTGAGATGCGATAACTTCCCTTGTGCCGGCCCATGCATCTGTTTTCCTTTGCTGGTTTGGTTTTTCAGAGAAGGTAGTTGGCTCCTTCCCTCTCTAAAGGGTCACTAAATGGTAAAACCATCGTGCTTGCTCCATGGGGCATATTTGGAATTGTCCAGGTGGGCTCCCAAGTCCAGGCTTTGGTGGTGGGTACTTAATTTTGTGTGGCTGCACTGCCCCAACAGTGAGGCTGAGTGGGATATCTCCCCACCTCCCAGTTGTCCATCCGCTGGCCAAGGTTTGGCCCAGGGAAGGTCTAAAAAACAACCCCCCCGGGGTGCATGGGGCTCTGAGAAGCCAATCCCCCGCGACGACCCCCACAACCTATCGCTTTTTTGGCGTCTCCCCGGGAAAGGGGCGGTCAGAGACCTGCTGCTATTTATCCCTGACACCGTGCGCATTATTGCTAGTGAACACGCTGCAAACGAATAATCACCACGTTCCTTAGGGCTGCGAAACGTGGCCATTAAATGGCTCCTCCCCAGCTTTTGGGGGGCCAGAAAGCTGGAGTTATGGAAGCACAAGGTACTTGTGTAGCTAACGCCCCGGGGCTGTTTGTCAGAGATTTTGTGGGTAACCAGGAATGTTACAACACACGAGCGGGCGATGACTGATCCTCTGTTCATCCGCAGTATTCCCTGGCTCTCCATCCACCGCTACAGCAGCCACCAAACCCTGGGTTGTTTCCTAATAGCTGATGACAAACGCTGGCTTTGAGATAGCGACCTGGAGAGGCGTTTGGTGCTTTCAGCATCTCATTTGGCCAAGAGTGCTTGGTAGGAATTAAAGCAAGAGCGGGGACACGTGGCCCACCCTGCTCCTTCTCGGGTCCAGCTAGTTTTTGCCCAAATATCAAGCTTAAGCATTTCCTAGTTAAGCCAAAGGTTTCAATCCTAAGAAAAGAACAAGTCATGTGCACGGCAGATGGGTTGCAGAGGAGCATCCGATGCCACCAAAGCCGACGTGGTGGTGGGGATGGGGTGACAGGAGCCGTGGCCAGTGGCATCCCCAGGGATGCTGAGGATGCGGGGCTCGCAGCGGCGATGCGGGGGTCCACGGCCCTGCCGCCCCACCGCAGAGGTCACCTCTCCTGAGTGGGCTTGAGCGATGAGAGAGGAAGCGGGAGCGAGAACAGCAAGGCGAGTTTCAAAGTGCCAGACCGAGGTGCTTGACCCCGGCACGCTCCAGCTTTTTGGCAGATGTGAGCTTTCTCCCCGCCACGTGCTCCTGGGCTCCTCCAGCGAGCAGCTCGCTCGTCCCTGCGAGAAAGCAAGAGCCTGGCGTGGCACGCGCTCTTCCCGTGTCCCGTTCACACCCTTTTCCTTGGGTCACCTGTAGTGCCCCCAAATCCTGTATGTCCTCCCGTTCTGTCCCCAGGGACCTGCAGCACCCCGGCAGTGGGCAAGCTGCCTTTGCCCTGGTGAATTCAGCTGAAAAACCCATGTGGATCCTTTGAGATGCTTCTCCCCTCTGTGTCACTGCCCCGTGTCACCTCGGCCTCTCTCCAGAAATTCTGTCCCGAGCTGTGAAAGTGCTGGACGCCAGCGAAACAGGCTGGGTTTCCACGATGCAGTCAAAAATATTGACTGAGTTTTCCTCGCGGTCACAAAAAAAAAAAAAAAAAAGAGAAGGAGGAAATTCTTCCGGCAGCTCCACTGCCCAGCTCACATCTCCTTAAGTTGCAAACGTTTGGAGCAAAGGCAGTGAGCTAAAGCCCCAAACTGCTCCCAGCAGCAGAAGCAGCCTTGACACATCAGAGCAAGTGCCACCGGGCACCTTCCCGGGGTCCCTTTGCCGGCAGAGAACCCCGCTGCCTGCCCCAAGGATGCAGGCAGGAGGCATGGGGAGAGCTATGGGGCAGGAGGATGGAGTTGGGGCCCCGAGAACATCCCCCTCCCAAAGGTTTCCCTTATAGGGAGGACTTATTTTTATTCTTTTTGGCAGGAAAGGTGGCTTTAATTCTCAGTATTGTTTCCCAAATGTGTTTTGGTTTGTTTTTTTTTTTTTTCAATATTTGACCTGACAAGAATCAAAAGTTTGGACTCGACAGAAGCTCCACTTCGGAAAGGAGGTATTTGAGGCTTCCTGCCTTGGCTGCATCACAAGCAAAACATGTGGCTTCTGGTCACTTATTTATGACAGTGATGTCATTCCTGACAAGAAAATGAGGCTCGGTTCTTTGGGTTGCTAAATCTCCTTGACAACCTCTCAAAAAGCTCCCATTAGTTTAAGCCACTTTAAATATTCTCTGACTTTTTTTCTTTTTCTTTCTTTCTGCCTAGAATGCACCCACATCTATCGGCTTTCTGAAATTCCTCCCCTCTGCCATGCAGGGCCTGAAAACTTTTTCTCCAGATCATTTTGCTTTTCCAGCCCCATCGCCTCCCCCGGTCCCCGATACCTGCTGCAAGCGGGATGCTCCGGCACGAGCCCCTCGCAGCACTTCCCCCCGCTTCGGGGACCTTTGCACTTAATGAAGCATTTCTGCTATTTATTGGGGGGTTTATGTTGCTTTTCATGACCAGCCCGGCTGCCTTTTGCAGGAGGCTCCAGCTGCACGACGGGGTCCTAAAGCAAGAGGCCGTGGGATGGGGGTCCCCAACTTCTCCCAGTGTTCCCACTCCCCGAAAATCTCTGACTGGGGCTCTGCAGTGCAAAAGCAGAGAAGCTCTGCTGAATGCAAGAGAAAGGAGGAGAAAGCCCATCACATCCTCTCTGACACTTGCTCTGCACCCAAGTGATGAAGGCGCCTCTGATTTACCCGCAATTGAACCTTGTTTGAAATGCAAAACCCCCTCCCCAAAAGACACACACACACACCCCCTCCCGCCTCTTCCAGCCAGGTCCAGAGTGCCACCGCACCTCGCTGGTGGCAGCGATGTGACACCCCCGGGTGCCCCCAGCTCCCCACGACCTGCCCCTCTCCCCTTGCCCATCACTCCTCTCGATGGCCGGTCCTGGCTTCTGTTTCTCCACTGGGTAACAGTTAACTCAGAGGAGGCTTTAATTTGTTTTGTAATGTTAAATAAGGTCAATCTACCACAAAATATGCTGGCTCTCATCCCCCCGTCTCCTTTTTTTTTTTGCCCCTGCTTTCTAGAATTTCTTTTTGTATGATTTTAAAGCTCCTTACCTCAGCTCTCCTTGGCGAGACTCTGCGGTTCTCTGCTTTTGGAGCCGACGTTGCAGATTTGTTCCTATGACTCCAAAAAATCAGGTTTACCCCTAACATTCCTACCTATAAAAACACTTTCCATCCTGAATTTTTCTGCCTGGGAAGCGGCATTCCCAGCCTTTCCTGCTGACAACCCCTTTATGCACCTATAAATACCAAACATGATCCTTTTGCTCCTTTACAGCCATCCTGAACAAGGATGCCAAGATCTTTTATTTGCACGAACCATCCAGCAGCTACTTTCTGCCCGAAGGCAAGCGAAGAGCCGGGATATCCTGATTATCAGTATCCCTCCCTGCAGCACCGTCTCTGATGCAGTCGCTCCTTGCTGGAACCTGGGCCATGCCCCTCTATGCTTAAGCAAACCTGTGGGGAAAGCAATATTTTTAAGGAAAAAATAAAACACCTCCTTGTCGAAACCATGAAGCATTTGCACCCATGGCGGGGGGTTGCAGCATGCTGCTGGCCTGAGCTAAAATGCGTGTGTCTCTGGACAAAGATGGGCTGATACCTGCTGGTTATGGGATGCAGACGGTGGGACATGGGTGGCTCCAGCATTTTGCAGCCACCAGTACTAGAGGCAGTGCAGTGCCAGAGCTCCTCAGCACAGGCAGTGCTCTTTCCCCTAGCCCAGGGGTGGTCTTTGCCCGCCCCCCCAGCCAATTTCTCCATTAAATGCACCCAGTGGTCTGTGGGCACAGTTTGGGGCAGCTTCTGCACCCATGGGTAAGAAAAGGGGCGTCTTCAGCAGCCCCAAAACACCCCAGTTCTGGGGAGAGTCACTTGATGCCTCCATCTGCACACCCTGGGTCCGGCTCCTGGCAGAGTGGGGACCTTCCAGATAAATCTCCCCAAGACTTGCTCCCTGGTCAGCAAATTGCTCTGGAAGGTTGATCCTCCTGGGCTGTGAACACCGGGACGCCGTGGCCGGGGATCCTGCTCCCGCTGTCCTGGGAGAAGAGGCTCCCTCCAGAGCAGCCCTGGGGAGAGGACTAAGCCTGAAAATTGCCCTGTCTGGGTCTGAGCAGCCATCCTCGGGGACATGCCCCCTCCAGAGCCACATCTCCCTAGCAAACACCCCAGCAGCTCCGGCTTTAGCTCGCACAGAAAAAGTGAATCCCAACTTTGGGACTGCAAACCCCTCGGGGGCAGCAGGAGGTGGCCCCTGGGGACAGCCCGGCTGGGTGATGGGCTCCAGACTGGGCACATCTGGTGTGGCCACGCATTTTGCTATGTACCCCCACCCCTTGGTCCTTGCTGGGGTGTGTGGGGACGTGGTGGTGGCCGTCTCCACCACGAGCAGCTGCTGCTCCACAGCTGGAGAAGAAAAACTTTGCAGAGCTGCATCACCCATCACGGGGGGGCGGGGAGGGGGGGCTTGAGGAGATGGCAGAGGGGAGCAGAGCGCTCTCCTCTCCCCTTCCCATGACTGGATGGGCAGCCCTGGCTTGAGCTGATTCATTTCTACAGCAGCTTAGAGGAAAAAAATACTTTTTATCGTAAACCAGAAATGCAGTTTGGCTTTGGTTACAGTGGTGGGCACTAGCTGAGCAGCCCCCAGGGGTACGTTGGGGCCTGCCGGGGTGAAGCCCCTTTGCAGGTGGGCTGGGGAAGGGGGGCTGCCCTCCGGGGCTTGCGCAGCTGTGGTCTCTAAACCCTAAATGAACCCAATTAAAGCTGCAGCCCTAGGGCTGGCTCCTCCTTAGGGGCTCAGTGCTGGAGGCAGGAGCTGGGTGGCTGCAGGTGAGGTGGGACTGGTGTGTTTTGGGCCTTCCAGCCTCCTCTCCGTCACGGCTGGCCGTGGGAACGCTGTGCCACAGACCTGCTGTGGTGGGGTAACACCACCCCTGTTTCATGGAGGACCCTCCTGGGTCATCATATACAATTTAGGAGAGCAACATGCCCAGGATGGTTGAGGTTGGAGGCACCTCTGGAGGTCATCTAGTCCAACCCCTGCTCAAGCAGGGTCACCTAGAGCAGGTTGTCCAGGGCTGTGCCTTCTTGAGGTTTGAATATCTCCACGGGTGGAGACTGCCCAGCCTCCTGGGGTGACCTGTTCAGTCTCTGACTGCAGTAAAAATGTTTTCTCCTGCCCTCGCAACACCTTGGCTGATGGGTTTCTTCTTTTCTCTCCCCAGGGTTCAGTGACACCTTCAACATTGACACCAAGAGGCCCAAAATCATAGCTGGCTCTAAGGAAGCGTATTTTGGCTACACAGTGCAGCAGCACGACATTGGGGGGAAGAAATGGTAAGTGAGCTCTGCGCCGGGCTCTGCAGAGGAGGGGATCTGAAGCAACCTGCTCAAAAAGCTGAATATCTCCTCCTGCTCCATCCCACCACTGGTTTGGGGTGGGCAGTGCTGCAGCTCCAAGGGAGACTGAGGTTTGCTCTTGGTGATGTTGGTGCCAAACCAGCCTGGGCAAATTAGAGAACGGAAACCCAATTCCTTTCGAAAAGAGGAGTTCTGTGTGGGGGTTAACAATTTGTTTTGTATTTGATGGTGTATGTGTTTGGAGGGTGTTGTGCTCTGGCTCCTGCCCGGCTGCATCTCAGTGGCAGGTGCTGTGCACGGGGCTTTGCTCCAAGCAGGTTCACAGTTCCCCAGGGCCCCTCAGCCTCCGACGCTTGCTGGAAACCCGTCTGGGTTTTGGGTCGAAGCCATTCCATTTTATATAGTTTCCACCAAAGACCCGCTGTCTGCAGAAGTGCTCAGACCTGCCTGCGTCTGTCAGGAGTGCAAGATGAGACTCAGATGGGCTTTGTTCAGGTTTTGGGTTTCGTGGCAGGTTTTGCTCCTCGCCAGAGCTGATCCCCACTGAGGGATCCTGCACAGATGTTGACAGGGACCCTTGGTGCTCTCCAGGAGCACATCTGGATGCTGCAGTGACGAGGGCAGCTCAGAAGCCCTTGAAATTCCCTACAACTCAATTACTGCAAGGGCTGAAGGATCTGCCCCATGGGTGGATCACCGCCAGG
The DNA here is from genome assembly GCF_018691265.1 of Tyto alba. Lineage (NCBI taxonomy): Eukaryota > Metazoa > Chordata > Aves > Strigiformes > Tytonidae > Tyto > Tyto alba. The sequence continues at coordinate 1,757,863 of NW_024881317.1, forward strand.
TTTAAGTCAGCAAGCAAACGTGTAATTAATGCAGATAGATACCCCTGAAATTAAAAAAAAAAAACAGACCTGTGCTTCCTGTTGAATGACTTTTGCTGTTGCTGGTGGGGATTGTGGGGCTGGACCCTGTGCTGTGTCCTCAAGCTGAGCTGCTATTTCCCTGTAAGAAGAGCAGGAGGTTTCGCTTTAGCCTTGGTCTCTCCAGCTGCCGTCAGCACGGCCTGAAACCTCCCCGCTCGCCTCTTCCCTTCTGTTTAATGGAAGGTCGGGGCTGGCCGCCCAGGCACGCTGTGCTGAGCCTTTCTGCTGGCTCCGAGCCCTGGTTTCCCGCAAGGATCGTGTGCTTTTCCCAAAGGGTTCCGTGCATCCAGTTAATGGGGTGATGCTGGTGCTGCAGCCCCCGTGCTGCGTCGGGGCTGCGGGAGCTGTCTGGGCTCTGATGCTCCCAGTTGCATCCTGGGGAGCCGTTTGCAATTAAATCCATGCTGATGTTTGCACTCTCCGGGTCACCGTTTCCTTCCGCCGTCCAGCAGAGACCTGAGTTAATATTCATAAAGCTTTGAGAGGTGGGATGAGGTTCAGGTTTCTGCTGGGAGCGTGTGCTCTGGGAAGGGAGGGGGTGGCCTGGGGTGCAGCCTGTGAAGTTGCCTCTGCCCTACTGCAAAGATGGGTCCTGAGCAGGTATTTTAGCACCCAGTACCCCCTCTGAAGTTCAGAGACTTACACCTGCGTGGCTGTGATGAGCTTTTCCAATGCTTCAGCTCAAGCCCAAGTACGGGGCTGCTCGCAGCCGGGCTGAGTGTCCCCAGAAGCATCACAGTGCCAGGGACCAGAGGATCCTCGCAGAGGGACGTCCCCATGGTCCCTGAGCAGGCTTGCACGCAGAAGTCAGGGAGATTTCTCCCAGAACTGACCCTGCCTGGCGCCGTGTCAGGGACTGGGTGGTCTTTCAGGATCCTTTGCATCCTCACTGTCCATGAACCTGTGCTATGGGACTGTTTCCCAACCAGCCAGCTTACACTTAACAAGCCAGAAACATCTGGCATGGGACACAGGCCTCCACCCTTTCTTCGCTTGAGAACGTGGATATTTACCCAAATAAACGCATTTTGGGGGGCGGTAAAGAATTTTGGGCAGCCTGACAGCACAACTTCTCATGGCCAAAGCCACCGGAGCACGGCATAAACACGGCTGTCAAGTAGTTCCCGTAAATAAAGCAAATTCCTGCAACGTCCTCTGCTCAAGACCTGGGTGGTTAACAGAGGACGTTGCTCTGCTTGGCGTGAAGTCTTCCATCCTCATCTCCCTCCGTGTGATGCTGGAGCACATCTGGGCAACGACGTGTGCTTAATTTCTAAGGGAATCTCAGCCCAGCCTGGTGCTTCCATCCCGCGCTCGCGCTCCTGGGCAGGGCCCAGGCATGTCTGCGAGACGGTGGCGTGGGGACCACACTCTCCAGGGAGGTTGATCGGATGCTTCAGAGCATGTGATCTCTTCGTTTGCACAGACCTCTGCTGTAAATGTTTTCTGTCAGGAATGGATCCAAAACCCCCAAGATTTGGTGGTATTTGTGCTGGCTCCTGCAAGAGAATCTGGCTCCAAAGAGGTGTCTGCCAGGTCAGGGCTAAGCCCAGGAAAGGCCGTTCAGAGATCGCGCTTCTCCCGAGCAGATAAGGAGCCGGAACTGAGTGTCTTCGCCATCATGTTCCTCCCTGCCTCTGCTTCTGCAAAATAGCCCTTTTCCACATCTCGTTTCACCCTTGGGCAGGGGATGCAGGGCACGGATGCGGCCGAGCCTGTCCCATCCCTCGGCCCATCTTACATTGGTCCTGGCCAAAGCGTTTCCGAGGGATCCTGTGCAATCCCTCGTGCCCCTTGGGGTTCAGATTCCCTGCCAGGCGAGGACGGCAGCAGAAGCTAAGCCTTTGGGTGCTCAGTGCCTCCACGGGCTGGCTTTGCTGCTCTGCAGAGATTTCTGCCCAAAGCGAGCTCTCTGAGGGAGAGGCTCTGCAGAAATCGGTGGAAAACACCCGTTTTCTGAATATTTTCAGCCCAATTGTAGCATTAGGTGCTTTTTTAGGCATAATCCTGGCTGCACGCTGGCAGAGGGGCTGCAATTCCCGTGCCATTTGTGGGCTCTCATGCTTTTTTTTTTCTCATGCCTTCAAGCTGCCACCATCGCTGACGCGGTGGTCAAGGGCTGGCTTCCCTGAGGACCAGCGAAGGGAGGATTTTTTTTCTCCTTTCCCAGCAGGACACTGGAGCAAAGACCAGATCCGGCTCCTTTTGGCCTTTCTCACATCTCTCCTACCAACATCGGGCAGGACACAGCTGTAGTTTTCTCTTCTGTTGGTTCCTCTGCGTAAAAAAAATGGATGTTCTCTGCACAGAATGAGTGTAGGTATATACATAAGTACAACATCTATTTGAATATGCAATTATGTAGTACAGAATGCCTATTAAATATGTGTACACAGTTAAAAAATGAAGCCACCATGACTCACTCTGGTTAGAGGATAAATAACTGAACAAACAAAACATCTATAGTATAAACCAAGGACATACAGAGAGAACAGGATAATAATTCTGCTGAGCCTCGGCCAATTCGTGGAGCTGGAAGGAGGCAGAAGAAATGGAGATGCTGAGATGAAACCCCAGTTGCTGGAAAGGCAGAAGCCAGAAGAACATCCTTCAATACCAGCCCAGAGGAGTTCAACAAAATCCACTGAAATGCAGAAGAGCCCAGAGAAACTAAATAGTTCTCTCAGAAGCGTGGCTCGTATAGGAGCGATGGTTCTAACAACGTGCGGAGACCCAGTTGCCAAATACCAAATGTGGAATCTGAGGACTTTGGCTCCTATCCTTCAGTCAGAGTCTTTTAATGCTGCTTTTGGCTAGTGTGGAGGGGTTTAGAAGGGTTTCAAAGCAGCTTTTTACATATATATGTGTGTGTGTAAAGGCATATTTGAGTGTATACAAATATACATAATATTCTCTAGGTGTATTTTTAGTTGTGACTATTTCCCTGTTTCTAACCTTTCGAGGAAGAAGCCAGATCATTTGCACATGGGGGCTGTAACTGCAACCCTGATAGTGGAAAATCTGGGAGGAAAGAATTTAGATTATTAAACTCCAGGGGAAAAAATGCCTGGATGTATACTGCTTGAAAAGCTCATCAGTTCGTGGGGTGGCTTTTCTCTGCTCACCATCTTCCAGAGCAGCAAGGGGCTTTCAGACCTCCCTCTCAACACTTTCTCTCCCTTTTTCATTAAGACGGAGGTGCAACCCACGTGTTTTCTCCGAGTATGTGAATGGAAAAAATGACAACAGGCTACTGAAGCTCATCCTAACGTGCAACGGAGCTTCGCAGAGCAGCAGCCAGGCAGTGGCTGCCCTGCCCTGGAGCGTTCCTGGTGCAGGCAGGGCAAGCGGTGCCTGGCGTGACGGGGTCTGAGCATCCTCTGTCCCCAGGGCTGGGCATCCTGGGGGGAATCTGGGGGAAATAGGAGCTCCCCATGCAGCTGTGCTTGGGGCAAAGCGGCCTGGCAGGAGTTTTGGTAAGAGAGGGAGTTACTGTAAGGACAGAGACGGTTGTGGTGTTGGCCTGAAGCGGTGAGTTGGCTTAGAGCTGCTCCTCTGCCCCAAGTCACGCTTTGGTTCTTGTCATTTTGGGGGTATTTAAGGCGTGAGTCAGATGAGTCCAGGCGGATTTCTTGCTGTGGATAGATTTATTTGGGCAAAACAAGTGTGTTCAGACATGCAGAGTTTCCACAAATGTACATGGGACCTATGTCCCTCAAACATGGAAGCTCCCACCCCCCACGTGCGCTCTTATGCTGCACAGGGATGTTTGTGGCAAACACGAACTGGAATCACATTGAGTTTGGGCAAAAAAGCATTCGTAGAGTTGCAAGATCGTGGGGGGAAATGTTCCCTCCGTCTTTCATCTCCCCTCTCCCAATTGCTTTTCCTGATTGCTCCCTATCATCCCACGAGCAAGAGCTGTGTCACTCCCTACGGAAGGACAAGAGGACCTGTTCCTTCCTCCCTCACGTGCATGGGAGGACATGCCAACCACCACCCTCGGCTTCCCATTGCCACCAGACACCCCAATACAGAAGCAGGCGAGGAAAAAGGGCTTGGGGGGATGGGTTGTGCCTCCATGGGGCAGACAACAGCAGCCGTGATGCTCCAGGCAGCGAGCGCCAGGACTGCTGCCCCACGCCGGCTTGTGTCTGCGGGCTGAAAGTTTCCAGCTATGCAAAAAATGAAGCTTGAGAAGAACTGGCTGCGGAAGGAAAACCCTGGGAATAAACAACCATTAGCCTTCAGGAGCTGTAAAATTAATAAATACGGCATACCCGAGCTGGCTGAGGCCGGGGTTTTGCTGATGCTGCTGGCAAGGTGGCATGGCTGGGGAGAGGGTCCCCAGCTGTGCTGGCAGCTGGGTGGGCTTCAAGGGCTGTGGGTGTCAAGCATTTGGGGTGCTGGATGCTCTCTAGCTCCTCTCTCCCTCCTGAGCTCATGTCTTGCACTGTCCCAACTCCCCTCTGCAGTAAAGGGGTGCAGGATTGGGGTTCCTTGGACCTCTCCCTGTGCACAGTTCCCCCCTGTCCTCAGTAAGCACCCCAGGGCTAACAGCCACCCCCCCACACCCCCAAACTTGCAAGGGTTGCTGGAGGGGGGCAGCCCTGAGCCCCCCATCCCCACAGCTGCTCCAAGCACAGACATGACGTTTCCAGTCTGAGCGTGGCCAAGGGGAAAAGGAGGAGGGAGAAGAGAGAAAAAATCTGCTCGGTGGATTTAAAGCTATAATTGTGCTGATCTGGAAAAACAGTTAAAGAGTTTGCTATTTCCCTACTACTGCGAGAGGCTTTCTTGGCTGTAATTCTCCTGTGGTTTGGCCAGTACCCGAGTGCTTGGATTATTTTGGTGAAAGGGTACATAACTGTAAAGCATTCCTCCGGCGTGGGGATAATGTCTGCTCCCGGCTCTCCCTCCCACTGTGCCGGGGCTGAACGGTCTGGGGTACTGCAGTACCTCACCCCATCTCCCATGTTCAGAGATTGTCCCTTTTTTGGCACAGGTATGGCCTTTTTTTTTTTTTTTTTTCTGCAGAAAATCCTGTAGTCTCTGTTATCAACATCGCTGGGCTCTTTGGGGCTGCTCCGCAGGTTGGTCTGTCCTTGCCTGGCACCTTCCCGGGGTGCCTGGGAGGACACAGGACATCTGACATCCCTGGGGCAGATCTTCCTTGCCATAAAGCTCTGTGGTTATCACAGAATCCGGCATCGGTTTGTATCAGCTGCACAGTTAGGCCCTTTGAATTTTTTTTTTTTTTAATTTTTCTTTTTTTTTTTTTAGAAAGCATTCGGTCTAATTGGAAAAATAGATGTGGTCTCATGTTACTCGCTGTAGGGCTTGCAGAAAAGAGGGACTCGCAGGAGGACGTCCCCTTGCAGACAAACCCAGGCTGCACTCCGCTGACACACTCTTTCAGCCTGCTGCCAACCAAGAGGAGGAAGAAAAAAACGTTTGCCACCCTGTCCAGCAAAAAAGCAAAACTGCACTTGGTATTTTTTTCCACAAGGGATCCAAAGGGAAGCATGTGCAGAAATAGGGATTTGGGCTATGTGACAAATCCAGGCAGTGAAGAACAGCTGCCCCAGAGCTTCTGGGCATCCCAACATCTCCATCTGGCCTTTCCTGCACCAAGGGCCTGAAAATTTCCTCTACCCCAACCCTGCAGGTTTACCCCAGGCTTTCCAAACCACCGTGGCAAGAGCAGCATTGCCTATTGTACCTTTGCTTGCTGCGACGCACAGGTGGGCTTCCCCCTCTGAAGTGCACCAGCTTTTTGGGGAAGAAACAAAGGAGGCCCATCAGGCCCTTGGTGTGCAGAGGAAAATTGTCTCCTTGGTGTTTTTGAAAGCATCTTCGTTACATCGTAGCATTAGCATCCAGGCACAGCCCTAAAACCCCACCGCCCCTGCCGCGGTGAGACCCGAGGAGGCTGGAGGTGGATGGACACCAGGTCCTTCCTGGGCCACCACAATCCCAGCGTCCTGCAAAATATCTGCAGCTTCATTTGTGAAGATCTCTATGGAGGAAGGGGGTCCTGCTCCTTCCCAGCTCATATTATTCACCCATACAAAGGCCTCCGCAGTCATATCTTCGTTATTTAGGGTTGGGGCTTGGTGCCCTGGTCTCAGAGGGCAGCTGGATGGGAGCTGTGATGTTGGAGCTGGTGACCCACCAGTGCCTCCAACGCAGAAATGCACGGGTGGGGGAACCCCCCCCGACCCTGTTAGCTGGTGATAACGGGTGACTGGGGAAAGCAAGAGGCACCTGGTGAGAACCGGAGTCACAAAATCAGCGTTTGCTTTGGAAACCTCCAGAAGAAAGGCAGAGATCACACGAGTCCTGACGGACACGTGCAGCTCACGGAGAGCACCGACCAGCAGCTCCAAACACCGCAGTGGAAACCCGCATCCGGGCCAAGAATCACTGCCGGGCCTCGCCTGTAAACACCTCTTTATTGCAGTATCCTTAAGTAAAAGGGAAAAAATTACACCAGGAAAAATAAGAAAGTATCATTACTGCTGACCACAATATTCTGCGAGTTCCTCAGACATGTTTTGCAACACGCATGTCATCTGCTATTTTAAGGAGCGAGCTGGTGATTTTCGCTTACGGGGATGTCTGTGCGATTGCTGCAGCCGCACGCAGAGCTCGGACCCTGCTTGTCTCCGGTCCCGTGTCTGGGTGCTGGGTCCCCTCGGGGTTGTTCCCGTGACGCGGCTGCTCGGTGTGGGGGGAGATAGCCTGCCAGGTTCCCCCCCCCCACCCCCCCTCCGGCCACGGGAGGGGTTTGCAGACGCACTGTGGGAACGGGCTGTGTAATTAGGAGCATCCATCCCCGGCTCGACCCGGCGCGCGGAGCAGCTGGGTAAATTGCAGTTGTGTTTATGTTTCATTTTGCAATGAGAGGGTTTGTTATAAAGCAGAGGAAACGTTGATCAGCCTGTCAGAAAACAAGAGAGAAGGGTGTTTGCGTGCGTCAGTGACAGATGGACGGGCGCTTGCAGGCACTCCCCGTGTGGGAGCAGCAGGGGACAGGGATGGGGACAAAGCTCATGGCCAGGAGTGGGTCAGGATCTGGTTGCCTTCGCTGGGTGCTGTGGGGTCAGCAGGACCCAAACCTCAAAGCAAGGATGCGCTCCATCTTGGGAGAGAAATCCCCTAAAACTCGCCAAGTGTGGGGACAGAGCACTGCAACTGGTCTGTCGCTAGTAGGTTGCCTATTAATTGGGATAATAAGTGGAGCACAGGGAGACTTGGGGGTGAGTGAGAGGCTCTAATGACTCCACTGGGAATGCTTCTGCCAGCGGATGATTTATCAGGTATTTAATGGGCAAAACAGTCTTGCGAAGGGTGTAACATTCCCCTGCACCCACCACTAAATAACAAAACCAAATGGCTCGTTGGTCACAAGTCAGCCCAAAGCTGGGTGCTGGAGAAAATTCCCCCCTGAGCTGCGTGAGGGATGTCGGCCCCGAAGCTGTGCTAGGGCTGGAGGTGGTCGGGATGAGGTGACGTTACATGCAGGAAAGAAGGATGTGGATGGAACAGCCACGGCCAGGAGGAGCATCCTCTCCTGGGTGGCAGCACCTGGGCACATTGTCCCTCGCTGAGGGCAATGGAAACCTGATATAGATGGTGCAAATACTTCCCTGCTGTAACCATCCTCTTCCTCCTCCTCCTGCCCTGCCACACGCCCCGGGTAAAACACCTTGCTGCTGTCAGGTGGGAGAGCAAAGGTTTGCATCGTTCCTGGCTCCATGCGCCGTGCTTCTCCAAAACTGCCCCTCCAGAAGGCACCCAACTGATATTATTTAACGCGCCGTTAACCCAGCGCACATCTGGACGCTCGCCGGTGCTCCCAGAGCCAGCACCTCTCCCGCTACCAGCCCATGTTCCTCTCCCAGATGTCCCAAGCTCCATCCCTGGCTGCCCCTGGCTCAAGGGACTGCTCCAAAGAGACACCCCAAAAAATCAAGTTGTCATCTTCTGATATCTCCTCTGCTCCTCACCAGGCTCTGGGCATTGCTAAGGGATGGATCTGGGATTAATAATGCAATAGCCACATACTCAAACTCTGTGAGACCGTGTTGGAGGTGGCCTGGCCACAGCTGTTTGTCCCACGTGTCTTTTTTACAGTGGCCCGTGGTCACCAACACATGAGTTTTCTCTGCTCGTGGCAAGTGGAACTGGCTGGAGCAGGGGTCTGCCTGCGCAAGGCGATGGGATCCTCACCAACAGCAGAGCCATCCTGCATTGCCTGTGCTCTTCAGCGGAGCTGTCTCCCATTTAAAGACGAAAAAAGTGACCAGAGGTTGATAAAAGTATTTGCTAGAGGCTGCACAGAAAGCTGCTGTCAGACCGAGGACTCATTTTCAGGTCTCACATCCTCCCATGCCACCACCTCATTGACTCCTCTGCCGTTTCTCCCTCTCCTTAGAGCCCCACTAGGTATTTTTTTCCACCGTTGCCAATGTGGAGAAATGCATTTCAAAGTCCATTCCTCTGTCACACCCCTTCCAAGGAGCCCCGATCCCACTTAAAGTTTTCCACAGCTGAACTCTCTTTTTCCTGAAACTCCTTAATCACTTCTTCATCCAGTTCCATCTTGAATAAATTAACTGCAAGTGAATTTGCCTTGCGGGAGATTAAGTGTCCTATTGATTGAAAAATCCTGTGAAAAGTGTAGTTGCTTCTCCATTCCTCCCTAATCCTTGCATTCCCAGATCACTAGCTAGACATACCTTCCTTTCCTGATTTCTTTCCATTTAATCAAAATATCTTAAGGCTCAAAATGGGATTTGCAACCTCTCTGCAATGCTCCCAGGGATTCTGCTGTGCCGGGGAGGGGGGTTATTGCCTTAAAAAGTCAGGAATTTGCTGGATGCAAAAAGGCTGAGGGGTCTCTGGGGGACCTTTAGGATGGGATGTGGGATCATCATGGGTATGGGGCAAGGGGCTGAGCTACCTCCGGGCAAAGCTACTGGTTAATGCAGCCCTGGCAGGGGAAAGCGCAGGGAAAAGCCAACAGCACTTTCGAGGCAATAGGCAGAATTTTTAAATTTGTGCAATGGAGAATAATAAAGGAAGATAAAGAGGGACTAAAGGAGTGAAGCAGAACCAGACCCAGGACCGTCGGAGGTGGTTTGGTGGTGGTACACCCCGCTGGGAGGGGATGCTGGGGACGGGCACGTCCCCTCGCCTCGGCGCAGGAGCCTGGGGGCACATCCAAACGGTCGCGAATTTGTAAGCGCTGAACTCTGCGACAGATTTCCCAGGGAAACGCTGGCTTCTCCATCCCTTGATGCCTTCAAATCAGGGACGGATGTTTTTCCAGGAGATGTGCTCCAGCCAAACATAATTTACTGGGTTCAGTACCGAGATAACTGGCATGAATTAACGTCTATGACACAAGGAATTTCACCAGATAATGTTTTGACTAAGAGGCAAAAAGAATCCAACCAATAATTCAGTCAGTACCGAGCAGCTGTGACTCTAAGTGTTTTACACACTGAGGCACAGCCGCGTTTTGGTTTTATGTTGCCCTGTCATGCTAGAAGCGCCGCACGCGCCGCTCACGTGCACGTGGAGTGAAATCATTTAAAACCGTGCAAAAAAAACCTGCCGTTTGAGCTTGACGGGTCATTTCGCTGTTTGATGCGGGGCTTGCCCAGCCTGCAGCCACGGACACAGCCTGGCAGGACTCCGGGAAGCAGGACCCAGCACGGGTGATTTGCTGGCAAAGCAGAAATTAGGTTTCCACTCCCCTCGCTGCACAGGCAGAGCAGAGGCTCCTTGGGTATTTCCACCAACGGCCTGGTTTTCTTTTTTTTTGTGGTTGTTTTTTTTTCCCCAGGATGAAAGTTAAAAATATGTCCTCAGACATGTTGCTCTGAGCAGTCTGCGCTTTTCACATTTAATCCCACTGTTTTTTGTTTTCTTTAATTTTTTTTTTTTTTTTTTTGCTTTTGTTTTCCCCATAAGGAGCGCATGAAAAGGAAGGCGAGGGCGGGCTTGTTTGGTTCTTATTTTCTTTTAAAGCTTCATTTATTAGCCAAGCCGTGACGCAAGGGCCAGCCGCATCGCTCTTTGCAGAGGGCTTTGCTTGTTTTTCAGGGAGGGGGATTACAACCCTCCAGGGAGCACGAGGGGGGAGATTTGGGGTGACCCAAGGATGCGTGAGGGTGGGGAGAGCTGGGACGGAGCAGGGGATGTCTCCCTGCTGCGGCAGGATGCTCCAATTGGATTTGGGTGGTTTGGGTGATTTGGGATGGGACTTATTTTTTTTCTTTATTTTTAAGAAAAAACCCCAACCTTTAGAGGACAAGCTTACAAACCGAAAAGTAAAGGAAGAGGTTGGTGAGCAACCTGTGAGCTGGTGATCAGAGCAGCATCTCTGACAGCCAACTGGGGGGAGCACTTACAGCATCCCTGCAAACAGCTGGAAAAGCCTTTTCCCCAGCTGCCAAGTTTCCATGAGAATTTGACAGCTTCACCTAATTAATCACTTAAATTTAACCGAAAAGGGAAAACAATGCCATTGTCTTCGGGAGACAAAAATTCTGGTTGCATGATCTTTGCAACCCCTTTGCATTCATGGCAGCGTCCTTAAATATTTGAGCTTTCTCTGAGCAGCCAGCGCTGACACAGGGCCGGGGAATCAGGGGAACGGGTGGTTTGCCCTCATCATGGTCTCACATTTGAAAAAAAATGCTTCTGCCTAATAACCAGTGGTGCTCAGGAATATTTGCTAATGGGTGGTGTGATAATATTAAGACCTGAATATTAATTAATGGTAAAATCCCAGATAGGATTTCCTACTGGGGAGGGGGACACATCAAGATGGAGCTGCTCTGAGAAGCTCATGTTAAATCCCATTTATGTTAAATTCTTCTTTGGGAATTCAAATTTTTAAATGAGAACATCATCTTCTGAGGTGTCTCAACGTTTATTTCTTTTCATCTTCAAGGTCTTTTTCCCTCCCCCTCCCACGTTCCTTTACTACATTTCACATCTTCCACCTTCTCTCCCTCTCTGACCATGAGCAAATGAGCACCGATAGCGCGGCAGAGGGACACGAGCAAACTCCTTGTAGAGGTCAGGGAGAAGGTTCCAGACTTCCCTCATCTTCTGGGTGCTACTGAGGATGGCTCCGGATGGTTATTATTTCCCCCTAATTAATCTCCTCGTTAGCAATGAAGCTGTAAGACAGGAAGTATTTCCATGAGAATCCTCAAAAGCTGCTTAAATTTTGGAGCTTTTAATTGGGTGAGCAATTCTGTTTTATAGTGATGGAATAAAAGAATGAGTGTTTAGTGTCTTTGTAGAAGCAGCATTTTTTAAAAAAAAAACAATGATCATTTCTGGTCTAACAGGGAACATCTGTGCTGGGGACAGTCACTTAGCCAGCTGCTGGGTAGGGCGGTGCAGAACAAAAGAAGTCCTGTTTATCTGGTGATCCGGTCTCGGATGGTTGCATCCACAGATAGGATTTTGAAAGCGAAAAAAGGAACGGAGCAGATTTATTTTAGGCTAACACATCGGGAGCAGAAAACACCAATAACTCGTGGCTCGGAGTATTTTTGAACTAGCCTGGAAGGAATGGTCAAATTCCTCAGGTCCTGCTCTCCTCCTCCTTTGGTTTGCTGTTTTGTACTGTTCTGGTCCAGTCCATGTGAAAAGTGAGAAAAATGTTTGCAGTGTCCCAGATCCATCCGGACTAGTAGCCTGCAGCCTTGGTGGATGTATATGTTTTTATCAGCTCCTCTTATTTTAAAGAACAGAGAGATGCCCCATGTCCCCACCCGCCGCTGAGCTGGGGATCCTAACATACCGCTCCCGGCTGCCCATAAATGAGCAACTCCAGGTTGGAGCAAAACTCCTGGAAATTCACTTTTTCAGTTTTTCAGTGGGGAAAATTCCTTGTGGATCCCGGCGTGAGTTGCCATCACTTCTCTGCCAGCTCTTTGCTATCCCGTTGGGTATCGCTAGGCGGGACCCCTTCCTACACATCCGTGTCCTGAAGACGATCCTGGCATGACGAGGTTCCTACCTGAAGCAGGGGTGAGAGGGGACACCTCCGTCCCCCCCTCCCCGGGACCTCGGATGGATGCTGAAGGTCTCGGTGCCGGCACCAGCCGTGAGCCCAGGTGGTGGTGGGGGGGGGGTGTCCCCCACTTCTCCCCATGCTGACGGATGGTTTTGCAGACCTTGCCCGCTGCCGGACATTTTTTCGCCCCCGTTGCATCTGCTGGGCATTATTTCCAAGCAGCAGTGAATCATCGTCCCCATCTTATTGCTGCCTGCTGTTGTGGGAAGGGGAAGGAGAAATTTCATGCTTGCATCAAGTCAGGGTGGGGGAACAACGGTGTCCTCCCAGCACGGGACCCTCTCCTGACACCTCCTGAACCACGAGCTGGGGATTTGGGCTGGGGGGTCCTTTCTCCTGGGGGGTTCCCCTCCGGCGGTGGCTGTGGGTTTGTTCCCACGCTCCCGTCTGGGCACTGACGGACCCCTCTTTCCCACAGGCTGGTGGTGGGAGCTCCCTACGAAACCAACGGCCAGCAGAAGACGGGAGATGTCTACAAATGCCCAGTGACCAGCGACACCCACAGCAACTGCACCAAACTCAACCTAGGTACCGCACACCCACGGGGCAACGAGGGGGACTGGGGAGTTTTAACACGGGGGGTTTTGTCATGGCTTGGGTCTGTAAAAACGCATCCTGTCGAGTTGGCCACATTGTCCTCAAAAGCATGAGGAATTATTTCAGGTGTTCACGTTCATCCTGGTGCTGAGCTCTGAGCAACATTGGGGTAAAATCAAGCAAATTGGAATAAAGTCAAAAAGTTATTTATTTACGATAGCTTAAACTGGTTTATTAAATGATCAGGATGAACTTCTCAATGGGTAACGGTGCCACTGACTGCACGTGGTGGTGTCTCATTCCCTCTCTGGAGGCTGCTCGGATGACGTGCCCGCTGCAGTGCGTTCCCTGGGTGCAAGCAGATTTTGCTCCCAGCACCCAGCCTGCCCCCGCAGCTTTGCTTTTTGGGGAATTATCACCCAACCCCACCACCCTCCAGCCCCGTGGCTGCTGACACAGGAGGAGGGACCCCAGGGGTGCTCTGGTCCCGCAGGCATCCCAATCCCATCTCCCTGGATGGAGAGAGAGAGCTCTATCTTGGGGTTTCTTGGGCTGGTCCAGCATCAACCATGCCGACAGCAGAATATCGCGATATCGGGACATGCCCTCCCCGGGTGGGGGCAGTGCGAGGCACGGGGGGGACAAGTTCTCTTTGCTGCCCAAAGTGGGACACCTGAGGGGCACGTCCCTGTCTCGGTGGGAAACGTAAGAGCCGGGGACTTTCTCATGGTCCTGAGGAGCATCGCCGGGGTTTGGGGGCAAGGTCTGGGATTTTTTTACCACTGGAGCATCTGTTCTCACTTTATTTTTCATCATTATGAATATGAACTATCCTGGGTTTCTACAGAGCTGATAAGATAGGATGAACTTTGGATCATCTGCAATATTTGATTGATTGGCTCCAAATATATTATTTTTTTAAACATTGCTTGCTTTTTTTTCCATTTTGTTGTTTTTTTCCTTTTATTTGCTCTGAGAACATTGAGATTCTTCAAGGAAATAAATCTCTTGTGTGTGTAAATTTGAATCTTGCTAAAAAGCAATCTTTTTCCCATTGGAAACGAGCTTCCAATGAAAAGATCAGTTCCATGAGCACATCCTTTTTTTTTTTTTTTTTTTTTTTTTTTTTTTTCACCCCCCCAAACTAACTTGCCTAGTTAGCACAGTCCGCTGAGGCCATTTGAGTAAAACCAGACGTGGAGCTGCCCTGGGGAGAGGCCGGGCTGACAGCAGCAGGGATGACCGTAGCGTTGAGAAGCACGAGCTGACGTGGGACCGGGGGTCCGTGCCCAGGGGCAGAGGGGGCAAGAGCTGGCGGGGAGCATCCCGCTCCCCACCGCCAAGCTGCCGGCACAAGGCGGAGCGTACCCGGGTACCAGAGCAGGGCAGTGGGGTGTCAGCACCCACGGTCAGGGTCCTGGAGGATTTATAATGTTGGGCTAAAGCCCTTTTTCCTCTGGCTTTGCTGCGGCGTGCGTGGGGACAACGGGGTGAAGCAAGCTCGGGGTGCAGGGGTGACACCTAGGGATGAAGCGAAGGGTTGGTAGAAACTGCTCAGCTTTGGGCTCCGGGTGGTGGATTTTGGTTTCTGAGCCTCCCCTCAATTTAAATCTCAGCAAGAAGGTCCCTGGAAGCCCCCCCTTCCCTCCCTGGAAGGGTTCAAGGCCGGGTTGGACGGGGCTGGAAGCACCCTGGGCTGGGGGAAGGGGGCCCTGCCCGGGGCAGGGGGGGGCACTGGGTGATCTTTAAGATCCCTTCCAACCCAAACTGAGTCTATGATTCTATGAAGAAACTTCCAAAGGCCACAGGCAATGAAACCAGCCCCCCAATTTTACCATGAATTGCCCAATTTCCTCCTTCTTAGGTTGCTTCTCAGGCAAAACAGCAAAGGGGGAGCCCTGGGTCGCAGGGAGCTGCATTGACCCCCCGAAGCGGAGCAATGGCTGGGCCAGGCAGCGTTTGAGTCACAGCTAAATGATATTGGTGTTAACAGAAAAAGAGGGCCGTCCTGGGGGCTGTTCCCAGTTTCCGGGCTGTGATATGGGAAAGAAAAAACAATGCACAAGGATAAATCAGCCACTAAACGCTCGCTGGCCCAGCAATAAAACATGAGGTGCTAGAGCCGCTCAGAGGGGTTTCTTCCTAAAGGTTGACTATGTCAGAGGCAGCATCTCTGACTCACAGCTTCACTCCTTCGAAGGCTTTTCTCTCTCTTGGTTGCGGCATCTAAAAAAAACCAAAAAACCAAAAAAACAAAAAAACAGAAAAACGAAAAAACACCAATTCTTGACAGCTGTTTCCAAAAAAAAAGCAAAAGCACAAAGTCTGAAGTATAAGCGGGCAGAGCCAGGTCTCCTCCAGCCTTCAGCCGGGTTCGCTCTTGCTCCGGAGATGCCGGGGAGCACCACGGGGCCGTGGGCTGGGTGCCCGGCCGCTGTCCCTAACCCCATCCTCTCTCCGAAGGACGAGTAACGCTCTCCAACGTCTCCGAGCGGAAGGACAACATGCGCCTCGGCCTCAGCCTGGCTACCAACCCCAAGGACAACAGCTTTCTGGTGAGGAACTGGGGGCTCCGGCACAGCCTGGCCTCCCTGCACTGGGGTTGGGGGGGGGGGGGGGGGTGTTGCTCCACGGGGTGCACGCGCAGCAGCGTGCAAAGGCATGCAAAACCAGATGCATGTACATCAGCACGTAAAGGGACGCAAATACTCCCCTCTGTGTACAGGCTGCGTGCACCGCGGGGCTCAGAAACCTCCCCGTGCATGGGGGGAAAAAAGACACCAAAGGAGAGGACAGCCTTGCAAAGCAGCAATTAAAAAGTGGTAATTTTAAACCCATCCCCGACGCTTGATTTTTTTCCACCCCCCCCCATCCCCCACAGGCCTGCAGCCCTCTCTGGTCCCACGAGTGCGGGAGCTCCTACTACACCACGGGCATGTGCTCCCGGGTCAACTCCAACTTCAGGTTCTCCAAGACAGTGGCTCCGGCTCTGCAAAGTACGAGAAACAACCCGCCCCGCGGCCCTAACCCTACTTTTGAAGTCAGAGGGAATTTCTATTCTCTAATCGCTTCAGTCCCATTGAGAAAACAAAGAGATGTCAGTGTTTAAGCGAAGGCAAGAGAGCAGAGGAAACGGTTGCAGGGAAGTGATTCAAAGGGGGTTACGTACACAGACATCTGGTAAACATTTTCCTTTTGACTGACACCCAGGGAAGACAAAAAATACCTTATTCTTCCAAAACCAGAAATAAAAGTATCCAGAATATTTTATCAGCACAGCTAGGAAGGCAAAATAGGGAAAGAATTCAGACCTTGGCCACACAAAACAAAGCACTCATTGACTGAAAGCTAAATATCTTGGCCCAAATTTGTAGATTTGGATACGTGATTTTATTCTGAGGTATTAAATAAGCTTCCTGGCTTTCCTGTAGGTGGTAAGAAATTGCAGAAGCCTGTCCTGCACCATCAGGAGTCCCAGAAGCTCCTTTCCCCAACGGGGCACGGGGTGCGATGCCCCAGCTCTGTCACCCATTTGGTGTCAATTAATTGTCACGGCGTAGAGCAGAGCACAGGAAAATGGGACTTTCAGGGGGAAGAGGCAGTAAAAACAGGGCCCACCATCAAATTCTCAGTGTCACTTCCCTCTTTCTGGCCAGAAGATGCTTTTAGCCCTCGCTGCAAAAGGTAATTGAGTTTTTTTCAGAGGGAAGGTGGTGAACGAGCAGAGCGTTGCCATTTAGTGAGTGGGATCTAGAGGGTCAGCTCCTCGTCCAGGTCCCCGGGGTGAGCAGGGGATCGAGACGGTGTCACAGAACTGAGGACCACAGTGACGGAGTGACCCGGGTGTGACTCCAGTCCATGGACACGCTAACCCATAAACACCCACAGCAGGTGAAAAGGGCCGCCGATAAATATCCGTCACTGGAAAATTCAACATCATCTGGTCTTCTGCAGCTTTTCTAAATAACGTTTTAAACCATAAGCAAGGTAGAGAGCTGACACTGAGCAATTTTCCCCGCTGAAAGCCAGTCAGCTGCCTAAATCCTTCGCGGCTCGTACTGCTGGGCTGAGCCCTGGGGTCCTCGCGGGGGTTTTTGGCTGCCTCGTCGCTGAGGATTTAATGGGAAGGGGAGGAAATACCCGTCTTGCGTTATATGGCGAGTACAGGCAGGGCTGAGGAGTGACTCAGGGGTAAAGCATTGCTCTGCAGGAGGAACAGAGGCCGGATCCTGCCTGCAGCAGGCCGCTCTTTGAAGTATGCAACTATATTAGACCGGATAAAGGTCCAAATCTGAATCAGAAAAGATACCGCCGAGTGTTTTTCTTAGAAAGTTATCCGGTCTTTTCTCGGCAGAGAGGATGCTTGTGGCTTCTCTCTACCTTATTGAAGCCCAAAGGTCTTTATGAATGATTGAAATAAGATTTTTTTTTTTTTTTTTTTTCAAACAAATCACTAGAGCAAGTACCCGACTGCGAGGAATGAAGCCATAAATCTCCCCTTTGCAAGAGCTGCCAAGGTCTTTCAATAACACACTGCGTATTTTTCACAGGATGCCAGACGTACATGGACATAATCATAGTTCTGGATGGATCAAACAGCATATATCCTTGGGTTGAAGTTCAGCACTTCCTGATAAACATCTTGAAAAAATTTTATATTGGCCCCGGCCAGATACAAGTAAGCCCCTGCAAAACTTGTGCGTCCCCCCGTGTCACACAGAGTCCCCTGGCCGTGCCCAGGAGCCCTTTTCAATGTCCCTTTTCTGCCAAGATGCTGTAATTTGGCACCACGCTTTTTCAGAATAAACTTTCAATGTATGGATTTTAGAGCTGAGCCCGTGGAAATAATGCTCACAGGAATGCCCCTAAATGAGCTACGGAGAGAGCAGCACCCACGTCCTGGCCAGGCATGGGGAGGATGAAATCATGTGGAAATACAGAAGAATTGCCCTGTGCTGAGGCATCTTGTTGCAGCTGTGAAGAACTCTCCAGCCTCTTCCTATTAGTAATCATGGGCTGACTGGGGCGGGGATTTATGCAGGGATATCCTCAACAATTTGCACAACAACCTGGAGTTGCTGTGGGTCCACACTGGGGCACAACATGTCTGCATCACCCCAAACCTTTATAGCAGGGCAGGGGTGAAAATAGAAATAAACCCAGCCCTTTTCAGTGGTCCCATAGAGGGAGAACTGGTGCAAATGGGGACAGAGCGATTGATTTTTTTTTTGTTAAGGGCAGCTGTTACTCTGTGTGGTTGACAAAGCGTGCTTGTTGTGTTGCAGGCCCTCGCTGCGCAGCGGGTGGTTGGCATCCTTTGTGAATATTCCTTTAATCCCTAGGTCGGAGTTGTTCAGTACGGAGAGGATGTCGTCCATGAGTTTCATTTAAATGACTACAGGTCTGTAAAAGATGTGGTAGCGGCTGCCAGTCACATAGAGCAAAGAGGAGGTACAGAAACCAGGACTGCCTATGGGATAGAGTTTGCTCGGTAAAAATCATTCACCTTCCTGTTCCTCTTCATAACAAGTTTCAAACCACCCCTTGTTTTTCTTCCCTCTCTCCCCCTCTGCTTTTCCTTGCTGCTTGGAGAGCGGGGGATACTTCCAGGCTAAAAATGCTTTTGCAAAACTGCTCGGTCTTTAAGTGATGCTTTACAAACGATGCTTTGCAAAACTGCTCCGTCCTTGGTTGCAGCTGGACCAGACTGAGGGTGCAGAGGCAGGCTCTGAAAATGTATCTTCTTCCTAAAGCACCCAGAGCTGAATTCTCAGCCCCTAAATGTGACCCCATGTCTGCCCCAGGCACCGTAGCCCTTCTGCAGATCCCCTTCAGGTACCCGGGAGCTCGGTACAGCCACAACCCACAGCCCCAGCTCCTCATTACCCGGGAGCAGCGGCGCCTTTTTATCCACAGCCCGACCGGTATTCCCGTTGCACATTTAGGGCATTTTGCTGAATTAAAGTCTCCTCTCCTGCAAGAAGCCAGCTCCATCGGTGGAAAATAAAACCCCCTTTTAAAGTCCTGAAATGTTTCCTGGGGGTCCTGCACCCGGTCGC
The DNA here is from genome assembly GCF_018691265.1 of Tyto alba. Classification (NCBI taxonomy): domain Eukaryota; kingdom Metazoa; phylum Chordata; class Aves; order Strigiformes; family Tytonidae; genus Tyto; species Tyto alba. The sequence continues at coordinate 1,776,649 of NW_024881317.1, forward strand.
AGCCCTCCCAAGGGCCAGCAGCCCACCAAACCCCGCTGGGCGCTGTAGGATGCGGGCGACGGGGCGCGCGTCTTGGCAGCCGCGGCGGTTTCGGCGAGGCTGAGCAGCCCAGGGCATCTCTTCAATTGCAGCTCGGAAGCGTTTCAGAAAGGTGGCCGGAAAGGGGCAAAGAGAGTAATGATTGTAATCACAGATGGAGAGTCGCACGACAGCCCAGACCTGGAGAAGGTGATCGAGGACAGCGAGAAGGACAACGTCACCAGATACGCGGTGGCGGTAAGTTGAGGGGAACAGCAGCACACACGACACCCTTTTGGGTGCAAAAGCCCTGCCAGAGCTCGGCGGTGCTCTGTGCACCCCGAAGCAATGGGGCTGGCAGTGCAGCCCACCTCCCACCTTCCCGGCGCCTTTGCAGGGATCCTTGTTGCTGGCCCTGCTTTTGCAGGAGGCGGCGGGGTGCTCGGATCTGGGATTTGGCTGCTGGGGCAGGCGCGGTAGCTGGGGACAGGCAGGACCCTCTGTTATACTGGGCACCCTTCATGAAATTTGGGTGCCCAGCCTGAGCTGCCTGGAGGAATTACAGCAGCTCCTTGCTCCTCGGTTTGTTCCCACGCTGGGGTGTCAGATGCCAAGGCTGTTGGGCTCCTTCCACGTGGAAACCCCTCAGGTGCTTTGGGACAGCTCTATCCACCCCTTGAAAACCCCCGAGTCTTACATTTCTATTTCAAACCTAGGTATTGGGTTATTATAACAGAAGAGGAATCAATCCCGAAGCCTTTTTGAACGAGATAAAATTTATAGCGAGCGACCCGGATGACAAGCATTTTTTTAATGTCACAGATGAAGCAGCACTCAAAGACATTGTGGATGCACTGGGGGAAAGGATATTTAGCTTGGAAGGTGAGTGATGCTCCTTCCTGACACGTCCCAGCCGGCCAGGCTGCAGCAGGTTGTGCCAGACATGCTGTCAGTCCTCAATTTGCTGCATTTGAACAGGCCACGCCGGGCTTTCCCTGATATCTGTTTGATACAGCACCCAAAACCACACTTTGAATATCTTCATGTATAAAGAAATGTCTTTATTTAGAGCGCTCTGCATCCCTCGAGCATCAGGAGCACAGATCCCCTCTCCTCCACAGGACACCCCTCGTTCTGGCCGCCGGTATTTGCAGAGCTGTAGTGCCTCTGGCATTTATAGCAAAGCTTTGAAATTTGGTGTGGGGGTAAATGGGTGTCAGCATCTTTCTCATCCATCAAACTCCATTCAAACCCATCTGGGTCATAAACAGGCAAAACCCGACTGCCAGGGACTCCCTGGGGTGGCAGACATTGCAGGGTTGTGGGAATAATGTGGGATTTTATGATTTATTGGCTGAAAGCAAATATCAGGAAATATTTTTGTTCTAAATGACAGCTCTTCTATCCGCCTTGTGACAAGCTTGTTGGTCGCCAAAACTAAATTTATCTACATTTCATAGGAAAAGAGCATCCTGGGACGAACAATTGAAACAGAAGATGGAGGGCTTTCACTGAAAATTGAATATCTCGGGGATTGGGGGAATTTTGGCCAAACAGGCTCACAAACTCCCCACCAGTTTGGCAGTTACCTTGGTCGAGCCAACCCAACACTTCTCTGCGGAAGGAAGCTTCACCCAGTCGCGGTTATGAAGCAAAATCCTCTAAAGCCACATTTTTGCGTGATCTCACAGCTAGGAAAGGAGAGAACCACACCACAGCAGAGCTCCCACTACCTGTTATCAGCACGAGTTTGTGTAATTGTGGTGATTTAGGGAGAAACGAGCTCGTTTCTGGCAACTGTGGTCCTTTGGGTTCCAGGGGATTAGAGGTGGACGCTCATCCCACCCCAACGCACCAAGACACTGCTCAGCCCCTCCAGGAAAGCAAAGCTCTCCATTAAATACAAATTCCCTTTTTCCCATTTATTTATTTATTTATTTATTTATTTATTTATTTAGGAACCAACAAGAATGAAATCTCCTTTGGACTGGAAATGTCCCAGACTGGATTTTCATCGCATGTTGTGGAAGTAAGAGAGAAAACGTGGGTTTTTTTTTTTTTTTGCTCCTGCCTGTGCAAGCAGGAACCCCGTGGTTTTTTGTTTTGTTTGTTTGGTTGTTTTTTTTATCATCACCAGCAGCTGCCGGTGGGGAGATGAGTATTTTGGGCAAGTTATTAATTGTGAAACTAAATCGCTAACATTAGCACGAGGAAGAAAATGCTGTTGCTGCTGGTTTATCCCCTGGGGAAGGGAGCTGCTGGGAGACCCGTGTCTTATTTCAGACCAGCCTGCAGCAGCTCCTCCTGGTGCCACGACCTCTCGGGAAAGACGTGCTGGGATGTGCCGTGGAGGAGGGTGCCTGTGGGTGCCGGGGTGCAGGGGACATCCAGCCCCCTTCCACCCACAGGCTCTGCGGGCTGGCAGATCCGAGCGAGAAGCCAGCAGGCATTTCTGCTCGGGGTTTTCCTGGGGAGGAAAAGCATGCTGGAAAGAGATGGATGGGGTGGAAATGTCATTCCAGCATGTTTAAAAATCTCCATCTTTCCAGGTGTGCTTTGGAGAATGGTTTGCTTGATTTTTTTTTTTTTTTTTTTTTCTTTTTTTCTTCCTTCCCCCTTTCTGAGATTCCCCACCTTTTCAGTAAAATGTGTGATTTCTGGGAGGGACCGTTTGCTGGTTTTCTCTTTTGTACTCTGAAGCCTTCAATAAGTATATAGGCAAAGAGTTGGGCTTTTAGGGACCCCCATATGTGTTCTCACACAAAACCAACCCATCGAGTCCCTTCATCCATCTCAGAGTGAATCGGCTTTACCCATGTGGGTAGTGAGGGGGGAGAATTGTCTCCATTTGGCAAGAAATACCCTCAAACTACTCCTGCTCTCCCACAGGACGGGATCTTGCTGGGGGCAGTGGGTGCCTACGACTGGAACGGAGCCGTCCTGAAGGAAACCAGCAGCGGGAAGGTCATTCCTCTGCGGGAATCTTATCTCCAAGAGTTCCCAGAGGAGCTGAAAAATCACGGAGCGTATTTAGGTGAGAAAGCTGAATGAGGCTCTGCTGCCAGGGCTGGATTCATGATTTTACGCTTAATAATAGGAAGCAGAACATATTTCTTAAATGACTAATAGCAGCCAGTGCTCCCAGCAGAGGCGGTGCCGTGCCCGGCTGCTCGTGAGCTCCCGTCGGTGCGAGACCTGTGTTGCCCGTTTGCTCAGGGATGCGGCGTACGTGAGCATCCCTCACCTGGGAAGAGTCCAGTGTCAATCCACGGTGTGCGGCGCAAAAGTGATTTAAATGCAGAAATATTTCAGGCACCAGCCAGCCCGAGTCATCTACAGCGCTTACTGGAATGGTTTAAATAGCAGTGATGAAATTTCATGCCTAGGGAGGAAATACCTGCTGGGTTAATCCGTTCCATGTGCGGCTGTCGAAGCTCCGGAGTAAAAATATCAGCCTGGTTTGCAAAGTGAAGCCTCTCTCTGGAGATGTGGGTGCCAGGCTGAGCTGCCCCGTGGCGGGGAGCGGGGTGGGATGCTGCGGGGTCGCCCGCCGGCGTGTTGGGGCTCTTCCCTTGGTTGGGGACATGAACAGCCCCTGGACACGTGGGTCATCTCTTGGGGTGACAGCAGAGGGTCTCCGGGCTCAGCTGTGAGCGGCTGGAGCAGGGACGGCTGAGGTTGTGCAAGGGGTGCCCAGGGCAGTATGTGGGAGCTCGGCTGGGCTCTGGCTTTCCCATTGCCTGGAGTAAGAAATTCAGAAATATTAAGGAAACGCTGGTGCATCCTGCGGTGGAGCAGCCCACCTCACCCAGCGCCAGCACCTGGGGGTCTCAAGGCTGATGTTTGGTTTAGGAATATCCCCCCCAGGAGGGGAATATTTAGGAAAACAGAGATCCCAGGTAGGGCCAATGCCCAGGGAAAGGGGTCCATAAACCCTGATAATCCCTGGAAATACTCAAAATTCAACTGGATGAGACCCCAAGTGATCCAATCCAGCTTTATAGTTGTCCATGCTTTGGATTTCTAATAATTTAAGTAGCATTTAAAACTGATTGTGAACATGCAGAAACCTGGAGCTGGGTTTGAAAAATAGGATTTTTGCAGCCCCAGCATTATATTCCTACATAAACCCATCTGCAACCACAGGCAAGCACTGCACCGATGTGTGGTGTCAGTGATCCCAGCACAGAAAATAACCCATCTGGGTAGGAAAAAGGGATTTCTCAGGGCCGTTGGCTTACGCAGGGTTATTTCCATAGGGACTCGCGAGTCTTGATGGATTCACGGCTTTTCTCGGGCTGGGGATTTTCACACTGAGCATCAGCAAAGCCCTTCGCGCTTGGTTTCGGGCACGGTGTTGCCGAGGTCTCGAAGGAGCAGCGGCGTGCACACACCTTGCTAGCCTTCGTTTAATTTGATGTGAGCCGTGAAGCAAAACACTCATCAAGCTGGGAATTGCACTCACCTTCGACGAAAGAAGGGTTTTGCGTGGGGTTTGTGCCAAAACTCTTGGCACAGCTGTGCTGCTCGGGGTGTAAGGCAGGACTAGAGCAGGCAGCTCAAAGCCCAGGGTCAGGGCGCTGGGGTTTATTTGAATTAGTTTATCTTTGAAGAAATCTGGGTTTCTCGCTTCCCGATCTGGGAGGTGGCCAGAGCTGTGTCAGCAGCTGGGGGCTAATGGAAAGCAGATCATTTGGGAGCAGGCAGGGAGCTGCTCGGCTGTGCTCACCCCCCCTGCCCTGACCCCCCCCCTTTTCCAGGCTACACCGTCTCCTCCGTCATTTCCACCAAGCACGAGCGGATTTACGTCGCGGGAGCACCCAGGTTCAACCATACGGGGAAAGTCATCATTTTCAGCATGCACAACAACCGAAACCTCACCATCCACCAGGCGCTGAAGGGCGAGCAGGTAACGCCAAGGATGCCGTGCTGTTTTTTGCCATGTGGCGTGCGTGCTCCTCCGTCGGTCCGTCCCCCTTCATTTGGCAGATTGCTCTGTTTAAACGGCTCGGCGGCGGAGCACGTCCATGGGCAGCTGGGGATGCCCTGGCTGTCGCTGCATCCGCAGCTCCAAACTGCGTGGCTGCAGCCAGGACAGGGCTTGAAATGTCCCCGCCGGGGAGGGTGGCAGTGTCCCTGCACGCCGGGAGCATTGCTCCCATCCATCCCCCCTCCTCTGTCTCCCCCAGATCGGCTCCTACTACGGCAGCGAGATCAACTCCCTCGACGTCAACGGCGACGGCGTCACCGACGTGTTGCTGGTGGGAGCCCCCATGTACTTCAGCGAGGGCAGGGAGAGGGGGAAGGTCTATGTCTACGCCCTGCGGGAGGTACGTGGCAGGGGCCAGGGAATTTGGGTGCTAGCACGGGATCTGTGTCCCCGCGTCACCTCCCCGGGGTGGCTCTGAGCTTGAGTTCACCCACCAGCTTCCAGCAAACGAGGTCCAAAGGCAACAGAGCTTGGCAGCGCCTTGCTGCTGAGGCTGCTGCGAGACTGGAGGAGGATTTCTCTGATTTTCTTGTTTATAAACAATCTCGGGGGGGTTGCTCGCTGCCAGCGAAGGGAGTCCAGCCTGCACTGGAGCAGAGCCACCTCCTCTTGAGGCTTCGCTGCTCCCGGCCAGGCGAGCTTTTCAGCCCCGAGGAGGCGATGCCCGGGGTGTAAGGTGGGGTCTTTGCAACATGGGTGTCCCTCCAGAGAAACAGTTCCCCTCCGCTTTGCCTCCCCCAAAACCATTCCCTCTAAGGGCACCCTCCTGCCTGGAGGCTGGGTCAGGCATGGGGGTTGTGGGGGGCAGCAAATGTCGGTCACCCCATCGTTGTTTCAGGGCACAGATGGGACATGTGCCACCACTGTCCCCTTCCCCGGTGCCCAGCAGCGCTCTGGGGCAGGACCAGCTTTCCTGCCACCTCAAATCTGGCTCGAAATGCAGTTTCTGAGCCAAATCCATCAGGCTCTGGGGGCATGTGGGGCAGCGAGTGGGTCATGCTTTATAGCCAAAGCTGCAGAGCCTGCCCAAAGCAGCGGGAGTCCCCAGATCTAAAGCACAAGTTTTTATGAAATTATTTACGTAGGGTGCTATAGAAGGAAGGTAAAGCAGGCATGGGGCTGGTGCCGGGCTCATCCCTTCCCAAGGAACCCCCCAGGAGGGCTCCCACCCCCTTCCTTCGAGAAACTGCTCACGCATGAGCGTGCATTGTTTGCTTGCCTTTGGGGGGATTTCTCCTCTTGCCAGGCCTGCTGCTGATGGGTTTGGGGCGATATTTTTTTTTGCCTTTTCTCTTTGGCTGGCCCAGCAGAACCGCTTCGTTTCCAGCGGTGCCCTCGTCGATCTGCAGAGCTACCAGAACTCCCGCTTCGGCTCCTGCATCGCCGCTGTGCCCGACCTCAACCAGGACTCCTACAACGACCTTGTCGTTGGGGCACCTCTGGAGGACGAGCACCAAGGAGCGATATACATCTTCCTCGGCTTTGAAGAGACCATCCTGAAGAAGTACAAGCAGGTACAGCTCCTGGGTGCTTCAGTTGTCCTTGTCCTTCATCAGAATAAATGTCCTTTGTGCCCATTTTAAGGACTGATAGAGCACAATAAATCCACAGGCGGTTTTGCATTGTTAATTATTATTGCTGGATATTTTCTCTTGTGAGGGGTCAGAGATAAAGCAAATGTAGAGTATATGGAAAACGTGCTTGAAATTAGGGGCAATGCTTAGCACTCAATGCGATGGATTACTATAGATAAAATATTTCTCATGTTGGTGAGGAACACTGAAAATGCAGAGTAAATTCAGCAGAAATCTCTGGATGGTGTCTCCAAAGAGAAACTGTTCTCATCCCCTGGACGTTTGGTGCAATTGCTTGGAAAGGGGCATCTTCAGTAGCTTGGTGGAGGTCAGCGTGGCAAACCCTCCTGCACAGGCAGGGATGCTCCTGCTGGAACCCAGCCTGGATTCTCCCTTTTGTTTTTCAGCGGATAGCGGCTGCAGACCTTGCGCCGGGCTTGATGTATTTTGGATGCAGCATCCACGGACAACTGGACCTGAACGAGGACGGGCTCGTAGACTTGGCTGTCGGCTCTCTGGGCAACGCCGTGCTGCTGTGGTTAGCTGTATCTCATTTGGCACTCTCCTCTGCCCGAAGCTCATTGCAAAATGCTGACATTTTTTCAGGGGAAAACTGATCTCCCAAAAATCTGACGCATCTTTCCACAAAAACGATCCCCCCTGTCTGGTGGGCCTGTGGGATTTCAATGCCCTTGGGCCCTAGAAGGATGTCAGAGTTGGTTTTGCATTGAATTTCATTAGTTTCCCAGGAGTTTCAAACCAGTTGATTGATTTGTAGTGATTTTCCCAGGCTCCCTCTGTTCTTATTTAATAAGAACAATTTCATCTTTTCAAATATTGATTAATGTTTGAAAAGTCCTTTGGAGCTGTTAGGACGGAGGGTAGCTGTGCCCAGCAGAGATGAGCCACCCTGGGGTCCGCCTTGGAAAGTGCGATGTGCACACAAGGGGTCAAATCCTGCTCTGGGTGCTGAGTTACTTCACTAGCATAAGCAGGAGGCAAATTTGTGCAATAAATTTTATTCTTCAAATGCTACACAGATGAGCTGACAGTAGAGCAGCATGCTGTGGTGGCTTTTGGTCTTCCTCAGCACCTTCTTGATGTTGAGAAAACGGACGAAGAGGTGTGCAAAGGGTGAATGTGGAGTTGTGGGAGACTTTTGGAGGGTGCTGCGGAGGTGTGCGGCCACCCCATGCCACAGCACGTCTTGAGACCCTTGCTCGCCCCGCAGGTCCCGCAGCGTGGTCCAGATCAACGCCAGCATCCGCTTCGAGCCCTCCAAAATCAACATCTTCACCAAGGACTGCAAGCGGAACGGGAAGGATGCCACCTGCATGTCGGCCTTCATCTGCTTCACCGCCGTCTTCCTCTCGGCTCACTTCCAGACGGCCAGCGTGGGTAAGTGAAAAAAAAAAAAAACCCAATTCACGAGTTGTTTAGGTCTCCAGCCCCACAGGAGCACCCGGCTTCTGCCAAGGGAAACCATCCAGGAGTTTGGCATGTCTGGAGGCGTGCGCAATGCCGCCCGCCACGTCCCTTTTCACCCATAAATTTGTCCCTATCCCGGCTGATGCGCTACCATTAAGCGCCACCAAGAAACACCCCGAAGATACAACCTTGCTTGTGTTTAACCTCTTCTCTCACCTACACCCCGTGGCCAAGCTCTCCCGCAGCTCCTCTTGCCGCAGTACGTGTGACGGGGCTGTCACCACGACGGGAGAGGACGTGCCCGGACCGTGTCCTGCAGAACTCATCCATCCTCCCCGCTGCAGCGGCAGGACACATCTGCCGACCATATGTGCATGTTTCCCTAATATCCCGGGGAAGCTCTGTGAAGTTACTGGCCAGCTCTGCTATTAAACCCTCGCCCATTGCTGTGACCCCGAGTCTTCCCGGCAGATGCCCGTGACTCAGCTGGAGCCGGGGGAAGCGGTGGTGGCTCAGCCCCCTGCAACCCGGCAGCAAACACTGTCACAGGAAAATCAGGTCTTGAGCAAAGCCAAAGGGAAAATCTCCCATCCCTTAGAGCAAGAATCCTGATTTGTACTTCCAAACTCAGTGTTTTCCTCCTTCCTGCTACGACTGTGGAGCTTGCGGGACAAAAAGCTGGGTGGGGTTTTCTTTCTTTATTTAGTTTTACACTTATTTCTACCCAGAAGAGCCAGCCCATGGACGATGTGTGCGGTGGGGGGGCTGATGGTTGCTCTTTGCTTCTGCACATTTTGCATCGCACTGGTGCAGTGGGTGCAAATCCCCCCCTGCTTGGCGCTGGCTTGGGGACCTTCGGCTTCTTTTTGACAGCCCTGCTTGAAGCAAACGATCTCCAGTAAAGCACCTAGGAGAGGAGAGTGCTCCAGGGTACAGTACCTCCAGAACTGGTACAGGCCAGCACGAGAATATATGAGGCGAATAATTATATATCCTGCACAGATTTTACAATGTCTTGTAATAATGAATTTTTGGAGTTCCTCATTTGACCTGGAGAGCAGAAGCTTTGCCCAAAAGAAATGTCTGTTAGAAACAGGCAGCGCTAACTATAACTTGATTTTCCCTATTTTTCACCTTAGCGTGCTCCCTGGCATGCCCCTTCCAGTGGGAAAATAGGGCCCAAAAGCCCATTTTTGACCTGGTGTTGCTATATAGGGAGTGTAACCCCGGGAGGGGGAAGCCCTGACGGTGCTGCTCTCCCTCCAGCGCTGCGGTATGATGCCACCATCGACGAGCGCAGGTACACGCCGCGGGCTCACCTGGACGAGAGCGGAGAGAGGCACACGCAGAAGGGGCTGGTGCTGCTCGCCGGGCAGGAGCACTGCGACCGGCTCCAGTTCCACGTCTTGGTGAGTGGGAAGGAGGAGAAGGTTGGGGTCTTCCTCCTCTGCCACCCGCCCTGGGAGGGGAGCCAGCAGCCCCCCGAGCAAAGATGCTCTCCACCTTGCACAAAACAGCGACGAGCCGGGGACGGGGTTGGAGGAGCCTCGATGGGCTTCATGGGGCTGGAAATGAGCTTCGTCCCCGTGCCTGGACTTCTCCGTGCTGGGTTTGATGTGGTCAGGGATGGAGCTGCTGGGTCCCTGAGCACTGACTTCATTGCAGCCCCAACTTGCCCTCTGCTCCTTTCCACGAGCCATGCCCCAGGGGAGGCCCCAGTCAGGCCGGTCCTCCTGCTCCAAAATCAGTGAAAACTCATTTTTTTTTTTCCATTGGGAACCAAATTCTTCCATGCCAGTCCCTAGTGCTCTCACCCTCTGCAACCCCTCTAACCATCAGGGTCCCCCTCCCTGGGTGCAGGAGCTGGTGAGAACCCTCTGCATCGCTCGCAGGGAACAGCTGATGCACAAACCTGGCCAAAATCAAACATTCCCAGTGAATGATGAGAATATTGCAGAGGCCAGGGAGAGCCGAGCTGCCAGACTGGCCCGGCCCCAAGCCCCGGCCTGAACCGCCGTGAACTTCTGGGAAAATAGAGTCTGGAGCTCAAGATGGAGCTTGTGATTTTGCCCAAGAACTATCACGCTTCAGAGCATCTAAGTGCGCCCCATGCAGCTGGGGCAATGCAGGGAAGGCTCAGCTTTGTCACCAGCCATAGGATCCCTGGGTGAGGGCTGCAGGAGAGGTCTGTCACCCCTGGGGACATCCCCCCTGCCCCGACCCTGGAGCATCCACTTTTCCGAGCCAGCATCTCCAGGGTGAAACATTTCCAGCATCACCAGACACGTATTTCTAGATGGCTGTTGAGCAGCAACGCTGAGCTCGGGTTGTCCCTGTCCCTGGGAAAGGGTTAGCTGGAGAGATAGGATGAGTGCACACCAAGTACGCTAGATTGCAAGGATTTTCCTTCATAAAATAACTGCGCGTGCCTAGAGCTCTGCCTTACCTTGCTCTCTGATGCTGCCTCTCCACAAGCAGGAGCCCTGTCCTCAACGATGCTTTCTGTTTGCCTCAGGACACAGCTGACTATGTGAAGCCGGTGGCGTTCTCCGTCGACTACGAGCTGGAGCACCCCGAGAACGGCCCCATGCTGGATGACGGCTGGCCCACCTCGCTCAAGGTCTCGGTAAGTAGCAGCACCGTCCTCCCAGGGTGTTTTTTATCAGGCTCTTGCTCCACAGATTTATCTCTGGATGTACCATTTGCTCCTTTATCCCAGGGACGTAATCCCCGATCCCTCCCGTGGTAGCGATGCGTGGGGGGGGGGGGGTTGCTGCGTCCTGGGATCGCCGCCCGTGTCCCTTCTCCTCGGAGTACAACCCCCGGGCACAAAATCATCACCAAACTGCTCTTGTTGTCCCCCTCAGGTCCCTTTCTGGAACGGGTGCAATGAGGATGAGCACTGCGTCCCTGATCTGGTCCTGGATGCCCGAAGCGATGTGCCCAGTGCCATGTGAGTAGGTTGCTCAGAACATCCTCCCAACCAGTATCACAAACTGGGGGGGTGTGGGGGGGTGGTGGAGGGCTCTGAAACCCAGCCCCAACTCCTTCTCCGTAGATTCTGGCATCGCTACTGGCCCTTCATCCACCACCACCACGAGGTGCTCCTCAGCACCTCCGCTCGCAGCGGGGCTCTGAGCCTCTGCCTGCTCCCTGCCTGGAATAAATCAGTGTTTTGTCAGGGAATCCACAAAACAACTAATATTTGATACCAAGGTGATGAGCCCCGGGGAGACAAATCAGTCAATAACAAGGGGGAATAAATGCAAGGCTGGCATTAACCACTTGGCAATTACAGGCTTGACTCATGCAGCAGAAATAATTATAGGCTACGTTTCATGGCTTTAAGAGCTTTTAAAGGTTATCTAGGAGCACAGGAGCCTGAATCTCCATCTCCTGTCGATGGGAGTGGGCTCTGCACCAAGCTCATGGCCAGCACTGCTACCTGGGGACTACTTGCATCCCGTAATTCAGCATTTATTGCTCTGTGTCTCCTGTAAAGCTCCTGGTCCTGAGACTGTGACCCAGGGCTCAACCAGGAGGGGGGTCCGGGGCCCCCAGCAACCCTGGCTGGGCTGTGGGAGGTTAAAGTGAGCTGTAGGTAGGGATTATATATGGATCATAGCGGCTGGAGTCCTGCAAATAACCATGGGCAGATCCTGTGGTCTACCAGGGTGCCAGACCTCTAATCTGGTCCCTCCTGAAGCCTGTGGAGCTTTCCCAACAGCATCAGTGGGGACTGGATGGTGCCCTAGGAAAGCAGCCGATATGGAGGTGATTTCTGCCAAGAACACCACTTTTGAGGTGATTTGTTGGAATTGAGCTATTCCTTTGAACTGGCCAGCCATTAGAAGCTGAAGGTGGCTCTGAAGGTGGCACCATCCTATATTTTCTTTTCCTTTTTTATTTTTCATAAAGAAAATAAATTCCAAAATGCCTGTCAAGCTTGCAAAAGCAAATGCCGCTGCCGCTACAGTCTGGGTTGGTAAACTTGCTGGGAGAGAGATCTCAGCCAGGCTGGAACTAAACGCCAGCTTTACCCTTTGCTAATGGCACGGGAGCTATTTTTTCCCTTAGACCCCAGCTGTACTAAGAGCTCCTGGCTGGGTTGGAGAAAGCCAGGCACCGTCAGCCAAAAATCACAAGGGCAGTGACGATCCGCGGGAGGAATTTGTGCTTCCTCTTTCCGTAGGGGCTCAGCACGACGGAGGGAGAGCAGGGATTGCCTCCTGCCATCCTACGCTAAAAAAATTTCCCGGGGCTGGGTCTTGGCGCGGCGCTGCCGGCGGCCCTCGCCCGCACCGCTGCCCTCCTCTTGCAGGGAGTACTGCCGGCGGGCTCTGCGGAGGGCCCCGCCGGACTGCACGGCCTTCAGCCTCTCCTTCGACACCTCCGTCTTCATCATCGAGAGCAGCAGGAGGAGGGTGGCCGTGGAGGCGGCGCTGGAGAACCGAGGCGAAAACGCCTACAGCACGGTCCTCAACATCTCCTTCTCCAGGAACCTCCAGTTCGCCAGCTTGATCCCCAAGGTGAGGCCGCTGGGGGAGATCCGGGGATTTCCAAAGGTGCTTCTAATCGCAGCCGGATGAGAAAACTGTGCCCTAAACCAGAGCCCAAAAACGTCTCCATCCCTCATAAATCAACCATGGGTTTGGGCTTAGTTTCTAAGCACTTACAGCCCTCGCGGCTCTTTATTTTGGAAATACAAAAGCTTTTGAATTTTAAGAGCCTGAAAGAAGGTCAAAAGCAGATGAAATTATTCCCCTCTTTATTTTTCTACTCCAATAGTTTAAAAATACTCGCTGCACACGGCCAAGTTCCCGTCAGGGATGAAGTTTTGCAGCTGAGATATGACTCCTGGAAGTACGGGCTGATAACGGGAACGTGGCCCCAGCTCAGCATCGAGCTGGGCGATGCCACTTTTCTACAGCTGTCCCCTGGACGAGCCCGTCATGTCCCATCCACTCCCACCCTCCCCAATATTCCATGCCCCCCCACCGCTCGCTCAATCTCGGTGCAAATCCTCCCTTTTCCCAGCGAGGTTTGGGAAAATCTGCTGATGCTGCTGAGCCCTCCCTCATCCCCCCCCCCAATGACTTCATACCCGCCCGCAGACCTCATGTCCTGCGTTTGTTTTTCTACAAGCCGTGCCAAGGGAAAATTGTGGGGCACGTTGCCCACAAAATGAGAAAAATGCATTTTCTGAGAGGTTACTCCAAATTAATTGAGGGGGGGGGGGGAGAAACCCTACGGTGCTCCGTAACAGAAAGCACCGTGCAGGAGTGGTTGCAGGAAATATTTGTAGCTGGTCATAGGAGCATCACAGTTAATGGGTTCCTGGCTGCCAGTCCTTACAAATAAACAAATTGCCAACTGGAGGGGATGGATGTTTGTGTCGGAGGCTGTACAGAGACCCAAATAAAGAATAGCTGTGGCCCCAGAAAGTCTATAATCTCAGCAGATTAGAGTGAGGAAGCTCCAGGCTGCTGCTGACGGCTGTTAAGGCATTTTCCCTCCAGCTGGTGCTGGGCTGTTTCAGCTCCTGGGTCGAGCTCGTCCAGTGGCAGCAGCTCGGAAAAAGACCCTTGTGGGGTCTAACGCAGGGCCGAAAGCTGGAATATCTCATCACCTCATGGTGGGGATGGACACTTGCAAACAACCAGGCTACAACCTCTAGTAGGGTTGCTGCAGCTTGGCAGCGGAGGAGGCAGAGCAGGGTCAGTGTCCCATCCCGCCGCAGCCTGCGCTCGGGCTTTGCGATGGGCAGGAGCTTCTCCAGCCTGGCTGGTGAGCTGGAAGGTGTTCAAGCAGCAGAAATGAAATTGTTGAGACAAGGAAATTAAATATTACTGTTTAGCTGGCGGCCATGCAGAATAACAGCTCCTGTTATCTCTTGATGCTTCCCTGTGACTCCTCATCACAGAAAAATATTCTTCTTCCCAATTATAGTGCCAAGAATAATTGAGTTCGTTCATTCACTGTTGTAGTTAAATTTATAAAAAGGGTTTATATCAGCAAGCTGAAGTTTCTTGCTAGAAATGGCCCTCTCCAGGAATGGTCCTGGAAATTCGGCTGCATGGGAAGGATTCCCAGCCTGCGGCAAGCAGGGTTGGTTGGTTGGTTTGGTTGTTTTTTTCCGAATGTTAAAGCCTGTTTTAAGCTTCGTGGGCACGTTTGCTGCTTTCATAAAGAGCCAGGACATGGGGCTCTTGCCCGGTGTCATGGACAATTTGCATCCCGTTTTAGGATGACACAGACATCAACATTGACTGCATGACTGAAGACAAACACCCCAACAAGAAAGTATGCAACGTGAGCTACCCGTTCTTCCGAGCCAAGGCCAAGGTAAAGCTATTCCCTCCTGCCCAAGCGAGGCTTCACCCATGGGACAGGAGCCCCCTGCCCCCGGCATGGCCGCGGGGCCGCATCCGTCTGTCTTCGGGCTGGGCGCTTTGAACAGGATTTTTAAAGATAAACATTTGGTTTCTTCCCTTTTTTCTGTCCGTCGCTGGTGTTTGAAAGGTGCGTTTGGGCAGCTGGGATGGTTAGGGAGCTGCCTTGATGCTAGGAGAGCACCAAAACCAAACCCAACTCCTCCAAGTCGAAGAATTTGACTCCAGTCCTTCGGAGCTTATTTAATGTTGGCTTCAAACCACTGATGGTAACTTCCCCGAGCTCCTTTCTCGCAGGATGAGGCACCCTTCCCTGCCTGAGAGGTTTTCCTTGCTCTCAACACCCAGGGTCCCTCCGGACCCTCCTCCAAACCTGCCCAAGCCCTCTCGGGCTGGTAGCATCCTCCAAACCGCAGCTCACAGCGCTTCCCAGCACTTGGGGCGAGCCCAGATCCAGGTAGCATCATTTTTTAGATGCCGTAAACCCCTTTGCAAATGTGAGACGCAGCACGAAGGTGGGGAAGGAAAAAAGGAGGAGCTGCCGAGGAACAGTCACCAGGGCTCCGTGTGAAATTCCACCTGCCCATCCTGCATCCCCCCCCCGTGGGAAAAGGGGCCAATACAAGCGAGATCGAATGATAAAATCTTTCCAGCACCCCATATCTGTCTGAAGCCTTTCTTTGTCAGGAGCTTGATAATGATGGATGAGCTCCAGGCACCTCGCTAGGCTTTAAAGCTCCCAAAAAAGCCCTCTCGGATGCCTGTGGCTGTACAAAGAGTGCAGCAGCCCGACTCCCCGTGACCTACGGGGGCTGAGAATGCATCTGCGTGGCACCAGGTAGTCCAGGTCCTGCCAAAACAAAGACAAGCTGGAAATGGAAATTTGGCCCAAGAGCAGCGGAGGCTTTAATATTATACTCAGCTGTGCAGTCCCAGACAGTTTGAGGTCATTGCCACAGCTCTCGCAGATGTGACATTTATCACATTTTATTGTTGTTGGCCTCTCTCCGGCTGCCTTCCCCCGCCAGCCGACCCCGTGCCGCAGATGGGAGCGAGCGGCCTCTCGCTGCAGGTCCCCTGGAGGGTTTCTCTTCCAAAGGAGGGAGCAGGGGAGCCGTTTGCCTCTCCAATCTCAAAGCAAAAAAAAAAAAAAAAAAAAAAAAAAAAAAAATGCAGCATGCGGGGCTGAGAGCAAATCCTGCAAATCCCTGGCCAGCACTTGAGGGTTTGGTTTTTTTTTTTTTTTCCACCCTAATATTTTCTCCAATCTGTTTCCAACCTCCACAGGTAGCTTTTCGCCTGGATTTTGAATTCAGCAAGTCAATTTTCCTTCAAAGCATGGAGATCTACCTAGTCGCCAACAGGTTAATGGCTGTTTATCTCCTTTCCCTGTGTTTGCGAGATCAACAGGTGATGCTGGAGCCTTTACTCGGGGAATAACCACAAGGAAACCCGATTGCCATGGGTTACTATAGAGTGGGCAGCCCTGTATTCACAAACCAGGCTATTTTTATTTATCTATATGTTCATATCCATCATTTCCCTGTACACGTGGAAGCTGTGCAGTTGAAGAAGGGTCTCCAGCCACTGCTGTTTTCTTACCCACCTTCACAACTGCAAACACTCCCGGGAAAAAATCCTAACAGCTTCGCAAAATTCTTCTCACCTACTTGCCCCGCACAGGTAAAATTTTCTGACAGCCAAGTGAAATCTCACTAGGGTGGTGAGTTTTTTTTATTTTTCATCAATTATTAGAGCAGATGAGGATTTGTTCTGCCGGGGCTGCTGCACTGCTTTAAGGCTGCTGGGTGTGAAAACTCTCTCCAAATGATCTACTTCTATGGCCTCGGGTGAAAAAAAGTTACAGAATAAAATTACTTCGCTTTACACTTTGGCCAAAAAGCAGATCAGCCCTTTTCCACTTGCTTCCTATGACCCACCCACTCCCCCCCCAAAAAAAAAAATCAGAGGGGAGCCAGCTCCCGCCTCACCCCCCCGCTTGTCTCGTTGCTGTTTCAGTGACAGCGAGGAGAAGGAGAGCACCAAGGAGGACAACTTTGCCCACCTGAATTTTCACCTGAAGTACGAAGCCGACCTGCTCTTCACCAGGTGAGTGTTTTGGAAGGGGACGCAGCTTCTGGGGGGACACGGCTCGCAGGGTGCCTTTCGGGGAAAACCAGGGCTGGTCCCATGGGAGCTGCGTTCAAACAGAGCCCAGCACAAATTGAGCTTCAACTTGGGGAATTTGCTTAGAAAAGGGGCTGAGGGAACTGTAAAATCAGGGGCATCCCATATAGCGGGTCCTCATAAAAATCAACAGCAAGGAGCAACGAGGTGCTGGGCTTTCATAAAGTTTAAATGCACAAGCGTTATTAAATAGGTGTGAGGGAAATTTGGGGTTTTTTAAGAGGAAAAGTACTTATTGTAGGTAATAATGTTCATAACATGTGTTACTAGCCAGTGTCTGGGCCGGTAGCCATCCCACTAAAAATCATCTCACCAGAAGCTCAGCTGAGGGATGTGTGTGGAAGGGTTTGGGCATCAACGATAACTAAAGCAGAGAACGTCCTCGGTCCAAGGAGAGCGGGGAGCTAAGACACAGACGATAATTTATTAACCTGATTTTAAGAAAAAAATGTGGACCCCAGAAGCACATTCCCTGGCTTTGCTTGCTGTAATTCTTGGTAGATTTTTAAGACCTTCAGTCACTTTACTTTTTTTACACCAGAGGCAGTGGGGCACTGAAAATAAAACCACTTTAATACTTAAAATTTATGGGGAGCCGGGGGCTCTCAATTTAACAAATGACAGAATTGCCCTTATGGGAGAAGGGAGAACTTGGAGAAAAAGTAACAGCACAAAAAATTCAAATTTGGGCACCTTGGGGAGAAAAAAAAAAAAAAGAGGAAATAATTTCAAAGAGGATGGAGGGTTTTGGGCCATGCATGTCATGTTGTGACAGCGGTGAGCGTGCGTCCCATCGCAGATGATCCTGGCCGGGCTCCCACGGGCACCCATCAGATGCTGCTAGCTCCTTCCCCTCCTCTCCAGCTGCCAGACAGAGATGTGATTTCCCTCCTCTGACTTACACGTGACATTCAAACCTCCGACCAGGGCCTTAGATGTCTCTGTTATATTTAAAAAGCGAGAAAAATTCTACAAAGAAAGGGAAAATACAGCAGAAGCAGAATAGTGTGAAAATCCTCTGATTTTTTTTTATTTTTTTTTTTTTTAAATTTTTTTTTTTGCACGAGGTGGAGCCAGACGATGGTTTCCATCCGAAATGGGGCCAGACAGATCGAAAGTCCCCCCCTGCGGGGAATCTGCCCGCGGAGGGGCTGGGGGCAGCTGGGCACCGAGCTGCTTCATGCTCGGTTTGCCCCGAGCCCACCTCGCGACTTGTCCTCCTTCGTCACGACAGGGCGTCGAGCCTGGACTACTACGAAATCAGATCGAACAGCTCCCTGGAGAGATACGACCGCATCGGCCCCCCCTTTCATTGCACCTTCAAGGTAAGGAGGGGGGGTTAAATTGGCTGAGGGACCCCCCCCCAAGCCCCATCCTGGAGGTGGGATGTGCCGTGGTCACCCTGCTGGTCCCCATCCCGCGGGACGCTGGTACCCCAGGCGCATCCCTGGCTTCTGCCCTCGCAGCTGCAGAACCTGGGCTTCTTCCCCGTGGAGGGGGTGACCATCAAGCTCACCGTCCCCGTGGCCACCCGGGCGGGCAACCGCCTCCTGCTCCTGACCGAATTCGTGGTGGACCAGGTAGGAAGGGGGTTTCATCCCCATTAAGACCATGCGGGTCCCCTTCTGTACCAGGGGTGGGGATGGAGCCACCCAACGGCGGGTCACCCCCCCCCCCCCCAGCCTTTTGCAAGCCCACGCCACGCTCACACCTGCATGGACAGCCCTGGCTCCTGCCCGGCTTTCTCCCTTCTGCTTGGCTGGAAACATGGAAAATGGTAGCGGCCAAAGGGTTTAGTCCAAATATTTCCCCGAGCTAGACCTCCCTCCAGTATGCAATTAATTCTTGAGGGTCTTGAAAGCCTTAGCTGTGCCTGGAGCGAACTGGAGGCGTGAGTGACCGTTAAAATGGTGAGAGGGCTGGGAGCAGACCCCGGGGCATCCCCAGCCTCCCAGTGCCCCCACAGCCGTGCGGGACTCCCGTGGGAAGATTTATGGATGGATTTGGCCTCGCCGGGGGCGTTTTGTAGAGCAGCTCTGGCAAAGTCCCCTTGTCACCCAGCACACGTGGCTGGTGTCCTGGACAGGGCTCGCTGCCAGGGTGATTTTTGCTGGGGAGAGGCTCAGCCACCGGTAAATCCCAAGGCGGGTGCCAGGGTCCCCTGAGCACCCCAGGATGGGTGCTGAGCACGGGGCAGGATGCGGGGAGGTGGCCACCGTGGTCCCCATCCCCGTGCTCGGAGCTCATCGCCTCCTCCCGCAGGAGAACGCGACCTGCAATATCTGGGGAAACACCACGGACTACCAGAGGACACCCGCCGAGGAGGACCTCTCCCGCACCCCCCACCTGGTACGCACCTTTGCGGGCCTGATCCTGGCCCCACACAGCCACCAAACCAGAGAGAAACCCCCGGGATGGAGGGACCCCACGGGGGAGGGTGGGTGCATGGATCCCGCTCCCCTCGGGCCGTGCCTGGGGAGAACCCCAGGAGGTTTTTAGCCCTTTCTCAGCCGCGACGTTCCCACACCACAAACCTCTCCCCTCGCAGAACCACAGCAACTCCGACATCGTTTCCATCGACTGCAATGTGAAATTAGCCCCCAACGAGGAGATGAATTTGCGCTTGCGTGGCAATCTGTGGATGAAGTCTCTGAAAGCAGTAAGTTCTCCCAAAGCAGGCACGTAGCTTTTGAGGAAAAATCCCCCAAAGGAGCCCTCACACCACAAAAACATGGGGTTTGGGTTTTTCTTTTTTTCCCCTCTCCGGCGATTGCCCTCCCTCCCAGCAAGCCCAGGCACGTGTGAGGTGATTTTTTTTTTTGTTTGTTTTTGTTTTCAAAGCCCACTTATTCTGTTAGTGTGTGCAGCCAACGTCCTGCACAGCACCTCGTTGTGGGGAATTTAATCCCAAGCAGCTCTTTTTGCTGCAATTTAACCACACTCCCTACTTGACCTGCATTGTCCTCCCTCTCGGATGCAGCACACAACAGCCCTGGCATGGATGTGAAGCTGGGGGTGAGGAACGAGAGCTGTGAGGGGGGGGGACGTGTTCCTCTCCCACAGCCAGTGCTCACGTCCAGCGTCTCTTTGCGCAGCTGAAGTTCAAGTCACTGAAGCTCACCATGAACGCTGCTCTCCAGCGACACTTCGGGAGCCCCTTTGTCTTCCGTGAGGAGGACCCCAGCCGTCAGGTGAGGCCCCCCCCCCCCCCCGCCCTGGGGAGGACAGTCACACACAGACACGGCAGCTTTGGGGATGCTGCATAAAACCCCGCTCTGACCCCAGCGGGAAAAACCCTGTGGCTGGCAGATAGGGCTGGAGTCGTTCTGCAGAGCCCCGAGCAACTCGGTGCAGTTGTGACCCGAGCCAGGCAGCTCCGGTCCCAGCACCGCCAGATTCAGCAGGGGAAAAGCTGAGCCAAATCGCTGGTGTGTGGGGTGGGCATCATCCCCCCCCACCCCACCCCCAGCAGCTCCAGCATCCTCCCCAAGGAGGGGATGCTCAGCACCCCCCCACCATCACACCGGTTCCCCGCTTGGCTCTTCCACCCAGCACCAGCGGCGTCTTTTGATGCTCTGTCCTTGCAGATAACGTTTGAAATCTCCAAGCCGGAGGAGTCGCAGATCCCCATCTGGATCATCCTGGGGAGCACGTTAGGAGGGCTCCTGCTCCTGGCCCTGCTCGTCCTCGCGCTCTGGAAGGTGAGCAGCCCCTGAGCCACACGCATTGCGGGACCCCCAGCTCCCCCCAGCTCCATGCCCACAGCCCCACGAGCCCCTCGGCACCGCCAGACAGCACAAAAAGCTCCTCTAACCTCTTTCCGCTTCCCGATTATTTCTGTTCAGAGCCAAAAACCTCCTGGCAGTACCCCCGTTAAAAGGAAGGCGCTTCCCAGCAAGCAGCTGAAGTAATGGTGGGGTTTTCTTTCTCTTTAAACCCTACAGCTTGGATTTTTTAAAAGCGGGAGCCGCAGGCGAGCGGCGGAGCGGGAGCGGAGCGCCCAGGGGCTGGAGTGATGCTGCCGGGGGGCGCCGGGTGTCCCCCCCCACCCCCCTGCACCCCCTTCCCAGCCCCTCGCCGGTTACGGAGCAGAGGTTCACCTCGATGCTGAGGGATCAGGGTGCTCAACTTGGGTTTGCATCGAGATGAGAGTCCACCCCCACCCCCCGTGTGTGAAGTCACCTAAACAGGTCCAAAAGTCAAAAAAAAAAAAACAAAAAAAAACCAAACAAGCAAACCAAACAAACAAAAAAAAAAAAAAAAAAAACAAAAAACCAAAAACGCCATCCTACACATAGCAAAAATCCCCAACCCTTACTGGTGGCCTCGTGCCACGGTGAGGGGCTTCCAACTGGGGTTGCAAGGAGGTGGCAGCGGCGTGGGGACAGAGGGGCCACCGAGGCAACGGGCCCCGTAACTTGGGGCAAACTATGGGGCTGCAAAAAAAAAAAAAAAAAAAATCTGTAAAAAATAATATTCTTAAAAAAAAAAAAAATAATATGAGGATTGCTCATTCCCGTGGCTGAGCTGTAGCAAACCCCTGGGCTTTGCTGGTCACAGCTCTCAAACTGCGTTGCATTCGTTAACCGGAGCAATTGGGTGGAGATTTTAATTTGTCTTCTTCTTGATGCACTGAATACAAATGATAGCAAATTAAAGCACCTTAATGCAAATCTCCAGTGTCCAGCTGTACATACTTATTCTAAAAATACTTACCTGTTTAAGCAAAGGAGAGAAAAAAAAAAAAAATTCAAAAATTTAAAAAACAGCTATGAACCAGTTTGAAGTGTTTTCTACAAACTGAGCAGTGTCAAAGAGCTTGTGTCCAGCAAGGGGCCACACGTGTATTATAATTGTACATACTTGGTGTCACGCGAAACCGGATGATCGGTGCTGTTTGACAAAAATCTTTCTTTTTGCATAACAGAATTATTTATGCTAATATTAATTTTATGGATGGAAAGAAAGCATATGTCCGCCGGATGTGTAATGAAGTTTGTTAAATACTGTCTTAGTATTTTTTAAGGATTAAAACCACAGTATTTTAAAAATGACCAGCCTCTCCTCCCCGTCTGTGCTCGCCCACTTCCACGGCTCGGCTGAGAGCTGCTCACACCCCTCGGGGACACAGCGGAGGAGGATGGGGCTCGGATTTTTTTTCCTCCACCTTTTGATGATGGGATGCAAGTTTTTTGCAGCCCGGTTTTACATGGATGCTGTCAAGTGGGGGGGGGAGGGGGGGGGGCAGGGGGGTGTGCAGCCTTTGCAAACCTTGAGGAAGGTGTGCTGCAGAATCAGCCCCACTCATTGTATAAAATGGGGGGAATAAAAAAAAAAAAAAAAAAAAAAATCTGATTTTCACTGCTAGCATCCTCACCTCGGATGGGCGTTGGTAATGGCAGAATTTCTGACTGATTCGGGTCTTGGCTGTCCCTGAGGGCCCGGCTGGGGTGCGGGGGCACCCCGGGGAGCTGAAATCCCCGTGCAGGTAGGAAGGTGGGTGCGGGGGGCTCCATGGGCCCGGGGCGAGGCCAGCGCTCCCCCGGCCCCAAAGAGCCCAAAGGGCGCAGATTGATTTCTTTTTCTTCTTCATGCTCAGCCAATTTTCCTTCCCGCCGGTGAACTCGCGTAGGCAGGCTGTGCAAGGGCTACTGCCGGCATCTGGCCAACCTTTTATTGCTTGGGGGGGGGGGGGGGCGGAAAAAAAAAATAACTAATTTCTTTTCAAGCATTTGCCCCAAAGCATCTCAGCCCTTGGTGCTATAAAAAGAGCGGCCGCTTGTCCCCTCCCTGCCTGGGGTTCAGCTCCCAGCAAGGGCTGGAGCCTTCAGCAGGGCCCCCCAAGGACAGGGGGGCTGGGGGGGGGACCCTCCTGCTGCCAGCCCGCTCCAGAGCCACGTGTAAGTGCACACACATGGGTGTGGGTATATTTTTTATATACGCTCTATTCATATATCCATACATATGTCTGTGTGTGTATATACAGCCTCCAAGCGTGCGAAACCATGCTCATGGGCAAACTGGTGCACCAGTGGTGGGGGGGGGAAGGGGGTACATGTTTACATACATGTGTGTGCAAACGTGTAGCTCTATGTACATGCACATGTATATCTCTATGCACACCTGTACGGGTGTGGTATCCGTATGGAAGTGTGTGTGTGAGAGCGAGCAAGCGCCTCCAGCTCTGGGGACACTGTGCGCTGGCTAGGAGCTGTGTGTCTGTATGTGTGTCTGTGTGTCTCTGTGTGTGTATCTGGGTGTCTGTGTGTGTGTGTCTGTGTCTGCGTGTGTATGTCTGTAAGTGTGTCTCTGTCTCTCTGTCTCTGTGTGTGTTTGTATGTATCTGTGTGTCTGTGTGTGTCTGCGTCTGTCTGTGCGTCTGTATGCCTGATTCTGTCTGTGTGTGTGTCTGCATGTCTGTGTGTCTCTGTCTCCGTATGTCTGTCTGTGTGTCTGTGTGTCTCTCTGTGTGTCTGTATGTCTGTGTCTGTGTCTCTGTGTGTCTCTCCGTGTCTCTGTGTGTTTGTATGTGTCTCTGTGTGTCTCTGTGTGTGTCTGATTCTATGTGTCTGTGTGTCTCTGTATCAGTCTGTGTGTGTGTCTGTATGTGTGTGTGTCTGTGTGTCTGTGTCTCTGTGTGTGTCTGTCTGTGTATGCGTGTCTGTATGCCTGTGTGTCTGATTCTGTGTGTGTCTGTCTGTGTCTGTGTGTCTCTGTGTGTCTATGTATGTCTGTGTGTCTGTATGTGTGTGTGTCTGTGTGTCTCTGTGTCTGTCTGTGTGTCTGTCTTTGTGTCTGTGTGTGTGTGTCTGTATGTGTGTACATCTGTGTGTCTCTGTGTCTGTCTGTGTGTGTACGTCTGTGTGTCTGTGTGTGTATCTGTACATACATTTTTATTTTTTAATACACCTCTCCCACCCAGCAGTGGCCAGGGCCCGGCACAGCGGCCGTCACCCAGCCCCGGCCGAGCCATGGGGCTGTACCTCGCCATAGACAGCCAGCTGGTCCCTGTGGGAAGGAAAACTGCATTTTTATGGCCACTCAGTCAAAAACTTGCTAGGAACAAAATTCCCATTCCCCACCGCGGGCTGCTCCTGACTGACACCCGCCATCAAAGCATCAGCACTTCCCTTCCCTGGATTTGGGTTAAAACGTAAAAAAGAGGGTTTGCAGCTACTGAGTTACTTGGTTAAAGCTACTTACACCAACAGCTTTTATCAATTTAGCTCAAAACAGCCCAAGGGAAGCAGTCGAGCGGCTCCACATGGGTACTCGGGTTCACAAACCCATGGCTCATGCCAGGGAAAGCCTCAGTAAAACGAGCTCTCCTAACCTGCTCTGCCTGACCCCATCGACGAGAAGTGGCTCTCGCCCTTATCAGATAAAATCATAAATTAATTCTGCGCCTTGACCTGTACTGAAGAGGCCTGATCCTGCAAACCCTGCTGTGGGCATCGTGGGGCTCGAGGCGCTGGTGTGCAATCCCTGCCTAACACAAAACTTGACTCCTGCCACTTGAAAACAAAATATTTTTTATATATAATATTATATATATAATAGAGATATATAATAAAATAAAAGTGACTTGTTTTCAAACGAGTTTCCTTTACTCAGCCAAGCGCTCTGCCCTGCTTGCTGATGCTCTGGGGTAGAGCTGAGCAGCGTTTGCCTCCGCGGCAATGCAGAAGCTTATGGAGTAAGTGAAAAAAAAAAAAAAACAAACCCTCGTGCCAGGCCCACGCAGGGCTCTCACCACCACCACAGGACCAGGGTTGAAGCGCAAGACCCAAAGACGAGCACGTGAAATGCCAGCGGCAGCTCCCTCCGTCTGCAGCGGCACCGCCTTTCCGTGGGGGGCTCGCGTCCCGGGGGCCCCAGGCTCCAGGTTTGCCAAGGGTTTGCATCCCCCCCAACCCCTCCCCTGGCCTGGGGAAGGTGTATTTTTAAACGCCAGCCTGCTCCCCAGCAGCAGCTCCCGGCGCTGAGCCAGCTCTATAAATAACAGCCCGTCACCTACGGCACCCGCGCGCCTCGTCCCTGGCGGGGGGGGGGGGGGGGGGGAGACACACACACGTCACCCCGCTCTTTTCCCGGCGAAAGGAGCACCTGGGGGGGGGGGTTGTAGAGAATTTTATCGGGAGCAAGCACCCCCCTTTCAGCTTTTAATGCCTGAAAAAGACATTTCCAGACTAAGGAGCAGGAAGGTCCCGGGATGCTGAGAGCCGTGACGGATTTCGCTGCATCTGCGGGCGTGCAGAAACAGGCACCCACTGTTTTTTGGTGGTTTTTTTTTTTTTTTTTTATCCTTTGGCCAAGAGTTTTTACTGCCCCAGCGAAGGCGGCAGAACAGCACGTCCATGACGCCACCTTCTCGGGCTGCAGACAAGCAGGAACCCGTCGTCTTCCTTCAGGAACGGGGCCAAGGACCAGGGACCACACCTGAGACAGGAGCGGCTTCGGCATCAGCTGCTCTGCAATCGACTGACAAGAAGCTTTGTTGCTGCTTCTGGGTAACAGCATCCTCTCTCTTCAGGTCTTCACATATTGAAATCATCCCAGGAACGGCACGAACAAAGCAGAACCTCAGCAAATATCCTGCAACGGAGCCAGAAGTGGGAGAGGATCAGAACAAAGCTACAGGAAGGGAGGAAGCAGCAGCTTTTCCACAAGATCATTTGGCATAACAATTTTTTTCCTTATTAAACAAGAAGGACTGTGGGAGGAGCAGCTTCCTTCACCTTCTTATTACCTACAGATATTTCAAGCATGCACGTTTGTTCTAAAAACAGCTTTATACAGGTATTTCACAAGAATACAACACTTAGATTACTCCATGTCAGAAACAGGTCCTGAGGAAAAAAAAGACAAAACAAAAACAAAACAAAACAAAAAAAAAACACAACAACAAACAGTGCAAGGAAATATTGTCTTAATTGATGATACAGCAACTCAAAATGATTGCCAATCCAGAAGGCTTTGTCATACAGCGAGCAGCCCGAGTTGCTGCAGGCCTTGAGCCCTCTCCCCCTTTTTCCCCCCCAACTCTCCCAAGTCAGAGACTCAAGGGCCACCTACTCTCATTTTTAACTGCATGCACATCACAAATTATAAATGTGCAAGCGTGAAAAGGAACAGCAAGGCATCAGAGCTGTTTGAGGCACGTGGCACAGCGCAACAAAAGCCTTTTTTTTTTTTCCTGTAACACACACACCAATTCGCCTACCAATTAATTTGAACTGAGTCACCTACCAGCAGCTTTACCAGCTAAATAATAATCACCTGGTGCATGGTCTCAAGTTGCTCGAGTTTCAGGTTCAAAGCTTTAGCAGTAACGGATACAAGCCCCAAATGGGAGACTCGTCCCATCCTCTGGTTCTCACAATTAGCAACAGCCACTTAAATTTTTTTTTTTTTTTTTGCATTTCCAACAGCTGTAAATCACCACTGCAAATTCTTAGCAAAATACAAAACCGCAGCTTTACCTGATGACTTCAGCTGAATACTGAATACATCTCAGCACACAGGGGGAAGACATTTAGGGTAACAATTCACAGAAACGCTACGACACGCCCCCCCCCCCCAACCATTTGATAACATCCACTTGTTGCATTAAGGCCCCAGCTGGCTGAATTTGGCTTTGACATTCTGCCTGAAGTTTGACTGCAGGAGTCACGGTTTTTAAGTGCAGTAATCCAGCCCGAGATACAAGTGACAGACAGAGTTTTCATTTTAGGAGCTAGTTTCCAGCAGGGTCAAGTTTGCAGCTTAGCAAACACGGTATTTCTAAAGCTTTTCCCTCGAAGAAGACACAACAGCCAGTGCTTACGGTACCACACAATCTAAGCCATGCTATTCTGCTTGGCACTAGACAAAAATTAAGAGTTACAAACTAATTCCACATTCAATGTTTATTTATTTGTAATACAAATAGAAACGTGTGCCCAAATCTCGCCTTGAAGTTCTACCCAGATTGTTTAAAAAAAACCTACAGAACATTCTTTCATCATCTGACCGTTAAAAAGCTGCATTTAAAATAAACAGAGTTTTCAGTAGGCTGTCAAAACAAGTGACATTTTACTGTCGGAGTATCTGCAACTTCTACCAAGGAGAAGTACTTTCTCAAGCAACAGCGTTATTATACAATCAGTTGCTTATCATAAAAGATCTTATGATAGGACAATTTTTTAAAAATCAGGTTTCATAGAGATTTTCATAATGAAAGGAGTAAAAATCACAGAAAATCCTCAAGTCCAATTCAGGGAGGCACAGACTCCATGCTTCTTGGAAAAGCCAGTTTCTAGCAGTTTCAAGGAAGACTCTCTTTGGCGACAGACTACTCCATTAGGAAGATACAGCATTTGGAATCCAAGAGTGCAGTTTTACATCCTTTGAGTCAAAAAGGTGCATGTTGATCATTGAAACCACAAAAAAAAAAAAACAAGTTAAAAGTATTTTGAAATGTTGGGACACACACAAACACAAATACCCTATAAATTTTCTAGGTATCCATGCATGATCTTTATATATGAGCAACTTAGCTACCTAAAAAGAAACCATGACTCTGGTTCATCTCGGTCAATGTGCAAGTTACTTTGTCAATAGTTATTCAGTACTTACTGTAGTAGTATAAATGAAGAGCTTGACATTTCAACTACTATGAGATGAACATATCATAGCTGAATTTAAACCTGTATTTCCTAACAGAGCATTCCATACGTCTGTAGCTGTTGATAACTGCTGTTCAAGATTTAATTAAAAAAAAAAATAAAAATTTACAATGTTACCAACATCTTCAGCATTAACTGAAAGGCATAAAAAGATGGTGAGGTATGAGAGCAATGGACTGCTCTGTACATTGAGATTTCACTTTTAACCAACTACCACATAATTTCTGATTTTTCTTTCCCACCTCACTCCAAGAAGTTTTAAAATTTGCAAAGCTACTGCCTCGGTAGCGGTGACACGGGCTTTCAGAGGTGCCTCTGTAAGTAACTACCTAAAGCATTCGGCTGCAAATCGCAAGTGGAGATGTGTATTGGCAAGAAAACATTCTGCACAAGTTACACTGGGATTCTTTTCATTTTGTTTATAAAAACAAGAGATAACGAAGCAATTCATTTAATCAAATGAAATGACCAAAATCTCAAACATCAGATTTGACTATAGGAAAACGATGTGGCTTTTTTTTTTTTTTTTTTTTTTAACCCCCCGCCCCACCCCCCCCCGCCCTGCCCAAGACCTGCGTGAGAACTGAGGCTGCAGACTGAATCCAGAGGAACCCAAAACCAAAAGAACAGAGAAAACCAACTCCACGTCTACACATGTATTCTGCTGTCTGCAGCTGATGTCGTCCCGGGATAGCACCACCACGAAAAGATTTTACGTAGCCTAGTGAAACTTGACAAATTCTTCCAGAGTTCTGGGGATCTGGTTTTGGTAGCTGATGTTATAGATCCGTACTGCTCGGGCAGCCAGGCACTTGAGACTCAGCTTCATTTGAGTTTTAAGGAGTATTTCAGACACCCCTGTTGTACTTTTATCAAGAGGGGTTTTCTTCTGCTTATTCGTCATGTCTGTATGAGCACCAGCCTCCACCAGGCTAATAATGATGGAATGCAACGTCAAAAAGTCACTGATGGGCCTGTGGTATTGGACGATGATGTGGAGCGGACTATTCCCTTCGTTGTCCACAGCGTTCACGTCAGCACCACAGTCTAGCAGGAGTTTTGTGACGAGCGCGTTAGGAAAGCTGCAGACATCGTTCGTGTGGAAGTCGTCAACCGGCGTGCTGGAGTTGACAGCGTGATGCAGCAAGCTCGAGCCATCCCGAGTCCTGGGGTCGAGGTGAATCAGGTTATAAATCTGTTTGTTGATTCGTGACTGATCCTCTTCGCTGCACTGGGTCTTGGTAGAGATGCAGACTAAGTAGAGAAAGGTAAAAATGTTGCATTCGTAGTTGTCCATGGCTGTGTGGATGTCAGTGTCTTGGGTGGTTTTGATCCGGGACATGCCTTGTTCGATTTCCAAGACGCTGCACCTCAGAACGCTCTCGATGTCCTTGGCTTTAACGGGCTCGTTTAAGTGTATCATCTGAGAAAAGACTTGAGCAAACCTCAGGAGGTCCTTATGAGTGTTCCTGTTGCCTTTTTGCCTTAGATGCAACGCATGGAGCCATAGCTTGATACACTGTTCAAACTCCATGTTATCTGCGTAAACAGCCCCACGGTAAATAATGGGGTGAGAAACATCGATATTGTCCGAGCCCAGGATTCTTTCCCGCACAATGAGGCCTTCCATGTGCAGGGCATCTCTGTCCTGCCTAATAGACTCTAATTCCTGAGGAGTTCTGCATTCAGTCCTGTTTCCATAAGCTTCTATTTGTGGAAGAACTTCTTTTTCAATTATATTCTCGCTGTCGCGGTACCTCTCCAGCATCGCTAAATATAAATAGTGGTAAGTCTTCATTATATCATAGTTCTCTCTGTCGTTTGCAAACGAGGCACCCAGGAGTTCCAGAGCTTCAATCCGGCTTCTCCTATCGCAGTTGGCGTGAGCGAGCAGCAGCTCCACGACGTCGGCTTTGCAGCTCTCGGCAGCGACCTTCAGCGGAGTCATCCCATGGCCGTTGACCATCATCGCCGCCTTCCACTTGACCAGCTCCCTCACGATTTCCAAGTGCCCGGCTTCGGCCGCGAAGTGCAGCGCCGTGGCACCGCAGTGGGCTTTGGCGTTGGGGTCGGCATGCTGCTCGAGGAGGTACCTCACCACGTCCGTGTGCCCTTTGTAAGCCGCGATCATAAGGCAGGTGTTGTCGTACTTGTTGGCGATGCTGATGTTAGCATTGTTTTCTACCAGGTATTTCACAATGTCCAGTCTGCCGTCGAAACACGCAGCCCTCAGGGGAGTCGAATTGGTCACTGTAGTGTGATTCACGTTGGCGCCGTGACTCACCAGCAATTTGACTACTTCAAAGTGGCCGGCTCCTGCTGCACACCACAGGGCTGTGGCTCCGTCAATGACAAAGCTGCCAACGTAAAGACAGAAACGAGCAGTTAAACTGACGCTCCTGCAAAAGCATCTCTGCCAGACGGCCCAGCGGGATGCAACAGCCACGTACGTACCCGGCCATTAAAAGACATTTTGTACCCATCCTATTTTTGTACTTGAAGGGACTTACCGGCATAGCCAGGGCAAAAGAATGACAGACACAGACCTCCCAACAGAGAGACACAGTTGAAACTTCAAAGCAGCCAGGGGATTTAGCCACATTTCGCACGAGTGCTTCCCAGGCTGTTTTGAAGTTCCTACCTGCGAGCTCCAGCCTACAGAGGCCTCGGGAAGAAGAGTTACAAGAATTACCGCTTCTTTGATGCCTTGTGCCAGAAACTGACAGGTTAAAGAAAAAGAAAAAACTTAAAATTGACATATTGACATGAGAAAAAAAAACAAAAAACAAACTCAGACAGGAACAGTACAGCTATACAGCACACCGGCCCTGGCAGCAAAGCTGGCTTAAGAATTTCGCACCACTTCACTTGTTCCCTCTCCCCGAGCTGCAAAACTGCCACTGCTTCCACTGCGCCGATACTGCTCGTTCGAGAGACTGCGCCGTAAACCAGAGCAGCAGTCTGCTTACACAAATGGTACTCCCGAAATAAAATTTTAAAAAGCAGAAGTTCTTCTGAGCTGGACTGTTGCAGGCATCTGTTTTACATCGCGTCCTTCTAGACAGCTTGCTGGCACTCGTAAATGAGGGGACAGTTAACTTTAGCAAAGCATCACAGTTTCTTAAGCTGTTTTCATTCCCAAATCCAGCACGGTGTGTAACTACAAAGATAAAGGCTGAAGTCTTTTCCATTCCCCTGATTTTTGAAGTAGCACTTAAATGTAGAAACAGGTGGCGTTCACACTGCAGTCAATGCACACTCAAGGCACATCCCAAATCACAGAGGGACAAATATCTTATTCCCACACGTCCAAACAGTCGCGTTTCCCAAAGTTAAAATATCATAAGACACCAACTTAATTTTAACTTTAACAGGGATTGTTATCATTTTATGAAGCTCTCACAGAGCTCAGCAGGAACAGTTGTGTGGCTGTTTCTAAATCCCACACCCCTAGACAACACTTTAAGAGCTCTGGCATGCAGGGATGCCTACACCTTTGTTCAGAGAAATAAGTTACTTATATTGTAAATAATCACATTAAAACACTTTTACGTTAAAACATGAGGAAAGTCAGGGCCTAGGATTTGTTAGCGAACACGAGGTAATTTATTGGTGCTCTATAGATATGTATTTACAGCCGCTGTGCCACCTTATCTCAAGAAGAATGACAATAACGCCAGGATCACATGCCTCCTTCTCTTCTCACCAGGCTGCCACTGTGCCCATTGTCCCTCAGACAACACCTCCTTTAATCTGCACCAGGCAGAGGCTCTGGCGAGGAGATCACCATCCCATCGAGGCACGGCATGAGAAACAAGAAAATTCAGCAGCAGAGGGGGCTGACAGCCCTTCCTAACGCTGTCAGCAGAGGCCCTTCCTTCGCCTGAATTCAGGGCAAACCTCTCCCTAGGTATTCTCAACCAGTTCTTGCTTGTGAGAAAAAGGGCTGGAAGAGGAAGAAATTTAAAAAACCAAACCACACAGGGGAGCCAGCTCCTCCCCCTTCATTCAGCATGTAAGAACGAAGCCAGTCTTTCCCTGGGCCAGGTGGAGCTGCACAGGCGTAACTCCAGCTCATCAAGTAGGAACCAGATGAAAGATATCAGCGGGGACTCATTATGATCCCTCTCGCTCAGTATCTGATGTGAGCTCTCCCCTTTGTTACCTGCAAAACCTGAAGCTGTTCAAAAGACCAATCTACCTTCACCATTAGTCAGCCTTACATTTAAGGCTGACATACGGGCAAGAAGTTGACAAGCGCTGCGGGGGAGTTTGAAAAACAACGTTTCTCCTTCCTTCTGCCGCGGCGGCACACCGCCTGGGCACCTGGATGTCACGGCCAGGCTTCACCCCAAAGAGCCCCGGCTGGGTCCCAGTTGAGTGCCTAGCACCCAGTTCCCATCTTAAAATGTCACTTTTCACTCTACGCAGCCCACTCGCTGGCTCCCAGCAGCGGGGATGGGATGCTCCTTGGGCAGTCTGGACACCGAAAAACCTTCAATTTCTTGAGTAAACCAAAGCCTGGCTCCCGGTGCGGAGGTACCACCCTGCCCTGACCCGCTGCCTGCCGTCACGCACGGCAGCAAGCCGCGTCGCCGAGAAAAAAAAAAAGCCGCTCTGGCCCAGCGAAAGTTATTCTGCACGCCGTTTCAGGTGGAGGGAAACATCAGAAGGGCAAAATTTACAGCTCCGGCAGGAGGGGAGGGAGGGATGCGGGACAGCCAAGGGGGATTTTTAGGGCTACCGAAGCAACGGCCCCGTCGCCAACCGGCCTTGAGCCCCTTCGGGCGGCAGCGAGCTCTACCTACCCGTCGAAGCGGACCGTGCCGGTCTGCTGGGTCTGGACGCGGTAGTGCTCGAGGAGCAGGCGGACCACCTTGGTGTGGCCGTTGCGGGCGGCGATGATGAGCGGGGTGGAGCGCTGCCCGCCGTGCTGGCTGACGTACCCCAGCAGGTACTTGATGTCGCTCTCGGAGCGGTTGAGGAGGAGGGCGGCCAGGGTCAGCACTCGCCCCTCGCTCGCCGCTTTGTACACGTACCCGGCCAGGCCCTCCATCGCCGCCTCCTCCTCCTCCCGGCTCCGGCCCCGACGGCTCCGTTCGGGCCTACCGGGCTGCCCCGCCGCCGGGGCGGCCTCTCCCTCCGCCTCCTCCTCCGTCCTGCCTCGGTGCCCGGCGGGGGGCACATGCGGCCCCTTCGGGGCCAGCTGCCCCCCGGGCCCGGCGGCGAGGCGGCACAGCCCCAGCGCCCACCCACCCACCCACCGCTTCACCGGCCCCGGGAGCCCCCGCCGCCCATCCCCCGGCCGCGCCGGCGGGGGGGGGGGGGGGGGGGGGAGGCGGGACGCAACCCCGCGGCCGGAGCGCTGCTCCCGCCCTGCGTGAACGGGGAAAAGGGAGTGGCTGGGGGGGGGGGGGGGTGCACGACGACGACACCGGAGAGCGGCAGGGCCGGCACCGGGGCCGCGCGCGGGGCACCGCTACGGGTCGCCGGAAGGGCCCGGCCGCGCGCGCTCCGCCCCCCGCCGCCGCCGACTCCGGAAGCGAAACCGGAAGCGCCGCACCCTTCCCCCCCCCCCCCCCCGGCCTTCCCGTCCCCCGGCAACCGGAGGCAACGCGCGGACGTTCCGGGCCGCGGGCGGTAACACCGGCCCGGTGGGGATGAAGCTGCCGCCGTTCCCCGCCCTGCACCTCCCGGCAGCGCGCTACCAGGGAGAAAATAATT
The DNA here is from genome assembly GCF_018691265.1 of Tyto alba. Classification (NCBI taxonomy): domain Eukaryota; kingdom Metazoa; phylum Chordata; class Aves; order Strigiformes; family Tytonidae; genus Tyto; species Tyto alba. The sequence goes on from NW_024881317.1 coordinate 1,809,629, forward strand.
GTTGAGTTGATTTGGGGTGCTGGGCTCTCCCGGCTCTCAGTGGGTTGGGCTGGGTCCAGTTGGGCTGGATTGGGTTGGGTCTGGTTCGATTCGGTTGGGCTGGGTTCGGCTGGGTTGGGTTGGGTTCGGCTGGGTTGGGTCTGATTCAGTTGGGTTGGGGTGGGTTCAGTTGGGTTGGGGTGGGTTGGGTTGGGTTGGGTTGGGCTGGGCTGGGTTGGGTTGTGTCTGGTTTGATTGGGTTGGGTTCGGTGGGGCTGGGCTGGGTTGGGTCTGGTTCGGTTGGGCTGGGTCCAGCTGGGCTGAGTTGGGTTGGGTCGGGTTCGATTGGGTTGGGTTGGCTTTGCTTGGGTTGAGTTGCGTTGGGTTCAGTTGGTCTGGACTTTGTTGGGTCTGGATCAGTAGAGTTGAACTGGGTTCAGTTGGGTTGGGTTAGGTTCGGTTCATTTGGCCTGGGTCGGGTCGGGTCTAGTTCAGTTCAATTGAGTTGGGTTGGGCTCCGTTGGGCTGGGTTGGTTGTTTTGGGGCTGGTTCAGCTGGATTGGGTTGGTTGGATTGGGTCCAGCTGGTCTGGGTTGGGTCAGGTCTGGTTCAGTTGGGTTGGCTTGAGTTCAGTTCAGTTGAGCTGGGTTGGTCAGGTCTGGTTCCGTTGGATTGGGTTGGGTTGAGTTCCGTTGGGCTGAGCTGGGTTGGGTCTGGCTCAGCTGGATTGGGTTGGGTTCAGTTGGGCTAGGTTTCGTTTTGTTTGGTTCAGTTTGCTGTTTTCTTTAAAGAAGGGACCAGCAGCTTTCATCACCTTGGCCATGACTCCACCTCAACAAGCCCATCACGCCCAGTCCCAGCACATGCAGGATCTTCATCCTCAATTCAGGGACACCACGACCAGCCTCGCTGCACACGTATCAGCTTAACCGAGGGATAAATGCAACCCAGCTGCTTGGCTGCCTCTCCTTTCCTCTGTACAGATCATCTCCCAGAGACCTTCGGGAGATGCCCCACGCTGCGACCAGTAACATGAAACCGATAAAGGCCGCGGTAAGTAACGTGATACACAGCCTGCGCCGCTGTCTGTTGCGTGCCATTGTTTTCGAGGAGATACGGTATCAGCCGTATTAATAGTTAATTTAAAATCATGCAACTGGAGCCACAGCCCTTTGTGGAAAGTTTCGTGCAGGCCGGGCCGTGCATTATGTATGGGAGCGGCAGCCTGGCTGCGTGGCCGGCGTTGCCGAAAGGAGCCCTGGAGAGGCGAGAGGGAGGCGAGTCAGGCCACGGTCAGCTCTGTGGTGTTCAGTCAAGGAGGATCAGCTTTTAACAGCCACGTACGCTTGTAAGGCACAGCGCAACAAGCAGGGTTCACGGTAAGTTTAAGTGGAGCCTGTCTCCATTACTCCATTACCTCAACAATCTCCTCCACTTTTCAAGGATTTTTTTTTTTTTTTTTTTTTTTTAACTAGCAAATGCTGCCTGGATGCTGCTCGTGGTCCCCCGTGGGTTAGCACGAACAGCGCGGAGAGCATCCCTCGAGGAAGCACCGGTGTTGCTCCCATCCCTCCTGGCAGCACCAGAACTTCGCTCTGCAGCTTCTCGGCGCCTCATCCGCGGTCTGGACCACGACTCCTCAGCGGAAAGCTACGGTGCACCTACCAGTTACCATCTCGGCGCCGTAGCTGCCCACGGCCACGGGAATAGAGACACAAACATGTCGGTGCTGTCACCGCCGAGCTCCTGGCTCTGCCTCTGCCTGAGCAGGACCCTCAGCTCCACTGTGCTCAGCGCCAGAGTCCTCCGGCTGCCTGGGAGCCCCCCGGCAGAAGCCAAAGGGTTTCAATGCCCCAAACCACCTTCAATCCCCATTTCCCCTGACCGGCAGCACAGCCGAAGCTGGGTGTACACTTGAGGACCTCCACTTCTTTCCAAACCAGATCCACCTCCTGATTTAGACCCTAAACTACAAGTTCCATCGGGGTGCAAATCCTTCCCCGCCTCACACTTTTACTGCCCCTGAGTTGTTCCGACCTGATGACACTTATCTGGGCAAAATGGACCCGACTCATCCAAGCAGTAATGTCTGTTTGCTTTACACCGCGCGGGTGCAAGAACACCAGTCGTTTCGTTCCAGGGTAACAGAGACGAGACCTGCCACACGTACTGATTTGCTCGTGGCAATAAGCCAGATCTGTGGCAGAGCCACGCTGCGCTCCACCACTTAATTTCCATTAAGCCTCACGCTTCAAACGATACAGTGATTGCAGGGGATGGGCTGTTTTTTTCTATCTCATTCTCCACCAGCCCTTTCCCACCTCTGAATCTCATTTTCGTGGCCAGGCGAGGGCTCATATCGAGATCCGTGGCGACACCAGGGCCAAGAGCTTTTCATCTAAAGAGCGATTAAGGAGTTAAATATCATCCTTCTGCTTTTCCTCTGTTGTAATAACAGCAAAGATGATCCGCTCGCGCTTTGGAGAGGGAAGGGAAATAAAATACCCTGCCTGGATTTTGTACGGGGAGGGGAAGGCCGGGCTGGGCTGGGCCGAGCGGAGCCGAGCTCAGCCGAGCCGAGCGGAGCCGAGCTCAGCCGAGGCGAGCCGAGTCGAGCCGAGCCCCGCCGACCCGAACTCAGCCGAGCTCAGCCGAGCCCCGCCGAACCGAACCGAGCGGAGCCGAACCGGGCGCCGAGCTGAGCCCAGCCCAGCCCAGCCCAGCCCAGCCCAGCCCAGCCCAGCCCAGCCCAGCTCAGCCCAGCCCAGCCCAGCCCAGCCCAGCCCAGCCGTTCCCCTCCCCCGGCCGGGGCGGTCCCGGGGCCACCGGCCGCGCAGCCGCCGCTCGTCCCCCGGCGCCGAGGCGGGGCCCGGGCCGAGCCGGGCGGGCACATGCAGGGCGCGGCGCGGCGGAGGCCGTTCCCGGCGGCGGCCCCGGGCTCCCCCCAGCCCGCCGGGCCGCTCTACCCGGGCAGGTGAGTGGCGGGACCGGGGGGGGGGGGGGACGGGAACGGGGCACCCCCCCACCACCTTTTCCCCCGGGATCCCCAGCCCCCCCCCCCGGGGTACAACCACCCGCCCCATCCGGGATGCTGCGGCTATCCCGGAGGGTCGGGGTCCCTCTGCCTGGTGTAGGGTGCCCCCCCCCCCCCCTCCCCGGTCCCCCCCCGCCCTCCAAGCTCAGCCCCAGCACCGCAGCCTTGTGCAGAGCATCCGGACTTACCTAAGCTACCCCAAGTGGTCCAGGCTTTGACAAGCCTCTTGCAGGGACCCGCATCTCTCCCGGAGCGCCCCGATTTATCCAGGGTATCACCATCCTCTTCCTCCATCCCTCGGGTTGGGAGCGGGGGCTCAGGTAGAGCAAGCTGAGGCTGATGCCGTTCTGGTCTGGGCGCCCCAGGAGAGGGATTCACCCCCTTTTCCCACAGGGAGAGGAAGGGCCAGCGGTGCCTGAGGGCTGTTTGACTTCAGTGGGGTTGGATCAGGCCTTGCTCTGCAGAGGCAGAGGAGGAGGAGGATCTTCAGAGTGGAAGATGAAGGTGATAGAGCATCCCGAGCACCCCTCTGCTTGAGCACCAGCAGGCATCTCTGCGTTTTCAGCGTTCAGCAGAAGTGCTATAGGAGTTGGATTTTGCTTTGTCATGCAAAAGTTAAAAATAGTTGCACTTAATTCAGCGCTTAAGCTCTTCATCCTGCTTCTGTGCTCGCTTCTCAGCCAGGAAGAACCTTCTCACGGGGATGTGCCGGCTTTTATTAACAACGCTTTGCCTCGCTGTCCTGCCTCCTCCTCCCTTTGGCCTCTCAACTGTGTTGTTACTCCACAGATCCCGGTGCCGGCAGCCGGGGAAGCGCAGGTTTTGGGTGGGGATGGAGACCTGGCATCTGCTCCCTGCCTCCTTAGGGCTTGACAGTGTCACTTCTGTCATCTCTAGGCATGGAGCGGTCAAGAGCGAGGACACCTTCAAGACCTCCCCGTTTCATTTTGATCTGTGGTTCTACTTCACTCTGCAGAACTGGGTGCTGGACTTCGGGCGTCCCATCGCGATGGTGAGGGTGGCAGAGGCATCGACTTATTTAGGGTGGAGGGCGGCGGGGCAGACCCGTGGGCTCTTTTCTCCACCAAAAGGACACTCTTGAGGAGCTGTCCTTGAGATGAGAGCTGCTGCGATGTACTGGAGTAACTGGTACCAAGCTCCTGTCACAGGGAAACTTGTTCCGTGTCAGTGATCCCACAACTTTATGTTTTCCTAACCAAAGTTACCTGGAGAGGTTCCTACTGCTCTTCTCCATCCCTTGCCTGTATCTCCAGAGCGTGGGGCTCCTGCTCTCCAGATAATGCGGGGCAGAAGTGGCTGTTACCCTCAAATGTAATTTTTTGTCACTGGCGTGTGTACGTGGCAGAGGGTCGGCCGCTTCCCGGCATTCAGCTTTGGCCGGCTGAGACGTGAACACGCCGTGTGTTTAGCACCCACGCCCAGATTGCGCTTTCAGGGACTTACTGCAAGAATTGCTGCCCAGCTTCCTCACTGAATGCAAGCTGACAGTTAGCAAGCAGCAACAGTCCCAAGCAAAGATTTTTCCCTCTCCCTGTCTTTCAGCCGGTGACGGGGCTGTAATAGTAAGCCGGGTGGTGAGCGTATACTGATGTGCTTTTTGTGCTTTTTTCCCCCCCCTTCTCAGATAATTCTACCTTTGGAGTGGTTTCCTCTAAACAAACCGAGCGCTGGAGATTATTTCCACATGGCTTACAACGTTATCACGCCCTTTCTCCTGCTAAAGGTAAGCCTGGAGATGCAGGTGTTACGTTGGTTTTTTTTAATGTTACGGGTTGTAAAAACGGGGCAAACAATACAGTTTTGGAAAGGCTGAGTTTGTTAGGAACTTGTTGAATAAATGCTGGTTATTCACAAACTCCTGAGTCGGCCCCACTGTACCTTAGAGGTTTGCCTCAAAAAGAAAGAATTTGTGAGGCCACCTTTTAAAGAGCAAGGCAGCGACCATCTTAATACAACTCAATTTCCTGAATATACAAAGCAAATCGCTTCCCCCGGGAACTCCAGACTCAGGAGGAGTCAGAGCCCTTCTCCCTGGCTGAGCCAAGGTGAATTTTTAAGACAGCATCCGTCTGTGACTTAAAAGACCTTACGAGACAGCTGGAACTACAGTAGGCTTTCAAAATTGTTCAGAGCTTAATTACACTTGCTCTTGGACATTAGAATTGTATCTTTAGCTTGAATTTATCTTCCTTCAGCTGCCAGCCACTGGATTGTGTAAACCATTTATAAGGTTAAAGACTGTCGTATCATTAGAAATCTTATATTAAATACTTAGCAGCCAGAAGATATGAGAAGGCAATTATAAATGTATTTTAACCTTCATTAGCTAGAAATTGAATTACATCCCAAGATGCAAATGATTCTCTCTCTCTCCTGAGTCTGTCTGGGAGATTTTAAATGCCAGTGTGACCAAAAAGGAACAGTCAGGATCTGGTCCTTTGGGGGATGTGAAAGCTTTGAAGCTCGGTCTGACCCATTGCAGTCTGACACAGCCAATTTCTGCAGGCTGGGTGCTCATCAGATTAAAAATTGCTGTCTTGGACTTTCCTGGCAGCACAGCATGAAGGGTTGGTGCACAGAAAAAATCCACTTGTTATTCAGGGTGCGTTTCTTCTGCCCAGTGTCCCCTCGCAGGACGGGTCCCACCATCCTTTTCCATCAGACAGGAGCTTTCCCGGACCTTTTTCTCTCCTCTCCCTTCTGACTCCTCTGACGTTCATACAGCAGTTACAGAGAAAGGGGAAGTTAAGCCTCAAGATTAATACAAATAAGGAGCTTTTCACTGTTCATGAAGGGCTGCAAAGCTGATTTGGCAGCAGGGGGACGGGCGGCGAAGGCGGCCCCAGCTGATGGGTCCCTCCCCGACCCGAGGCCGGCTTGGCATCCCCTCCAACACCTGCACCCCTTGGGCTGGGATTCGTGTCTTCCAAGGTCTTCCCCGGCTTTGCAAGTGGAGCGGGGAGCTTCTTTCCAAAAAGAAGCTCCTGCCCCTCATCCCCAGCTGGGCTTGCAGGAGCTCCCCCAGGCTCGGAGGAGCACCGCGCTCCCCGCCGCCCTCGCGTGCCTCCACCCAGACCAAAGCAGCCCGTGAGCTGGTGCAGGGAGGGCTCATCGCTAAAGCTGGCGTTCAGAGGGTCGCCTCAACCCGTTTTGCTGGCATAGGTATTTCTATGGTGTAGATACATCTGTTTAGATATTTCGAGATACGGGTTTAAATGCAGCTTCCTCTCGAGAAGCGAATGCTGAGAGGTGAAGCTGATTCCATTAGGAAGAAAGACTAAAAAAATTAAAAAATCCCAAACACTTTAACAAGAGTCCTTTGAAAAATCATCCAGCAGAGAATAATTACAAAGGAGCAAGTGTTCCTTAAGGCAGGGGAGCGAAGTGCATGCGCCCCGCCGAGCGCTGCCGCTGGAGGGCACAGCCAGCCCTGCGGATCCACCAGCCCAGGAACCAGAGAAGGCAGCTGCCTTTGTGCTCCTCCTTCATCGGGTCTGAATCGCAGCTGGTGAAGGAACCACTTCGCAGACTCTGCTAGAAAGCACCGGCTCACCGATTCGCTCTAAGTGTTGGCTCAGGTTAAGGGTTCTGGTATATAACCGGGGCAAAAAAAAAAAAAAAAAGGTGGTTTTATTGTTGCAAACAGGGACAAAGCGCGCACTCGAGCCCAAAAGCCACGCAGGCTGGTGGAGACGTGCCTGAGATGCGCTGAGGGAAGGTGGCTGAAATCAGGGCAGCTGGTCCTGGGGCGGTCACACCGTTTTCCCCGGGGCAGCACGCCCGGCAGCTTCCTGCAGGCCTCTCACTCGGGGTGGGTTTTGCTGCTTTTTTTATTTTTTATTTTTTTTTTTTTGGCACAGCACCGTCAAGTCGGAGAGGGCCGAACTTGTCGCGTGTTGCTGCTGGTACCTCCTCGCTGTTCAACACGTCTCTTGTGTTTTCAGCTCATCGAGAGATCCCCCAAGACCTTGCCGAGATCAATGGTCTACGTCAGCATCATCATGTTTGTCATGGGAGCCAGCATCCACCTGGTTGGAGACTCCGTAAACCATCGCCTGATTTTCAGTGGCTACCAGCACCATCTCTCTGTACGAGAGAATCCCATCATCAAGAACCTGAAGCCAGAGACACTGGTAAAGAGGCTGTGTTTTATACAAGCACTTAAAAAAAATACATTAATTGCTTGGTCTTATTTAATAGCATCCTGTTCCCTCTGCCCTTTTAAATCTCTTTTCATTGCATTGCAGATTGATTCCTTTGAGCTGCTGTACTACTACGATGAATATTTAGGTCATTCGATGTGGTAAGCATTTTACAGTCTGACTAGCGGCCTCAGAACATAATAGAAGGAAGGGGAGATCTGACCTGATCATAGCTTAATATGTAAAAAAATAAAACGCAGGTGATGAGAGCTGGCTGGGGATAATGTTCTCATAGCCAGGGCTATGATTACAGTGGATCTCTCCCTTGGAAAATTGCCCATTCCCCCTAGTTTTGTCCCTGTCTCGGTGATATTTCTCGGGTGTGGCAGTTGTTTGACAGCTGTAGGGGCCAGAGGAGCTCTGGCTCATCTCTTCTCGCCCCTCGGGACCTCTCTGCAGGGACACCCGGGTGAAGAGAGGTTCCAGTTCAGGTCTGAGGGCTCCGCAGGCTCCTTGGCTGTCACCGCTCACATTTTTGCTCCTTTGGGGGGGTCGACCCCAAAACAACCAGGCTGTGCAGCCCCCCCCCTTGCCCTTTGCTCTCTCCTTTCGCTGGACGCAGCCGTTCGGTGACCCTCCAGCGAGAGGCAAGGGCTGCTCGCGGAGCCAGACCAGTGCCACCCAGTAACAGAGACCATGGTGATCCCACGTCCTGCTGCTCTGCCTCCACCAAACACCCCAAAAAGGACTCTCTGGCCCTTTATCCGCTGCCAGATAATCCTTAAGATTGCTGAGAGCGGAGGGAAATCTCTCCCCCATCAGGCTTTCCCGATTTATTTGCCGTTCCTTGAGCGCTGTGAAGCAAGCAAATCCCGTTCTCTTAAATAGAAAAGGGCTCTGTTGGGTTGTTGGAAATCCTGCTCCGCGGCCTGCCTTCCTGCAATTCAGCTTTTAAACACACCACCACGCTCTTACGCAGCCCCCTTAGAGCCCGGGAGTGTAACGAATGCAATTGTTAGCAGAGCCCTCGAGCCCAGAGTTGGACCTAAGCAGCAAACTTGGGCTTTTCCTACCAGAGCCCCAGAAATCTCATTATCTGCAGGAGCACCCAGGACGCACAACAGCCCTGTGACACTGCCAGAGAGGTGATGCCCTGACCGGCACCCCGGGCCCCCAGTTACCCTCTGCTTCCACCGAATTAATTTGTGGGCTCAGCACAGAAATTCATTACCTACGTGCATCGTTTGGATTGGGTGGGGAGGGATGCTTAAAAACTTCAGGGTCCCACCTCTGATCGGAGTCGTTTATATCTGCAGGTATATCCCTTTTTTCTTGATACTGTTCATCTATTTCACCGGCTGCTTCACCCCCGTTGAAGAGGAAAGCAGGATGCCTGTGGCTGCTTTGCTCCTGATGGGGCCCAGCAGCCTTTATTACTGGTAAGTGGCTCCTGTCCGCTCCGGATGGGCGAGGGATGAAGAGGGAGCACCGCGGGCAGCCCCGCAGCGTGCGGGATGGGGTTCCCCGTTCCCCAGGGCAGCTCCTTGCTCTGCAGGTCTGAAAAACCAAATCAAACCCCGTCGAAATTTGCAGCTTCTTCAGCCTTTGCAAGCTGGGCCAGCTCCAGGGTCACCCAGCAGCATTCCCGTCCCTGCTTGGGGGTGTTTCTTCAACCACAGTCCGTCACCTTGTCGTTGCTGGAGCTCCCGGCTTCCAGCCCCCACGGCGCTTGCCGTCTGGCCCCCCCCAGCCTCCACAGCCCAGTTCGCCGGGCTGTTAGACGGTTCCTCGATGATTTGGGGGGCAGGCACCCGGCGCCTGCAGCGCAGCCACCTCGCCTCAGCTTGTCGGGGGGGCAGGGGGATGCTCTCACTGTCACCCGCTGTCCGGGCATTTCAGGCAGAGCCCCAGCCGCCTGCGTGACGCTCGGCCGCGGCCTCCCCGGCTCCCCCCGCGGCTCCAAAATAGCCTTTTGAGAGAGGTCTTATTTATTTCCCATTTTCATTAGCCTCATCGTCCCAAACTGTTTCCCTGATGGCAGCCAAACAACTTTTCATTCATCTTCAGAGATGATGTTCTCTCTTGCCCATGGCTTTGCCCTCCCCCCCCGCTGAGATTGTTTTTATACAGAAAATTAATTTTTGATAGTCAAAATCATCAAGCTGATTGGGTCAGTTCCCAGTTACCCCATTGCACTTCCTTTGAATATATCAGCGTGCAACTCTGCAGTTTGTGTGCTGGCAGGGAGAGTAATTCCTCCTTTCCCCTGCTAACACCCTTTCAGGACCGGCCCCTGCCAGCGCAGGGGGAGCAGCCGATTTTTGGATTAAATGAGCACAACATCCACGGGTCAGAGCCAGAGCCTGGCTTTGGTTCTGCCTTTAAGCATCCCATTCACAAACTGAGCCCGGCACCTTTCAAATCCCACACCGGGCACATGTTTCTTTACCCATTCTCTTACCGAAGCCTCTAGCGCAGTTGTTAAATTACCGATAAGAACCACGAAAAGAAATCACAGCTTAAAAGCTGGCAGTAGGAAGCAGCACAGCTTCGCTGGCCGGGAAGGGGGAGATGTTGACCCCGGGTGAGGCTGGAAGTGCCGGGGGCTGGCGCTCGGTGCTTTCCCCCGGGGAGCACTAACGGGTGGTTTTGCTTTTTAGGTACCTCGTGACGGAGGGTCAGATTTTCATCCTCTACATTTTCACCTTCTTTGCCATGATGGCTTTAGTGATGCACCAGAAACGCAAAGGACTCGTCCTGGACAGCAATGGGCTTTTTCTCTTCTACTCCTTCATCATAACTCTGGTCCTCATTGCTCTTTGGGTGGTTTGGCTGTGGAATGACAAAATTCTCAGGAAGAAGTACCCTGGCGTGATCTACATCCCTGAGCCGTGGGCGTTTTACACCTTGCACATGAATAACCTCCATGCAGCAAAGGAAAGTTTATAAGTTTTGATATTTTAGAGTGATTTGAAGAAAAGAAAAAAAAAAAAAAATCTAGTTTTTCTAATGTAGATGTATTTCAAATAAATTCCTGACCAACATTAGCTGCAAGACGTGTTGTATGTTAACTAGACCTAACTAGGAAGGGGTGTTTTCGAACAAAAAGGAAAAATAATCTTTGCAACATAATGTTTTTAAAGCCAGGGTGGTGGCAGGGGTGTCTCCTCCAGCTTTGCTCCGGCCCAGCCCTCACAGCTGCACAAAGCAATTCTGTGCTGGACTGTTTCAGGTGTTTGCAGGACAGCACCAAATCCCTCCCGTGTCAGAGCAGGGGTGCAGCATCCCACCCCCGTCCTGGGAAGGGTCTGTGTCTGCACCCAGCGACGGATCCGCTCCCCCCAGCCGAGTAAAGGGGCTGGGAAGGGGCTGAGCTCAGCTGTGCCTCCCCCAGGACCCCACCCCAGGAGCCCCGCCGTCAGCCACCGGGGTTAAATCCTCACTGCTGGGCACAGGTGTGGTGCAGGAAGGGCCAATTTCTGCCCCAAAAGAGCTTTGGGCAGGGGGTGAGCTCCAGCATGAATCCCACTCCCCGTTTCCCCAGCTTGGGGTGATGGGGCTGAGCTCCTGCGACCTCAGCTGCGTCCCTGCCCTGGTTTGAGTCTACAAAATTTGTATCAGTGCCCTGCGTTAACGGAACCCAAGTGGGACGAAGATAAAAAAAGCTATTAGTAAAACATACTGAACAAAAATATTTGGTAAAAGCGGAGCGACTCCGGTTGCTTCCTGAAGCAGCTCTGCTCTTTGAAGGGAGCATATTTATCCCACGGGATTTAAGGACTCTGAACGTGTCTAACAAAGCAGGGTCTACCCCAGGAGGGACTGGTCCATGCTGTAGGGGTCACTACGGCCACTAAATATTTCATTCTTGGCTCTGGATCTCCACCCCAGCTTGGCACCAGGCACTTGATCCCCACACACACGTGCCAGCCCTGCCTGCACAGCTGCTGTTTTTTTTTTTTTTTGAGGGGGGGGATACGTCGAGCACTGGCAGATCCAGAGAGGCAGAGCATCACCCAGCCGAGCCATCACCCAGGGGCCAGAACGGGACAAAACTGTAGATTCACGTGCAATCCTTGCTTTTCAACGGCTTCAATGTCAACCGAGTGGCAGAAGCGTAGCGCTGGAAGGGACCTGAAGACGTGAGCCCCCCCCCCCCCCCCCCCCCCGCCACGCACCCCAGCTTAAACCCCAGCAGCTCTCCAGCTCCTCCCTCGGCATCATTTCCCCAGCATCCCCCCAGCCGAGAGCTGCAACCAGACTTGACAGTCCTGGAGGCCCTCTGCTCCTAATCAGATTACTTAAATAAATGCTTATAAAGACTCAGCCAAGGAGGAGCTTTTTAAACCAGCTCAAAAATCCCTTGTCTTCTCAGCCTGGCTGCAACGTCCCAGCCTCTCCCTGTTCACCTTCCCCTGCAAACCCACCGGGCAAGGCACAGTGCCAGCGATGCCCAGCGCCCTGCACCCAGCTCGGCCAAGCCACGCAAAAACTCAATTTAACTCCTTCTCCTGCCCACCAGCAAAACCCTTCCAGCAGACGACGGCGAAGCTGTAAATCCCCCCCGCGCCCTTCCTCAGCAGGCAGCAACAAGGCTGGATTTGTCTCCCAGCAGCCAAGCTTAGTGCAAGGCGCCCAGTTATGGGAGATGATCAAACCTTTCGTGCTCGTCCCCACCCAGCCTGACCCCAAACACCCTTAAACCCCGACCGAGGGAAGCGCTCGCCCCGCTCCTTGTGACAGCATCGCTGCTCGGGGGCCCCTCAGAGCCCCCAGGTTTTGGGCAGCTTGGGGGGAGCCTTTCTCCCCACGGGGCGAGCAGGAGCCGTGCTGGCAGCGGGACCCAGCCCTGGCAGGGATCAGGTCTCGTAGCCATAGCAGCGGGGTATTTATTACAGCCCGGCCACACTCCACCCCGGGGCTGGCGGACTTTAGCCCTGAATAGAAAAGAAAAGTAGCAGCCGACACCTCCGACCCCGCCAGGCAGCGTCAAACACAAGGAGAGCCCCCAAACCAATGGTGAGTGAAGCGTTTCGGCTGATACAAACTGCTCGCCCCTGCTCCCCCATCCAGATTTTAAAGCTGGTTTGTTTTGTTTTAATAATACTTTTTTTTTTTTTTCTCCTCTCCTTCTCCTACCCTTCTTCATGCTACAGGCAAAATTTCTTTCCCAGGATCAAATTAATGGTACGTATAGTTTTGGTCTGGTTTTGGCTTGTTTTAGGTTTTGTGGTTTTTTTTTTTTTTGTTAGTAAAATCAGCCTAGCAAATTTTTACATATGGCATTTCCCCCAAAAGAAGTGTCTTGGTCTGGGCTTGTGCTCCCCCCACTTTGCCCTCCTCCCAGCTCTCGAGGGAATCTGCTTGCTCTGAAACCACAGAAATCTCCCTGATTTCATTAAGACAGTGCTGGGCACCCCCAGGGAGCTGAACCCCCCCCCCGCGAGACCCAGCAGAGGTCAACCAGCAACCTCCCAACCCCATAAACACGTCAGCTCTGGCCAAGGCACCAGGGAGCAGGAGAAATTCCAGGAGACAATTTGCAGTACTAGGAGACTTCACCTATGATGGGAGTGAAGGTGAAGGAGGAAGAGGAGGAAGGAGAGGGTGCAGGAAGCACAAAAATCCTCGTTGTGGGGCACCGGGGCTTTCCCTGGGAAAGGGGATCCCTGCCTCGGACTGGAAGGAGGAAGGGTTTGCTACGAGAACGGCAGAAGCAAGCTGAAATAAGAGCATTATTGTAAACGTGTAAATCTGCAGCCCCTGGGGGCTCGGCAGCTCTGCAGGATGGGTGCCGGGGGAGGCCACAGCACCCACGGGGCACCCTGCACCCACGCCTGCAATAAGGTGTAGGGACGGAGAGGAGGAGGGTGAGGGCACCTAAATAAACCGATTTTGATCTGCCGGGCTGCTCTGCAGCCGGGACTGTCCCCCGCGCAGCACAACTTGCCCGTCAGCGCCGAGCGGGACGAGGAGCGGAGCCTGCGCCGGTGCTGGGAGCAGAGCGGGGGGCGCAGCCTTACCGAGGTCAGCTGCAGCCTCCCTCCGTTATTTATTTGAAAACCGCGAGGCCAGCGCCGGCGAGACTCCCCCGCCAGACTCCGGCAGCTCGCAGGCTGTCGAACGCGACATTATCAGTTCTTTTGCCTTTTTTTTTTTTTTTTTTTTAAATCCAGCCGGCGGCGGGGGGCAACTGCCAGATGCAGCACAGACAACGGCAGGGACCAAACCAGCATCCTCCACCGCTCCTCAAGGCTCATTCCTTTAGCATCCTCTCCCACCCCCCCATGAAGGCAGAGAAAAGTACTTGTTAACAGTATTCTATATATTTGGAAGCCCAACTCCGCTTTCAGACTTGCTTCATTAGGCCGAAGGGCGCCAATTAGCTCAGCTAGTCCCAAGCCTGAATTTTAATTGCCCTTGGCACTTTACCCCAGGGTCCTCCCCCACCGTCCATCGTCTTCCTTGAAAGGAGACACCCCGAAGCAGACACAATATCCCCGCTGGAACCCGACCAACGCCGCCCGGCCGGGCAACGGGAGAAGAAACGTCACTGGCAGATCAATGTAATCTTACATGGCATAACAGAGTTTTGGTTTTTAATTAGAGTTCAAGGAATGTTTTTCCCTGTACGACAAGAAACAAAAAGGCAAGATAAAAGCCTCCGACCTGATGGCAGTGATGCGGTGCCTGGGAGCCAGCCCGACGCCGGGAGAGGTGCAGAGACACCTGCTCTTGCAGAAGATTGGTAAGCAAAGCGCGGCGGCAGCACATGAATAAAAACCCACACTGGGTTATTGTTGGAGAAATTCAACTTTTCTGTGGCCAGGAGGCTACGTGCAAAGACAAGGAGGCTCCCTGGAGCCCAGGACTTAATACTCACTCTCAGGTGAAACTGCCCAGGCAATGCAGGATAACCCAGAGCAGTCACCAAAACCTAGTCTGATGTGCTAGATGGTGAAGTCAATCCAGTACACAGATTAAAATAATGCCACTCAAATAGAAAAGCTTCAAGAGCAGCAAGAGGCATACGTATTGATTATGGATTTTGAGGCTGGGAAACTGTCCAGTCCAACCAGCAGAGGCAGGAGTGATATTCATCTGCAGATACGTGTAAATAAATTCAAAGCACAGCACAAAAACCAAAGAAGAATCATGAGACAAAGCGGGCTGGGTTAAAAATGCTGGATGTGAGGTTTCAGAGCACAGGTCTAAGAAAGCTGTAAATGGTTTTTCAGGCCAGAAGAAAGGCCCCAGCAGTGGCCCGCCCTGGTGCAGACCAGTCAGGCAAGAGGTGCCCCAGGAAAGGGAACTGGTGGGGAGGGGGGTGATGCTTAGGTGTGGATCCGGACTACAGAACTGAGCCACTCCTAAAGAGTCTGCTCTTATTTTCACAGACAGAAACGCAGAGTTGGATTTCTCCACTTTCCTGAATATAATGTACAGGCAAATGAAGCAGGAGGAACCCGAGAAGGAAATCCTCACGGCCTTGTCCATGATAGACAGGCAGAATAAAGGCGTTATCAGCGTTTCGGAGCTGCGAGCCAAACTTACAAGATTAGGAGAAAAGCTTTCCGAGGAAGAAGGTATCTTGCAATTCAAAGATGTATCAAATGCCACCCATCTTCTTATTTCCTTCCTGATTTCCCTCTGTAGTGGAATCTGGGATCGGGCGCTTCTAGCTGGGAAGCCCGAGGGACCTGTGGTAGCAGGAGCCTCAGCGGGGGGGGGGAGGAGGGATGTGTGTCCCCCCTCACGCCCCCGACGCGCAGAGCACCAGGGCGTCGAGGTTTGAACCCGGCCGGCAGCCCAAGCCCACGCAGCCCCTCGCTCCCCTGCCCAGGGAACGGGGGCGGGATTGGAGGGGCAAAGGGAGGCTGGGAGGTCAAGATAAAAACAGTTTAATAATTGAAATAAACCCGAAACAATCCTAGAAAGTATAAACGGGCGACTGCTCACCGCCCGCTGAGCGATGCCCGGCCCGTTCCCGGCCAGCGGTCCCGAAATACCGAGACCCCACAGTCGCAATCCTGGCAGTGAGAGAGAACCCCCCCCCCCCATCCCGGCCACCCCTCCTCTCTATGCTGAGCAGGACGTTACACGCTATGGAATATTCCCCTGCCCAGGTCGGGTGCTCTGCCCGCGCTCTCCCCCAGCTCCGTGTGCACCCACCCACGGGCAGGACACGGGGAGGAGGTGGAGAGCCCCTGAAATCTCCGCAACCACCGAAACCATCAGCAAGTTATCGGCCTTCTCCTCCTACCACATCCCCTCCCGACCCCCAAACACAGCGCTATCCCAGCTACTAAAAAGAAAAATTAACTCTCTCCCAGCCCAAACCAGGACACGAGACATCGTGCCCAGCACCAGACCCTTCCCCGCGCAGCCATACGATGAGCTCGTGCTTTCGCTTAAAACACTTCGCCTACGTAAACAGCTGCCCCCGAACCGCGACACCTTTTTCCCTTCCTCGAAGCTGTTTCCCAGATGATGGGGTTTCACCCCGAGCTGCTTCGCTGTATTTATAAAGCGAGCGTCTGCCCCACGCAGGGCCCTGGGAGCGCGGCGCCCCGCCAGCCGCAGGGATGCTGTACGGAGCACCCGCAGCTCCCCAGCAGCGCTGCTGCGGCGAGCTCTGCGGCCAGGGCAATTTGGAAGAGGGAGGGGGGAGGCTTTTTAATTAATATTTTTTTTTTTTTTTAAAAAAAAAACCACCTTCTTTGTCAGAATTTTGTTTCCAAGGGGCACAGTAGTAGGGAATTTCCAGGAAGCTGGAAATTATCAAGACCTTTTAGACAGGCGATTTTGCCCTCGGCTTTTTAGCACGTATATAAACTTTCTAAATGCGCACCCTGCTTCTCCAGCTTCCCCAGGCTGCAGGAGGGGGCTCAGCCCTGCAGACGGGGCGTCCTGTCCCCTCCCTGCTCCGACCCACATCACCTTTGGCTGCTCGTCCAGCTCTTGCTGAGCCCTCGCCCCTCCGACCCCGCTGCGGGGAGCGGGCGCCGGAGCTTTCAGGTTGCTCGCTCTCTGCCAAAGACAGCATTCGAAAAAACTCCGTTTGATACAGGCAAAGGAATGAGTTTTACCAGGGTTATGGGGTTTGCTCAGACCCCGTTAGGCTTCTTGAGGCTTTTAGAACCATCCTTTCTAGCGTTAAAGGAGAATTTAATGAGAGCAAAGCCGGTCAAGTCCAGTCGCTGTCACCAGCTTCACACGTGATACACCAACAAGGCATTTCTCCCGAGTGTTTTCTTCAATTGTTTAGCTGGAATAATAATTCATGCAGCTATTTGCATCTGAAAACACTTTCAGAGCTATTATGAGATCCGAACAAACAGTGAGGACGTGGAGACATCAGCCCTAATTAAAAGCATGCGAGCAAGAACCGCTATTACATGAAGAAGATTTGGGAGCTGCAGGAGGATTTCCCGTTGCTTTGGTGTACAGGCAGCGCATCTACTCCCAGCCTGTATCAAGGCACTCTAGATCCTAATGTAGGAAGCGATGCCTCTCCTCAACGAGAAATTCCCCCTTTGGCTTGACACACTGAACTCCAGCTTGCTAAGCTGCTATAAATATTTGATACCGGAACAGACTCAATTTCATGAGCACCCGCGACCGTTCGGTAACTACCGGCACGTACCTTCATTTACAGTGGCTCCAGAAAAGCCTCCACTTCATTTTAATTTAATGTCCTTTTACCAAATGAGAACCGACACATTTTTCTTCTGTGTTATTTTTAAACGTCCTGGGAAGGATTAATTATTTTTTTAATTTATGTCCTTAGAAGCGTTTGATTACCGCCAAGGTATTCTTTTTGGAAGGAAGAGAGAAAAAACTGTTACTCACCTTACAGTACCAGCAGTTTGCGCAACGGTCCCTCATTCACCCCACGCTGCAACCAAATCCTCCCGGCTGCAGCTCCCACGAGAGCTACGCTTACCCCCCCCTTCCCCCCCCCCCCCATACATTGTCTGCAAACAGAAGACTCACAGAGACCTGCCACAATTATTTACAGTAAAACAGCTTTTTTTTTTTTTTTTTTTTTTCCCCCCCCCCCCCACTGAATGCCTCCCCTCTCCCACGACCTTCCCGCCCCGGATTTCACAACTGGAAAGGCAAAGTTATTACTCCGTGTTCCAGTACGAGTACTTGGAGTTTTATTTAACCCGGCACAGCTTGGGTCTCCCCGGTATCCCCAGCCCCGCAGCTCGCGGGTAAGAAGGCGAAGCGGCCTCGCGAGACCTGCCGGCGCCCGCCTCGCCAAGGGAGAGAACTCGGGCCGGGCTCGGTGCCTCCAGCCCACGACGGAGGACTCGTCACCAGAGCATCACCACGCTCAATCTCTCCGTTTCGACCGCCTACCGACGGGCTCCGGCCACCGAGGCGAATTAAATATCAAGTGACAAACGCAGGCCCGCCTGCCCCATCGGCCGCGGGCTCGGGGGAGGCACCGGCACCCCGGCCAAACCGGACACACGCCAGCAAAAACCTCTTCTGGGCTGCACTAGAGACCTTATCAAAGGAAACTGCTGCCCCAAATGTTTATCAAAGAAAAGCTGCTGGGGCTCTTCGCCGTTTCTTTCGGCGCCTACGCACCATCCGTTCAGCGGGCAGTGAACGAGCCAGGGAATTCACCTCCTCTCAAGTCACCCGAAGGATGACGGCATCTCCTTCCCAGTAGCCGCTTCACTCAGCAACTTAAACATCCCTTCTCTGCGTGTCGTTCGGTACTGTAAGGTGAGTAACAGTTTTTTCTCTCTTCCTTCCAAAAAAGAATACCTTGGTGGTAATCAAACGCTTCTAAGGACATAAATTAAAAAAATAATTAATTCTTCCCAGGACGTTTAAAAATAACACAGAAGAAAAATGTGTTGGTTCTCATTTGGTAAAAGGACATTAAATTAAAATGAAGCGAAGGCTTTTCTGGAGCCACTGTAAATGAAGGTACGTATTTTATTGACATGATTTGACAGGAAAAATACCTTGTAATGGTTTAGGCGGCACAGAAGGGCAGCATTTTAAGTGAGGTAACTGCTGCCGCTGCCAAGGCGTTCCCGAAGCTGGGATGAGAAGCGTCATTACTGCCGGGTGCCAACTGCAGCGTTGCCACTTCTGCTGAAGTATTTTCAGCGAGAGCCTCAGAGCCCCAGCTGAGAAGGCATTCTTTGCCTTCAAACACTAAAGGCCCGCCGACACTAACAAGCGCCACGTAAATCTCCTGAAAAGCCGGGCACATCAGCTGCACGAGCCCTTCGTTCCATCTCGATTGAGTAGGGACAGGTTTGCTATTCGAGGCAAACGGGCCACTCCGACCAAGAGCAATTAAAAGCCGATTCGGACTAAATTTGTGATTCTTTTCCAGTGTGCAACTCACAGATGGGTATCTCCAAAAAAGTTAGATGTGAAAATCAGAATCGGAGTGCCAACTGATGCTTGTTTAAAACCGTAACCAGGATGGCACCTCCAACTGATCCCAGAAGTCACTATTTCTAACAAAAATGATTTGAAAACCCAAATCCTGAATTGCTCTTCTTTTGACTGTCACAAACTCCCTAATACATGCCACTCAAAAGTGTATCTTTTATTCTTTCTTTCAGTGGATGACCTGCTAAAAGAAGCCAAAGTTGGACCAAATGGAACAATGAAATATGATGAATTTGTCCGCATGATTTGTCTTCCTACAGCTGACTATTAAAATTCAAACCGAAGAGATTTGATAAGAGCAGGACCCAGAACTTTGAATTCAGTTTTCCCTAGTTACTACTTAGACTCAGGAATCATCATTTGCATTTAAAAATCCTTATTTTGCCTTCATGATAGTGCTTATGCTTACAACACAGGTTCCCACCCCGTCTCCGGAGAAATGCTGTCACAGAATGTGAGCTCTCTCTTATTGAAATAAATTGAATGTGACATTCCCTTGTGTAACATGTGTCGTGCTTAAAAAAATAAAAAAAAAAAATCTTATTTTAAAGATGCATTCGAGTCTACAGACTGCAACACAAACGAGAACTGGTAGTTAGGGTCTCACGGTGACTGTGTTCCAAGAAGTCAACATCACCCATTTGCTGCTTCCACACACCCAAGCCCAGACACGGTTCTCCGCGTAGAAAGAGATTCCCCAGGAAGCTTGATCCTGTCACGACAGTGGTAAATTCGGTGTAACTATGCGCAGCTCCCTGGTATTTCTCAGCTCCATGCTATGATCCCAACCAGACGTTCCCCAACACGAAGCTGTCAATTCAAGCGGGCAATTCCCCAGCTCCCCCAGCCCGTGATGCTCACCGGCCGCAGAGGACAGCAACTGGTCTCCACGCACAGGAATGGGCTGTGGTGGCTGTCTCCTTCCTCCTCCTCCTCCTTTGCACCTCCAACAGCCAAGACGTCTGCATTCTTGTGCTTCTCACACTATTTATTAAGGTGCAGGGTCCTGCAACGCCGAGTTTCTGTGCAGTTCAAAACGCAGTTTAGGCAACACGCTGAAAATGCTGTGCTTGGTAAATATATCTGTCACCAAGTTCTGGGCTAGCTGCCCAGAACATACTCCCAGAGACAGCCTGGCAGGGCAAAACAGAGGCCATGAAAAATCAGCTTCTCTACCGCAGGAAAAAAAAACCCCACCCTATCTCTCTTGACTTTGACTGATTAAAATCAATGTGACCCGCAGCCGTCGCCACCGATCTTATTCCATCTACGTCTCGGCAGCCTTAGCCGAGGTCCTCAGACTGGTATGACACGTGGGGACAACACAGAGCCGACCGATTCCCTCGGGAGGCTACTGGAAATCTGCGCAGACCTCATTCGTGCAGCACACCCAGCAACCCGTGAAGTACGCAGGAGCCGCTCTCCCCGCCGTGTCCGCGGGGGCTCCGACCCACGGGAACCCCCTTCCCCGCCCGCCAGCCGTGCCTCCCCTTCCTTTTTTTAATTCTCAATCTTTAATTGCTGCAGCAACTAACTCCATCTTTGGTGAATTTGTGACACGACCAGCAATTGAATCATTACAGCAACCGCAGATACATCGCATTTATCCCCTGCCGAGGCACCCAGCAGAGCCCAAACACCGCAGACTAAGGCCACCGCCAAAACCATCGCACACCGCTGCAACACTTGGAATCAACCGGGACTGTATCCAGCACAGACCTGCTTATAAACTCAAAAAAACAAAGCAGGAGCCAATCTTAACCCTTCCAAATCAGTACCAGTGTCTCCAGAAGGGTAAAGTTGGGATTATTCTCATGGATCCGTTATTACGGGGGGGTAAAAAAAGCAGAGAAGATTAAATGACACGCCGAATGCTACGCAAGAAACGGGAGCAGATCCAGAATGTATCTTAAATTATTTAAGACAAATGGCAGTTCTGTGCCCAACCTCCCCTGAGTCGGAGCCAGGCTGCAGAGCCTGCAGCCCACACAAGGCGGCAGTCCCAGCCTAACCCAGTAAAGCTCAGACTGGGCTCCTGACCTGCCAGGGTACTAACCCCAGGCCCTCGGAAGGATGGTGCTTCGAGGGCAAATGAACTCTGCTCCATGTAAAACCGACACGGCACGTCAGGCCTGTCTCCCGCATCCCTCCCCTCTTCTGTGCGCTCTTCCTACCCTGCAGACAGAAAATAAAACAAAAAAATCCCTCGTTTCTCTGAAAATTAAAGTTACAAGCAGCTCGACACTCGGGTAACATTGCAGAAAACCACTGCACAGCGCAACAGAACTCAGAAAAACCAAGAACAGGTTCCGACCGACAGCAAAAGGCAGGATTTCCTTTGTAACTCTTTTCCAACTGTTCACAGTTAATCTCAATGTTTGGACAAAACCCCCACCTACCTCGCCGGAGCCTTTCTGCACTAGTGCCTTTGGGAGGGGCTGCCCCCCCCCCGAGCTGTTCCAGACCTTTGCTACAGAAGCACCAGCGATGAAGGCGAGCAAAAACCTCCACTGCTTTGAGTGTAATTAGCTTCTGAAACAAGGAGTTCATTTCGAAGCATTTGTTTCCAATATGCATCAATAGCCAAATTACAAATGATCCAACACACAGCTTAATTCTTCCCTATTGACCAGAACAGTTGATTAACAAATCCTTTCAGCTGCTGACAATATAAAAGCTTGTATGTCATGGGGATTGATCAGCTCAAAATCACTTTGGATTACTCCAGAACACATCTGTATCATAACAGGCGGTTCCTACCCTCTCTGGGTGGGTAAACATTACCCAAATAAAAGCTAGCAGAAAGGCACCGCGCTTCACACACACTCACAGAACAAAGCGGCATTGTTGGGGCTCCCAGGGACAAGTGTGAGGCACTCCACGCCACAAAACACTCAGCAGCAGAGCATTCCTGTTCAAAAGGGACCTTTGCAACTCCCAGTCCACAGAAAACACCCTCCTCCCTCCCCTTTTTCATCCCCCCCCCCCTCCCCCCCCAGGAAACACAACGTAACTGAATGCATTTTATTACATCTAAAGATTTCTACATAAACAGGTAACATCCAATAGGTAAACCTTTTTTTTTTTTTTTTTTCCAATGCATATAATAAATATTTTCACTTGGTACTTTTATACAAACTGACATTGGTCTACTATACATTTTTAAAAGCCATTTACTGGTTTGGCATGCCGTATGGAAACTAAGAGAAAGTTTTAAGGCAATGAATGACAGATTTAAATTCATGGAATTAATGGTAATTTTAATAATCTGCTTATATACATTTTTCCCTTTGTTAGTTAAAACAATTAACAGCAGCACTTTCGGGGACCATCAGCAATTTTCCCTTGTTAGAAATCTAAGCTCTGTTAAAAAACAAACAAACAAAAAAAAAACAAACCAAACAAACAAACAAAAAAAGTTACACTGCTAAAACAAAATCCTTTCTATCTAAAATGTGCTTAAAACCCTGAAATGTTTAACTGCAACAAAGAGTTAATTTTCAAAACGTTCTCCTCACAGTCCTTAGCTCTGCGTTGGGAGGCAGGTCCGAGAGAGAGTCCAAGGAAATTCTATCAGTCATCCCGTCCTCGAAGGGCTCACCGAATCCTCGCCACGGAGAGGAAAGGGCAAGCCCGGAATCGCTGTCACATCTACCGCTACGGAAGCGCGACCAAGTTTTTAACAGGCGGCACAGGTTAGAGTTTAGCGCGTTTTTTTTTTTTTTTTTTTTCCTCTTGGAAAGGGCCCATCAGAAAGCGCCCCCGGGAGCGATTCGAAGCCGCTTCCACCCCGCTGTTGGGAGAGGCGCGTACCCCCAGCCCCGGAGCGGGTGGCCGGGCCAGCAGCCCGCAGGCTCCGAGCAGCCCCGCCACCCGCCAGGGATGCTTCACCGACGCCCCGGGACCGACCGGAGGTCGGGGCTGGCAGCCGCCCTTCGCAGGGAGCTCGTGGAGAAACCCCGGCCGAGCCTTCCCCCGAGCCACGCTACCCGTGGTCAGAGGCACGGGGAATCACCAACTCTAGGGAACACCCCGGCGTGGAACAGGAGTACTCGCCAAGCCTGTGGGATTAATGCCACAAAGGAGGACTTCAGAACGGTTCCATCCCTTCTTTGTAGAGCCATGAGGTTAAAAAATAATAAAAAAAAAAAAAGGACAACGGAGAACTGAACGGCCTTCCTTCCCTGCGGGGTAACGCGCGAGGAAGCGGAAGAGGTCACCAGGCTGAGCTCGCTTTCCAAAAGCGAAGACAGGCATAAAGATGTCAGATGCTGTGTTACCACACACTCGCCACATTTAATTTTATATGTGAATTAACAAGATTTTAATACCATTGTCAAAAGTGACACAAGCTGCTCTTCAGGGCATCTTTAACAATACAGTCAATGACAACGTTGCCACGATCGTCAGTGGAACAGCCACAGGCTCCCCCGAATTTCCTCCAGGTGCTTCAGCAGCTGGGGCCGCGCGCGCCCCCCGTTACACTGACGGCGGTCGTACTCCAGGTTTACAAACGGGATTACAGCAAAGCATATGCTCTGAAGTTACCAGGTTAGTAGTATTCATGACTAAAATGTATGAGATATATTCCTAGTGTAGGCTTAATCACTTCAAAATCAGACTGAGTTTAAAAAATAAGTATTTCCCATTTTCTATCCTTTTATTTATTTCTTTAACTGACATTTAATAAATTATAAAATTGGTGTATGGTGAAATATATATATCAGCCAGATATGTATGAAATACACATGCATGGGAAAAACTATTTAACTCACTTTTAACTCACACACACAGATCTATAAATACATATATACACACACATATACATATAAACACAAACATTTGTTTTCAAAATTCAAGTCAACTATTTAGTGGCAGAGGGATGCTGTAAAAACACTAAAAACAATTTTGATGCCACATAATGTGAACCTTTCAAATAACCATACGACTGATCATACAGCAATACCTAATGCTACTTGGATTAAAGATTTTTTTTCTTTTTTTCTTTTTTTTTTTTTTTTTTTCCTTTTTTTTTTCTTTTCTTTTTTAATCAATGCAAGATTTTGAGACAACTTCATAGGCAAAAGGTGGCCCTTGTCAATGCTCAAAGCAACTAACTGCAATCAACAGTTTTGGACATTAAAAATTCAGACAAGAATCTGCTAATTTTAGTATTCCTTAACTCTCTTTCCTGATAAACTTGTTACCTGCACTTTCAACGAGTTATAAAAATATTTTTCACACCAGAGGAAATATTTACTCTCTCTGACATGGACTTTGGGACACAAGAGAATCGCTTCCTTCCCTCCCCCTTCTCTTACTCTAAAGAATCTCCTGAAAAACTGCATTCCAGCTATTTACACATTTCACTCTTTAATAAGAATGGATCAGCCCAAATGACCCATAAGTTCTAAAAAAAGATTTCCTTATGTCATGCACAACTTAAAAAAAAAAAAGAGAAGGGGGGGGCAGGGGGGAAAGAAACCAGAAAGTAAGTATGGCTCAAAGTTCAACATAAACGTACTGAAAAATCAGAGAAATCAAAATAATCAGAAGGCCAAAAAGAGAAAACTGCATTTTGAAGCCCACTACCCTATGAGACTTCAATAGGTAGCGATATGTTTGAGCACCTGGGCTACAGGGTGGGGCTTTTTTACTGGGTTGTTTTTTTGGTTTGACTCATATTGAACATTTCGTATTAATTTTGATGAATGTGAACTCAGGAGACGGTGTACCGAGACCATTACCAGCTGCACAACCATGCAATAGTGTGTCGGCATTTGTGTTTTCTTCCTTTTGTTGAAAAGTTCACTTTTAAGCAGAAATTTGATCTACTGCAGCTAAAAGTAGGTTTTTCTCCAGACAGAACAAGACAGGCCTCAATTCAATAGGCCATTTATACAGGCATGGCTAACTTTAAAGCACAAGCAGTTCCACAAATTTAAAATTGACACATGCTTAATATTTTGCTGATTAGGATCTTGAAGTTATTTTCAAAGGATTTCATAGTAAGTTCTTAGAAACAAAACCCTACAGTCCAATGTGACAATGCTTTTATTCGGGGCTAGATTCTATAAAAATTCTGTCTTGTCCAACATAAACACAGCCAAGTAATTCCTCAGCCTGAGATTTTATTGAGTCTGGCCCTCAAGAATAATTGGTGCGCTAATGAGCTCGCAACATGCTTGACTAAAGCATGGAATTTTTAAAAAAATAAAAATCATCTGAATAGAGGGTCACAATCAGAAATGACCAAAAAAAAAAAAAAATCCCAAAAAGGAAAAACCAACAGAAAAGAAAACCCACTCCTGAAAGACTCTGTCCTGCAAACAGAGGGGATGCTGTGGAACGAACGGCCTGGGTAGGGTTTATTCCACTTTAAGCATAATAAAATCTGCGCTAAAAATGGGATGGGGGAATTAGATTCCACCACCAAAGATAAATGTCTCCAAGAGGAGAAAAAAACCTCTCACAAGTTTGAACTTTAAAAGTTCAGCTCCTTTCCTGTTTATGTTACTGTGAAGAAAATAATGCCATTTGTGTCCAAACTGGGGGGGGGGGGGGGGGGGGGGGGCGGAAGTAACTCACATGACGAATGCACAGGTGTAAAATCTTCAGCATCCACAAAAACGAACTGAAGCTCCTTGTTTTTGTTAATTTTTTGTTTTGTGTATTTTTTTTTTCTTATTTTTACCAGTGAGGCCATCTTAGGTTTATATACAAAAGTAAAACTGAAAATATACTTTTGTTCTCTGTACACATAAATTTTTTTCCCTAAAAAAGGAAAAAAAACTTGTCTATGTTTCTAACATAAAGTAAAACCAAGCACAAAGATTTCCTCTGACAAGTTCATTTACTCCAAAAATCAGTCCAACGAAATAATGTCTGGTATGATACCAAAGATAGACGCCGTGTCCGTGCTGCTCCTACTTGCAACTGGATGACCATGATTCTCTCGCAGGCTGTTGGAGGAAACAAGACTGCTGTTACTGCCACTATTGCTACCATTTGTGGCTGGCAGAGAACTGCTTCCTCCTGCATTTAGCTGATCGAGAAACATCTGAGATGAAGTGTATGGGAAAAAACGAGAGTGTAAGAGTTCTTGATCATCTGATGCGGAAACTGCCGCAGCTGCGGCGGCAAGAAGGGATGTGTTGTAATGCTGGGGGGAAAAACAACATTTTCAAGTTACATTTCAGACACCAGTTTTGATTCAGACCAGCACAAAAGAAGGTATTTGTAAGCTAAAGCTCTGACAGCTTCTGGATTTCACACCAGCTCATCTACTCAACCTTTCTGCAAGGTAAGTGGACCGATGCAGTGAGCTTTTACCTCTGCAGCCCCTGATTTCTGAAGCCAAAAGAAATTGGAAATACTAGTATTAGTACGAGCAAACACTAGAAAAGCAACAGTATCACAAGACACCTAAAACAGTAAGGAACAGTAAGAAGCAGCATGCTTTTACCTCTTCAAAAAATTCCTTGGGGGAAAAATTCCCCCAAATTGAAAGAAACATTTTGCCATCCCTCTCCTCCACTCAAAAGTCACAGACCAACCCCAGCTGGTGAAACTATGTGCCAAGCACTGCCGGTGGAGGAAAGCATACTTCTGTGAAAAATGCATTTAGAAATAGCACGCTTAGCCCCACGGGATGGCAGCAAGGGCTGTCCCAAGCTACACTCTCTGTCGGGCAGCCCCTTATAGGCAAGAACTTTAGCTATCGAGAATCAAATTTTAAATACAATCTCTCTCTGTAGGGTAATTTTGCTCTCGATGTTTCTCTCCACTATGACAAAACACACATGCAGGCTGTTCAGCCTCGTTCCCCAGCATTTATGCACTGGTATAATTATGCCGTATCAGCGTAGCATCAGAATTCTGCACTACTTGTTTGAGAACAATTCTCATATTTATGTTTTACTGAATATTCGGATAGCTTTTCTGAAGCCAAATTCTACAGTGTGGGCTCTGTTCCGAATTATGCTAAGAAAGTTTCCCTCTCTACTTAGTGAAGTTCTCCCACTTGAAATTGCACAACAGACATGAAGGGGCAAAGGGCAGGAGAGCCACCCCAGCCCCCTTCTTTCCTCGGAGGCCCAGGAGGAAAAGTGATCAAGTAGGAGAACTTGCCAACCCAGGCTCCTTTTGAGAATGACCTGTGTAGTTCCCAGAGCTGGAAGAGCCAGCACCAATCTCCCCCATTTCAGTAAATATTTACAGAAAGGTGGCGAAGATGGTAGGAACAGGCACACAGCCTCAGAAAAAACAGAGAGCTGCCCCTGTCTCTCCGAACCGTGTAAAGGACTGTCAGGTGTCCCAGCGGTGGGGCCCAGCACTGTCCGGTGGCCAAAGTCAGACCTCAGGGCTGAAAAACAACGGAGGTGGCTGGTGGCCCTTCAGCCACGGCCAAGGGTCATTCCACAATCCAGCAGTGCCTGACTGAGCTTAACCCTTGGAAACAGAAATGTTTACCTTTTGTTAGGCATTATCCTACACCCCTATTTAGACAATGCTTGTGTTTGGTCACAGCTTCTATGTGTATCAAATAAAGCTGCAGCCTGCCTGCATTTACACCTACATCATACATCTGCTCCTTCCTTGCCTATACATCCATGCCAGCAAGTCCTTCCCAGAAAAAAGTATCTGCCATATGACTTCATTTTCCTTGACTTACCTGATTGTCTCCTGACAGGAAAGGGAAGAAATCTAAACCTGTAAAGAGCCAAAGAAAAAAATTAAGCTTCTCAAAACAAAAAAAGCACCTCCCCATTTTTCCACCATTTATTTAAAATAAAACCAGCGTAATACCGATGATACTTCAGATTCTCTTCACTACCGGAGCTTGCAAAACAACAACCTTTTAAAACCTAAATTTTCCCTTCTTTTTTTAAATACCATCCCGTCCTCGGTGGACGCAAAATCCACCAGTGGGCCATCGAACGACTGCGTGTTTAAATCCTTTTACGATATTATTGCTCGGAGAGCTGTACTTACAGCTATGCACAGTCAGAAGCTCACCTTGCAAGTCATAAGGCATAGGTGTCATATGGAATGGATGCCTGTAGTCTTGGATAAGTGATGTGTTGATGTAGCTGGTGTCAACAGCAGGAAGGCTTGGTGTTCTTGACACGGGAGATGCTTGATGGGGTAAATTTAAAATGCTGGAAGAAACGGAGGCTTGTTACCGGTGCAAAATATAGTCTTGGCTTTAATGCTAAAAGAACAGCATTTGAAGATTCCTGTTGCTGTCCCATGCAGCATATGTCTAACACAAAGTCAAATTTAACACAAATTCAACGCCTCCATATGCATTATGAACTTTGTGACAGGTGCGCAGCTCCCCTGCTAAATTTCAGAGCTTCACTAGAAAGCATTATGGTGCTACAGCACCCCAATGAGTCTCGTAGGGACTGGAAGGGGGTGGAAGAGATAGGAGCATCCCACGTTCCCCAGGCTTTCTCCTCACAATGACGTTTTATCAGAAAAGTTATTTCAGTCCGAGACAGCTGAAGTTTAGCAAAAGAAAGTTCAGTCTCAAACAGCAGAAACTGATGACTCTCACTATAAACGGTAGCGGGATCTCTGCTATAAATATGCTACAAGTACTCCTAAGCCAGGACAAGACAATTCTGCAAGTATACCGAACTCCCCAAAAATATATAAATCTGTGTACCACCGCCACATTTATACTCTACAAGGTAATTAGCAACGGAAGACAGCCAAAAAGGTCTTGAGAAGTTTTAAGCGATCACCGAGTCATTTACATTACTGGAGTAGTAATCACTTCAACAACAGGATCCCTTCGGTTTAGCCTCAGTTTTCATCCCTGCGTGTTTATGTAAACGGGGTGCTATTAACAGCTTGGCTGCTTAGGTGTGATCAGGTTATTCTGGCATTCTTTATTAGTATGCTACTGGCAGCAATCACCGGCAAAACCCACACACTCCCATACCACACCCATGTTTCTCATTGCTCTCTCTCTCCCTTTGCGCTGCTTTTATATTTCTCTAAGGAAGAAAAACATTCCCAGATTGGCAAAAAACATACTCCTAAGCCACAACCTTTTGCGCCAGTTTACACTCATTTTCACAAATACAACTGAAAAAACGTATCGTGTTAAGCACTTCACATCTCAAAGCTGTTGTTCCAATCTTCTCAGGCCTTGTGACCTGAGATCAAATCCATTTGCTATAAGCTACTAAATTAGCACATAATACAAAATACAGAACTTTCCAGACACTAATTCTTCTGAAGTTTGTTACTACTCTCCATCGCGAGTATATTCTTTCTGCATCGGCTTATACGTTTTATTCTCACCCCTTATTATTTAACGGTGATGCTGGAGATATGGAAGGACAGCTTCTCTTTGCAGATGGTTCTTCCTCCTCTTCATCTGATGAGCTGTCAATGGTTAAATCAATCACTTCTACTTTCTTATTTTTATTTGACTGTTGGTGAGAAGACACCTGATGTTCCAAGGAAGAGCTTATGCATCCTATACAAAGTAAAGTCAACATTATAAGCTGTAGCTTACAACAACACTACAATCATCGTAACATCACAGCTTATTATATGTCTTCAGAAATAAAGCTTACCACATAGGATAAGACAACAAAATTACGTAACGTCGATAACTTAAAAGTACCATCAGCCCCCAACAGGTATTACTCAATCTCTCTCACAAGTGATCATTGAAAGCTACAAATACACATGCAAAAATGAACCCTCTGAAGAGATAAAGGAACGTCGATACTTAACAGTTCAACAGTATGACACTCAGTCCATACACCCCAAAACACCACTTACCGTCAACTCCATTGTAAGATGCAGTTACTTCCTGCACCTCCTTCTTCGATCTCATTGGGGCCCACGATCCATCCTCCTTAAACTGAATTTCATCACAATCTGTACAATACTTCAGGATTTCCATGAACAGCCTGTCAATCAAAAACAATTATTAGCAGTCCTCCAAAACAGCTTAACTCCTTTTTTTCCTCCAATATTTTTCTTAGTCAGTGGAAGTTTGAATTGGTGTTTAAAAAGAGTTGAAAGCTTTCATTGTTCTACCCTTCCCCCATCTGCTTCCTTGATAAAAAGAAGTCACTGAAAATTCAAAAATATTATGTAAAATAAAAATCTGCAGATTCACTTAGAAGAACTACAAGAGTGGAATCCCGCAGAGCTCGTGACACAGAACGCTCCATTTCCCAAAATGAAGGAATAATGTGAACTAGGATTAAAAAAATATAATCTCCTTCTTAAATACTATCAAAGCTAAATATGGGTAACTGAGGATGCCCATATCTTAAAGGAGTCTATATAGCTATGTAAGGACTAATACTTCCTGAAACCTCGTTATAAGCAAAAAC
Source organism: Tyto alba (assembly GCF_018691265.1). Lineage (NCBI taxonomy): Eukaryota > Metazoa > Chordata > Aves > Strigiformes > Tytonidae > Tyto > Tyto alba. The sequence continues at coordinate 1,839,604 of NW_024881317.1, forward strand.
TTCCTAACAGAACCTGAGCATGTGAATCTAAACTTGCAGCCTCTTCTCCTAGCTGTGTTTCCTAAAACTTTTAGGATCCTGGCACCACACCACTCCCAGTGGGAATTCCAGCTTTTGACCAAGACTATTCATGTGGTTCTGTGCAGAAAAGAGCTTTGCTTTAATTAGTAAGAAAATTCACTCTTTCCCAGATTGAAACATTTTCTAGAAACAACCTTCTCTTTGGGAATGCACGAAATGAGGAAAATGCGTTAATTATTACTACACTTAGTCTTTACTATTTTAGGCTGAAACCTGGAACAAGAACCCCACAGTTCTTTGATCCAAAGCACAGGACCTTTAAATCTCAGGGTCCATGAATCCAAACCAGCCTGTGTGAGCCCCAAGTGTCTCTTCAAGGGCTTTTTGCAAGCCTTCAAGGGGATCCCGAGCCATCTTATGCTTCACTAAGCAGGTCACCAAAACAAAGCACACACTCACTAAAAAAGACTCCATCATTTGTGAGATGGTTTTCGGGGGTTCTGTTCATTTCAGGGTTTTCAGTTTTGCTTTTTGGGGTTTTGTTTGTTCTGTTTTGGTTTTTTTTTTGTTTTTTTGTTTTTTTTTTTTGGTTGGTTGGTTGGTTGGTGCAGTTTTTTATGGGTTTGAGTAAAACATTCTGAAAGTATTCTCAGAAGAGTTGACTTGTTCTCTTCCTTTATCACACTTTGGAAAGAAGATTCCTACCTAAGGAATTAAAATGCAAACCCAGGAACACATACTTGGCATTTCTTCATGGAGACCCGTAACAGATTGATTTTTTGATTTATTTAATGTTTTGCAGGTAGGCAGTACCAGGGAATCAATCTCTATGCCACTTTCTATACACAGCAGCTCCCCTTGGAATTGTACATGCATGGGGGGGGGGGGGGCAGTATTTATTTGATCTAACATGAATGTCTGCTACCAACTATGCCAGATTTGTGCAGTTGCTCCATCAAAAGAAAAGACAACAAGTGCTGTTTTCACTGAGGGATCCAGCACTATGGAATATTAAAACAAAACCAAAACCAAACCACAAGGAAAACAAACAAACAAACAAAAAATCACAACTGTTTTAGGTCAGACAGATCAAAAATTTACCTAGGATTTTAAGGAATACCTTTCATTATGACCACAATTCTTCCAGAATACCGAATGAAGAGGTACCTGGTTAGTAATTTTTCACCAAGAGCAGGGAAATGGAAGGACATGGTAACTTAAAACAGGTCACAGCCAGATAACCAAGATTTCAGAGCACTGTATTCTGTGCAGCACAAGAACAGTAAGCAGAGAGCATAAGGTATATTCCTCATTTTGATTCCAGTTTTACTTACCCATCAATAATGAGATGTTCATAGGGAGCCTTCTTGTCACAGACAGGGCAAACCCAGGTTGGTTTCTTTTCGTTCATTTGAATGTAGAGAGTGGCATCAAAACATTGCAGGTGTGAACAGGTCAAGGCCCTACATGGTATGGTTAACCTCATTTTACCAAGCTTTAAGAGAAAAAAAAAAAAAAGAAAACCAGGATTTTATCATCTTAGTATTAAATTAACAGACAGGGCTCTTCTGTCTGAAGAGAGACAGAGACAGGTTGAATTTTACTCCAGAAAAAACTCTCACAAATCCAAGTTTTGATTAAAATACATGCCACATGCACCGTTTTGTCCTTCCTGTAGGTTTGATTATCACATGAAAACTACTAAAAATCACATTTTTAACTACATTTGATCAAGGAAACTGAAGACTACATCCTTTCATATTCCTTTAACAAAATTCAGAGTCCACTGAGCACCTGTAACATACCAGTGTCTTGGACGAACCACAAAAAAGAATTCTTCATCAGTGTTTCAAAAGCTGATGAACATGGGTCAGTCCTCTCCTATTCACTCTCAGTTCAAGTGTGTATTCAAGCTGCTGTCTGCACTTCACTCAGCAGGGCACTACCAGAACTACTTGTCTAACTTTACAGTCACAGAAGCAAGCATATAGAAAAAGCATTTGCAGGATTACGGATCATTTCCTGATGCGTTTCTCTAACTCCATTTTCACTACTTTCTCCAAAGAACTGTCAGTGACTACTCACAAATCAGTCACACCTGGTAACTGTTAAGAAACTATTTTATACTCCTCCTGCTGCAATTAACACCACTGCTACGTATACAGTTGTGAGCTAACCTGAAATTTCACTGCCTTTTTTCTGTGTAAAATACAAATAGCTGACCATCCCCTAATAAATACCATCGCACCTTTTCAACACTACATAGGGCCTGCAAATGTTAATGAAAGATGAAGCAGGAGAAAATGAGTTCTAAAGTACACTTTCAGGCGGAGACCATCCTTTCCTTCGAGTCTGTAGGAAGGCCAGGAGAGTGAGGTTTTGCAGGCCAGCACAAAGCTTCCACAAGTTTAATACAAAAAGCCCAGCTGAGTGCTTATGCTGAGCAGATAACGCTGGAGTGCTAAACACAGTGAGTGTTTAGGCTAAATTGTAGAACGGGAACATTGGAGTTTGGATTGGATAAATCAGTGCTAATCCAGACCACATAACATTAACGTGTGATCATATTTAATGCAAAATTGATTAGATGGTGAGAGGCATTTCGTATTAATCTGAAGCAAAAAAAGTCTCCTCTCCCCCCCAAAAAATCAAGCAGTTGTTTTCTGGCAAAGTGCTTATGCTGTAGTTTAGGAGAGGCTTTAACTGACCACACTAAAGGTAAAAAGTAGGAATGTCTAAACAAGACTTTTCCCACATTAAAAAACAACAAAACAATTATTTATTAAGAACTATTTATACTGAGTATTTTGAAGTTATATATATTTGACTAAAATATGCACGATGACTTCATTTGAAAACCTTCAGCCAATTCTAGCAGTGGATAGTAGGAGGAACTGTTTTTAGAACGGCTTAAGCAAGCGCCGTGGTCATGCATACTGATTCTGAGCAATGCAAGATGGGTGCCACAGGATGGCACTCCATCTCAGAATATCAGAAAAGTAAAAAACAATATCACGAACAAAGGCCCTACTCACAGTCCACTACTTCCTCCATGATGCTTTTTCTTTTTTTGCGTCCCCCAGAAGCAGAAATCCCTCCACCCCATTCCCAGGAAATTCGGCTAGACTGCAGGATATTGCTTATTTTTCTTCCCTCTGGCTCTCGGTCACTGTCACAAACCTCACCACCAGATGGGAGGGGAGCAGCAAACTCCCCGGGGAGCCTGCAGTGATGGTGCTGGGGATCTCAGACAGCAGGAGGTGCTGTACGTGCCATGTGTTTGGCACCCCCTCCCCCCAAATCCATGACCAAGCACATTATTTCTATCACATAATCAACCCCCAACAAAGCAAGGCCCCCTGATCCATGGATTTTATGAATTCTTATCTCCCAGATGGTAGGTCAATGGCTCATTTGTCTTTTGGGCACAATATGAGTCTCCTAGCTGAGCCAGGATCAAGAGTAAGAGTACCAGAGAAAACCTGGATGCTTCTATGTGATGCAAAATAAAACTAAGGAAGGTTGAAGACATGAAGGAAGGCTGCAGGAAGAGCATAAATACCTGTCTCCTGACCAAAAAAAAAAAAGGCAGATTTAAGCCAGAAACATTTTCACAAGCTTTTGGTATAAAAACTGTGGCTCTAATTTCTAAGCAGCGGTCGGATTTAACGGAAGCCATACGCATGCAGCCAGAATCAGCGTACTCAGCGTTAACAAGTTGATGTCTCCTTTCCCATTTTTGGCATTGAACCTCCCGGATCAGCTCTGCCATACTGGCCAAGCTGTGTCAGAACTGACAAAAGAAAAGGTCGTAAAAGAAGGGATGCGTCCCAACTTTTGAAAAACTGTGTTTGCCAACACTGTTACTGTTTTGATTCCTGCCTGTATGCAGCCAAAGAAACACTGCATTAATTTCTTTTACAAGCGTACAAAACATCGCTATCTTTTCATGCTAAAAAAAGCACCCAAAACAGGAGTGAAGGATTTGTAAACAAAGCTGCACAACCTACAGTAAAATGCTAGATTTGGAATTTTTGTTCAGTTAAGTATTCGGTCCGTCAGCAGAGCTTGTGGATTTATTTATTTTTATTTCAAGGGGAAAAAAAAAAAAAAAAAAAAAAGAACATGAATTCAAGTGTCTTCCTGAAATACAGACTCAGTCCAGCCCATTTGCCTGCTGTATCTTAGATAGATTCAGCCAATAGTTAAGGACAGCTTTTTCTCTGCACTCCACAGTCTCGGAGGGAGAGCAGGCCTCTGTGCTAAAAAAAGCTCAGCAGCAATCCAAAACAAATTCAGAGGATGCTGTCTCACACTGCACTTTTTTTGAGGGCAAAATAAAGGTTATAAAGTCTAAACCTGCCATGCCCATGGAGATACGCAATTCCATTTATTTTATTGAAGTATACACACATGAGAATTACACCCACAACAAATGAGGTGGGAGAACAGAACCCTCACATTAACAGAGCTGAAGATGCATCATTCTTTAATTTTTGGTTCTGTTGTTGGAGACGAAATCAGCATTTTCAGTGTGTACTTTCAAAGCATACCCTGTCCATTCAACCGTTAGAAAGAAAGCACAAAATATTTACAGAAAAATTCTCCCCGAGCCAAACGTTTACAAATTAGGAAATAAAAATATGGGGGCTATAATAAAATTGCCTTCAGACCCGAGGACAGCCTGGATCGTGCTAATAACCCTTCTGTTCATAGGACAGGTTGAAAGGTGCTGTCTCTGTCCCAACGAGCCTTTGCAATGATGGATTGTTCCAAGAGCTACAGTGAAATCAGACAGCATTGAACGAGGAACATACTGGAAAAAAAGTCAAGCGTGCAGGTTTTGTAGACGTTATTAAAATGACAGAGACAAATATTCTCCAAATAATCTGCTACAGACTTTGTTTTGTATCCCTATCAGAAAAGCAATAAATTTTAAAGAGGAAATACTGACAAAGGTAGGACTTCTGAAGAGCTACATTCTAATGTCTGGCTGCTGTTTTGTGTTTAACCCTAGCAGAACTGAGAAAGCAAAATAGAATTTTACATCTTTAGAAAACATGCAGTCCTAAAAGCATTATTGTAGAGGATATTCCTGCTCTAATACTAACTCATCTGAATCGCAGTGATAAAGGGAAAAAAAATGCACCTAAAAGCACTGCAGAAGAACTTTTATCAGTAATGGAGACAATCAGGACAAATATAAGAACAAGAAAACTGCCTGAAGTGGCAGTTTTGACAAATCAAGTACGACTGAGGTAAAAAGCCATAATTCCAGAAGATGCATGAAGATTCACTTAAGATAAGGAATTAATACATAGGCACTTCTAAATTCTTACAGCCATTTAATTCCTACTAACAGATTGCTATTTTTGTCTGTATTGGAAACTAATTTTAAGCGCTAAGAATATTGTGCCTAAAGAATGACAAAAAACCCAACACAACTGTCGTTGTGCTTTCTAGAATAACGAAGTGCTAACAGCGCAACACAAATTCAGCTGTAACAACTCAGCAAAATAAGGTGCCAGGTGTGGACTTGAGACACTTCTGCGTTCCAAATCCGCAGCAGTTTCGATGTGACACATAAATTCATAGGTTTACAAGATTATAGGTTATGAGGTTCTAAGTTTACAGATCAGGATTTTATTTTGTAAATTTAATCCGTGTATCTTTCTTACAGATAAGTTTTATCTTCCTTATAAATGTGTTATTGTGTAGTTAGCATCAATGTTGATATGGAGAAAGTCTAAAGATTGAAGATCGTGAAAATATCACATTTAAAGATTTACAATAACTTAATACATATATAAAAAGGAACCACAATGTCCACTGTGCTTTTTACAAAGCAAAGCTTATATATCTAAAAGTTTATCTTTACAGTGATAAAGAACATATTTAATCACTTGAGAAATAAGCTTCAATTTTGCACGAATCAAGTCAGCTTTCTCCTTTAGATTTCAAAACTGACAATTTTGTGTCAAACTTGAGCAGATTGAGCCAAAGCAGGAAACAGATGCATCCTTAATCTTGAAAAGAGGTTAAAAGGTTATACTGCAATGAAGATACTCTGTCAATCAACAGAGACAGCAAGCTTTCTGAAGGTGCATGGTACTGGAAAAAAAAAAGAGCACTGAGTCCCAAAGATTAAAAAGAGTGCACTTAATGTTAATATTGTGCAGTTTACCAATGATAAAGTAAGGTATAAACTACTGCTTATCTCTGCAGCTGCTTGGTTAAAAACAGTTAGTAGGTCAAGATGCAGTACGTCTCTGCTGCTTCCACATTCATTGGAACAGTATTCTCCCATCAAATTTGGATTTGAACTACCTCTAGGACACTGTTTCATTTTTAATCTAATATTATTAAATACTCAAAGTGTATACATGCATATAATCAACTTCAGTTAAGAGATGCTCAATTCTTTGACTGCAGATAATGACTGAAGAGCTATTTTAAATAGTTAAGATTCACCTACCTTACCACTGAGAGTGGTTTTATCACAGTCAAGGACCCAAACTGCACCCACAGATCTAATGACAGATTTAAATGTATGCTTACATATAATTTTGAATTTTCAAGTGAACAGAATACTCATTTTCTCAGGGGTATATCACGTGCACATGATATAAGCACAGGTACAGATAACTTCAGCACTGGATCCTAGCCCCACAAAGTTAACACACAGATAAACACAAGCTAACCTCTACCAAATGCGTGTCCCAGAAGAGCCACATTTCGACCAGAATCACTTCTGAGGGAATTTAAGGAAACAAAACAAAAACAAAAACCAAAACTTACTGGACAAAGAAGAGAAACTCTTAAGCTTGTTGTTGCTATTTCGCTGTCTGGATCGGCGGTCAGTTTCTCTTTAACTGTTATTTGAAAGAAGAAAAGGTTTGTTTTACAGTTGGTTTAAAACACAAAATGGATGATAAATAAAACAAATCTGAAACTGTATGCTCAACTTTCAGTTTGCCATATCTACTGGAAGCAAGCAGCAGCGACTATTGTTTCAGACTCACGTAAGCAGTCTTTACTCTCTAGAAAGATCATAAACGACAAGATTTAAGAAAGTGGAAAGCAGGAAAAGCTCATCTTAAACCAAGATCTCTAGAAAATGTATTTTTACAGAGATGCCTTTTTTCATATACATGCAACTTTGTACTTGACACTTATTTAAAATTTACTCCCAAGATGAGCCACATTGAATTGACTGTTAACTTCAAGCACATGAAAAAAATGTGTTTGTGACTCTCACATGGACAAGCACCACTGTAAACCTCTGAAATACTCGTCAAGCAATCCTGTGATTTAAAATTGAAAAGCAAATTGGGAAATAGGAAATCAGAAGCACCCTGACAAAATCTGAATTTTAAATAACTGCAGGGAGTATTAGCACTGCAGAAGTCTTTCATCTCTACCCATCCCCTACTTTTACTTAGAAGGACTGTTTTATAAGCAGTCACTGGTTAAATGAGGAAGTCAGTTGCACGTTCTTCCTGCCCCATGAACCAAACCTAGACCCTCATTCTCGCCTTGTGTACACAGAGCAGTGGCCACCTGGAAACTCTCTAGGTTTTTGTGCATTTAAACCATCATACTGCATTAGCACAAGCTTATGTCCAGCACTATATGCCACTAGCTTTGTAGCATTTACTGGGGGGCTATTTTCTTCCCTTCTGGAGAAGCTCCTGTTCTCTCATACAGTGCACATTAGCTGAGCATTAAGGAGTCTGACCAGCAGCTGTCAGGTGCTGGTATTTTCACCCTCTCCCTGAAAAGGAAACATGCAGCAGTCTTTGCTTGCATTTTTATTGTACAAACTTATAGCAACATGTACTCGTCAGAGAAAACAATAAAGCAGCAAACCTCACACTTAATTTGGAAGGGGGATGGGAGGAGTACTGTGCTAGACACTCTCTCTCTCCAGGAGCTCACTCCACAACACCGTGCCAAGGGAACAAAAACTATGTTGATGGAGACTTTCCTCCAGCATGTCAGCATCAAGGTTCAGTATCAGGCATTTAGTTCAGCTTGCTTGAGGTACTGAATTACCAGTTAACTATATAAATACAGTTGTTCTGTTCTGAAGAAACAAAGCCAGTATGGCTGAACTGAAAGAGATTCTCTTGCATTTTTCCCTTCACAGTGTCAACAGGGTTCCTGGACTGGCTCCTAGTACAAACAAAGGCCTCTGAGTCTTTGAATTGGAACCGAATACAAAGAACACCACTATCAGATTCTCAAAACCCAGAGAATTGTAGGAAGTCCAAACCTCAGTTAGCACAGTCCTATTTCAAATATCCTTTTACAAAAGCTATTTTTCCCTTTTTAAACAAGTAGTACATCAGACATACTTAGTGCTCTAGAATGATCAGGGTTCCGTATTCCTTTTGCTCGCAACCTCTGCAGTAACACCGTAGAGGACAGCTGCTTTACAAGATAGACTGCCACGGAATAGCTCTGGAAAACAGAACAGAAGATCAAAGTAAAAACTGTTTTAATCAAAAGACAGCTTGTATTTTATACAATGCTTATGCACTTTGTTATGTGATTACAGGCCACTGTGTTTCTGAAGCAGTTAGCAAGACTTTAGATGGCAAAGCTTTCAGACCCGAGAAAACCCATTGTGCTTCAGCAAGTTCACAGGACTGGAGTTTCAGAGATGCAACAAAAGTGACTTCACGCTTCACTGAGAGTAGACTTAGCTGCAAACCAAGCTGTAAAACCAGCATTTTGGACACTTCTGGAACTTCTACATTTAACTCAGGACAGGCAGTCTACAGTCCACTTAAGAAGGGTAATTTTACATCAATAATGTTAGGTACTACAGTTGTGTCAATACATTTAAGGGAAGTTGTCAGGTCAAATATGACCAAAACTTTTTTTTTTTTTTTTTAAATAAAAGCTTATTTCATTTTAAAATAAGAAAATCAGCACTGATGCCTCTTCAAAAGCAATACATAAAAAGATGCATAATCTGCAGTATTCCCTACTCAGTCTGGAAGCACTGTTCAACATTGTTTCCCTTATCTTCCCAAACTCACTGTCTATGAAATGCTAACTTCACTGCCGAAGCTTACCAGAAATAAGGCAGTTAAAGAGTTCAGGAGTTCAGTGGGGCCAGGATGTACTCCAGCGAATCTAACCGGAGCGGGCAAAAAGTCACCACTGCCAACTGTCTGCCCTTCCCCTCTGGAAGAGGTTAAGTCACTCCCCCGTACAGTCTCAACTGAACGGACCATGCAAATATTCCTTATCGGTGTGAGCAAAAAGCCACAGATGCTCGCTTCTGCCACTACAGAAAATCATTTGCCATACAAGCAGGTCAGATGTGGACCGAACATCAGCTCCCCCGAAAGCAGGGTAAGCCTTCCCCCCCCAAGGGGCGAGCAGGAGCGGCCGAGTGCTCTTCCTGGCATCGCTAACTGATTTCAAACCACAGTCTGAGATTTGTGAAGCTCTCATTTTTCTTGTAAGCTAACAACAACAGCAGGCAATAACTGTCTTTCTAAAAATGTGATACTGTACTACGCATTCATCAGCAACACCCTTCTCGCTCCCCCCACCCCCAAAATGGAAAGGACAAAATTTGTGTTCTCGCATTAGGGTACATCAATTACTTTTTGTTATAAACAGTATTCGCTAAACCTGTAGCTGCACTCATACACTTCAAACGGAAAAATTAAAGACCTCCCCCAGCAACTGCCATGTATGTTTCCACTAACAAAAAAATCCATACAATTGTGACATCTACCATCCTTTATTTAGGATGCCACCAGAATCCAAAGATGGGATTTCAGTAACATATCTTACCACAAGATTACATAAACTGAAATAGCATCAGAAACACCACATTCTAAATATTTTATTCTTACAATGAATGCTTCTCACATCGTTAAAAACCACTACTGCTTTAACTTGTTTGTTTAATGCCTCAATTAGTATAGAAGTTAGAAAAATGCTAATTAACATTGTGAAATTATTTACCGACAGCTTGAATCTACAAAGCTAGGAACTTGCCCAAGGCATCTTGTACAGAAGGCTCTTGAAACAGATTGTGTAAAAATCACAATTATGCCTTCAGGAAAGGTAGAGCACACCAGTTGAGACATACAACTGACTCTTAAAGGAAAAGGGGATGAGGGGGAACTCCAATTTTGTACTATACAGGCACATCCAAATATAAAACAATTCCTCACATTTAATGGTCAAGGTCTCAAACAATCGCTTTAGGATGCATTACATCTCATGAGTGGGGAACTTCTGACTAGCATCTAAATCTCATGAAATACACTGAGAATTTGTCACTCTCGTTGGTTTTGTATTGGAAGCTAGAAGTTAGCCAATATGGCTTTTATAACTGAAATATCTATGAAGCCTGAGAGTCTAGCTACTTCACAAGAGACTAGCCTAGGGTCCACGCAGGCTTGTGACATTTCTTTTCCCTAAATCCTCACTGGTATCCTTAAGGAAAAGTGCAGCAGTGTGTTCAGAGCAATAACCAGGATTCATATCAACTCGCATGAAGGCACTTCTGCAATGTAAACCAACATAGGTTCATTTTAAAAGGCTTATTTCTGATACCTGCAGTTCTCGTTAGATAAAAGAAGGTTAAAAAAAAAACCAAAACATTCAGCCATCATTTATTCTATCATCTGAACGGAGACTGTTTTACGCTCCACAAGAAATCCATCATGAAATACCATCGTGATGTTTTATAACTGGCTATTGTGCATGATTGGGCTGTAAGCATTTTTCCACACTGGTTCAGGAATCCCGGGCTTTGCACACTGACAAATTCTTGGACAAGGTTTCATCTCAGGACGATTCTCGGGACTTCTGAAAACAGGACGGTTGCAATGGCAAAGCCACCGTTTTTCAAGTACGTGTTGACTCTGGAATGCATATCTAGCAGGTTTTTTGCCACCAGTGAGAGCAGCGCACTAATTCACAGACTAATTTATTGAAGTAACTTTTTGCAGCATGTTCCAGATTTAATTAGTCCAGTGGAACATCAGCAATTTTATAATACCAATTGTAACATTCTCCCCACAGACACAAAAAAGTTATAAAAACATGACTTTTTAAATATTAAGTATAAGGAATGCAGTTGTGAGAACAGAAATGTAAAAAAGGCAAATTAAATCTCCTGGGCCCTGCTGAGTTGCTGTGCTCTGTGTCCACATTTACACAGTTATAAAAGACCAGTCTGTACTGAGTGTCCCATGCTAGTTACAAGTTGAAGCCAAGATAACATTTGTCAGGTCCCTAAAATCAGGAAGTTTGAAGTCTGAAGTTAAGACAAACAACCAAAAAAAGGTTTTACAGGCTGTCTCAATCCTTGGGCCCTCACTGAATCAACAAAGGCAGGTGGGGGCATGGGGGTGAATAGGGAGAGAGTGCACCAAAAAATATGAGGGCTACTGATCTAAAGGAGCGTGTCACATCTGCCTAAATGAAGTAACACAATCAAAAGAAGGAACAGTCTGCTGCTAAAACATGAAGTATCTTCTGCACAAACTTGCTTATCTTTCAAATCTTTCAAACAGATGCCAAAGCAGAAACTAATAAGCCATAGACAGCATTATGTACCAAAGTTACTTACTCTTCCAATTTCCGCAGTCCATGAGACAACGATTGTGTTTGGTACCGTCGTAGACAATCTGACGAGTGAGGTAATGTTGATTGGTCGGCTAGGTCGCTTTGGTTCAACACCGTTTTTGGTTGGTGGAAGATAGCCCTAGAAATCAAAGTATTTTTCCCCTCAGCAAAAAAAAAAAAAAAAAAAAAAAAATACTGCTTTCTCTTTCTCCCCCTCTCCACAACCCTGTCCCAGTAAAAACTGTCTCTCACCTGAACCAGGGTCCCTCATCAATTTAAAGAGAGATATATAAATATGTTTTTATATATATATATATCAGACAAGAAAGTATCAGGCGTTTTACAAGCCCTTTCTCTTTACACTGAGCCTCACACTTTCCAAATCCTAACCCTGACCACAGAACACTAAAAGGCACCATTGCCACCTCTCCTTTCTCAGTACTGTTACTCAATCTGCCTGGTTAATGTTGCGCACTCTAATCCTGTGCACTGACCCAGGACTGTAAATTGGCATTTTCCTCTTTAGTCCCATTGGTCAGTGGTAGTCTATTCCCTGCACAGACAACCTCCAAAACAGAATTCAATTTCAGCCAGACCCACTGGATGTTTGTCAAACATTAAAACTTACCGTCACGTTTTTTGAAAATTAACCTTCTGGACCTACTGGTTGATCTCCTGAGAAACAATTTACTTAACTCTCTTTTCCATTCATTTAACCATCTTCACATTCAAATGCTCCAAAATGTGAAAACAAAGGTTAGGATAAATTCTCAGGCTAATTTCTGACAGACAGTTCCTAACAGCGCTATCCAAATATGTACATCAAAATAGCATCTTACTTACTGGAAGGCTGCATGGTTTCCCATTTACTTTCACACACAGATTGGGTGGGAAGTGATCTTCTTGTGGACAACTGGTTTCTGATAAACAAAACCTAAAAGCAAAGAGCTTCCATCATCTTTCACTTCTAAAGTGATTTAAAGATCATCTCTTCCTAGAAGGAATTTTTTTTTTTTCTACTGAGTTGGGAAGGCATGACAAATCTGCTAAACACAGTCCCCAGATTAGCTGTATCGATCATTAAGCAGGAAATCCCCCCCCAAAATCATAGGTTTGGATCAAGATGGCTGTAGGTTCCTCCTCAGATTTCTTGAATTCCTCTGACTGACTGACTCATTCAGCTACACAGGTTCCTGTTACAAAAGACAGAGCATCCAAATTTCTTTCCTACCATTTCTCCTGTCTGAGCTCTTGATACAAGACCAGGGTTTCACAAAGGACAAAACATACAGTTTCTTCAACTGTACCTCCTCTAGTTTCAATAACCCAGACAACTGTTTAGCCACAGCACCAAATGCTGTCCTTGTGCCTCTGTCAAGCCTCTTACAGTCAGACAGTTTTATTTATTTACTTAAGTTCAGACGGGCTTATTTGCTGCTGGCACCAAAAGAAGACACACCCTTCCTTGTCGTACAAAAATGTGTGTAGGCCAAGATCACAGACAATAGGCAAAGGACCAAAAAGAGCCTCTCAGCTCCACTCGATTTCTCCCAGGGGACCTGCCCCATCCATGCAAATGTACCATCACATGAGGGTACAGCTATTCAACGGAGCTGAGCCCAAGGGGCTGCTGCTCTCAAAAAAGGGGAGCAAAACAACCCTCCCTGCACATAGATTTTGAAGGCCCAGGCACCTGGAATCTGACAGACATGGAGTTAAAGAAAGGAGTAGACAAACAGTCGAGAATAACTAACTGAAGAAAATCAGCTGGCTATAGCTAAGTACGTGCAGTATTCTGACACGCCAGGTATCAGGACACCAGCAACTCCAGGAAAGCTGCCTATAACGCAGGCAAGTCGTAACATCTGCCCTTCTCAAATCAGCCAAGAGCAAGCTTTTCTCAAGAAAACAACAGAATGAGACTCTTCTCCATAAAGGAAAGCCCGATCGGCTGGGTGGTTTATATCTGATATCTCTTAAAAAAACAACAGCATCAAGAACAGGTGATACAAATACATACCTTAGCTGGACCTGCACTGTGAAGTCACATTTGGTCCCAGAAATATCCCTGGAAATAACAGAACACAGGTATAAACAGTATGTTTTAACAACAGGTTCAATATTTTCTCAAGATTTTGCTAAATCACTCTTTCCAGTATATATATCTATATATATCTCAATCACTCTTCCAATATACATAGTGTATAGCATACTTTCCTCCTGGTCAAACCACCACTCTCAAAACACACCAAAAGGTACACGTTTTATTTTTCAAATTAAATAAATAAATCAAATTCGCAACTGATCTCCACCATTTCTTTTTTCTAGTATACTATAAAGAAAATTCTGATGGGTCACTATGAAATACCATCTTTATAGTGAATAAACACAGAACTTGACAAAGGATCTGACTGATGACAAGAAAGGGCTGCAAGAAGGAGAGTTACGCATTTGTACAGCGCTTCGTACAGCAGAAACCTGCCCAATACTCACTGGACAGTGGTGGTATTTAATTCTCTCTTCCTCACCCTTTTACTCTTCATCAGCTTACAAAGGAGAAAAGGATCCCTCAGCAGAGTATTCTCTGAGGCACTAAACACACCTCTGTGTTCCTTAAGATCACATTTCAAAATGAAAGATATGGTGAGCTAGTTCCTTATTTATTTTTATTTAAATACTGTATTACTGATCAAACTCACATTGAACTGCTGATTTGCTGCACTTGCTGTGGTGTCAGTGCAAATGCAAAGCAGGTTTCTCGAAATCGCTGACTATTATCTGATGCTAGAAGAAAACAAGAGATCATCACTTTAAAAACAGCAAATAGAAAATAATTAACAGAACGATCTCCTTTCATTAAAGCTTCTACATATATATACACACACACATTTTTATAGCAAGCCCAACAGTACAACACACATCTGTTTCTGTAAACAGTGTTAGAGCCAACATGAAAGTTGCCATTTAAACCCTCCTGTAAACAAAAATACAATAAACAAACCTTATATGCTTATAAAGTATACCTTTAAAAAATGATACAGATAACGGCAAAGCTGAGACAAATCAGTTTAGGACTTTATATCAGCCACGATAACGCTAAATATCCTTTGGTATTAAATAAAAAAAACTTCTTAGGAATTCTCAGTCGTTTTATTTCCTTTAACGCACAAGATCATGGATTAGCCTGTAAAAGCATACAGAGTGACTGAGAACATGCAACTTCTCACGTTTCAGTAAGATACTTTATGGAGTTAAATGCACCAAATATATAATATCCAAACAACTCAAGAGAAATGCAAGAGTGAAATCTGGTTTTGAAGTCCTTCAACTCTGTGCCATAATGCTCCATAACAAAACAAACACTAAAGAATTAATGCACCTGCAGAAAATCAAAGTAATGTTAAACACCTCCAAAATAAGGCTTGTTATATCTAAAACACATCCCTTCACCAGGGCTTCATGCACCACTGAAGTACAGAACCATACACAATGGCAATGAAAATGGCTTTTTTAAAAAGTAAAATAAAATTTAAAGAAAATAAAAATACTAAAAAAAAAAAAAAAAAAAAAAAAAAAGAGAGAAGAACTTCTCCCCAGGGAACTGTTCAATGTGTTGAAGTGAAAGTTGAAAGAAGCTTGCTATTCAATTTCATTATTCTTAATAATTTTATATGGTTATGAATAACTATATTGTGTATTAAGCACTCAATAAATTTATCATTTTTTGTTTTACTATAATACGCTTCCTGACTCATCCTTGAGTGACAGATGAGTGAATACTTCAGGGCGATACTTCAGATATTTTGTTAAAAACAGCATGTGGTAGGTTGAAACCGACAATAGAATAGACATTGACTTAGTATAAATATTAGCAGCAGCAATCTCACAAAATTACATTTATAACTTTCTTGCATGACAATGCTACAAGAGCTGTATATTTTATTACATTATATGCAACAATCATATGCAGTTCATTATCATTTGCTCTAAAGGTAGATGGGTAAGAATAGGCACTGTATAGCAAACAGCAACTTTTGTAAAAATACTAGTAATAGTAAATCTTTTTTAAAGCACTGTTATAGAAATAACTTTTTATATTTTTAAACGTTTGCATTTCTTTTTTTTTTAATAATAAATTCTACTGCAATGCTCAAAAGCTCCATCAGGGCCAGGGTGCAGCACGCAGACTCAAGTTAGTTTAGTTAGATGCTCATGCCTACAGTATCCAACATCTATTTTTATTTTAATACATTTTCAATTACATTTCTTCAAATGAGAAACATGCACAGCTTCAGATGACAGCCATTCCTGTTATCACAATGTAAGAATTTGCAGGAAATACAAACACAATGTATACAATTAACAATGAAAATCTGTTACAATATTTGGTTTTCAATGTAACTAAAAATAGGCATAAAAATATAAATGTAAAGATCAGAATTATATACTGTAATCAAGAAAAGATGAATTAGCAAAGTTAATGCACTGCAGACCAGAGAACTGAATGAATTCAAGTTATTATTTCATATTTTTACATGCTGAAATGTGGCCCTAATCTGTGGGGTTTATTTTCCTCTCATGCATTACTTGCTTTACCCTAGAAATTGTCAGCTTTGGCTTTATTAGAAAAGTTCTGGAAGACCTTTGCAAACTTTTGTTGTGAACGAACTCCAACACCTTTAATTAAAGGACAAGACTGCTGAACTTTTAACTAATTCTACCTTCATTTAAAACTTAATTATCCAAAGAAGTTAAACAGCAGTAACCAAAATAAAAAGTCTAAACCCAAATTTCCCAAACAATCTTCTTCCCTTTCAGCTGCTCATCTTTTTGCTTGCTTTGGTTTTGTAGCATCCCCAATTTAAAGATTCAAGCAGGTAATACGGATTTTTGCAAGTGTTAGAAAGAAGGGAGGAGCAAAACAACTGTTAGCAAAACAGCCAAGGTTCCAAAATTCAATCTTTTTCCTCTGTTTATTACTGGCTGATCTTCATGCAACACTTATTTTTGCTAAACAATGATACGTGATCTTGAAAAGTGGGTTTCTAACTTGTATATATTCAGTTTCATCACACTCTCCCATTGGCCAAATTAAAGCATTATACATTAACATGGCAGAAAATTAAAAAGGACATTCTTCAGGGCTGACATGGGAACTCTCATAATTCCAGTTTTCTTCACAAGTTATAGTTCTAACACATTCATAAGCCAGTAAATAACCTCTGCTTGAATAAAAAGGTTTTGCAACATAAATAGCCACTTGGAACTCGTAAGCGTTAAAACACCACAGAAGCGTAAGCCTTACCAACGCCTACACTGTGCACATTGTAGTTAAGGAATTTACTCTTAACTAGAATCCACCTAAAATGAAAAATGCAAGCAGGAAGGCTCTGGGGTTGGGGGAGGCTGGTTGGCTGGTTGGTTTTAACACTGTCAGTTTAGACTAAGAACAAAAAGGCCTCCAACGTTTTTTCTTATGCTGGCTATTAACTTCATATTAACTCGTCTTAACTGCAAGCAGAAGTCTATGAGCTGATAGATCAATGGTCCCCAGTGATCGGAGACGTACTTCATCACATGCTGCTTGATGTGTCTTTAGCTGTAAAACAGCATTAATATACACATGCCGTGTTTTCAATACATTGCTTTTGTGTACAAGCAATCATCGTGATTACCACGGGAGCAGGGCCAAATTGCAAAGAAGGAAGAAACAACTTGTTAATTAAGCAAAGATGATCCAAAATCCAATCAAAAGATTTCAAAACTCTTGACAGATTGAGCAGTACAGACAGAATAAGACAGACAAGAAGCTGTGTTACTCTAAAGTAAGTGAGTTATGGTCAGGCTCTTCAACTAGTATTAGGATCCAGCTCTGCCCCTTGGACGCGTAACTACCAACAGGAAAAAGAGCAAATTTAGTCACCAATTGCCCGATTCAGTATGTGCTACCATATGTAAGTGTAACCTTTAGGAACAGGCACGCTGCAGCCAATTATAAAGACATAATTTGAAGCTTTACATTCAGCACAATACTAAGAAATGGCAAGAACAAACTCTGCAAAGAACAGACTCAGTTAAACACAGACACAAAACAACTTGTAAAAGAGGCCAGAACACCAGTGAAAATATTAAGCTATCGCATTTGAAAGCACAGTTAAGTTTTACAAGGGCCGTGGTGGTGAAAAGCATTACTTCCATTTTCTAATTTCCAGTTAAGATCCAGCAATCGCCCCTTCAACACCAACACACCGGGACAGCCTCCCACCCAGCTCCCCGCGCCGTACCGGCGTTTGCAGCCAGGCTGTGGAGAGGAAGGCTGGGCAAAATATACCCTCCAGCTGCAAAATCATGGCAAGTTAATTCAAGCAGAGGTCAGTTACCTATGGCAAGGAAAAGTCAACAGCTTCGTAAAGACCCTGCTTACCCCACTTGAAAACCCACTGCCTGTTTATTCTGCTGCCGCATGTGCTACTGCAACCCAAGGCTGTGAGGGGGCTTGTCCTGGGGGGCCGGGGGACACGGAAGGGGCAGGTTAGGGAGGAAGACTTTGCACATCTGGGGCTTGTCTCGGAGGAAGGGGAAATGCAGCAAACAAAACCAAAAGCATCCTCTGGAAGGAAGATGAGAACTGTTGTTTCTTTGTGGTTTTCTCTAATCTTGTCCCATATGTTTCCATTAAATCTTTTTATACGCATATCTGTTCTTCCGAGATCTACTTACCCTACAAACGATGCATGAAAATTTCAACAAAACACATTAAACAGAGTTAATTTAGCAGCTTTATACTATTAAATATGAAGCTTCCAAGCTTATCTATGACTATGCAAACTCCTCTATTTCTAAGGGCTTCAGATTTCTCAAGGAAGAGACACTGGAAATCTGGAATTTAAGAGTGCCGAAAAGCTAACAGATTTCTATTAATTCATCTGGTGTATCTGCTGTGTTTAAGAACACCAAACAGATCCTGGCAAGTCAAGCACATCGTTTACTTTTAAAGTGCTGGAGTATGATTAAAACCAGAAATATGCAAATATATAGTTTAATACACGAAAATCGTTTTGATGACTAGAAATATACAACCATGCCTTGCAAGCCACTATTATTATTTAATAAAAGAAAGGAAAAAATAGATCTCCAATTGAAAACTGAGTGGATTAAAATAGAATTTATAATCTAATAAAGCTGGAATCTGGCCAGGACAACAGAGTTAGTATGAACATTCTTAAGAAAGTTGCCAGGAGTTGTTTTTTGGGGGCTGGGTGGTTGGTTTTTTTCCATAACTATGAATTATGAAATTTTATAACCTTTTCTTTAGCACTCTCTGAACGGCACGGAGCTTGGAGGATTAGTCAGGAGCGGTTTATAGGCCACGTCTCCTTTGCAATCTCGGAAAGGAGGAACAACGTACAAATGTCTAATGGACTTTTTTGTTTATTTATTTACATATGAAGAGCAAAATCACCATAATTAAAAAAAAAATACTACGAATCACAAGCATCACTTTACCTTGCTGCTAAAAAATTCCCCAAATAATTCATAAATCTGAAAGGGCAGGTTTTGAAAATATGATAAAAGCTTTTAAAGCAGACTTGTGTAATTAAAGGGGTGTCAACAAGAACAGTTTCAGACAAAACGTATAAAATCCACCTCTCATCTTACCAGAATCTCACCATTTTCCAGGGGGGTGCTGAAGGGGAGCAGGTAGAGGGGGGTATGTACTACTTCTTCATTCATCCAGCTTAAATCCAAGAAAGGCAGTGAACAAAATCCTCATTTTCTTGTAAGCACGTACATACACTTACTAAGAACCAGCACAAGCTCAGGCCCACCGCCTCTGCAGGTTCCCAGCGTTAGTATGCACTAAAGTAACTAAAATGTTGCAAAAATGTTACAGGGCAGAGTTTCTTCAAAGCTATTATTTTCACCAATTCACTATCACCACAGTTTCCTCAATTATTTCCTGCTTACCTCACGCAAGTAAGGATCCAAACAGTATATGGGATTGGTATATATTAAGTGAGAGTGACCCAATTACGCCTTGCTAGTTGTATATTTTGTTAAACATTTCACATGAGTAATGAGTTTTCAAAATTTGAGCAAAAACTATTTTAATACATGATAGTATCATTCACAGGACCAAAACACTTCATATTCTGTATGAATGTATATATACATATGTGTGTGTATATATAGACAATGAATATAAGTAATAATAATGATACATAAAAACCATTTCCTACCAGTTTTGTTCTTTATTTTGGAAAAACCCTATAGTGCTAGAGTGAAAAAAAGAACCCAGCTTGAGTGGCTGCATTTTCTACAGCTCTAAAAATATTCTGTTCCACCTCACCAGTACCCACGGCTAAAAATAGCCACACAATCTTTCTGCAGTAAAATACCTCTTGCTGTCTTGAGAAAAAGCCAGTCTCTAAATTTCCATTCAAGAACAGATACCTTAAAACCTTTAATGAATCTTATGTTATCACATTGTTGAGGTGGTGATGCTTCCTAATGCAATTGCAGCTGACCATCATACTGCCAATATACTAAGGTTAATCTTTTCCATCTATCATCACCGAGTGCAGCTTATTTAATAAGTGAAGGGAATAAATTACCTTCTAATACAGCAAGATACTTGGACTAAAATTAAACTTGCACTTTACACTGCAGTAATTACCTAAGTTCAGGCCATAAGAAAAGCTATCACTGAATTGGCCTGTTACCAGTGATTTCCAATAATAGCATGTTTATTGCCAAAGGCAAAAATAGTTATGTTAAATAAGAGTATCAGGACTATAGCAAATTTCTGCTACATGCTGTAAGATAAACAAGAGATATCTAATTGGTTATTCACTAACCTAATACAGTATATAATTTTGATCAGTTACATTTGACAAAATATTAGCCAGAAAAACCTAAACATTGCAGAAGTTGTCATCTCAACACATAAATAATTCTTGCTTATCTTCTCCAGATAGGTAAGATACCTCATTTTGTTGCAGCTCAGACATTTTGCCTTTTCTTTCAAACAACAGAAGGCATTGTATCAATTTGTGTTCACTCCTCTTTCGAATATCACTGCTGAAAATTTAATACACTGCCTCCAAGCTAGACCAAAATTACTGCATTCAGATTAAGGCACAGAAAATGTTTACCTTTTAAAAAGGTAAAATTCAGACAGCCTTTGAATTATGTTCGTTTGCAGCAGAAGCCAGGAAATCCATTACTCAGTACTACGTACACATAGCTCCTCATAATGTAGTCTGTCCAAACCCACTTGTAGCAATCCTGAACCGGGCTCATTTTTACAACTGCTTTTGGATGTGAGATCAAGTGCCTGCGTACAGTACGTTGCAATACCCGTATATAAGAGAAACCAAGCAGCTACTGCGGAGAGAAATGATGAGAGCATACACCTTAATGGGGGGATCTACAACATCTCAGGATGCATCACCAGCCCTTTTAAAACCACCACAACTTACGAAGTTCCTGGGTAACGCAAGTGCTCACACATAAACACTTCCTTTCTCTTAACCACAACCTCTTAGCACCAAGCTCCTGCCATCTTCTGGAATCAAACAGCAGTACCTTTTAAACGACACTCACCACAGCCTTAATTTCCTGCTCCCCATTAAATGCATTCGTAGTGTGCAATACCAGGTCGGTCCCAGCTAGCCCCCCCCTCCTCGGAGAGCCACCCTCTCCCCTGGGAGGCAGGAAAAGCCTCTCGCTAATCCCTAGAGCCACCTCAGACCAGGCCAAAGCTGGACCCTTCGCCCTGCCCAGCTGCGTGGCAGCCATCGAAGAGCAGCAGCATGCCCTGCACCAGCCCCGGGCTTCAGGGCTCGGCCACATCCAGCTCACATCCAGCACCAAGAGAAATCCCAGATCCCCGGTTCTGTTTTGTCACTCGTTTGCTGTGACACCTTGACCGTTTCACTTCATTTCAATCACTTATCACAATGGGTGTTGCACAACCTTAACATTTCCAAGCACTTCAAAACTACTTGAAAGGAAGCATTTTAGTAAACAAATCATTCTTTCCTTGATGGTCGTGGCTAGCTCTTAACCCACTTCCACGGGTTAAAACTGCACTACACTCACAAATGCACTGCATTACTGTGAAGTGACAACGACACATTCTTCAGCTTAAAACAGATGAAAAACTGAACTCAGGTTCTGGTCAGTCTGCTGCATTTATCACTTATGATAATTTTTAGATTCTGTTCAACTTAAGCTTTTAACAGTTAATACTCAGAAGGAACAGGCAGAGCTACACTGGGGGTGGGAAAGGCAGGGAGTAGAGAGACGCGAAGGAGCTTATTTGAAATAGTGCCTAAAAATATATATATGAAAATAGCCTGGAAATACTCCAAGGGTTACAATTAATTCATAAATATTACATATTTTATACCTCTCTATGATATGGTGTATAAACAGAGTAGATCAGCTGGAAACTCTGTGCAATTGGACAGATATTTGATTATTTTTTTTCCATCGGTCATGTATTAGAGCAGTTCTGAGCAGTGAGGATTTCTGAAGACCTAGAGTAAGTATTAAGGGACAATTTTATGCTGACCTTCAGTGCCAGAACTCTGTGCCCTCCCAACCTACCTCTGCAGAGTAAATACCCACCTACCCCAGCTCTGCTCTCACTGCTGCCGATCCTGGGCCCGCAGATCTCCCCAGCACATCTGTTGTTCCATCATTTTGCCAGAGGGAAGGAACATCACTGGATCCTCTGCACTCAAGTCACTTGATTTCTTTAGACACCTAAATGTACGTCCCAGAACTGAACTGCCACCATTTAGGCTTGAAAATTTTAGCTTCTATTCCTAAGAGCACTGACAGCAGTCAAACACTTCAAATGAGCAGTACCAAAAAGCTAGCACTGCCACGTCCCTACACGGGGTATCCTGCTTCTAGCATATTTTTAGTCTCGACAAGAAAGTAGCACATTTTATAAGGCTAACAGGAAAGGCAAAAAATTAAGTTTAAAGTTCATGATTAGATAAGAGAGTCCCTAGTAAGCTCTCTACCAGGATTAGCACAACCCATACCATCATTTTCTAAAAGCCATCGTAAAGTGCCTGTGGTGGGTTGACCCTGGCTGGACACCAGGTGCCCACCAAAGCCGCTCTATCACTCCCCTCCTCAGCTGAAGAGGAGAGAGAAAATATAACTAAAGGCTCGTGGGTCAAGGTAAGGACAGGGAGATCACTCAGCAATGACTGTCACAGGCAAAGCAGACTCAACTTGCAGAAATTAGTTTAATTTATTAACAATCCACTCAAAGTAGGATAACGAGATATAAAATCAAGTCTTAAAAACACCTTCCCCCCACTCCTCCCTTCTTCCCTGGCTCAACTTCACTCCCGATTTTCTCTCCCTCCTCCCCCCCAGCAGCGCAGGGGGATGGGGCATGGGGGTTGCAGTCAGTTCATCACACGCTGGTTTTGCTGTTCCTTCCTCCTCGGGGGAAGGTCTCCTCACACTCTTCCCCTGCTCCAGCGTGGGCTCCCTCTCACAGGAGACAGTCCTCCACAAGCTTCTCCAACACGAGTCTTTCCCACAGGCTACAGCTCTTCACAAACTGCTCCAGCGTGGGTCCCCCCCGGGGTCACAAGTCCTGCCAGCAAACCTGCTCCAGCGTGGGCTCCTCTCCCCACGGGACAACAGGTCCCACCAGGAGCCTGCTCCAGTGTGGGCTACCCACGGGGTCACAGCCACCTTCAGGCACATCCCCCTTCTCCGGCGTGGGGTCCCCCACAGGCTGCAGGTGGGGATCTGCTCCACCGTGGACCTCCACAGGTGCAGGGCATGGCCTGCCTCACCAGGGGCTGCACCACGGGCTGCAGGGCAATCTGCTCCAGTGCCTGGAGCACCTCCTCCCTTTCCTTCCTCACTGACCTTGGTGTCTGCAGGCTTGTTTCTCCCACATATTCTCACTCCTCTCTCTAGCAGCTGCTGCACAGGTTGTTTTTTTTTTTTTTGTTTTTTTTTTTCCACTTCTTAAATATGTTATCACAGAGGTGCTATCTCCGTCACTGATGAGCTTGACCTTGGCCAGCAGCGGGTCGGTCTCGGAGCCAGCTGGCACTGGCTCTATCAGAAACAGGAGAAGCTTCTAGCAGCTTCTCACAGAAGCCACCCCTGTAGCCCCACTGCTACCAAAACCCTGCCACACAAACCCAAGACAGGGAGATCGAAGTATCTCTAAAAGACTCCAAGTTACTGAAAACTTCCAAGTCCCAGCAGCATTTCCAACAACTAGTATGTCATCTCAACATCTCGGTTGCAAGAGGAAATCTTGAAAAATACATATGGCCATAGCACAGCTTCCTCTCCCATGCTGTGTGAGCACCACTGCTAGGCCTCGAGCTCTCCAAACACTTTATTAACGGATTATTCACATGCTTTGAGACAACCACGTGGTTTGCTGTAATTCCTTCTACTAAAAGGTTTAATTAGAATCATAGAACAACCTGAGTTGGACGGGACCCACAAGGATCATCGAGCCCAACTCCTTATCAAATTCTCAATTATCAAAAAGATATCCTCCTCTGATTTTGGAATGCAAAGTGGCTTCCTAGATCCATCCACATCAGAGCAGCAGGGTCTGAAAACATCCATATCCTGTAAGGTCCTGGAATTTGGGTGATCTCAGTTCTATGCATGAAAAGACTGAGCAACCAGCTAAAGTGAGCAGTAATAAATTACACTCCACTTCTTGTAGCACAAGAGCTACCCATCTGGTTAATGCTCTCTCATACTTAAAAGAAACAGACTCTAGACTATGGAAAGAGTCTCTATACATGAACTTGAGGCATACCACATGCAAATACAAGTTGAAGCCAAAAAAAGAAACTTAAGCACACTGTAGTTCTGGTTCAGCTACAGCACATGAACAAGACAGCTAATAGCTCAGCTTACCCTTGCACAGTTAAAAGCTATAAAACCGGAAGTCAGAAAACTCAAGCCCTAGTTGAGAATATAGTGTTTTGTTGAACTTCCTCCCACAAAGTACATTTGAAAAAATAACAAACACAGAAGACAGTAAAAGCGTGACTTTCATACAAACCCTAATACTGATTGCACAAAGCAACAGATCAGCTTGCTGATATGTGAGAGGGACAAATACTTGCCAAATAAAGCTTTTTATAGTTCCCAACTTGGATTTCCAAGTGCACTGAATTGTTTAATTGTTTAATAGTTGTACCTGGAACTACAGTCACCCTAAAGATTTTAGCCAGATTAGTTGCAAGATCTGTCTTCAAGAACACAGCATGCCCAAGTAACCGTGATGACAGTCAAAAAGAAAATTTCAAGGTAAATGCAAGTCAGAAGCACAAATGCTGGTTAGTAAGCACATAATTCTATGTTTCTCAGAGAAATCCTGTTATTAGAGTCCACAGATTAAGGAATTAAACTGAGACCTAACCAAATCAAGACAAGCCTCAGTAGAGCCACTGGAAGCTCCTTTTACCCAATGAAGCCAGTATCTGGAGTCTGGCAGCATGCTTTCTGTAAGTGATACTCTGATTCCCCAAAAAGCCTGATGTTTGTCTCTTCTTTACAGAAGGCTGAGACCTGCAGGCAAAAAACCTGATTTCCACTGCTCAGATACGAGTTTCAGTATTGTTCGCCCTATCACTTAAACCTGAAGCACAGCAACTAAATTGTAGATGATCATCCATACGCCATTCAGACAGCTTTTAAAAGAGTAGCAGAGCCCACAGCCTCTTTAATCCATTAAATTGAAAATAAAAGGTTAATTTCCCTTTACAGATAAGTAAAGGCCCACAACCTAGTTAAAATGTTTTTTGGAACGACTACATAGCTAAAGCAATTAGGAATGACATATGCTGTAACAAGAAGTATTCTTAAGATGTTGTTTAACCATCTAATGTCCTTCCCGTAACTATCTGGCAAAATTTTGGTACTTGTTACTCATCTTACAGTAAACACAAAAGAGATCTTATCTGTGTGTTAGAAGTTACTTTTAGAAAATTGGCCCTATGCTTAAAAAACAACCAATTAGCAGTCTCTGTGCACTGAGGGCTGAAAATAGGGAAAAATTAAGTGAAAGCTGCAGCTTCACTTGAGAAACTAACAACCAAAATTCTTCTATTTAAAGGAGTTCCTATTCAAAAAACAACAGAGAAGTCACAACAAGGCAACTTCCATACATACCATCAAGGCCAGACAGGATAGCTTTTCCTCCAAAAAAAAAAAAACCCAGTCCTATAATCACATCAAATCATGGTTAACCATGGGGCAGAGTGCTCAGACTTCTCACTAGAGCTGCAAGAGCTCTGTGTACAGATTCATCCACTGACATACGTTTTCAGAACGTCGAGCATTCCTAGTTGGCTTGTACACAAAAGCATCCAATATAGATGCTTTCTCAATTTTGCAATGAGGATGACTAATAAAATATGCATCAAATTCGACAGCTCCACTGAACGTGGACAGATTTCTCTTCGTCTCAGATAAACAAGCCCACTGACAGTCTTCTTGGGAGTAAAGAAAATGCTGTCATCCCCCAACACCACAGCCAGCATAACCATAATTGTCAGTACTAGCCACACGGCTCTGAAAGAGCTAAGCAGGAGTCATGTACTTGAAACACTCGGAAGGAAGAGAAAGACTCTGCTATCTGAGCAGTGTAACAGCAGGGGAAGAGTCCCACCGTCAGCAGGGCCTAGCTGCTATTTTCAGTTCTTCAAACAAGAGCCGGTTGAGGTAGCATAGGCTGAGTTTACAAGTTCAACTAGCTAGGTGAGTCTACTCTTCTGCAAGCATCCTTTTCAGTGCTACAAGTTGTATGGGCTGCTGTAAACCAGAAAGTTTAAAAAAAAAAAACCAAACAAATGAACAAGCAAGCAAACAAAAACATTAGCCAATAGCCTTCTAACCTTAGCTTGTCAGACATACTTCAGTCAGCCGTGCTCAAGTAAAGATTCTCAATAGCTGTTGGTGAGAAAGGGATGGATGGATAAAGCACTGCATATCCCCCTTGCCATTAATCCTGCCCAGCAAGCAGTCAGCATGTGGATTTTAATCACAGTTCAGAGCTACCTTTTGAGAAAGCAAGTGTGTGAAGGTAACATCCATTTCCTCCTTTTGTTATTGACATTTAAAGTAATAGTTAGCAAATTTAATTTCCTTATCTGTTATTCACATTAGCTTGTGTACTACACACCTACGTAAAATATCTGGGTACAGAATGCATGTTCAAGTGCCCTGCTGTGCAACTCCCTTCCCCACAGCTTTGGCAAATTACTGCTTTTCAAATTAATAATCACATCTTGATGGGACAGAAGACTACTATAGCAAACCTTCCAAGCAATTCCACCTCGACTTGGGAAAGACAGAGGAGAATCACTTCCAAAGATGCACTTTGCCCAACTTTTATGTAATGACTGTCATTTCAGAAGAATCCAAAAATCCTCAAATCAGCGGAGACCGCATTCTCTCTCTCTCTCACACACACATTTTTTTTCTATTCCAGTAGGTCCCATTTTAAGCAGGCAGATAATTATTCAAAACCCCACATCAGGTCATCTGTTTGTTCTTGTGGTGGAGAGAAACAGAGTAAATGCAAAAGTTTCTTATCCCTACCCCATGAGGAATCCGATGGGAAAAAGCAAGCAGGAGATGATGACCAAATGCCACAGAAAAGTTCTGAGTGTTTGTAATCTGCATCTGCCATTTGAAAACAAAGGCAGGGAACCTAGAAACTTGACATTTGAGGAACCTCACATTGTTAGCAGTGGTGAGAAGGATGCCCAAACCATTTGGGGCAAATACTCAACAAATCATTTAAGAATACTTTTAGTTAAGAGTGCCAGTAACTGCATAAATGGAGAAAATAAATGCAAGTATGGAGCAGGCTTGCATTAAAAACTGCTAAGTTGTATGCAATATTGTTCCAAGTTGTTTTGAAAGTGTATAAAGCCGCATACCACCGGTTATTAACCCAACAGCCTTTTTCATTAACACACACACACGCACACATATATATATTTATTACTCTAAAATACCTTCATGACATTTATAGTTAGCAATTTTACAATCTGTAGCAATGCTACTTTCCACTGCAAAAGGAAACAGCCAACCGTTTCTCATATGCATGGACACTGAAGCTCTCTC
Organism: Tyto alba; assembly: GCF_018691265.1. Lineage (NCBI taxonomy): Eukaryota > Metazoa > Chordata > Aves > Strigiformes > Tytonidae > Tyto > Tyto alba. The sequence continues at coordinate 1,867,384 of NW_024881317.1, forward strand.
TTCCCCCCAAAAGCACAAGAAAAAAAGTTTTTTAATATTATTGCTTGAGACAGAAAGATATCATAGGATGCACATGCAAAACAAAACCCTCAAACATACCTTTCTAAGCAATCTCTGTTCTTTCAGTTAACTGAAGGGTATCTGGTTGGAATTTCACTCATTTCCATTTTCGTACCCCAACTCTCAAAGAGTCCACAAAGAGAGGAAAAAATATCCTATTGTATATATTGCATATACTCCTCAAGCAGTAAGACATGACAGAGCATGAATTACGATCTCTTCATTTGGGTCTAGTTTGTCAAACATGGAGCTGACAGCGAAGTGTTCTTACCACATCGAGGAATAAATGCATACCATAATTCCTGCATTGGAATGTCTTAGTGAAATTATAGCATTATTTTTAAGTATTTATAACGTAGAAGTGATGGAGACACATACTGAATCCATAATTATCATGTATCACCAGCATTTCCTGGAATGCTTATTAATCAATTAGGTTTTAGATTAAAGCTAAATACATACAGTATACCTCTTAAAAGAATACCTGAACCAGAAGATGAGATTATCAAAAGCTATCTAGTTTTCCCTCAATGTCTCAGTTATAACAGTTAAAGCAAAAAAAAAATACGCAAATAACTGTGCAACACACTTCAGAAATCTGCAGACCACCATCACCACTCACATATGAGGCCACCTACATCCCTGTAGCTGTTCAGACTGTCAATGTGAAGTATCTGCTCATTTTTGTTTACGAGGGATCTCTTTCACAAAGGACATTTTTTCCCACTACCCACCATCACCCTGTATCTACTCTCACAAATCTCCTGCTACCAGCTATTCTCGCAGCGAATCTTTTCCGGAGTTTCAAGACAGCAGAAGGCTCCAACATGCAAGCAGCCCCTTAAGAAATCAACAGGACTACTGTACTTAAGCAGTATTTAAGAGTATTAAAAGTTAACCACGCTGTTAAGTGTTATGTGGAGTCAGAGCCAGAAAAATCACACGTTGTTATATAATGCTCTGTAAGCATCAGATTATTCTCAGCAGCTACACCAGTGATTTATACCTTAGTACAAAAGACAGTTTAAAGAAAAGTAGTCACAACTGCAAAAGAACCACAAGTCTTCCTAAACGCAGACGTTCAGGCTGTATTGCATCACAGCAAATATCTAGCTTGGCATTCTTTCCCAGCACAGATGAGAAGATTTTGTGGGCTTGATGGATTCAGGGGTATTTTTGCTTTGGTTTTTTAAGTAATTAAATTTTATGGTTTATAAGAACTACTGAAAGCGAGCAGGTTTTTTCCTTTTTCTAAGGTGTAGTTTGTTTCTTGTCAAACTCACCCCTTAAATATAATGGATCTTTGAACAGTATTTAGTGGCTCAGCTAAAGCAACTAATGAGTGTTACGTAAGATGTCTCTCCATGTAGAACAATCTGTTCCAAAAGTTACCAAAAATAGCGATTCTCTAAACACTGCTGTGATGCAATATTTAACCAGTTACTGTGTTAGCTGCTGAATTAATCCATTACTATCTAAAAAAAAAAAAACCACACCAAAACAAAAAAATCCTTCAAATATTATTACAACATTGGCAACCTTACCTAGGCTGGTAGGTTTTATCAGCTCGTCCAACAAGTCATAAAAAGGTAATTTCTGAAGTTTTATGTCAGGATGGACAGGGTGGAGCGCAGATGTGAGATGGGGGAGTTCCAGTTCATGTTTAGGTCCCAGAAGCGAAACGGGAAGCAATGGTGACGTGGCAGGGTGGCCATCGTAACTGAGCTGTGGAATGGTAGACGGAGACAAAGTTGCTGGCATGGAGCTCGAGTGTACACTGGGGATAGATAAGTCTGCAGGTGTCATGATTTTCTGAGGGAACCTTCGCCTATAGAGTTCTTTGATTTTCATTTGTACAGCAGGACTGCAGCCAGCCTTTAACAAATGCAGTGCTTTTGTGAGAAGTTCGTGTTTTCGTCCGTGCTTGTTCCTCCCCGCGTAACCCAGAAGTAGCTGCAGTTCAGAAACTCTAAGGCTCATAACCATTTGCTTCAAAGAAACAAAACAAAAAATTAGTATTCAAGTTACATCATCTTAAACACTAACATCAGAATATGGCTTAATCCCATTAAGCATACAGTTTTTAAAGGCGTACCACCACTGCTACTGCCCCACTGGTTATCTGAAATAAAATGTAAAACAGTATTTGTTCAGACAGATAAACCTACCTCCGAAGTCTGTAATAAGCAATTTTTAAAGGGATTTCCATTTGCCATACACAATTCAGGACAGCAATACCGGGGGAAAAAAAAAAAAAAAACGAGAGAACAAGTTGCCAGTACAAAATAAAGCTTGTGAATGTAACTATTTTCTAATCACTGTTCTGCTTGCATCTCCAATGCTAGCAAGTTTTATTCATCTAGATGGAAGGCAAAAAAAGTCACACATTGACAATATCCAAGCCTCGCGTACTTGCACTTAAAACCTGTGCCAGTCCTTAACTCTGGAACCCTACTTCACTTTCAAGTCCCTCCCTCAATTTTTAGCATGCAGCGTAACTAATCCACACAGGTTCAAAGGAAAGGAGAGGAGAGAAATGACTGATGTTAAAAAGAGAGAGAGAGAGAAATTACAATCCAATTTGTGTGCAATCCCATATGATCATTACGCAGTTAAAGGAAACTTTTTCCGATTACATTTCCCTATTTCTCATATCAGAGCTGCATATTCTGTTTTGGATGGAGGAGTTGGGCTTTGCCTTCTATTAATTAGCACCCTCATTTACACAGGCTTTCACTGACTCCCAATATGGCCTAATGAATCAAACTGGTAAGCCCTGTAAACTGTTTCACTTCTTCAGGAACCAAGAAAAACACTATGCAAAGTAGCGAAACCAGCAATCCCCTGTGTGCACTAAGTACTTCCCCACTGGTCAAGCAGGAGCCAGAAAGTCAACTTACGAGTCTAGTTTCTATTTAAAAACTTCTTTCAGTGCTTGACAGTGGCTTGTTTACCATTGCAAGGCCTGTGACACCAGCTGAAATGCTATTCCTGCAGAATTCTGGATTCCCAAGAACTCACAAGAAAGCGAAATGCCGAGAACCCATCGCCACGACTGGCTATCTCAATCTTCTGTATGAAGCCATTAAATATCCTGAATATTTTCTACTCAATCCCAAATGATCAAATTCAAAATAATACTTGAAGTATATATTCGGGACTAAACCGGCTACTTAGAGCATATCGGGGTTCTGCAGTTTCCCAGCCAAACAATCTTTGCAAACAATCTTTGAAATGAGAGTACAAATGCTCCCATCCTCTCTAGTTCTTCCAACTGTGCAAAGCATTCAGGCACATACACTACTCAAGTTATTTTCACATTAATTATTAAACCTAAAGTGCTAATATTAGAAAGTAAACTATCCCTAGCTTTAGCAAAACCAGCCTGAAACTCCTATCAATTCCTCAAGCCTCCAGCACCTGCAAGAGATCTTCAATGCACAGGTGCCCGCGAGGGGTATTTCCCTATACTGAAATAGGTCATGTTATTTAAAAGCCCTAAATTAGATGATTCATGTACTTAATGAGGTATGCACCCAGATAGATTTAACTAATTTTGCCACACAATTTCCTCTCTGTTGAACCACACCAACAGAACTGAATAACCTTGCTGCAAATCTCTGATAAACCTTGCTGAAGACTACCAGAAACACTTTGGGTATAACAGGAGTTGGATGGCTTTTTTTTCTCTGAATACCCTGAGAACCCGCTTCACAGTTTTAACCATGGGACTGTCAGGGAGCTACTAATGAGAACAGAGGAGATACTTTGTAAGAAACAGAGATGTCTTAAAAGAATAAGGCATTTCAGTAACAATCTGAAGTGTTGACAGCTGAAAGTGAAACAAATAGATCTGAAACATGGAAAACCACTATTTATAATGCTTTACAAACATTTCTTCAACAGAATGAGTAGTTACAGCTGAAGGGTTTAATGCCTGCTACCATCACCATTAAAAGCCACTTCCTGAACAGCCAGAACCTCTCAGAGCTTCACTCTGTTCTTGTTTTGTAATAAACTCATAGGCCTAAATTGCAAAAAACACAGAGGATTAAGAAATAATTGAACCAACAGAGAAGCTCCTGCTACATGTTGGATGCTTTCCATCTTTTTAAGGTATAGGCAAGCTGGAAATAAGCATACAGAAAGTAGGGTCTATCGTGTAGCCAGCCTCACAAACCAAAACAAATAAAATTCCCCACATCTTCCCCACCCTGGCGCATTCCTTACAAAGGAGGACAAGAACGTTTTTAATTGCGACTAACAAGATACATCGACTGAAAATGCAGTCATGGAAAAAACAGCAATAAAGGCTTATGGTTTTATTACAGTTTTCTACTTCATTGATAAACCACAAATAAAAGGAGGCAGTGCCTTAAAACAATCCCCCCCCCCACATCCATAGGGTTTTGCCAGTGGATCGTGTCAATCAGTGGCACGGGGAAGCAGAGCCCAACAGACAGCCGTGCTGGCAAAAGTCTCTCACGTCGCTGCAATCTGAATGTGAAAATTCCTCTCCCCTCCTCCAACACAGTTGTGTTTTATTTGAGGACACAACCCAGCTCTACCAGCAGAAGTGCCACTGCCTGCACAAGCGCTATCCAGCCTACAAGCCCTTGGCCCATGTCATACTGGTACCCTAATCTTAGAACAGACAGGATAATTATAGCAGGGAAACAAACCAAGTGCTGTCATACACACAAAGCAAATATACGAAAAAGCTGAATTTTTTTTTTTTTCTCCTGTCACATCTCACCTCATCACAATTCAGACCCCTTGCTGGTTTAGTTACACCAGCAAAGCTGAAGGGTAAAGAGACAACGCGTTTTGCTTCAGGAAATCTTGCTTTTTTTCCCTGTTGCCTGAAGTACAGTAGTAAAAAGATGACTCACAGCAGTACACCTGCATCTGCAGCAAGCTACAAAACCCACCACAAAGAGTCCGTCTCCCAACAACAGCAAATATCCACAATGCAAATAACTGCCCCTACCCTCTGGCTGTTTATCGGAATTAACAAATGGTTGGGTTTTTCTTTCCTAGCTCAAGAGAAAGTAACAAACAGTAACAAACCCCCAGCCAAACATAAATAAAAGGATATATACAGCTACCAAGGACAGACTGCAGGATAGCTGCAAACTGCAATTGCAGATAACTAGGTGTTTAGTTATGTTTTCACGTACAGGTAAATTACATGTTCCTCCAAACCACACCAGAGCACGAGAAATTGATGCTATTCAGCTAGGAAAAGGTTGAGCTACTTGCCCCTTACCTAACCAGTGTGAGAAACACAGCAAGCTGACTGCAAGCCAGTTTCAGATACAAGAAATCCCAGTATCAAGAACACTAGGTGTTCTGATGATGCTGTGCATTTTGGTACCCATCTTACCTAGGCACTATCTAAAATTCAAAGTGAGGGCGAGGACAGTAGAAAAACTGTTCAAAGAGTATGAACGAGCTTTACAGAAGCTCAACTTATCTCAATTTAGCAGAGTATTTCTGTTTTGACTCACTGTGAAGACATTCACAGAGTTTAGAAGGTAACTCTCATCTATAAACATACATCTGGCATTTCCTGCTCGACAACACAACACAAACACGTGTTCCTCCACAAAAGCTGTGTTAGTCATGGGGATTGCCTGCCTCATTAAATACACTCCCCCTTCAGCCCACGTCCCCTCACCCAAGGCTTGTGACCACAGTCCATCCTTCCCAAAGCCAGCAGGTCATTTCGCCATCTTAAGACAAGTCACCTAATTGTATGTGTCAGGGAGGAGGTCCATGGAAGAAAAAGACCAGTTCATTTTCCCACCTCCCAGTTGCTTGTTTCCAAATTTGCGTCACTTTTCTCCTGCCAGATTGTGTGAACCCAACCATTTGATGCAGTTCGTGCTGCAGCCACACGAGCAGGTGCGTCTCCCTATTTCTGCATGTTGAGGAAACATTCTCGAGCAATTCATCTGCAAACAAGGATTATTTCCTGCTCCACGCCTACTTCAGATAACCAATAAGGTTTGGAAGAAAATAGCTTAAGGATGCAAAAGCAATCCATGGGCGGCGTCCTACGTCATCCACCTACTTCTCTTCTATGACTATCAATAGGAAAGGATGTTCTACCTACAGCTCTCTCTTTCAAAAAAGTTGTTAGGCTTTTTTAAAAGCTAACAGATACAAAAATTGTTTAAGTCCCCCAAAACAAAAATTGCAGGCAGATACTTATGATGCAAGAAGGAACAAGAGTTTTCTCCAAGACAGGCAAGGAGGAACAAGGGTTTTCTCCAAGGCACCCGCAGAAGGACCATTAAATAAACAGCATCAGTCTGCAGTGTCAGAGAACATTTTCTCTCAATAAACAAGCATGGCTGGTTGGAGAAACGTGTCTGTGCCACACAACAGGACCACTCTGCTTTGTTAATGCTGTTCAGGCATTCAGAGTAAATACTTTACCAGGATCCTTAACTTCTAACAGAGCAGCCAACGTTAAGAGCCATTTCTTTTGATTTCTTTCTGCAAAGAAAACAGCAAAGATAAATCTTTATTTTTAAAGAATGGTTTTCCACAGAAGCCCAGTCATTCCACCCATCGAGGAAAGATGCCCAGGCCAGGCAGCTTCCTGGCTAGAGAAGTCCAATCGTTAACACAGGTTAACAGGTCTGACCAAAGAAAATTGCTTTCAAGAAACGGACCTTGTGTCACAGCTCCATGAAGGTTGCAAATTAAGTTTAAAAATAAATAAAATTTAAGTGTTAGCACCTCTGGATAAGAAATTCCTTTGATAATCCTGTGTGGCTGCTCCCACTGGCACGTGATTCAAAGAGCAACTGAAGAGACAAGCAGATTCAGGCAGAGAACATAATTTCTAGACTGGAGAATACACGGGAGATAAAACACTGGTTTGAAATGGCAGGAACATGAGCTGAGCTGTAAGTCTCGCCACTCAAGAAAGGATCAGATAACCTCTATCTGCTGAGATCCAACACTACAGACGATGAGCCTTCACCTTTTTTTCCCCATTTTTCGAAGGGAGGGTCTTGCCTGAGAGGTAAAAAACAGGCAGCAGCCAGTAATTATTATTTTTTTTTAATAAATTGAGCCATGTCCATAGGAAAGCATGATGGACCATACTGAAAATTTATCACAAATACCAGCATCACAAGATACTGTCTTCAAAGCAGCACATTCATCCATCAACAGCAACATTAATAGACCCAATAATTTGATGAATACTTTCTAGAAAGGGTATTTCTACATCTCTGGTAATCAGTCCCGGGATCTAGCTGGAGAATTTAACAAGCTATTTCCGCTTGTTTATGATAACTAGAAGCTGTGAATAAGCTCCAAAACACATTCAAAAGATTTGCCAGCACAACAAGAAGTATCTGGCTAGGTACCACACCGCATTTTGTGCCTAAAGCTATACAACAGGTCCTCCACAATTCTCTAACCATTAACATGAAAGTTAAAGGGGAAAAAAAGAAAAGAAACAAATATCACCTTAATCACTAGTCAAAAGATTGAAGAAGAGAATAAGTAAAAGGAGAAAGAAGAAATGAAAAAACAGATACCAAATGGGGAGGTCACCCATTTATAATCAGCAATTTAAGACAGTGACAGTAAATTTCTTCTGTTATTAGAAACACAGTGATTAGCAACAGGTTACTAACAGGCTCTGAAATTAAGAACCATTATTATGGAAGAGGGCAAGCACTGCAAGGAGTCACTTCAAAGGCAAAGTGTAAGCCAGAACACCCCTCTGACACTACCCCTGTACCCTTCCGAACGCTGCACCAAAGGAGCCTCCACACTGACACCCTGCTCAGCACCTTCCGCCCCAGCTGCAGTTTGCATTAACAGCGTGGACACATTTGCACCAGCAAGGCTCTAACACTGTTTTCATGGCCAATGCAAATTGAAATTTCCCCCTTATGAAAGAAGGGAACTACTATTCAAGGAATTCCACAATGCACTTCCAAAAGACAGTTAAAAAAAAAAAAAAATCAAATCAAAATTCTTCTTTTTTATAATAAAAGCCACGAGGAAGCATTAGATTAGTATGGAAATGGTTTTGAATTAATCTCAGTATGCCTCCAACACCCAGCTGTAAAAATACAGGAGAGTTCTTGCATGCTATGAACTGCCTCTTTAACCCCTGATATAAATCTTCTGGAGAAGAAAGCTATACCTGAGCTACATGAACTCTCCACAGTTATACAGACTAAATTCTTGGGTTCTTAGACATTTAAGATTTGTGAAAATGGGAAATCACGAAGGTAAAAATATTCCCATCTTTTATGAAGGCACATTCCCCCGTCCTAAATTCTATCTGCAAGACTCACACAAGGAAGCTATCAAGGCTAAACTATAAAAATTGAAATCAGTCTACCGAAAATCTGCAAGAGGGAGTGAAACGACCAATTCATGGAAGCTCAAGCGCCTCGATGACAGGCTGTTACTTCCTGCGTTTGTCTAATGCAACCAAAACACTCAAAGGTTGAAGTCACCGTAATTCAAAATGGAGGGGAGGCAAAAGCACAGAAGAACAGTCATAAATATGCAACATACTACAACCTTTAAGGAGGCTGTTGGTTTTCATAATGAAAAACTCATCTGTCTCCTAGAGCGGTTTGTACAATGTTTTGGCAAGCAGGGCAGCACTAAAAGAATAGGTACAAACCAACGGTAGGTACAAATATAATTTGCCTTTTGTTACACACACGAGGAGACACAATATTTCTTAATCAAAGAAACCCTATATTTACACAGTATATCAGTGCTCGTAAAGAACGTGTCGCAACTGTATGACCGAATCTATGCATTCGTCTAGCTGGTAATAAAAATACATCTTCATCCACTAAAAACATGTCAATAAAATGATGTCCATATATTGTAAAGGCCAAAAATAGCCCGGACTAACCTATTGTTGGTATCTCCATAGATGTGGGCTTCCTTAAGGTCTAACACTGTATTCATGATTTTCACCAGGTAATATTTCTTCCCATGCTAGCGGAGAAAGTACACTATAAAGCTTAAGTCATCAGGTGTTATTTACTTTAGCATGCTCACAAACAATATATTTCCTTGTGAATGATAAGGCTACATATCTGTTAATATAAACATTATGACCCTTGAACCAACCTACCCGAATGATGAAGCTCAGGTTCAAGCTCCTGCTAACACTAGGAATCTCTGGCAGCGAAGAGATCATCTAAAAACTGTAGCAATTCAGTCTAAAGTGATTCTGGACGAGCGGTCCTGCAATTCCCTGCTGCCACCCTTCTGCATTGAGTTCATATAACAATTTACCAAGTATGCCATAACCACTTAACACTTAATTCCACAGATCAACTCATACAAGAAACATTCTTCTTTTACCTGGTCTTGGCAATCACTCTTGCTTGTATCTGTTGTGCTGGTAAAACTTGACTACCCTCCAATCTAGTTAGTAAGGTCAGAGCAATGCTGTATTCATACAGGAAGACTAATAAATCTAAACTCTCCTTCCAGCCCACAGTTCAGAGGCCTCCATCTAATCCTGCACCGATGACACTACCAAATTCTGAGATGTCTGTCTCTGACTGGAGACAAGAGAATCCACAGAGATAAAAGTAACAAAATCCACTGAAGAGTGAAAGGATATTGGAGAAGAAAACAGTAAGACAGCTCTAGCCCCAGAAAACTGGCTGCTAGTAACAACAGGCAGGCAGAGCTTGGAATTTTTAATATAATCCCCACGTGTTAAAAGTTGTCTTAAGTTTTTTGCAGATGCCTGTGATATTTTGCTATGCTACCATATATGTGAAATACCTTCTGAAAGCCATGACACATAACCTGGCAAATTAGTGTAGGCAATTGCCCTCCTAGACCTCCACTTCACCCCTTTTCCTCGAGGTTATTTCCTCTGGAAAAACAGATTCAGCAGAACAGACTGTGTGCCCATGTACCCAAAATGCCACTTCAGTATTCAAACACTTAGATCTGTGGGTTGTTTTTTTTCTTTGTTTTGTTTTGGGTTTTTTTGTTTGTTTTGTTTTGTTTTTTTTCCCCACCATATGATGGCTTGCAAACCACATTGTGTCTTGCCCTGCCTCCCTGGCTACACATTAACGCTGCTGGAGACGAGAAGTGGGGTGGGCAGCTGGGGCAGGAACTTGCTCACACTGCAAAAGCCAGATTTGTTGGAGGAAGTCTGCCAAGACTTTAGTCACGTCTAAATTGTATTTGATTTAAAGTAAGCCACATTTTATCTTATTCCGTAACAAAAGTTTTACCGTTCTCAAGAGATTTTATTCACTAGGTGAACTGTATTATTACTTTTGATATTAAATAAGGTTGCTGACACAGTAGTAATCTTCATTTTGGTTCTTGGAGACTCAAGTTTTTTTCAGCCACACTCAAACTTAATTGTCCCTAATGTATTTATCTTTGCAGATGGGAATTCTTTTTACAGACCTATGTGCTAGCATGATTTTCATGACAAGTAATTGCAGAAATACTAGTTTAGACAATCTCTGGATACAAAACAAAGTGTCTCTCTAAAGACAAACAGCTTACACCTAAGGCTAATAATGAAGACAATTATTTTCAGCTATGTGGGAGAGGGTCCTTGCCAGACAAATTTACTTTTTATTAAGAATGTTCTTAACTAAGCCTTTCAACTGGCTGACAGAAGAGCTAATTCCTATGCAATAAGCTTCAATGAAGCCCAAGCCAGCCACAGACACAGCTGTCCAAAAAGCTTGCTAAACACAGTATGTCCTATTATAATCTCTCTAACAAATAACACAAAAGCTCTACATCGGTATAATCAAAATATGACAACTTATATGGCATTCAGTAATAGTCTGAGAGATTGCCGCTCTGTATAAAAACAAAAAAAAAAATAGGACCAAGAAGTCTCAAGCTTCTGGAAGTCATACAGGAGGTTACAACCACACATTTACTTCCCCTCCCTCAGTGATATAAAAAAAAATATATATATATATATTTATAAAATATGCAATTAAAAGCAACAGTTACATAAACAATTTGACTGATTTGGGATTTACAGTTAGGGAGTATACTAAATGAGAATCCTTTCAGCCATTTGTTTTCAGCAGAACATTAGAGAATGAAGCTCTAGTTACTTTCTAAATATCTAAAATACCTGCATGAAGCACATGTAGCTTTTGGAAGTCAATTTTGAAGGAAAGCTAGGGAAGAATGTACCTGGAATTCAATGAATGTACTCAAATTGCAACACGGATAAAGAAGCAGCTTCCACAAGCAGCTTCCAGAACCCCTTAACAGCAAGACATACCACAATTTCAAGACCTACTTTATTATATTCCATCTTTGATGTTTGCTTGCAACAGTTACTTAAATCTCCACTGCATCGACAGACATCATTTCATTGTGTGTGTTAGCCAATTTAAGTATCACCTGATTAAAACAAATTATTGCCATAATAGATGTGTATTTTTCTCCAAGATTTTTTAAAAATCTTTTTATTTCTGTACCTTACAGAACTGCAAAATGATCTATTCTCCACACGCCATAAGTTATCACCCAGTGCTGAAGAGTTAATTGTTCACTATAAACAAACTTCTGTTATTTAATTAGCTTCAAATGAAATAACACTTCAGGATATGAGATTATGCAATCAAATATACCCAAAACACTTTTACATAAACTACCTTTTTTTCTTTTTTTTTCCCCCCTCATTTGTCCCATTTTCTAGGGTGCAGCATGGGAGACAGACTACCTTATCACTGACTATTGCTTTGGTATCTCAGAAAGTTTTTAATGAACAATCGTATTAAATTTGGATACAGACTTGCTAGGTACTGAACAGCAGGCTGAAGCCAGTATATAATTGAATCTCGTTTCTCTTAAAAGTAGCCAACTGCTATGCTAATGCCCCAAGGGAAGGAAAACTAGAAAATCTGAGTTATCTGTTCACAATTCTCGGTTTAAAAATAAAAAATTGTAAAGCCAAAAAGACACGATAAAATTAGCGGTTTCTTTTGACTTAGAAGCAACCCTTCTCACAGAGTTCCATTCTGAGAAATGTATTCCCAGGCTCTGTGAGTTACACCTAAAAAGAGCGATTGGGAGATGCTGAGCTCCATCACACAAGCAGGATCCATCCACGGAGCTAAGGACAGCAACAGCCGCAACGCCCACAGGGCCACAGCTGCCATCGGCCCGGGTACCACGCACCAGTGTCACCTTGCTCATGAGCTGCCTCACAAGACCCACGAGAATAGCAGTGCTTTTATCTGTAACCACGGGAATATACAAAAGACTCCAACAGTAGTTAATGACATCTAGAACAAAAACTGGGGAGGGAAGGAAAGGCGGAAGGAAGGGAGAAAAGGAAAATTAAGAGATCAGACACAACATCGGGTATTGGAAATACCCAATAATTTATCATTAAAAGATTGCCTTTCCAAAGGAAGAAATGGAACACGAATGAAATAAAACTGCTGACAACAAATACCTATGAAATACCTTGGCCAAATACCCTATCCCCTTCTAATACTGGTCCACCGAGAATAATAATTTATTATTACTAACAATTAGTCTTAATTGTTATTGCAGAAATAAGCAATGGAGCCAAAAGTTCCCACTGTGTCAATAAGCTGAAAACAAATATTCCATCAAGCAATCACATTGGCATCCGTATAGTCTTTTTAAATAATAATAATTAAAAAAAAAAAGGCACTAGTCATTCTGCACATAATTGACTTTGTAAGGTCTTCAAATTCATGTATAGAAATTACCTAATGAAGCCAAACTACACACTTCTTTTTAAGTAGTCATATAGCAGTAAGTCATCAAGATGAATTAAAAGCTTGAACAATACTAAGAAATTTTCTTTTTACATTATTGTTCCTCAGAGTATCAGGTAAGACGCACAACACAAATCAAGTATCTATTTTCTTACCAGTTCTGCAGAGACTGCCTAACACAGCATGAAACCGAGGGAAGCCCCAAGTTTCATACATCAATGTTATCGCAACACAGATTATCATAAATCGGCCTCGACTTTGATGAAGTATTGATTTCAAGCAGGTTCTAGTGAAGCTCTTCAAAAGCATTCCTTTAGTGAAGTTTTTCTAAGTCCTCATACAGTGCAGGCAAGAGAAGCATTTTCTCTGCTCAAGTCGTCCTCCTCTTTCACAAGGAGACACCCATTCTCTTGCTTTTCCTCTACTTATTTCTGAAACAACACCATCGCTACAAAGGAGAGAAGATGAACCAAGTTCTCTTCACACTGCTTGCTTTGCCCTAGTCCTTCCTAGAAAAAACTTGTCCTAGATGTTTGCTGGAGACCAAAGCAGGACTAACAGTCCTTTCTGGGTTCCTTAGCTCTGAAATATTTTCTTGTTTAAGCAACACCGTTTATTTGGGAGCCACTTCTCTGTTTCTCGTATTTTATCTATCAATATTGCAGTGGCTGTAAACAAAATGATGCAGGAGAGGTAAGGCTTGATGGAAAGTAATGCTTTTTATTAAATTTAGAGAAAGGATTTGCACGTCTGAAATGTTTTTCAACCGTATCAGTCTGTCTAAGAAGAATGACTACCCCTTTATATTTTATAGAAGCATCCACCTGTGAACCAAAAGGTTCAGGTTTTTAGGCACCAGCCTAAAAACAAGACCAAGAAATAGCATCCACATGTTTACATGACTCTTCTAGCCCATGACCACTGTCATCACATTAAGAGATAACTGCCTATGAAACTCAAGGTTACTAAACATAAAGCAGGCAAAACTGGAGGAAAACCTAAATTTCTCATGTGTTTTTCTCATTACCTAGCTAATGGTTCAGGAGAGGAACTCGGGCATCACTACAGACAGCTCTTCAGGCACCTACAGCCAAATAAGCAGATTTGCAGGGAACTAGTAGGCTAGACAACCTTGGAAGGTCCCTTCCAACCTCTGATTCTGTGGATAAAAGTATTTTTCAGAACTGAAGAAGTCGTCCAAGAAGGGGATGAAGAACTACAAATGAGATGGTATGACATATCTTGTCCTACAGTCATTCCAAAAAGGCAGAGAATTTCAAAATACATACTGTAAACCTCAGAAACATGGGCAGAGATGGACAGGAGAAGAAAGCATCAACGTGGGAATGGTTTGTCAGTGGAATATGACTACTCATGACTATCCTAGGAACACATAGGGCTCGGCAACCAGATCAGACCACCACCTAGTAAAATTAGTCTTATCTATCCTAGCTCGTTTTCTCTAGAATAGAGAGTAGCCACGTAACAGCAAACTGCTAGCAAGAAAACTATGCATGAACCACATGTGGCCACCCAGTAATTCAAGAAAAGTCAGTTTTTCAAACTCTGAAGAGCTATTGTCTGTCATGGCACAATGGGGAACACAAATTATAGGTCTTTTTATTTATAGAGCAGTTAAATGTACACTAAAGCCTAATTTATTCCTAACTGTACAGATGCATTAAAAATGGAATTATTTACTGCATGCAACAATATGACATAGAATTAGTATTTACATCACATACTGAGACAGAACAATTTAAGTGCCAAAATACAGTTGTTATTATTATAGAAAAGAAATCAGTAGCTAGATGAAAAAAAATCTTCTCTTAATGTCACTTGTCCAAACCTGAGTCAAAATACTGGCAGTCAGAAGTTCATCTCCCATTTCAAAAATCTTACTGTGTCGGTACTCAACCTAGTTCCCACCGAGGCGGATTCAGGATCCTAGGTCAGTCAAGTTAATGAGACATGGATGACTTCTTTGGCTGCTATTCACGACACTAAAGCATCAGTAAGACTGTCAAGAATCACACTGATTCCATTCCAAGTACCAGCACAGCTTGGAAGGAGAGCAACGGGGCAGCAGCGGTGCCAAACACTGAATGCGTATCCTGGGGAAGACATCTAAAAGAGGCATGGGGACAAAGAAAAGGAAAGCAGGAAGCTCAGTTTTTCATATCACCCACAACGACTGGTTTCTTCCCACTATGTAAAAATGCAAAAAGATGATGGAATAATAGGAGAGGAAGCAGACCTTCCTGCTTTTCTTCAGCATTCAAAAGAGGATAAAGAAACCAGTTCCAAATGACAACATGCAGCCAGAGACAGACTGAGAAGATGCATCTTAGGCAAGACCTAGACTCCTGACAAAGCTGATCCTAAACCCACAATCCTACTTCACCCCTCTGAATTTGGGCTACTCTGTCCCTTCACTTTCCAGTGCTGTCCACACCAGAAAATTGTATTTTTACATGTATTAGCTGCATCATCTTATCTGTAGGCTCAAAGACAAGCATGCAGTGCTTAAGAACCCATTAGTTCACAACGATTAATCCCAGGACAAAACATTCAACAGTGCATTAGAAAACTGAGAATATATTCTCTGTGCAATATTTTCCTGGCCCACATATAGCACAGACAAGGCCTATAGAAACATTTCTCTTGCAGTCACACTTGAAATGCTAAGGAGACATACTGAGGGCATTTGCTCAGGGGGAAGAGGGGTATTTCATTTCCCAGTTCCGTCAAACTGACATACTGTCCCCCTCTCTGCCACCTCATCCTTCAAGCACTGTATTTTTCTTATAATCAAAGTAAAACTGAATTCAATTAATCTATTCACACAATAACCTCTGCCCTGCATGGAAACAAACTGCTTGATGAAACGAAGGTTTTTTTCTAAGCCGAGTTTCAGCCACACCTATGATTTAAAATACATGAAAACTATTGCAAGTAAATTCCAAAACCGATACTGCATTTAACTTGGCTTCAGCCACAAGAACAACCAGAATCGAAAGCGCTGCCTAAGAAAACTCTGATAGCATAGTTAAAACTTCCATGGAAATCCTGACCAAAAGAAAACAGAAAACGTGCAGTCTTTCTGCAGTACTGACTGCAGATGCAAGCACTCCCTCACTTTTCCTAGCCTGCGGTGAGCTGCCTCCCCCTGAACTCCCACCCTCTTGCAGGGCAGAGGGAGGATGCTGCTCCAGTCACTGCTCCTTTTCATCTTTACTGACCAAACTATTGCCCCACCCCATTAACCGCACTCATCCAAATCCCACTCTGAATAGGAATTTGCATATATACAAGCTTTTTGCAGCTCATTAATGTCATTTGAATGACTCTCACATGTTCATGAATTTATACTCTGCCTGTCCCTTTTTACATATACAGGCCAAAGGCATGGGGGCGGGAGAGGAGTGGGGGAAGTGGGAGGGTGGAAATTATTTCGGATCTCATGACAAAAGTAAGCATTTTCTGGGTTTCAGCCTAGCACTTTAGTACAAAGTGTCTTCACCCTTTTGCCTCCTGATATACTCACTAGGCAACATATAGCTTCAACTTCCAGGGAAGGATCTTGTAAGCATCATATTACTTCGCAGCTTTGCTCAGCCTCTATGTCAAAAGCAAAAGACAGTCTAGTTTGGGGGAAAACATAAAAATAGAGGTGCGAAGACATCAGCCATGCACAGCCCTGAAGAACGAAGGAGTCAATGCAGTTAATCAACTAATACTTAGCTCAAGCCCTTTATTAAGCGATGGGAATGTACTCTGAAAAACAAAGGCACATTTTTTTAAGAACTTTTCTAGTTAACTGAACATAGGAAACAAGTTTCAACACATCTCTGCTTCCCCTTAAAACAGCTTGGCACTACCTCAGAGTTCTACGTATGTTTAAAAACAACAGAATAGTACAGGTCAAAGGAAGCTATGAAAATCCAGTCTGTACACACAAGCTAAGTATTCTTACAGCACTAATAATTCAAAAAGAAAAAAAAAAACAAAACAAAACAAAAACAAAACAAAACACAAAAACAAACAAACCAGGCCATAGATCCTTAGCTTGCTATTCAAAGTTCTTCCATTACCAATGCATCCGAGCTGTTCCAAGACCAAACAATAGAGGAAGGTCATGCGTGAAGTTCTGCAAGGGCCTGTGCTGGCACAGGCAGCTTAACCTATTCGTTAACAACCTAGAAAATTAAGTGATCGGTGGGGTGCCAGAGTTGTTGACCATATGATGTGGTTGTGAAGATGAAGGCAAACTGAAGAATCACTGAAAGACCTCAGTGACAGAGCAATTCAATGTACATAAATATAAAGTGATACCTATGGGGAAAAGCAGACCAGACAGACCTAGCTTTACATATAAAGTGATGGGCTCTGGGATGACCTTTACCACACTAGAGCAAGCTCCTGGGCCCAAGATAAACAGACATACGAAAACATCAGCTCAGTAGCAGTCAAACACACAAATCACTGTCAGAAATCATTAGAAAGGGAACAGAGAGCAAATGGGAAATCATTATACACTATATAAATCCATGGTTCACCCAGATCTCAAAGTGCAGGTGGTTTTGGTGGTCTCACCTTAAATTAAAACAAAACAAAACAAAAAAAAAAAAAAAAAAAAACAAAACAAAAAAGAACCACATTAGAAGTAGAAACGTTCACAGAAGGATGACAGAACTCCAGCACATGACTTCCCTAATTAAGAAACAACAAAAGCTAAGATTTTTCATCCTAAAAAACAGAGAAAATGGGAACAGATATGATAGCCATGTAGAAAACCACAAACAGCACAAAGCGAGCGGACAGGGATCCACAGTTCAGTCTCATTATACAATATAGTGACCAGGGGTCAAAGCTGGCTGGAACCCAGCTCAAAACAAAATGAGAAGGGTCCCCACGCAGCCAGCAGCAGAACAACAAAAATCCCTACCAAAACACTGTGAAAGAAAGAAGCTTATATAGGTTCCAGAGGAACCTAGAAAGGCACTTGGAAAATAGATTTATTGTGGCTTGTCCAGCTAGTAGCCCCCACCAGGTTCAGAGGTATGAGCTGAAAATAGCTGGAGACCAGCAGAACATTGCAGGGAGGCGACAGTTATTTCTCATACTTTGTCCTCTTTTCTTTTCCCTACGTGCTCACTTCTGGAAGCTGTAGGAGACAATACCGGGCCAGACGGACCCTTGGTCTGAGCCAGTACAGCCACTTTAACATTCTTAAGATTCAGTCTATAATACATGCTTATTTTTATCCAGATACCCAAACAACACTGTCAAAAGCCTCTAATAAAATGTTACTTCTCAACTTGTCAAATTTTAACACCAAAGAGGTAAAAGTGGGAATTAACCGAATGAAAACCTGGGTATACACCCTTTAGAAAAATATTATCTAAAATACTTGTAATTCAAACCTACAACAGTTCTGATATTTGATTAAAAATATTTGAAGCCCTGCCATCAAGTGGCCTCAGCAGATTCACTGAGGAGATACTGCTAAATCAACATGGAACTTACAAAAAAGAAGAGATTTGTTTCAGAACTGCCGCTAAAGTTTCTACATTTTGGTACAATATATTTATAGGTGCACTAACAACTCCATAGATAGCCTAAGCAGAGCTGTCTTGAACAGACTTTTTAATAAGATGAAAATCTACACAAGTACTTGGACTATTTCAAAGACTCTTATTTTGCACCAGGGAAAGAAGAAACAACATCTGTACAGATGTGAGATCATTTTGTCAAGGGAGTCTCAAGAAACAATATGAGGAATGAACGTATCAGAAAACATTCTGATCCACACAACTTTTTACAACGCACTCCTACGGCTCAGATTACAGATTTTACCTGAACCAAACACATTATCCCTATTGTATTTGGCCTCTGCTTATATCTGCTTTTTAAAAAAATAAGTAATAGTGAGTTACACCTATGCTAAATTGCCAAGCAAAACTATGTTCGCCGCTATTTCCATCCTATATTCTATTTTGCATGTGAACTAATCAGGTTTTCATTTGAAAAGCTGAACAGAGTGGCTTTACTAAGTTCAGATCCTGCTCTACAAAGAAGGCAGGAGGAACATCTTGCATAAGACTGTAAATGAAGATAAAGAAGAATTTTCAGCTCTGACCGATTCTCAGTGGACTGCCCCACTCTGACAGTAAATTTTTTCATGTGTCTGGACAGTGAAAGTAAGCTATCCGCTTACACAGCAAAAAAAAAATGAGGTGCTCTTCTTAAGAAGGTAGGTACACTTCGTCAGGAGGAAGCTCTGGCACTGTCACATGCCAAACAAAGCCCGAGGATCCTCGCGTGGACTGCTGCGCTGATCAGACCACAGGTACGCAGAAGGACCAAGATTAGTCTAGACCAATGAAGTGACTCTCGAGGCTACCAGTTGTTCTGCAGAGATACACAGAGCCAATTTGAATCCCCTAAGCAACTAGGGATAAATTATTTTGCTAAGCTCTGCCTTTTGGCTCAGCTGCCAATCTGCTCCCCTTTGTGAGCCCCAAGAACAGAGTAGCAGCACTGAGCCGATACACGGTCAAGAGGGCCAAGGCTGAAATCTGAGGGACTTAAGGCACCCTACTGCAAACTACACCCCCTGAAAATGCTGCAGATGGCAGATCCTACAGCTGCTCAGTAATGAGTTGTACAGTATGCAAAGGTAAAGCCACAATTCTGGCTGGCAGCTTGAGTACATGCCCAGTAGGAAGAACCACTGTGAATACAAACGGCTACAGCTACACCAGAATTTTATGTTGAATCTAAAGTACTCTGTAGTTTTATACTTGGTCATCTCTTTGCAAGATAACTGTTTTTTTCCCTAGTATAAACCTAGGTTAGAAAACCAGTCCTCTAAGCTCAGCTCTGTCCAAAGTTTATGATTTAACTCCTGCCCAACACAAATTTCTGAGAACATTTATCACACATGTTGGCACACTCAAATGGCTGTGGCCACAAAAGACGCCTCTTCAGGAAGGGAAGGCAACGCTGCAACCAAGCAGTAAAGGAACTGAGCTCTGTATCTGCTTTATAACCACGTATTTAATGGGAGGGAAGGAAAGAGTGGGAGAGCTTGGTATAACCATTTTCAAAATGGACAAGAATCCTGCGGAACCTCCTGTCGAAGAAATGCCTACCTACCATCTGTCATCATCTCCCCTCAGAAAGTTCACCACTTTTGAAATGTCATGTTTTGAAGCAATCCCCACCTTTTCCAGTGATACCAGTATCAGGATACCTGGTGTCAGGAACTACTTTTGCAAATTTCTGAGGATGTCATGGATTTTGTAATACACCTCCACTAACAGAAATCCACAGGAGTAAATACTCCCCAAGAACTACATCTGTGGCATGGAATCATCTGCCCAAACTCCATCCCCAAACAAGGTGCTGGTATCTTATTATCAAAGATGCGAGGTACAGCAAGATGATCTGGCAAGAGACTGGGGGAACAGGACTTATTCAGCTTGGTGAAGAGAATGCTTTGGAGGAACCAAATGGCAACCTTCCAAATGTAAAGGAGGTCATCAAGAAAACAGAGCTACGATCTTCACAGAGGTACACAGCAGAAGAATGAGAGACAACAGGCACCAGCTGAAATAAGAGGTTCAGGCTGGTTATAAAAAAAAAAAAAAAAAAAAAAACACACACCACTATTTTCACCATGAGAAATGGTGCATGTTTTTGCCATGCCCACAGAGGCTGTGCAGTCTCCATCCTTGGAGGTTTTAAAAACCAGACTGGATAAAGTCCTGAGTAACCTGTTCTGACCTCATAGCTGATCCTGCTTTGAGCAGGAGGTTGGACTGGAGATTTCCCAAGGTCCCTTCCAACCAAAATTACCAAAAAATCAAAATGTTCAAGATCAAGGGAGCAATCAGGTGTCAAACTGAAAATGATACCAAAAATAGTTAACAGGAGAGTCCTACAAAAGTTGTTGGTTGTGTATCAGCCCCAAAGCAGGGTAGAGCTTGAAACTCTCCCTTTCTTACTGTCTCCCACTGTTAGATGTGGAAAACAGGATGGAAGCTGGCAGCTGAAGCATTACCTACAGCCCACGCAGTCCTAGCAGAAGCAGAGAGGAGACAGAACTCATGTTTATTAGCATATATCCAGAAAGCTCATTACCATTTCCTAAGCACAACAAGGGAAGTTCACTACAGAGAAACCCTCAGTGATGCACGTGAAGTGAGTAACACTTATCTTCCCGTCCTCCATGCTAAATACACTTTAGCATACTCAAAGTCTGCTGTACTGCAGAGCCTAGGACTCTGTCCTTACCAAGCAATGGCTTTAAAAGGCTCCTGTTCCTTCTCCGCTAATTATCATGCCACTTCCTATAAAAATCTCTTGTATATCATCTCCTATAGACATAAAGGTCAAGCTTAGGTTGACCTTTGGTCTAATTGTATACTAGTTTTTCATTTCTTTGTTTCACCTATTCTAGGCAAGCTCCATTATACCAACTTTCTGCTAATTCCTACTCTCCCCTAGACCTGGAATACAATGCTCGCTTACAGAGCGCTCTGGTATCCATCCAGTATATGCTAAGGGACAGAATAAAACAGCGAAGGCATGGCACTACATCTACAGCCATCCCTAACCCCAACAGGAGAATAAGATTAAGCAAATTGCTGACAAACTCCTGGATCAATACAGCTGCGACAGACACGGGAGTCTCAGCAAAACAATACGAAAATAAATTACAATAGAAACGTCTGTATCACAGCACACAGAGAACAACAATATAATGTTACCTGGTTTAATTTGGTTCTGGCTGCTATTGAAAATTTGGAAGATCAGAACAAGGGTAGATAAGCTCATATCTCCCATCCTCAAATCCATATATGCTCATTTTCACAGGTTTAACATCTTTTACTTCTTGTCGTAGCCCCAAAGCCTCTAATTTACTTTGAAATAGCCACATTTCATGGCAGTGAGTTGTTGTAGTTGTTCAAAATGGATTTGATAGCATTGAGTAAAATTACAGAAATAAGCACCCTTTTGTAAGCTACTGGAGCTCTTTTCTTCTCCTCATATCCCCCTCCCCCCTTTAACTAGCAAAACAACCTACTTTAAAGAAAGGCATTTATTTTCATGAATAGACTACCATTGAAGGTACTATATGCAATTTTTGCATCACAAAATCCAATCATCTTCATTTAAAAAAAAAAAAAAACAAACCAACACTCCTAACATTTATTGGGCTACACAAAGCTGGAATAGTGACAGAGCGATGAAACTATCGATACCTGAGCTTGATCAAGAGGATTCCGAAATTGAGCTGCCCAAGCATGTGCCACAGCAGTCATGCAAACAATACGTTTCCCCTTTTCTCTCCCCCTAAGAACAGGACAAACATTTTCCTGTGATTCCTGCAAGCACATTTGTGTGTGAACCAGAGGTAAAGTTCCTAGTTAGAGAAGATAGCACAAGCTGAGGCAGCTGGACAGCAAAAGACACACAAGGTATATACTAACAAGTTTTTAGCATAAAAGCCACATTTGCATTCTTCACTGAAATCATGCCTTTTCCAAGGCTTTTACTACTTTTTATGGAGGGTGATAAAGCAGAGTCTTCCATTAGAAGGGCACCTGTAACATCCTTCATCAAAGCAAAAGTTTCTACAGTGGAAGCACAGCAGCAACAGTAAATAGACATTTCTGAGACAACTTAAGAATTGTAGGGAGATGTATTTTTTTCCTTGTGGAGCCAAAGGACTAAACACCGATATGACCATGTAAGAGAAGAGCTGCAACAGATCCAATCCATCTCCCAGCCATATATCCTCTGGGACACTGGGTGATGCCACGGCCCCAAAAAGTAACCCTTTCAAAACAGTGATTCATAGCCAGAAAGGTACTATTACTTCAAATTCAATAGTTTCCACAGAGACTGATGAATCCCATGCCGATGCAGTCCACCAGCTGACCCAGGGGTTCAGCTCCAAATTCGCTTATAAGCGTTATTACAACCAACAAGGATTACAAGAGATGCTTCAGAGAAAGGCAGCAGCTAGGTACTCAAGAGGATCGGACAGGGCTGGGGGTATCTCCAAACAATTACAGGGAGCACTCAAGCCTCAAGTGTTTGGAAGTCCTGCTTTGTTTTTCACTATAATGGCCCTAAAGATAAAAATGATGAGATGCTGAATTCTACCCAAACGGATTACAGGAACTAAACTCCACCGTGCCAAACACATTAGTGACAGGTCTGCACTTATCTTTGTGCTCTATATGAATGCAGGTCAGAGTATAAACCATACCAGTCATCTATATTCCTATAAATAACTTCAGTATCTGAAGATACCTTAACTGTCTACACCCTGCTTCATGGGATGCTTTTAAATATTTGTCTTGTGTGTCTGATCCATAAACATTCTTATCAATGGCCAAGCAGTCCTGAGCCCTTCCCCTCCCTAGGGTAACATTTTTCTCTTATCTCACAGAATAAAGCTAAATAAGATGCATCTTCTACCCACTTCTTAGCTTCTAAGCCTTTTAACTGTCGTTTCTAAATACCTTTTATAATCCAAAGAGAAACGAAGTGTAAATCCATTAAAAATAACTACTATGAACTACTGGTTCTTATACCTTCCTTCCTTCTCACAAGTGGCAAGGAATAAGAATTTCACTTGCATAGGCCTACAAATACTTCCAGGATGGCCCCTAATATTCATGAAGGGTTTACACTAGAGGTGTGCTGACACTATATTTACACGTACACAATATGCAATCTGGTTTTTATTGGCAATAAAGAAGTGTTATAGATTGGGGCTTTGACAGTTAAGCAGTGATGCACAGCTGCCAGTTTTATTCATCTGTTATCTGCAAGTCCAGTGTGGAAGACCAAAAGCTCAAAAAAAGATACCTAGACCAAAATACAGTTAAAAATACAATTATACTGACATACGCCAAATTACAGGCATGAAAATAACGTAATCCATGGACTCAGATAACAATGAAAAGTGGATTATATTGACTTTAATCACAGAAACACGCAACCCCAGCAACTTATAAAAGGATTAAGCAAAAATAGCTCATAATACAGAAGAGTAAAATTCTAATTGAGCACTGAAATAGGTAGCTTACGCTTATTAGCATTGACGATGCAATTTAACACAACCGCATTTCCATACCAGAGATCCATTTGTCACTATTACCACCACCACCTGGAAGCTGTGCTACTAGCCTCTCCCCCTCAAAAAACTGCTTCACTGTATTTAGGGGAGGGGTATTTCCCAACTGAATATTTTTAAATGGTTTGTTTTCATCACCATTGTGTGGAAATGCTATTATGAATTTTCATGCAAACTCTTGGCTCACTTTTTTTTTTTTTTTAAAGTATAAATTGTGTCTAACAAGAAACACACCAGGGATCTCTTCAATCCCCAAAGGCACTTTCTTAAAAGGAGAGAGAACAAAGGAGAAAACCTCCCAGCATGTGCTTTCGAAACCAGCTTCTTAGGACAGTATCAAGAATGACAATACCAGAACATAAGCTTTTCTTTTTCATTCTTTGATCCATGTATAATTGAATTGATTATTGCAAACTGTGTAATGATTTCCAAAAGACCTGCGTAGAAGGCAAAGATCACAACAATCTAATAACCAATTTAAAGAGATGTAAGAAATATTGAAGGAAATATTTAATCACTCAAGTATACTCCTTCCAATTAGAAAGAGCTTTAAATAGCTTACCTTGAGATAAATTAGAGTCTGTATGCAATTATACAGGAATAGTAATTAAGATCGGGAAAATTCACATATGCCTCAGCCTATAGAGTCAGGGAGGTAATTCACAGAAGAACAGACTTTTCAGTTACCTTGTTTCATCAACAGAAGTGAAAACATACTGGTTCAATTTATCCTAACCTTTGAGAGTACCAAAGAATTCAGTAACCTTGCAAGTCTGGGAACTGCAAAGTATGTTTGCTCTTATCTGATTATTTTTTTTCCAGTAGAACAAACATTCTCAAATGGGGCAAGAGACTGAAATACTCTTGATCGTGGTAAGAAAATACATTACAGGAAACGCTATTTCATGATTTAGAAGTCTATGAAAAATTATGGCAAGTAAGAATGACCACTACTTCTCTGGAGGAAGCAAGGACTTTAATTTTACTTTGTGCATTTGGCAATACCACCCGTCATATCACATACGCCAATTTACATGTGTGTACATTACCCTCATGTAACTCCATAGTTTCTTTACACAGGAAAGCAAGAAAGTTTTAGAAACTTGAGTAAGTTTTTCTGACAAACTTTATCTGTCAAGGCAACTGAGCTACTGTGCAACCATTACATTTGATTTTAGTTTTTTTAAAGGTCACTAACTGAAATCAATGCCGCTTGCTAATTAATCGGAGGAAAAACATGAAAAGTTTTTACCTAAGAAAATTAAAATAATGAAAGGAATTCACTGTTCATTCTTCAAATAGCAGAGTCTTAATCACAAACCTTCCCTTGGTTACCTTTCAGCGTTCAAAAAAACAAAGATTTTTAAAAGCACGTTTTCTGGGGATGTACCGCTACTTAAAAATATCCGCTGCACCCAACTACGATGTAACAGCTTTCCATTAGCCACATTTTTCCGAGGAGCACTCACCTCATCTAGTACCTAATAACTGAGCTGTACCACTTCTGGAAAACTGATATGTGACAGCTACAACTCTAAGCAGAAATTTCATGTCCCCCTTGTTTTTCCCTCTCCTTCCTGACAGAAAAGGACACACCCACACACCTCTTTCTCTTTGTACAGTCTAGAGGAAAAAAAAAAAAAAAAATTGCAGTCTTCAAAGTAAGAATTTATCAAGTAATTGTTTTCTTATGTAAATTGCCAAGCCCCCATAGCTACCAAAAAAAATCCGACAACTTTTCACAGAACGCAATGCTACCATCCTACAGTCCCAGCTTGCAAGTACCACTACATATCCTGAGCAGCAAAGCGAAATTGAAAATAAACTAGTCAGCTTGGCATTTACCCTTCAGATCCCTGAGGTGGCAACAGTATTTAAAAAAAAAAAAAAAAAAAAAAAAGAGAGAAATCATAATTTCTCTTGACCAGTTCTCAAGAAGTGGGTTTCAGAAAGAAATCAATAAAGAAGTCCAGGATGACAAGCAGACACAAAAAGACTTCTATGAAAGCTCTACCTGTAAAGCTGCAGAGAAAAGGAGAGGTCTCTACGCTACTCTCGCGCAGACCAACGGCACTCCAACACGTGCATACGTACCCAGAGCCCGGAGGCTCTGCGATGGCCAAGAGGAGAGGGTTCAGGTTTCAAAGCTCCTAAGATCAATAAATTGTCAATTTTCAGAGTAAAATCATGCCCTTCAGCACTCTCCCTTGACCACCATCCTGCCATCTTAACACACATCCAAAAAAAAAAAAAAAAAAAACAACAACACAACTTTATTCTCTAGCTCTCATTTCTTTTAATTCCATTTGAGTCAGTCTTGCTTATAAAGGTATCACAAAATCCCAAATTGGCTACTGCCCACCGAAAATTCTCTGAGTTAGTTACCAAAACACACTACTCTATTTGCCACGCTAAGATTAATGAAAGTTTAACACTGGAATCACATCTCAACCCTTAACCTCGTTATGTGGGAATCAGAATTTGGAAAAGAAAAAAAAAAAAAAAAAAAAAAAAAGGCTTGGGGACAACACAGCTCAAGAACTATGCTCTGCAGGACACCCAGAAAAACAAAGGACAGAGAAGGATTTAAAGGAGGGTCTATTTGTCCTGACCTGGAAGACAGAGACCCCCAAAAGCTGGAACGTGCAAAAGATTTTATACTTCCTTACATCCTGACAGCTCTTTAAGCATCTAAAAATAAAAGCACAAGAAGCCTTTGATACACAGAAAAACAAAATCTATCAAAACTCTAGGGAAAGACAAAATATTTCCCTAGACATACTTTACATATTCTGCAGTTTATGTTACACACTTAACATACTTCTGATTTGTGTCTTTCACTGTATTAACTTTAAAGTAGGAGACAGAAGCCCTCCTAATGAGTAACAACCCTACAACAACCGCAGTGAGATTCTCAAACTTTTAAATACACTGCCGGATACACAAGCCAGAGTTCGCACCCCCACACACCTTGCCAAAGTGACTGGAAAGTTTTGGGGTGGTTTTTTTTTTTTTTTCCCCCTGTTTTTTTTTTTTTTTTTTGGGGGGGGGGGGGGGGGGGGTGTGGGTGCATAGCGTGGATACCCCACCACCCGCAATTCCACCAGTACTATTCCTCAAAACACCCGAGGAGACGGGCGGCGCGGAGCTGCTCCCTCTCCTCCTCCCCGGGCAGAGTCCCACCTCACCCCCCCGCGCAGCTTCACCCACTCGGGGAGCTGTAACTTCGCTCGAGGGTGCTCCACAGCACCAGGCTGCGATGCGTTCCGCAGGATGACAGGGACAGCCGCAAGCTGAACACCTCCTAACTCCTCACCATCTGCCTGTGACGTCCTTTATTTACCGGGGGGGCAGCGGGGCGCGGCAAGCGGGGCTCTCCCGGCGGTGGGTGTCCCCGCGTCCCCCCCCCAGTTCGTTAGGATACGGCCGCCTGTCAACGGCGGGCAGCGCCGTTCCTCAGGGCTCCCTCCTCGCCCGGCGCCGCTGGCGGAGTCCCCTACAAACTTTGCGGGGAGCCCGGGGAACCGTCGTGTGTGTGTCCGTGTCCCCCCCCCCCGCTTTTCGGGGGCGGCCGAAACGCGCTGCCCGACGCCGGCAACTCCCGGGGGCTCCCCCGGCCGTCGCCGCCGCCCTCACCCCTGCGCCGGCCCGGCCCGAACCCACCCGCCCCCTCCACCGGCGCGGAAGGGAGCCCTCCCCGCTGCCGCCCGGCGTGGCTGCCCCGGCGGAGAGCGGGCGGGAGGCGAGGGGAGAACAGCTCCGCTCCGCTCCCCACCCCGCTCCGTCCCTCAGCCCCCGCTGCCGGCGGGGCGCCGCCACCGCCGCCGCCGCCACCCCGGGCAAGGCAACGCCGCGGAACGCCGGCAGCGGCTCGGTTCGCCCCCAGCGCGGAGGAGAAGCGCAGCCCCGGCGGCCCCGAAGGCGGCAGCGAGGGGCATCGCGAAGGGAATTGAAGCTGCGCTTTACCTTTAGTTCCGCACTGTCCGCCATCTTGCAACTCCGGGCGCAGGCGCAGTGAACCCCGCCGGGACACCGCCCCCCCGCCGCCCCCCCGCCGGCACGCAGCGCGCAGCGTTTGAATCGCGGCGCCATTTTGTCCCTCTTCTCCTCTCCGCTCCGCCGGGCGGAGGGCGGCCCGCAGGGTTCTCGGGCTCTTCGGCGGGGGATCTCCGAGCCTCTCTGAGGGCGGCGCGTCGCTGCCGCCCAGCTTGGAAAGTTTTTCCCCCCCCGACAGCGCGGCCCTCTCGGTTCTGCTTTCCCCGCCTATCGCTCCGTGAGGGGAGCGGGCCGTTGAGGGTGTCCGCGCCCCGGCTCTCCTCAGCCGCGCCGGGCGGGGTGCCGGGGGGCCCTCCGGAAGAGGATCACCGGAGGGAAGAGGTGGATGCGCATTCCTGTAGCAATAAGTTGATTAAAGTTGGAATTTTCAGCTCCGCTTCCTGCTGCTTAATCCGCAGATTTAGGTTCCTGAGGAGGGAGGCAGCAGGGGGTAGGCTGGGGTCCCTCAGCGGGCGCGGGGGTGCTCCGCTCGCCCGGCGGGAGCGATGGCGGGGCGGGCTGGCCGGGCTCCGGCTCCGGCCGAGCCGCTCCGCTGGGCCAGCGTCCTGCCCTCAGCCGCCCGCCGCCTCCTGATCTGTGCGAAGCGGGAAATTATAAGTTTTATTTCCCCGAGCTACTGCGGAGGAAGTTCAGGGAACCAGCGTGAGCTTTCCCGGGGTTTCCTCTTGCTTGGGAAAAGCAAGACAAGTGTTTGTAGGGAGGGCCTACAGAATCAGAGCTTTTAGATTGGAATTTGCCTGCGTCATGGCATTATTTGAGTGAAATGTGGGTTCTTGCAACAGCTGACCAGATAATGCTGAGTGGGGAAAATAAATATCAGAAATGCTACCTGGCAAGATTACTGCATAGGTTGTGAAGTTCATCGGCTTAAATACTGGCATGTAAGTCACACATCTTGAATCAGCCTCATTTTACCTGTGTGTTACTCTATAATTACAGATTGCTGTGACACTTTCTTCACTTGGCCTTTACTTAGTGCGTAGCAGGGAAGAAATTTGTTCAAGACGGCCAATATTCTACATCCATTTAAGTGAGAGAGAGATACAGAATTTGCTATTTTTCCATAGCTGCTATAAAATTCATCATCGTACATCCAGAAAGCACTTATATTATCTGCACTGCAAGACAAAAAAAGCATTAATGTCTCCACTTTACAGATTAAAGAAAGCATGCTTGAGGCCACACAGGGAATCAGCAGTAAAAAGATTACCACTCTTGATTATTACTGAATTATAATTTATGTCTCCCATAAGACCTGAATAGTTAGCCACAATTTAAAATAAGGTAGTTTCCATTGAGGGAGGAATGCGATAGTGGTATCAAATATCTTTCTAGCAGGTAGCTGTTTGAAACCATCCTGTTTATTAGGAAGAATATATATGAAACCCTGATTCTCTCAACAAAGGAAAGCAACCCACATCTCTTTCCAAACATTTCATTTCAAAGCATTTCACCCAGAAACATTCCCCATGTTGGTCTCAAGACCAGACTGACAGGAAACACAGGTGCATCTTTTGACTCCTCACTGGCATCCCTCTTTCTTCTCCAGGTCATTTGTACATCCCATTTCTATTGCAGATATGCCATGTATCCACTGTTCTCGTTGATTTCTTTTACAGTTCTCAGCGTTCAGCATCAGCATATCAAATGAAGCGTTCAGAAAATGAGGAGCAATTAGAAAAGGCTGATAAGTAATACTCCGGCTTAATACTGCATGTAATGAAGACTTATCATGGTGTCTAAAATGCTGGTTTGGGGAGGGGGCAGGGTGCTAGGCAAGATATCTAAAAAAATAAAAGTCAGATGACTACCCAGTACACCCACATGTACCATAATTAGCTGATCTATTTCAGTGGTCTGAACCAGCCCAGTTTAGAATACTTCGTTTCCAGTGACTGAATATGTTTAATAATCATGATCTATGAGTTTGTGTCTAGTTTAAAGAATTTGGCAAAAAGATCTATAATCGTATAAAGACAAATCCTTTTTTTTTTTTTGAACTGCCTTTTTTTTTTTTTTTTTTTTTTTTCCCCTAAAAGAGGCTTGCTACACAGCAAGCAGTTTTTCCTCTGCTTCTGTACTTCCTACCAAATTCAGTGGGATGTGGACATGTGCTTAAGTGCTTTGCTAAATCATGGCATAACACTATCAAACCTGACACATGGCCATAAACCACAGTGTCCTCTTTCAAAACTTGCTTTAAATAAAACAGGCTGAGAATGTCTTCAGATACATTAAAATAAGGAAGCAAACTAAAAGAGATGATACAGAATAGTCAATTCAAAATGGTTCAGCCTAAATACCATAAGTGTTTTTACAGGTGAAGCTAATAGAGGCCCTTTATTTTTCAGTTTGGACTTCTGATAGACACTTTCTTAATGCGGTGTGTACTTTAGTATGAAGAAGGAACTTAATGTGAAAAGCAATCTGTGCTTCTATTTTTAGACAATTATTTACATGTTAAGAAATTTTGTTCCTCTCTACTCCTGAGACTTGGTTGATGGTTTCTTTGCCAAGAAAAGACTTTGTCAACACGCAGTAATTTTCAAAGGTGCTCTCAGTTGCTCCAGCTCTGCTGCAGCAATGTCAGCGGTGGCAACACTCAGATCTGTCACAATTCTGTCTTCATTTCAACAGCGCGTGCCCGTCAAGTAGCGCAACTGGAGTGCAACTGGAGCAGGTGAGAACAACTCCAAAATAGTCTACCAGTTATCAATCACCTCTGTTTCTGAGCTAAAACTACAATATTTTTTCTTTTAACCTTTGGAGAGGGAAAGGCAGAGAGAAAGAGAAAGATCAGAGGGTTCCTCAACCATTCAAAGTTTCGGTATTTTCAATTCCCAATTTTCATAAGTTGATTTCCTCCTTTTTGCCATATTGCAGTAAAATAAATGACTTCCAGAGTCTACCTCCCACCCCCATTTCTTCTATTTTCCTATTCTGTTTCCACCCAAAAATTGTATCGTGTCACATAACTCACTTGCTTAAAACCATATTCAGACACAATAACATTTTTAAAACAGATACTCATTTTTTTTCTAACATGTTGTTTTCATTAGTCCAAGTCTCCAAGACTTTTCCTTCTTTGTCTAATAGTCCAAACTTACTCTCTGCTCAAAAGTAATGTGGGGGCCATTGTTGATCCTGAATATAACTTACTTAATGATAGATTCTCAATGGCTTTATTTCTTGATAGAGAAATGTGTCTAAGTCATTAAAAACATCTTTTATTCCTGAGATTGTTGGAGGGATAAAAAACATTTAGATGTGTTACTGAAATAGCCTTTTCTGGGAAAAAATAAAGTAATAGAGATATATTTCAGTGAAAATTACTTGGCTGTATGTGAAGAAAATGGAGTAGCCAGTATATCAGATAAAATAAGTCCATTTCATTATTTATAAGCAGTACACGTGGCTCAATATGCTGTAGAGTAAGTTCAGCAATGTTGAGTGACTGAGACTTGGCTGGTGCACACATCTCCCCATAAATTCACATCCAAGTGCAATATTATATTAAATCATATTATATCATATTACGTTACCATCACCTCTCAAATTTGGCCCAAAGCAAGGGCTGCCACTTGCTTAGAAAAGAAATAGTCCTCACGTCTTTGCTGCCTCTGTTATTAAAATTTACAGAGGAGGAGTTAATTGCCTAAAATCCTAAATTAGGGAATGATACTGGGCCATTTTGTTAATGTCATCCCTTTTATATCCTTAGACCTCCCGGTATAACAATGGTATTGCAATATGGAGATATGTAAATCAGTTACTATAATCTTTAATTACATATGCAGAATTTCAGCATGACACATCCGAGCTTCATTTGCGTATTTCCTGTTTTTTCAGTTCTTAAATATCAACTTGCCTTATTACTGTACACCTATGAGTGCAGTTTACAACACCAAGTACTCAGAGCCTACCACGGCCACGGTACAAACTCTTTCCCCATTACAATCTTTGCAAATCTTTCAAAATTTTAGTTGCACTCCTTGATATCTGAATGCCCTGTATATTATATTCCCTGCCTGGCATTAAGCATTCCAAGTCAAGCTCAGCTCCCTATGTACTTTACTGCCATACAAAGCGTTGCAGCTGCAAGACAATAGTAATAGGCACAACAATTAGCCCATTCTTTAAAATTATTTGCTTAGCCTTTTCCGCTCCGATACCGGTGGATGGTGCGTGCTTGCTCACAGCACTCCGCTAATGTTCTTAAGGCCTGTCCTTCGTAATTAAGTTAGGCTATACTTGGACCGAGTCAAATGAAGTCAACACTGGTGTCAAATGGAAACCACGTTTTCAGGCGAGGATGAGGAGAACGAGCTCTTCCCGCTTGCCTCCCCTGGGGATCCGCCTGCCACGGCCGCACGGATCGCAGCGACCGTTTGCTTTCTGCCCGGCCCCTTTTGGGTTTTGCACCTTTACAGGGCACAGGTGCTGGAAAAGGAAAGTGCCCGGATTACCTCCGAACCGGCCACCGGGGTATCATGCAAAATGCCTTGTTTAATTTTACACGTAACGCCGGTAGTCTCAACAGCAAAACTCATTTACACTAGAGGAGTTCTATGTCACGGGGAACTGATTTCTGTATTGAAACGAGGCGCACGTGGTGCAGGCAGTCCGACCTAAGAAAGAAGGTAACAGCATCCTACTGGCCTTGCAACATTTAGTTTAACTTACCTAAAATTAACTTCTGTAACTTTTACCCTGGGAAAATTGCCCCTGTTGCATGGACCTAGCTCCATACGTACCTTCGCTCACTTTTCTCTGGGCTTTTATTTGAATTGTTATCTTCATTTTTTTCAAATTAAAGCTAAAATAGTTTTTTTTCTCTGAGAAGAAATGGTCATTCCCGAGATATTCATCTACACTTTTAAAAGCATTTCCTTTGGCTGAGTTGAATCCAGATTTTTTTGTCAACAAAATTCCACTTCACTGAATCACAATTGGGATTTTTTTGTCATTAGCACCCATTTTCATAATGTGTGGATGCAGTACAAGAAGAAAAAGTAAAAAGCAACTGCAACAGGCCATCATCAATCCATAGCGAGCCATAAGTGTGCGGTGCCATATCAGAGCCAAGTAATATCTAGAGTGTCAGATGCTTCAGAAGCTTGAAATTGGCCAAGAACTATTCAAACACGAGGACAGAAACCTACAGAAAGCTACATCTAGTTCCAAAATATCTTCAGAGAGGTGAGGCGGACTTTTCATTAAGCTGTGCACACTTACAGCATCAACAAAACCGGATTTTAACTGTGACAAACTTTCATTCCGAGTAAAAATGATTTTATGTGAGACTGCAAGGTCCCGGTGCTTGAGAAGCTGCTTTCTACAGATACTAAGTAATTCCAAATAAGCAAAGTTCTGTGGAAAAAAAAAAAATAAAAATAATCAAGGTGCTAAATTTTCCCCAACTTTGAGAGCAAGTCCTTGTTACGATGTTACGTGCTGCTCCCCCTCTTCCTCTACTCACACAGTACGTGTAAAATATCGACATTTTCATGCAATCCTAGTTTATAACAATTTTGCACGGGCCATCAGTCACATATGGTGATCTAGAAAGAGGCAGAGACCTGTTACCTCTTTCCTCCTCCCTGTCCTACAATTTCCATTAAGGACCACACATGGAAGTAACGTAGACAGTACAGGAGTAGATTTTGCTCGTCTTTTCCAGTTCTCGTCTTGCCTGAAGTGATTCAGAGTAGAGGTGGATAAAATGCTGAATAAAGTGCCAGCAGCTAGGTTTCTGCCCGCTGGCATGGAGACGGGATCTGGTATGAAGTGCTCGCATCTTTATTTTTTACCTAATCGCTATTTCTAAAGAATCACTTGAGTCATGAGAACACTGTAAATAAAGCTGAGTTCCAGTAGCGAGCAGAGTTCATTTCAGATGGCTCATATGAAAACAACAAAGCTAATTATACTGTAGTAATTACCTGAAAATTATATGTGTGTTGTTTTTCCGCCAGTCAATACTGCTATTTTTGAACTTTGCATTGTTCTCATGGATTGCTGGAGTCATGCTGTCTCTAAATGGTCTTCTCATCTCATCATTAACTTGGCCTCTGGTTTGGGGAGAGTGTTTTTTAGAAGTAGTTTCATCTGCAGCCTTTGCTATTTAGCTCAGATCTTTTGTGCTCACTTGTGCTCTCCACCACAATATATCCTCACCTGTGCTACATTTGAGAAATTGTTTCCATTTTAATGGTCTTTTTGAGTATGGATTATAAGACTCTGACTCTACAACAGGACTCTGAAACAGCATCTAATTAAGATTTGCTCTTACACACTAGAAGATACTGAAAATTCACCCTAGCCCGCTCAATAATTCTGATTTTGAGGAGTTTTACTTCCTCACCTGTCCTGGGTGTGGCATGTTATCATTATCTTTTTTTGTTGTTGTTGTTGTTTTAAAAGCAACCAATAAAAGCACCCGAGGAAGGCAGGCAAGCGCCGCGCAGGTGAGTGTCGCACCCCACTCCCAAGAAGGGAATGCTGTCTAGCAGCAAGAACGGGAGAATGGGAGACAGGAATTTTTGGATCCGTCCCAAAGCGACTCCTGCCGTATTACCTGATTTTGAGCGAGTCACGGGGTAAAAGGCACCCAGAATGACTCCTTTGTGAAGTGGGGATGATAATAATAGGTATCTCCCTGGACTGTTGAGAGGAGATTAATTAACGTTTGGAAAGCACTTTGAGATTCTTGGATGAAAGATGATGGAGCTGGAATGCTGGCAACATTAAAATAAGTTGGAATAATGTTGATATTTATTGCATACAGTGCTTTCATCTTCAAAGCTCTTCACTAACATCAATGAATTAACAAAGAAAATATTAATAAAGATGATATTTACCCATAAAATTATTCTCCCGAACCATATATAAATAGATCTGCCTCCAGTTAAAAAACATTATTAGAAGAAAACCTAAGCACCAACTCCAGTAGCATGCTCTAAATCCCTAGTGGTTCTGTCCATTGCAAATCTACTTTGAATGATGAATTATTAGTTTATGCTTTTAATGAGGATAATTGGATCCCAAGCCTAATCCAGCAGCACTGAAGTCACTGGGAGCGTGTCACCAGCTACCAGGGCTGAAAAACCAAGACGGCAAAGGGAGAAGGAAGAGCAGTGGTTAGAAAATACCTCTGCTGTGCCAGAGAGGCTGCGCAAGGGTGTAGCGAGCGGGAGACGGCATTTCTCTCTGCAGGAGGATATTGTGCTTAACTACAGTTTGTTGTGTCTTTGCAATAAGCTACGGAGAACAGGGCAACACACCGTACCCCCAGGAGAGATAGGCAGCAGCCCTAGATATTTCTCGGTCAACGTATAGAATTCAGCGCATCTCAGACTAAACTATCCCCGTGCTGCTTGCAAGGAATCGCAGACTTTTTTCTTTAAAGCGTATTCTTCCTGGCACAGACATGACTATCACATTACGACTGGGAAGCACAGCCCAGCAATTTGCTGAAAACCAGTAAATGAGACAGTCCTTCCAAGTGCATTATCCGCACTTGTTTTCAAACCAGGGCTTAAAGAACAGCAAGGGACCTTTCCCTTTGTGTTTCATTTTCCAGTCACCTTATGCATTGCAGTCTCTTCAGCTGTAAAAATAAATAAAACCAGAGAAAAGACACTCTGTTGTTAGTCCCCCGCCCCTTTATTTTGAATTAAACACATTTCCATAGGTCTCCTTCAGCACGGCAAATGCAGGGAGTTGCTGGCACTCTCTGCGATGATGGACTCGGATACATTCCAGAACATAATGGGCTATAATAGATTTTTAAAAAAATCTATGGTGCACTTCGTAGACTCTGGAGGTCATTTTAGGCAGTCCATCAATGTTCAATATAAATATTTCTGTTCAGCGTGTTCTCTGCACACCGATCAGTAATGTGCACTTGCCAGATGTGCGTGCCACAAAACCAAAGCCGTTCTCTATTTTCTCCAGACTTACTGTGAAAAAACACATTATCTGTGGAGTGTTCTGTAGCCCAGTCTTGTCAAGACTGTTGCTGTTTCTTCAGAGTTGGCTGAAGGCTTTACAAAGTTATTCACAGATTAAACTGTCCCAGTTAATCTGCTATACAACGACGTTCAGGCAGGGCTTCAAATATGTTTGGTTTTGGATAGAAATCAAATGTTACCTTTGGGAAATATGCTTATTATTAGAATTAGACATGGCTTTTGGTTCACGTCCAATAACTTTGTTGAATTATAGGGGTTTTGTCATTAGGCTTTCTTTGTGCCCTGTATTTATGTATCGTGGCCGGACAGACGCTATTTTTTAACATTTACTGTTTCTAGTGCTCCCAGTACTATCAGAGAGATTTGCAAGCATTAATTACTCTGCGTAACGCCCAACACATGGCCGGGATCCAGTTAAGAGTATATCACCTCTCTGATGTGGTCTCGTGAGGCTGGCACATTTAGGCACAGGTAGCATTTTGTAGGCTAGAAAAAAAAAGCCACGTGAGCAGGAGACAGTTATTTCTGTTAACAAATATGCCGTAGCTGCAGAAAGCATTTTAATGACAGGCGAGACTGACATCCAGACAAACAGCCAAGGTCTTTTTCTCACCATGTGATCTTTTCATAATCCTCCATTTCTCTCCTAGATCAACAGGTTCCTCTTTATTTGTCATTGTCAGCTCTTAGCACAAAGAGCCTTTTGTCTGTAGCCCTGACCCAAACACACAAGACTTTTTTTTTTTTTTTTTTTTTTGTCCATTCTCGGCCATATGCTTTCAAATGGACTAATGGGTTTCCAAGCTATAAAGCAGAACCTTGACCCCAGAAGGGGAGATGGTTGCGTGACAACATCTCTCTGTTTTGACATCATAATTTATCCCCGCTGCAGCCCCACCGGCAGCACGAGCTAGCGAGGAGACAGCACAACCCCGCAAAAATACTTGAACCTGATCTGCTCTAAAGCTCGTGCTATGGATACCGACACTGGAATCGCAGCAGCTTCTGACGCTGAGGCTGAGAGCAGGGAAGACCCGAGCCCGTCAATAGCTGCCTCTCTATGTCCTCTTCTTCTTCATTATCACTGGCGTGATGAAGCTATCATGCCTCCTTTGTAAGGCAGCACATGTTGCAGCAGAAATCACGCTAGCCATAAAGCCCAGAGGATTCCTGCCAGAGCCCTGTCACAGTTCTCTTGTGCTCTGTTATTTAAAGTCCCGTTATGGTTGCATTGCTGCATCCAGGGATGTCACTCTCAAAACGCTTTGCCGAGGGAGAAGCCGACAGATGACAAGAAGTTATTTATTTGCCCTGTTTTCTCAGTTTCCCAGACTATATCACCATGTTGCACTCAGCCTGCCTAATTAAGAAGGGTGGAAAAAGCTACTGATGGCTCGTATGAACCTTGCTGGTAATAGTCTGCAGTTCACACAGTATGAAAAGAGTTCATACCCTTTAACTGGCACTTGTTCCAGACCATCACAGAAAGCCTTTTGTTTTCCAGTAGAAGTAGCTCCAGAGCCAAATTCCTACCTGTGTCTTTCAGGGTGTGTTGTTGCCACATCACATAATATAGTTTTGCTCAAGGTAAAACTACCCTGGAGCTTCAAGGGTGGCTTCTTAAGAGATATGGTGGGGTGCCGATGAGAAGCGGAACCTGGTTCTGATTTTTTTTTTTTTTCCCATTTCACTTCTTTCACCAAAGATTTGTATTTGACAAATCCATCTTCCAGAGACCGGGGAGGGAGGGGAGTGCGACGCGTTTCGTTTTGGAGCCGCTTTCCCATGTATTTAACAGAGCCTGCGGGATTTCAGAAGCGGAGCCTCACTGTTTGCCGGTGCTCCAGATGAAGGAGGAGAAGGAAAAGAGCTTCTTATCTCCTCATTCAGCCCTTATCTGAGCCTGCCAGCTGGGTCACGCTGTGGTGGCGGCAAGGGGGAGGATGGACAGCGTCTATAGGGAAGCAAGGACAAAACCTACGCGCGTGTAAGAGAAGGGGGGAAACCTGCACCCAAAAGCACCTCTTGGGTTATAAAAGGCTCCAGACCCAGGGTCGAAGCGGGGAGAAGCAAACCGCGCTGGCCTGGAGCTGCCATCGCCTGCACAGAGTCAACGCCACCAAGTCCCGCGAGCGCCAAAGCCC
Organism: Tyto alba; assembly: GCF_018691265.1. Classification (NCBI taxonomy): domain Eukaryota; kingdom Metazoa; phylum Chordata; class Aves; order Strigiformes; family Tytonidae; genus Tyto; species Tyto alba. Next base: position 1,905,542 of record NW_024881317.1, read on the forward strand.
ACCGACGAGTTTTTCCAATGACATATCAGCACCCACACGTGCACACAGCCCAACCGCGTTGTCGGCTGGGGCACGGCCCCAGCGGGTCGAGCCCAAGACAAACAGCATTGTAGCATACGCTGCCTGGCAGGCGGGGGAGCAACAAAGACCCGCCTGTGCTCGGCCGTCCTCGCCGGGGCAGGACGGAGCACGCACGCAGCATCGCCAGGAACCAACCTCTCCAAAGCCCCAGGGTTGCAGTTTTCCCTTATCGACATCACTATCCGTCCTTCCCGTACGGCACGGGCTCCCCCCAGAATTTGGGCTTCGGCCTTGCGACGGGCATTGCTTTGGGGCAGCGTGAGCCAGGGTTACCTAAGGCAGAGCCGCCGTCTCCAAGTTACAAGATCAAGTCTTCCACAATTTGTAATAGGTTAAAAAAAAAAAAAAAAAAAAAAAATATATATATATATATATATGAGACAGAAATGTGATGACAGAATTTCTTTCAGAACCTCTGTTACATGAAAATGAACACTAACGCTTTTAATTTACCTAAGATTTCTCTTTAAAGAGAAAGACATACAATTTGTTCAAGACTAGTTGACAGATGGGAATATGAAGTCCTCCGTTATTGTTCCATTTGCTGGATGCAAAAATACTTAACGCTGACAGAGGACTCGGAGGATGGGAAGAGCTACAGAAATATCAGCTCTCCGGACAAAAATTAAAGACAGAAATGTCCAGGTCTGATCCTGGAAGATGCTACGTGCTTTCAGCTAGTCCTAAAATCAGTCTTTTCCTTAGCATTCCTCAGTGATTTTCCTGTGGTAAAGCAGAGGAATAAATGGGTGAATTTAATATTAGACCTAAAAAGCAGAGTTGCACAAGATCCTTTCAGTTTGACGTCTCCACCCAGCAAACTCTTTCAAAACAGTAAGTTCTCTCTTTCAGTTGAAACTTCCTTTTTCTTTTTTAAAGTTGGAAGCCTTTAACTGAAAAGTCTGTCTTTTCTCTACTAATAAAAATAGGCTATTAACACTATTTCTCCCCTTTTCATTGAATATGTCCTGCAGTTTTCTTCCATTTGGGAATCAAAATTCTTTAAAATGATACCAAGAAATAATTGGCACCTCTTAGCCAAATCGCTCAGAAACGACCGAGCAGTCGGTCCTGTGCTCACATCTGGGCTCTCTCGAACAATGAATAATGAATTAATGAGACATTATGGAGCGGACTTGAAGCCAAATTCAGTTCTGGGAAGCATGGTTATTACAGAGCTGTCATACCAGGGATGGTCCCGTACGCCAGCCAGGGCCAGGGCTTGAGCTGATGTAGAAACTGCCTGTATAAAAGGCCAATAGCCAGAAAGGGGATTTAAAAAAAAAAAAAAAAAAAAAACAAAAAAAAAAACATTCCCTCAGCAATATCCACTTTCCTCCTCCATGCACAGCAGCAGCACGGCATTGCCTGACGGTTTAAAGCTCTGGGACTGGTTTTAGGTGCTCCAAGCCGTGGACTGCCTGTGTTCAGGACACCGTGTACCACAACAACCAGGAGTAAATTGTTTCTGTTTATTTGGAGCCTGTTCCTCTTTATCAGCAGAGGTCCTCCTGCATTTGCAGCTCATCTCGGGCGTCCCTTTGGGTTTTGCTGAAGTGATGGTCCTAGGAAGACAATTTGCCTGCTCGGTGGTTAATCAGGATGCTGGTTTACCATCAGCCCCCTTGGGACACACCTCAGGACCCCATCCTACTCGCCTGGCTTACAAGAAAAGTCTCGCTGAAGGGAGCAAGAGTCACACGAGCAGGGTTTGACCCTCCGTCCCCTCGCACACCCGTTGCCCCACTGCCCTGGAGTTAACAGCCGCTTGCATGTTTCTTCAGGAGAAACCCTGCTTGCACTTTTAGCCTTTTTACTGTTCTTTCAAATATTTGTTTGCCTGTGGATATTTTGAAGGGGGGGAGAAGGAAAAAAAAAAAAAAAAAAATCCCAATTTAAAGCAAGTCCATTGTTCTCACTAAACTGAGCTATAGAAAGATTTCAGAACGTGGTTGTGATTTGCCACATCTGTTATTTTTATGCATTGTTTTCGTGCCAAGAGTTTCATAAAAGGTGTTATATAACCACATCGTATCACATAATTCAACATGTTTCCACGATTAGGAGCCCACGTGAGCATTTAAGCAACGATCTTGCCTGGGGTTTTTATGTTTCTGTACATCTTTTAGCCCAGCCAGCCTGAGATACAAAGATGAACTGTGACTGTGGTTTCCTCCTTTCTCCTACAGACTCTGCTGTCATTTACTGATGGCCAAGTTCATCTGTGATCCGTGCTGCATGGATCACTGCTGCATTTGCATTTAAAAAATAAACATATACTGCTTGAATCCTGTGCACTGTCTAACAGAACAAGCAGAGATTTATCCCATGGTTACGTGTAACTGGATCATCTCTCTTCAAGACACTAATAGGTTCATTGTTTCCCAAATATCGCAAGATGAGCATTTATCACATGAAAAGAAAAATACATTTGCACTGAAAGCCACTGGTGGGCAGTTGGATCTAAGGCTGGAAAAACAATGGTTGCAAGCAATTTAAATGATTAAATATAAAACTGCTTTTGCTGTTCACTTGACGAGCAGCTCTCTCCTAACGCTTAGCGCTGAACTCCAGATGACTCGCACAAACCCAGCCACCGGTCCTCGCAACCCTCCTGGGGACAGCCCCATATTTCTGAAGTCTCCCTCCCGTAAATGTGGAAATATGATGTATAAATGGGCCAGGGTGGGGTGTGGAAAGCGGGACCAAGCCTGCACAGCCATCACGGATCACACCCCAACAATGCCCTCGTGCCTCCCGCTGCCAGAGAGAAGGGCAGGTCAGTAACAAACGCGGAGGGATCCTTGGGGAACCGCAGCATCTTCTGCAAAGACCACTCATGGAAAAATTGGGGGGGATCTCAAAGAGGTTTGCAGACACGGGGTGCCATCCAGGCAGGCAGGGTTCTGCACGGAGCCCGCTGCCGCTCCAGGTGCCCGCTCAGCAAAGCGGCTTCAGCTCCATTGCCCCTTTTCCCCACCACCTTCCCCAGTTAAAAAAAAATAAAATAATAATAATAATTAATGGTTTGCCATGAAATCAACTCAGAAATATCTGCAAGTCTGTGAAGACAGATGCCATTTCTGGAAGAATCCTCCAAAGGAGACTCTTCCCACCTGTGAGCAGGGACCAGGAGTTTGGGTCTGACAGAGGTTTGCTCTGGAAGGGACAGGTTTATTAGGAGACACTCCACAGTTTTGCCATAGGTGAACCACCAAGAACTTTGGAAATTTCCAGCCTGGCACTGCTTTAAATGAAAAGCTCCATCTTGTTCTCCTGGGTCAGATATTCTGCATGCAGTTTCTAATTTGGACCACAGCTCTGGAAAACTTGATTAGAGCTGTGAAAACGGAATTTTTATTAGGGAGAACTGAGCTTTTGCCAAGGTTTATTTTTCAAGGGAGTAGGACCTAATCCTAGAAGTAGTTCCAGGGCTGTGCTATTCTGGATGCCCTTGCAATGGTTTATGGCAATTATGCAGCCAAACCTGGACTGACTGGCAATGTTTGCTTTGGACAAGTTGCTACAGATGGCACGCAACTGCAAATATACTTCTCAACCTGGTGCAGGCATCACTGAAAATGCATTTTCTCTACATTGCTCTTTTTTTTTTTTTTCCCCCCCTCTCTATTTTTTCTTCATTTTTACACAATTACTATGTTCCCAGATCCACACTACCTAAAAACAACTACACATTTAAAGGCACGCAGAGAACAGAGAGTAACATATCTGTGTTCAGACAGAAGCCTGTTAGATGCGATCACTGGATAGACAAATCTCCTTGCCAGCTTTCAAAGCTCAAGTTTCTGCAAAATCAAACATAAAACCCCTCTTTAGGTAGATGCTTTTCAGGGAATAGCACATCAGTTTCCCCCAGGGAACCCACAAAGCTTACGGCGTGGAGTGACCCCCTGGAGGGAGCTTTACATCTATGCAGCGAGCAGTAACCAGACCGAACTAAGCCATAAATCCAGGAATGCATGGGAAAAGAGCAAATTAAAATGTGCTATACTTGGCAGGTTCCTTTGCAAGCGTAGAAAACTTGTGAAAGGTGACATTAACGGCCCTAGCAGCTGAAGGCTGCTCTTTCTTCCAGAGCTGGGGTAGCACAAGCAGGAGCAGCGAAAGCTTCCCAAAAAGGTGCTCCTGTCCTCTCCCAAAAGGGCTTTGCCTTGGGTGCGAGAGCTTCCGCGGCGCTGCCCACCCGCGTCCTCCTGCTCAGGGCTCACCAGTGGCAATTTGGGATGAGGAACCCATCACAAAAAAGAAAATATCACACCAGGGATGGGGGCAAGGGGGTCTCATGGACTTCAAGGTCGTCCACTGGGCACCTCGGCTGGCAACGAGCAAAGTGGGACCAACACTCCTGCAGCTCTGCCTGCAAGCGCGCTGCCCACCGCTCCTTTCCTGGGCTACCAATTAAATTAATTGCAACACAAGAGAAGTGGCCCTGGGCAGTCAGACAGCCGGGGCGAGGGTCTTGGGGATCCATCAGCTCCAACACACGACGGACTGGAAAACATCCCTTCTCCAGCACAGGCACCAGTCCCCCCCAAACCCACCCCCTCCCCACTTAATCCGCCTGCGCTGTGGCAATAGCGGCTTAACTCCTCCACAGAAAAAGAGTGAGAATTAATTTGTTAGTGTCAAATTATACCTTTGGATGTGCACGTTCAGCTCTTCCGGACTTCAGTGAAAGCCTGGCCTTCACACAGGCAGACGCGGGCGTTTCGTGCTTGTAGCATGCTTTGAAGCTGGGCTGGTGTTAGGAGGTGTGAAATGCTCGGGAGAGGTGAGCTCGCCCCACTCACCAGCTCCGCCACGGTCAGGCAGCGAAGCAAAGCAAAAACAACAGGCGCGATGCGGGAAGTCAGATCCCACAACTTCATTAAGAGTCAGAAAGGAGATCAAAGGAAAGAATTTTCAGCTTAAAAAAAAAAAAAAAAAAGAGGAAAATATGTTTTAAGTTTCCAAGAAAACCACAGAGTTCACTTTGTTACATGAAAATAAATAAGTGATTTTGTAAGCAAGGAAGAGCTACCCTGCTGCACGCCCTTCTCATCCATGCAGCGCAGAAAATCTGGTTTTCACCCAAACCTCCATCAATTTAATTAAACCCACACCACCTCCTTGCAGATACTCCAGCCTGTTCACGTACAGCTCCCTACCGTCCTACCTGCACTTGTCCCCAACATACAAAAATTAAACCCAAAGGGCACCGGCCATACGCTTCATTGCACAAATTAAACTGATTTACAGAAACCACTTAAGATGAAGGCAGAAGGAATCTCCAGCCAGGCAAGGACTAGACACGCACCTTGTCCCCAACCCCTTGCAGCCAGCCAGATCCTGAAATAATCAGGATTTTTCCCCCTAAGAAAGGGCTTTTTATGTTATGTTTCGGTCCCAACTGCACGTTTCAGGTCCGCTTCAGCCACCCGGACAAACAGACGTCTGTGGTGCCAGGCAGGCAGCACCCGAGGGGCTGGTTGGTGTCACGCTGGGGCCACTCTGGTTCATCTCAGCAAAGCCACGGCGGCGCTGATGACTGGGAAAAGGCAAATACGACACCCAGCTTCCGTCTGGGAAACGAGGAGGATCCCGAGGGGTGCAGAACACTTGGCCTCACCGGCATCACCCCAGGGAGGCGATGGAGAAAATCCTGCTGGAAAGCATTTCCAAGAGGCTAAGGTGACAGCGACTGGGAACAGCCAGCACAGGGTCTCCGGGCACAAATTGTTCCTGGACGGCCTCTGTGATGAAAGGGCTGGCTCTGTGGATGAGGGGAAAACAAGGGAGTTTATTTACCTTGACTTCTGCAAGGCCTCTGGCATGGCTTCCTGTAACATCCTCATAGCCAAACTGGTGAGATACAAACCGGCTAAGCAGACTAGTAGGAAGATTGGCCAGACTGCCAGGCTCAGACACCGGTTTTGGGGTACAAAGCCCAAACCAGTGCCATGCCTCAGAATCAATGCTGGCCTTATTAGCCACCTGGGTGATGGGCCAGAGCATTGGCAGATGACACCAAAGCTGGGAGGAGCAGTTGGTGCTGGGGGGGGCCAGGCCTGTGATTCAGAGAGACTGGGGCGGGCTGGAGAAGGGACCTGGACCTCGTGAAGGCAAATGCCACGTCCTGCCCCTGGGCTGGGAGAAGCCCACGCACCAGCGCCAAGTTGGGGTGATGGGCTGGAGAACAGCTTTGCAGGAAGGGACCTGGGGGTCCCGATGGGCTGAAACGTTTGGGGGCTGGAGCACGTGGTGTATGGGGAGATGCAGAGGGAGCCGCGTTCATCCAGCTTGGAGAGGAGAAGACAAAGGGGAGGTCCCGCTGCCGTCTGTAAATCCCAACGAAGAAGGTACAGAGAAGGGAGAAAGCGGCTATCCTCAAGAGAAACACAGCAAGAAGCGATGGGAAACATGAGAAATTCTGAGTAGATAAGGCAAACCTTTTTTTTTTTTTCTTTTATCACGAGGGAAGCCCAGCGCTGGAAGTGGAGAGAAACTGTGGAGCTCCTTCAGCTATTTGAGTCTCAGCTGAACGTAGCCCTAGGCAACCCAATGCAGGTGGCCCTGCTTTGAGCAGGGGCTGGCCCAGAGCCACAGGTCCCTTCCAACCTGGATGGGACCTGCTGGTTTCCAGACCCACCCTGGGCCTGGACGGTTGTTAGAAAAGGGAACATGTTTTTCCCCGTGTCTCTGCACAACACTCACCAGCCCACAGATAATACTTGCTATAGTAATATATAGTAAAGCATTCTTACCCATAAAATATAGTAATGTATAGTAAAGTATGCTTACTATTACCACAGATAATACTTACTATAGCGATAAAACAGCATGCTCAAAATCAGATGAGTCTTGCAAACACATCTTCCACAAAGCATACCATGCTAGCCCAAGATTAGACAACGCGTTTTCAAAAAGATTGATTGGGAGATTGTTTTTCCTCCCTGTCACCAAAAGCAAGTGGTCCCTTGAAATCAAAGGGAAGTATAAAACAAAGTTAACACTTCTTTAGATGCTTGCTGGCAAGTGCTTTGTACTTAATGATTAGACTTTCCAAGCAAATGTGTCTTTTGATTTTACAATTGGTGAAACCTAAATAGTCCTCAAGGAAGCAAATTAAGGACCATTTTTTTTTTTTTCTCTTCACTTTTAACTTGAGTGATAGCCTTCCTAGTGTTCACCTGAGTGCAGCACTATTTCCCTGGTACTGCTCCATAAACCTGGTGAGAGCTTTATGCATTTACAGAAGAGCCTGTCCTTACTTAGGGACAGAGCAGCTCAGATTACATGGGACAGTACCGCTGCTCTGGTTCCCAGAATCAGGTCTGTGACCTCTGGTACAGCCCAGGTTTCTCCTGACACCAGGATTTCATGGGAAAGTCGCTTTTCTCCCTCTCCCCTGGGTTGTGGGGGGGTTTAATGAACCTGCAAGGGACACACCAGCCTCTCGGGACTGCCCCCATCCACAACACCACTCCCCACCCCAACCCTGCACGAATGGGACTGACCCCTTGCTCATTTTCTCCCCTTCAAGTCATTTAGCTAATATTGTCCGGGCACGTTTTTCACTCACTGATGGCCCCCATCCCACATGGCGGCAGCAACACCCATCGCCCTAAAGCCCCCAGGGACGTTAAGAGCCTGTTTTCTTCTCCTGCCCCCAAATCTGCTGCTTCAAGGAGAGACTCAACAGCTTCACCGCTGCACATCCATGTCGCGCAGAGGCAACGGCCCACTTCGGCTTTCCGCCCCCCACCCAGGCTCAGACTTACTCTCCCAAGGGATAATTCTGATAGCTTCCATGGAAGTTGCACAACACCTCTGTGCAAAACCAGACAAACTCCGGCGAGGAGCGCTGCGCAGAGTGGCACTGGGAACGCCATCTCCTGGCGTCCTCTGAATCCGGCCAGGCTGCCGCAGGAGAGACGACCCTCACCCGAGCGGGTCCCGCTCCGCACGGGCTTGGCGGTGGAGATTTGGGGCCTGGGACACACCGACTGAGCGGGCCCCACTCACCCACACCACAAATGCCCCGACGGGTTGGGCGCTTCGCGGCGCCTGCTACGGACCCGCTGGAGAACCTCCACCAGCCCCGAGCCCACCGTGCTCCAGGGTGATCCCCTTCCTGCGCGAAAAGCACCTGCGATTCAACCCCAACTTCGGCGCAAAGCACTTCTCAAAACGAGAGGCCAGGCTCCAGCCAGTCCCTGGGATTTTAAAGGGGGGGGTGGCCCTGACGTTTGGACCCCCGCGAAGAGGCGAGTTGCTCTGCAGAGGGGACTGTCAGCTCAGAGGCAGCGAAACCCAGAGCAGACACGGCTCCAGCACCGGGAGCCACCACGTCTGCTTGTCTCCAAATCAACAGCTTTGTGTACAAGAGGAAAATAGCATATGGGGAGAAGCCTGGGCAAGGCTGGAGGTCTGGCGATCAGCTCCTTGGAGCTGCTCTGCCACTGGCCTGAAAGAACAACTCCATCAGCTACAGCAAACAGACCTTCTGCTTCTCCCAATTCAGAATTCATCACAGGCTCAAATACAGACACTCCAGGCTTTTTCCTGCTTTAATTATTTAAAAATCCTAACTCTGGCTGTTTATTTTCAGGGGCTATTACGGCATTCAACTATTTTAAGACTAGGGGGAAAAAAAAAAAATAAAAACCTAGAAGAAAAAATTTGAAGCCTTTCCCTCATTCCGCTCATGAAGTTTAATTCACTCTAATTATTTCATATTACTTAGACTATAATAGTTTCATAATTTCTAGTATATTAAGCACTTAATACGTTGTGTCATTTGAAGTCGCATATTAAATTCCGCAAAGTACATTTTAATGAGAGCTAAGTAGTGTGAAAATATTAATACGCCACAATAGTTCATTTTTGCACCCGCGTCGGCAAGCGCCGCCGCCACGCACGGTGCGGCCGGGCAGGTGAGCGCAGCCGAGGCCAGAGAGCTGCTGGGGAGAGCACGGCTCTGGCAGCCCCACGCGAGGAAAGCGGGAACTGGGAATGCATGGAACACCAGAGCCCGGCTGTGGGGGCTGGCGTGGGGCTGGGGTCGGGAGTGAGAGCCCCTCCGAGGCGCGGCAGCGCTTCCCCCCAGGGCCAGGTCCCCAGGCCAGGCTCCTCCATGGTTCCTCCACAGAGTCACCCTGGGCCACCTCCAGCCCTCGAGGTGCCAGCAACACCCCAACTGGAGAGGCGCAGAGGGCCGTGTCAGAAAAAAAAAACGCTCAGCTGCTCCCCTACAAGCCCCCAAAAAAGGCCCAATTATTTCATCCCCTAAAGCGACCCACCTCTCACCTTGCAGACCTTGACTCTACCATTTTATTCACCTCTTTGACACCATCTCCCTGGTCGCTGCATCCCTTCCACGTCCCAGCAGGATGATCCCTCCTTCCCCTAGACGTACCTGCACGAGAGGTGCCACCAGCAGCCCCAACCTCGCCGCTCCCACTCAGGGTCACATCGTGCAGACACCTTCTGCAGCTCACACGGTTCGGAAGGATGGCTGTCCCCAAACAAGCCACAAGAGCCTTGCCAGATGCTCTGAGAAATGAGGAAAAAAAAACCCCAAAAGTCAGCTCAGCTTTCACCCCAAGGGTTTTATAACCTTCAGCCCAGCCAACCGTGTCCACCTGCCCCAGCTTTGGCTTGAGTGGTCTTCCTCCCCCACAGGTGATGGGGGATGCTGCTCCTGATCCAGCACAGCTGATCCCAGGGTCAGGCACCCACTGCCCCATAAAAATAAAACCCATGGGGTTTGATAAGGATTTAGGCTGGGAGGCACCTCTAGAGAACCCCCTGGACAGGGTTTAATCAGGATTTAGGCTGGGAAGCACCTCTGGAACCCCCCCCGACCTGACCCCAGCGTGGAGCAGGGGCTGCCCATCGGCGAGGGGAGCTGCTGGGCAGCCCAGGACCCCTCTGTGCTGGCAGGATGCGGCCGGGCAAGAAGCCGAATGGGGCCCAGAAGCCGAAGTGGGGGGGACACACACGATTGGGGGGGGGGGGGGGGGGGATGCGGGGTGGCTGCACCTCCGGCTGCGCCCACGCGGTGGCGACCCAGGCCGCGGAACCGCCGCTGCTTCGCTTAATGAGAGTCCCGAAACTAATTAACGGCAGAGCCGCGCTGCGCAACTCCACTCGCGGGGACGGCTCCCACCACAGAAACCCCACCGTGGGCAGCGCCGGGATGGGCAACCCGTTCCCCCCGAATCCATCCATCATCCCCCCCCCTCCATCCCGCACTGGTCCCGGGCTGCTCCCGGTCCGCCCCCCTCCCCGGCAGATCCCGGTGGGATGTGTGTCTCCCTCCCGTCCCCAAAGCGCCCCAGGACCCCGGTGCAAGGTGTATCCCCCCCGCCCCCCCCCCCCGGCCACGGTTCCAGCCCTGCAGCCCCCGCGAGATGTCGCGCTAGGTTAATCTGGGGCTGAAAACAGGTATTTAGGGCTAATAGGTGTGCGAGCACCTCCACACCCGCTCTCAGAGCTCATTAATGTAATACTTTCATGTGTGAAACGAGCATATAAATGGGCATTAATGAGCTCCCGGCTGCGGCGCGGAGGAGGAGGGGGAAGGGGAAAAAGGGGGAAAAAAAGGGGGAAAAAGGAGAACGGCCCACCCCCACCCCCGTGACACCCGGTGTCAGCCCGCCCCGGGGAGCCCCTCCCTCCGCGTGCCCAGTGTGGGACACACGGACACCCCCCCACACACATACACCCCCCTCCCCCGGGACAGCCCCACGGACCAGGCGGCTTCTTAAAGTCGGTTTTTATTAAAGAACCAAAATCACGTACAGAGGGGTCTCTCCCCAGAGCGGGCGAGCGTTGTTCTGCCTCCGGAGTCGCGGACCGCCCGTTAAAGTGCTGTTACATCCATAAATTTACAGGGGGGGTGGTGAGGGAGGACGGGGGCCCGAGGGGGTGGGGGGGAGAATAAATATACATCATAAATAAATAAAAATCCAACAAATACTGTACCAAGAGAATCACAGTACATTTATATCCATTGCACATAGCCACTTTTGTTTCCAGTCTGGACAAGGGGTGGAGAAGCGGACACGCAGGGAGGGAGGGGGGAGGCGGAGCGGGGGGCCCCGGGGGGCGCAGGGGGAGGGCCCGGCTCCCCCCCTCCCGCCGGCCCGGGGCCGCTCCCCGCCGTATTGCCAGTCCGAGGAAAACCGGGCTCCGAATCCTCTATGTACAAATGTCTCCTCGTGGAAATGGCTTGTGTGGGCTCTGCCCGCATGGCTTCGGGGGAAAGAAGGGGTCCGGGGGGGGGGGGGGGGGGGGGAGTGTTTGGGGGGTAAGGGGGCGTCGGGGTGGGGGGGCTCACTGGGGCAGCAGCGGCGGCTTGAAGGAGCAGTTCCCCGTGCAGTGCCGCGGGGTCAGCATTTTGCAGGAGAAGTGATGCAGCGCGTCGTGGGCTTCTGCGAAGTGACAGAGCGGTCACCCCCCGACCGTCCCCCCACACACACACACGGGGGGGGGAAGGGGGGGGGGGCGTCAGCCCCTCTTTTAGACGTCTGTGCTCCCCCCCCCCCCCCAAATCCTGCCCCGGTACCTTTCAACTTCTGTTGGATGGCGTAGCGCGCTTTCCTCTCCTGGTCCAGCTCGTTGCACAGCGTATCTAGGGGGAGGGGGGGAGGGTTTGAGGGGGGGGGGAAAAGAGCATCACAACGCGCCGGGGGGGCCCAGGGAGCGGCCGCCCCGTCGGGGATGCGCTGGGCTGAAGGGCACCGCGCCCCTCCGCAGCGCGGGGTGTGGGGGGGACACACAGACAGGGACGTGGCGGGGGGGGGACGACACACACGATGCGCGCAAAGTCGGGCATGGCTTCCCAGGTAATTTTACGCCCCGGTTTTTAATTTAGCCCGGGTGGAAATTGCTGTGAGAAGGAAGGTTCATTCGCTCCCGCGTAATGATGCCTCGCAGCCGTTTGCGGGGCGGCTGGAAATCCCGAGACGAATCGGAGCGAGTGAAGGAATATCGATTAAAAAAAAAAAAAAAAATATATATATATAAAAAAAAAGAAAAATAATAATGGTCGTCTGGCCTCGGCTGGGCCTCACCTCTGACGATCTGCAGCTGCTGCACCATCTCCTCCCGGTACGCCAGCTCCCGCTTCATCTGGTCCTGGAAGTTATCTGCGGGGAGCAGGGGGGGTCAGCACTGCGCCCCAGCCCCCGCAGGCCGGGGGGGGATCGCGGCTACCTTTCAGGCTCTGGAAGTCCCTCTCCAGCTTTTTCCTCAGCTCCATTTGTTCCAGGACCAGTTTTTGCAACTCGTCTGTTTAAAAATACATGGCGGGGTTGAGGGGAGCCCCCACTTTTCCATATGGAGGCGGCTCAGCGCGGCGCTAATCGCATTACGTTACATTAATCACAGGAGTTAATCACTCCTGCAGAAAACACAAATACCTCGAGCTGCGGGGAGAGGCCGGGGGGTCCCGCCAGCCTTCTCCCCCCCCCCCCCCGGCCCTCCCCGGGACACCGACCCCCGCAGCCCCCCGCCCTGCCGCGGGCCGCGCACCCCCCCCTCACCTCGGGCCAAATTTTCGATGTCCTTTTCTACCAGCTGCGTCCCGGCGACATCCATGCCGAGGCCGTCCTCTCCTACGGAGGGGGAGGGCACAGAGCCGTCAGCCCCTCCGCGGGGGGCTCCGCCGAGCGCGGACGGTCCCGCGGAGGGGCCGCGGCGGAGCGCGGCCGGGCGCTTACCTCTGTCGGTATTTACAGGGCTGGGATGCGAGACATTCCTTTGGTCCTGATAGGATTTTCTGGTCTCTAAATCCTCTGCCGCAGAGTGATTGTCGTCTTTATCTTGCTCTTAAAGTTAATAAACCGATTTTCAACCGTAAGCAATGAAAGTATGGCCCTGCTATATCCTTAATTACATAATTACGGACAAAGCCCTCGTTAAAACCTTCTTAGCGGACATCCTAATCGCTTTGCTATTGGAAAGTAGCTTCCTGGCGGGATCTCTGCCCCGCCAGCCCATCCCCGCCGCACCGGCCCCGTCCGACGGCGGCATCCCCGGGCCCCGGGGGTGGGGTGGGGGGCCTGACCCCTTCCCCTGGACGAAAACCGTTAGCTTTCGTTTTCCTCTCGAAATCCCTCAAAACGAAAGCGGCGGTCCGGCAGCCCCCCCGGGGCTGGGAAGGCGGTGGGAGGGGGAGCCCGGGGCCGCGCCCTCGATGAGCACCGGCCCCCCCCACCCCCCCTCCCCCGGCCCCATTTACCCTTCGCCTCGGGTGTGCAGAGGTAGGCGGCCGGGGCTCCCAGGGAGGCGGTGGTCTTCAGCGGCTGCAGGTGCTCCCCCCTCTCCGGCGCGTACACCTACAAAAGAGCGAGTCAGGGCGGCGGGGACAACCCCCCCCCCCCCCCCCCCCAACACACACACACGCTTCCCCCCCCCCACGCGAGTCTCTCACCTCGTAGGCGCCCCGGCTGCTGCTCCGCTCGGGGCTACCGTCGGGGGGCTGGCCGCCCTCCTGCGCCGCCGGCTCGCCCGCCTTTTCCTCGGGCCCATCGGCCCCGACGGGCGGCGGCTCCTCGGTACCGGCCAGCAGCCGGGGGGGCGGCGGGTCCCGTCCCTCGGGGGGGGCGGCGGCGGCGGCGGCGGCGGCGGCAGCGTCCTCCTCCTCGTCCTCCGGGAAGCGGTTGGACTCCACGTCCACCTCGGGCTCCTCGGCCGTGTCCCCCCCGGGGGAGAGCGAGCGGTAGCTGGAGCTGCCCTCGCTGAGGAAGTCCGGGGAGAGGTAGCCGGGGCCGCGGGGGGCCGCGCCGCCGTACGCCTCCCGGGTGCCGTAGAGCTTGGCGATGCTCTCGGCGTCCTTCACCACCGGGCGGAAGGCGGAGAGGTAGCTGCCCTTCCTGGGCAGGGGCAGGGGGGCGAGCAGCGCCTCGTCCCCGGAGCGCTCCTCCTCGCCCGCCGCCCGCGACAAGGCGCTGGGGCAGCGCTCGCCCTCCGCCCCGGCGCCTTCCTGGGGGGTAGCGCTGCTCCTCCCGCTGCCCGACGGCTCCGAGCCCTCCAGCTCGCCGTGCCGGCCCGACAAACCCGGCGGTTCGGCCGCCGCCGCCGCCGCCGCCGCCGCCGCCGCCACCACCACGGCCGTGGCCGCCGCCTTGGCCTGGCTCTGCGCCGGGTAAGGCGGCACGGGCAGGCTACCGGCGGCCGGCCAGAAAACGGGGAAGGAGGGGTAGACCCCGGTGTCCTTGGCGGCTCCGGGCTGGTGGGGCGGCTGGGCCGGTTGGTGCGGGTGGGGGTGCGGGGGTCCCCAAAACATGCCGGGGGGCAGCGCGCCGCCTTTGCCCGCCTCGCCGCCCCCCGCGCCGCCCAGCGCGTCCTCCTGCTTTTTGGGGCAGAGTCCGAAAGCGGCGGCGGGGAAGCCGTACGGGTGGGGGAAGAGCGGCGGCGGCAGCTTCTGCAGCATCCCGAAGCCCTTGCTGGGCACCGGGATCACCGGGTAGCTGCGCACCCCGCCCGCCCCGCCGTGAGCCCCCGCCGCCCCGCCGTGCGCCGCCGGTAGCCCCAGCGCTCCGCGCTCGCCCGCCGGCTCCTGCCCGCTGCAGCGCAGGCTCTTGTGCGCCGGGGCCAGCTCGGGACCGGCGGGCGGTGGCGGGTGTAGAGCGGCCTTGGCGGCCGGGGAACCGGCGCCGGGCCCGCCGGCGGCCGCCCCTTGCAAAGAGAAGGTCCGCTTGCGGGTGCCGCCGTTGAACATGGCCTTGACATCCTCCCAGGCGTGCGACAGCTCCTCCGTGGCCGTCTTGTCGCTGAGCTTGAGGTGGCGGCGCCAGGAGTTGAAGTTGGCGGCGTCGGGCTGGGTGTACTTGGAGTCCGGGGTGCGGTGGGAGTGGAAGATGAACTTGTTGGGGGAGAAGTACATGCTGCAGTAGCTGCACTTGATGCACTTGGCGCGGGAGCTGTTGTAGCGGGCCGGGATGAAGCTGCCCCGGGAGCCCCAGGCGCACTCGTGCACCACGTCGAAGGCGAAGTTCTCGGGCAGCTTGGGCGGCTTGTGCTCGCCCAGGAAGGACTTGCAGAGCCGCTCCGCCTCCCGCTTGGTGATCATGCCGCAGCGCCGGGAGGAGATGGGCATGGCCCCGGCCCGCCGCAGGATCTCCAGCTGCACCGGCGTGCACTGCACGCAGGTGATGCCCAGGGCCACCCGCCGGTTGTGGATCTCATTGTAGCTGTAGTTCTTGAGCAGCGTGTTGGAGATCTGCGCCAGGCACAGCCGCTCCTGCCCGTCGATGACCAGGGACACGATGGGCACGCCGTACAGAGAGGTCTCACCCACTTGGTTGGGCTTGAGGGTATTGGAGCCCTGGTAGGGCTGCAGCTCTTGCTTTGAATTTGGGGAGGAGCTTGCATCTCTCCCATTTCCCATCTGACTGGCGATCGCCTCCATTCCCCCCAAAACGCCCCTGCAAAAAAAAAAACAAAAATCGGGGAAAGGAGCGGGTTAGAAGCGCTCCCGGGGCCCCGCCGCCGCCGCCCGGCCCGCCGCTCCCGGAGCCCCCGGCCGCTCCCCGCTCGGCGCTGCCGGCCCCGGCCCTCAGCCCCCACCCGCCTCTCCGCGGGCGCTGCCGCAGGACCCCCCCCCCCCGCCCCCCCCCCCCCCCACGACCCCGTTCCCCGGCCGGGGAGCTCTGGCAGAGCCGTAGCGCATCCCCCGCGCCGCGGCCGCCGGTCCCGAGCCCCGCCGCAACCGCCGCCGGTGCGGCCCCGGGAACCCCGGGGCAAGGGCATCTCCCACCCCCCCACCCAACACACACACACACACACCTCGACACACACAGCCCCCCGCCCCGGGTGATGCCGCGTCCCTTCCCTTTGTGCCGGCTCGCCGAGCCGTGCCGGGCCGCCGGTCGCGGCGAGCCCCGGGCGGGATCCAACAAAACGCGCCGGGAGATGCGACCGGCTCGTCCCGCGGCGGCGGGGCCGGGGCGGGGGGAGCGACCCCCGGGCCGGCCCGGGCGGGCCGAAACTTGCCGCTCGGTGCCCGTTGGCGGGCGTAGGGGGGCGACGGGCGCGGCTGGCCGGTAGCCCCTTTGTCGCGTCTCCTGGTTGGCGATTAGGAGCGGGCGGATTAGGGGCCGGGGCGGGCAGGACCGGCAGAACGCAGCGGCAGAAGGGCAGCAGGCAAATTGGCTTAGCGGGGAGGGCTCACGGCGGTAAGCCGCTTCCGTGGTCGTTACACAAAATAACGGGGGGAGATTCTCCCGAAAACGCGCCCCGAATTCCTTCCCCCCCCCCCCCCCGCCCACATCCCCATCCCTTCCATCCGCCGCCCGCTCGCACTCACCGCGCCGGCGGAGCCCGGCTGGACGTGCAGGCTCTCCTCGGGGCTAGGGCCCGCAGCCCGGCGCCGGGGCCGCCATCAGCCGCGGAGGGGGGGGCCCCCGTCCCCACCGAGCCCTTCACGGCGGGCAGCCGCCGGGGCGCGGGGCGGGCGGGCAGCGACGCGCCCTTCACCGACGCCTCGGGGCCGCCGCCCGCCCCGGCGAGATGCAACAAGAGCGAGTGACCAGCCGCGCCACCGAGGGAGGATCCGGATCCGTACTTGGAGACGCTGCACATTGATCCGGTGACAGCTAAAATAACGGGAAGACACACCCACTTAGCACCAGCATATTTACATTAACTGCCTCCGGGACCCCGCGGCCGTCAATCACCGATGCGCTCCAGTCAATCACGGCGCGGCTTTAAGGCACGGCGGAACGGGGAGGGAGAGAAAAGGGGGGGGGGGGGGGGGGGGGGGGGCGTGGGGGGCCGCCACCGAGCGGGGACCCGCCCGGGCTGCCCGAGGTAAGAGCGGGGATCAGCCCCGGGCCGCACCTGCGCGGGGCTCCGCGCTGCTCCGCGCCTCTCCGCGCCCCCCCCCCCCCCCGCCCGCGGTGTGGGTATCCCCTTGGGGGGGGAGCGATGCTCGTTGAAAGTTTGCGTGGGGAGCGGGCGGCAACGAAAAGAGGAGCCCGGGGGGGGTGGCGGAGGGGCCCCATCGAAATCGGGGATGCGATGCTGCCGCGCATCCCCCCAACCTCCTTCCCGGCTCCGCCGGCGGGGCGCGGATGCGGGAGCGGCCCCGGGGGTGAGGGGGGGACTCCGGGGCGGCAACGAAATCGCCGGGAAGCGAGGGCGGGGGGGGGCGCGCCCGTGTTTTTTCGTTCCCCACGGGGTCCCACTCCGCGTCGGCAGGACCGGCGACCACCGGAGGGGGATGGGGGGGAGGTGGGGGGTGGGTGTGTGACACGGACACGGACCCCCCGCTCCGGTGGCCGCCGGTGCTGCCGGAGTGGCGGGGGCCCGTAGCCGCGTCCCTTCCCTGCTTGGGTTCCCGCATGCAGCGCTCGTCATGGCCACGTTAATTAAACTGTAATTAATCATCGCGTCCGGCCGCGATCGGCGCAATTACACTGATCAAACAGAAGTTAATAACGGCGCGGATCGCCCCCAGCTATCACTTTTGTGTGTGTGTGTGTGTGTGTCCCCTTCCCCGCCATCACCAGCGGCGCCGGGAGGATGCGGCGGAGCCGGCCGCGGAGCGCAACGCAGGTGCGGAGCCACCCATTCTCCTCCGCGCTCCCCGGGCCGCCGCGGTTGAACCGGCCCCGGTCCCCGCTCCCACGCGGGAAAGCGGCCGCGGCTCCCCCCGGGACGTCCCGTCGCAGGGAGGTGGGTGGGTGGGGGGACACACGGGGACGCGGAGCGGGTTGCTGCCGGCCGGGCCTTGCGGCGCGGCCTTCCCGCAACGATCGCAACCCGAGCCGGTAATTATTCCTCGCCTTTTAATTATTTATCCCCCCCCCCCCCCGCCCCGCCATCATCCTCCGGCTAGGCGGGCGCAGGAGCGCGGTGAGACGCGCCCAGCCCCGCTACCCCTCTCGCCGCCGCTTTTCGGGGGATCCCACGGCGTTAAATCCCCGCAGTGGCTGCGGAACCGGCTGCGAGGCACCGGGAACGGGCGGCGGCGGCGGGGGCCGAGCCGGTGTGTGTGTGTGTGTGTGTGTGTGTGTGTGTGTGTGTGTGTGTGTGTGTGTTTCCCCCCCCCGGTTCCCGGGGCCGCTCCCGCGGCGGCACGTCGGGGGTGCCGGGGGGAGGGGGGGGTGAGGGTGGCGGAGGGGGGCACAGTTTGGAAGGTGCGGCTCTCCCCTGGGCCCCTCCGCCGTGCCCTCCCCCGGACCGGGCGGCTGCCCCGGTGCCCGCGATGCTCCGCCGGAGCCGCGGGCGGCGGAACCGGCCCCGACGGCGGCAGCGCCGAGCCCCGAGGTGCGAACCGGCCCCGGCCCCGCCGCTCCGGCCGCTCCCCCCGCCGGCGCCCCGCTCCTCGCCGCCGCCGTATCTTTTAACAGTTGAATTGACTGCAGTTTTTGTCAGTTAATTAGGTTTAATTTACATAATTAGTACAGTATAAAGAGTATTGGGGATAATCAGGAGGTACGTCTCGCTTACTGTGTAAACACGGATTCGGAATTAAAAATCAGATGTAATTAAGGCGTGTGCGCGCGGCTTTTAATTGTAATGAATTTCTAATTAACGCTCAACGATCGCCGCACGCCAGAGCCGGGACGTTTGCGGGCTCCGCCGCCGCCCCGGGCGCCCCCCCGGGGGCCGCCGGACGGACCGGGCTGCGCGGCCGCGGAAGGGGAGCGGAGGGGCGCGGAGGAGCGCGGCGGAGCCCCCCCGGCCGCCGGGGAGGCGGCAGGCAAGGCCGTGCTCCCCGACGGGACCCCCCAGCGGCCCCCCAGCCCCCGTCCCGGTGCCACTGGCAGGCGAGGCCGGCGGATAATTTAGGTTAAAACTTAGGGAGCCGTGTCACGGGTGTATAAATAAATAATCACGGGGGGGACGGCCGCGAAAGGCCCCTCTCTCCTGGAGGGCTGTGCCGAGATTGCCACATAAATCACGGCGGTCTAATTCAGTGGAAGTTTAATAAACGCCTCCTATTGGAAATGAATGTTCCCCATTTAACAGTTGTATCAGCACCATATAAAACCATGACCCCAATAAATTTAATTTTAGAGGCCGATCAATCCGGGCTTCTCTCTATCGATCCGCAGCGGCTCTGCGCCTTTACAGCCTCTTCCGCGGCCCTTCCCGGGGAGGCGGGGGGGAAGGAGTGTTTCGATTAGACTCTTTATTAGGAAAAGATTGCTCCGAGAGGCCTGAAAATTAAACGGTGACATTTTAATTACTGGACATTGACAAAGGGAGCGGGCGGCGGCTCTCTGCAGGCCGGGCACACTCCGCCTGACCCGGTGTGCTGAGCCCCCGTGGGGGTGGGCAGCATCACGGTGGGGGGGGCTGCAGGATCGGCCCCCCCCCCCCGGGGGTGCTGCCGTGCGACCCCCGGGGAGCCCGCGGGGGTCCTCTCGGTGCACCCTGGGGCTCTTTGTAAATCCCCTGGATGTGCATGCCCGGCCCCCAACCCCATCCACCCCCCCTCTCTGCACCCCGGGTCCCCCACTGCCCCCCCATCTCCGCACCCCAGCTCTCCCACTGCCCCCTCCTCAGCTCCCCCACTGTACCCCCCATGTCTCTGCACCCCAGCTCTCCCACTGCCCCCCCATCCATGCATCCCAGCTCTCCCGCTGCCCCCCCCATCTCTGCACCCCAGCTCTCCCACTGCCCCCCTATCCACGCACCCCAGCTCTCCCACCGTGTCCCCCCTTTTCTCTGACCTCCACCACACCCACCGTGCCCCCCCCCCCATACACCCTCCCATCCCCACAACACGCACCCTGGCTCTCCCCAACGTGCACCCCTTGCTGTGCCCCAGGTTCCCCACTATCCAACCCCCCCCCCCACCACTGCTGTCACCTTGTCCCCTGCCCCCCTAACCGCCCCCCCCGTCCCCCCATGCCCCGCACTTTCCCAGCCCTCCCCTCCCCACCCCATCCCCACCAGCTCTAAATCTGCCTCATTTCCCCCGGCCGGAGAGCGGCTGCGGGGCGGCCGGGCTACGCAGGAACGGTGCGTGCAGGATCGATAGACACGACTTTATTGATTAGGTTAAAGCAGCGCCTTCACGGAGACGGAGCGGGATGAGCCGAGGCCAACAATTAACGCTGCCTCCGTCCTGCCAGGCCGTGCCGTGCCGGGGACAGCCGGCCACCGCGACCCTCGGGGCCGGGGCTGCGTTCGGGGCCCGGCCAGCAGCTCTGTCTCGGCCGCAGAGTTTTCCTCCTCCTGCCTGTAAAAACCCCAGACAACCATTTACCATTAAACATCTCCTGGCCTGACCGGCTACTTATAAACCTTGAACTTTCACTGCAGGATTCGGCGGCGAGAGCAGCCGCAGTGGGGTACCGGCGAAGCAGCAGCCGCTCCAGCAGCCGGTAAGGCTCAATCTATAAATCCTGTCCTTAGTGCACACTTGTAGTTTATGGCCGTACCCTTTAGTGAAGGTAAAGCAGCCCCGGGTCAGCGCAGCTCCTCGGCAGCCGCACCGCAGCCCTCCCGCCGCAGCTTCCCGCAGGGAAAGGCACCGACCTCTGAGCTTTTCTTTTCTGAAAGCACCACCTTCTTTTTATTTGATATGCCCCAAATTAATACAGTTAGAGATTTTTTTTTTTTTTTTTTTTTTTTTTTTTTTCCCCCCCATTAGGCTTTCACAGACCAGGCCAGGCGGCCCCGTGGTGCAGCACTGGTGAGCAGGATGAGGCCGGCAAGTTCAGAGGATGTTCCCCAAATCCCTCCAGATTGGTGCCTCATGGTGCCTGTGAGCCCCCCCCTCCCCACCAGCCTCAGTGGTCCCCCAGCAAAGGCTGGAGATGGGTTGCCCTTAAAATAACTGCTATAGTTCAGGACCTTGCTGTCATGCGATGGCCCTCGGCTCCCCCTCCTTGCCAGGGCCCCCCTCTGCTCCCCAGGACCCGGCTCCCACCGCGGGGACATGGTACCCCCCAAGCTGCAGAATTTGGGGCTCAGGCTGGTCCCTGCCCGCATCCCCGCAGGGCAGAGGGCAGCCCCAGGACAACAGTGGGGCAGGAACTGGGCTGCGTGGGGCAGGAGTCACCCACAAATAACCTCACACGGCTGAAGAAAGTCTCCGGAGCACCCTCTGGAGAAGCTGAGAGGCCAGAGGGGGTTCTGCAGCCCTCCAAGAGCTGGGGTCACTGGTGATGTGGATAACCCAGCCCTGCCAGCATGCCGAGCCCCGTGTGGGGCGGCTCCGGGCAGCTGAGCGAGGACGGGTCTCCTGGGGGTGTTGCGGGGTCTCTTACGTGTTTGTCTCTGCCGGTTATGCATCTTGGGGGAGCAGGGGGGAAGAGCCTCTGCACAAAGATGCTTTGTCCCTGGGAGGCTGGGAAGCCCCGGAGTCCTTCGCGGGGAGCAGCGTGGGGGCTGCCTGCTCCAAACCCCTGCAAAGGCGGATTTCCCGCTCCCATTCAGTGCCCGGAGAGGTCGTGCCCCCCCTGTGCTGCGGGGAGCACCTCGGCTTGTCTCTGTGAGGGGGATTCCCCCCCCTCCTCCCAGAGCAGAGCCCCAGCTTGGGGCATCTCGGCTTTTGCAGTCCCCTGACCTGCTTCCTCCTTCCTCTTCCTCACTGGCTGAGGCTGCAGGCTCCCTGGGGGGGGGGGTCGCAGGTACAGCCCCGTGGGGCTGGACACCGATGGTCCCCCTGGGCTGTCAGAGCAGTTGGAGCCCGAAGCCGAGTGAGCTGAGCCTCTGCCATCGGCTCCCAAAGCCTTTGCTCTTGCTCAGCAGAATTTGTACCCTGCAGGATTAGGGATCTTTTATTTTATTTTGCTTTTCTTTTTTTTTTCCCAGCTAAAACCCAAATTCCCAGGTTTTGCTTCAGACATTGCCCACATGCCCCCCTGCATCACAGCAGTGCAGGGTCCCTGCGGTCCGTCCCTTTTCCATTGATGCCTCCAGGTAAACTTTCCCTGCAAGATCACAACGCTCCGCAAGGCAGGAAAACACATACGCCACTCCCAGATTCAATCCTCCAGTTTGCTTACGCTCGCGGATGTCAAAGGGATCCAGTGAAGCTCCTAAAAGCTGTTCCTAGTGATTGTTCAGTTATTAACGTGAGCATATTGCCGGCTGCTGCCGTCCCTGCTTGACAGACGTTAAGCCCGGGCAGAGGGACGGGTTGGGGACCCCTCGCAGCCCTCGAAGCTGCAGCCCCCTGCAACTCCCTGGTTTGGTTTCTTTGCCAGACACACACACACACATACACACACGCAGGTTTTCAGGCTGTTAGTCAGAAAACAAAGACTGACACTTTGTCTTTGGAAAGCTGACAGGAGGATGTATTTGGCCACAGGATACAAGAAACAAAATATTTTCTGCTTTTCTAATTCAATGCTGTGTTTCAAAGCAAACGACCGTGGGCTTGTCTTGAAGGATGAGCTTCGCCTGGCAAGGATCACAGGCAGGGGAAAGTGGAAAATGTTGGAAGTTTTGGCACAGATGGGACAGACCCAGTTTTTCCCAGAGCCTGCAAGCTCCTGCATACACAGTCCCATAGGAGACTGGGCGTATCAGTACCAGTATGAGGTTACAGGGAGGGGAGACAAGAGCCGTGAGGCTGGTGTGGGGCTGCTGGTGGAGTCCCTGAACAAGCTGGTGGGATAAAGAGTGGGATTGGAGAGGCTGGGGGGGGTCACTCAGCACATCTGTAGCATCCACCACTGAATTAATGTTATGCACCCCCCACTCCCAACGCTGACTTCTGAGCAGGACTCAGCTGTAAGGTATAACATTGCTGCGTTTTCTGCAAGCTTTTCAGCCAAGAATTGCCTCGATTCGGACTCCAAAAAGTTGCAAGTGGGAAGGAGGAGAGAGGCCCAACGTCCCCAGGCAGCCCCAGCTCCGGCGCAGCACGGAGAGCAGAGCTGCTGGGCCCCTTGGCAGCACCCAGCGCTTCCAGTCCTGCCTGGCAGCTGGGAAAACCTCCTGGTGCTGGTTTGCTTCCCGTCCCCGGAGCGGGTTTTGGGGCCAGGGTGCCGTTACACGCAAGGCTGGCGGCAGAGCCCGGGGCCCCCTCAAAGTCACCCCCGCCTGCGCGCAGCCCCGGGCAGGATTTCCTCAGCCCAAACGCAGCACGGCCAGCCCCCCCTCTTTGTCACCCTGCTTGCAGCGTTGCACCCCAGGGGATCCCGCCAGCTGGGTTTGGGGTGGTTGGGGACACACACACACACCCCCCCCCCCCTGCATCGCAGCGGGGTGCCCCAAAGCAGGCTCGCCCTGACGCCCCGTGCGGCACGGACGCGTTGGCACGCACTTGCTGCAGGGAGAGGAGCGGCTCTCCTGGGTGCCGACCTGCTGGGGAGCTGCCTGCTGCGGGTGGGGGGCACCCAGCAGCGCTAAACCTGCCCAGATTCTGGCCTGATTTTATTGCCTTCCCCCCACCTCCTTGCTTTTGCCCGTCGGTGCTGACGGGTGGTGGCGAAAATCGGGCCGAATTGCTTGGATTGGGATGGTCTGTGGGCACCCACGGGTGCAGAGCAGGGCCAAGGCGCAGGTTTTCCCCCGGAGCTGGGTTTTCCCCAACCTGCTCGCTTCGCTCTCCCATCCAGCCCTAATCCCCCCCAAAACGGCGTTGACCCTGCGTGGGGAGCAGAGCCCCGGCTGCTCATCCTCCCCCCCCCCCGTCCCCCATCCCCACCAAACTCAAGGACTTGGGGACGGAAAGATGACAGAGGCCCCAAACCTCTCCCATGATCGCTGGCTTGATTAAGTATACTGATGAAGACAGCAAGGTTAATACGCACGCCAGTGAATTATAACACTGTCAGCCCGTTAGCCAGGAGATTTTTCACGTTTCCATCAGCTGGCATCCCGCGCAGATTTTCAGGGTGACGTCTTCCCCTCCCGACCTCCCTGCCAGGGAAAGCGAGAGGAAAAGCCTTGGTTTTACTGACTTTTTAACTAAATCCAAGGGAGAGACTTTTTATCCGGAGAAAGCTAATGCAAACTGTTAGAGATAAATAAATGGAAGAGCTGCCTATAGTCTGGTTGGCTCACAGGGAAGAAATTTGTCTCACTTTAGAAAAAGGACCTGGAGGTATGGGGGCCGTTGACTCATTCATTGTACTGTTATCTGCCAGGGAGGTTGTGACATCAGAGCAATTAAGACAAACTTTAGTCTATAAGTTCATGCCTGCAACCTCTATACTTCAAAAGAAGACAAACGATCCCTCCAAGGAAGGAAACAAAGTCTTTTCCAGGCTGCTTCCAGAGTAACATTTAGGATTTGCAGTGGTTCAGGAGGAATTTTTCACCAAATTTTTTTTTTTTTTTTTTTTTTTAAGCTGCTGGTATATAATAAACTACCTGAGCTTTTTTGTTTTTTTAGCAAAAGTTTATTTCTAATGCAAAGACAAGCAAACAAAAGCCCCAACCTCCACCCCCACCCACATCACACACCCCAACCCTGCCTTTCACCGTCCTCCTCTCTTCTGATTTTTTTTTTTCTTTTTAATAAGCTTCTTAACACAAGGACTGATTAAATCTGTGTCAGACTCTTGTGGAAGCATACACGGGAATTGCAGGAGTAAGAAACACACAGCAGAGACACTGCAGTCCTTCTTTCCTTCACGGTAGCAGCACACCTGGGAGCCTTTGCTCGACCCGGCTGCACCCATCGTGCAGCGACTCCGGAGTCAGAAAATCAGTGATCACAGCAGAGCTGCGGAAGGCAAAACGCTTCCAAGAAAGCCACAAACTGCTGTGATGATAACCAAACTGATGCTGATCTATCTGCCTGCCACGCTTTTCCTCTGGAAGGGCTACCCCTCGCCTCCTCGCAGGATGGGCAAGTCCAGATCCATCTTTTTTGTTTGCTTGCTTTTGTTTTACATTTAAAACCAGCATTTCGTGGGCGTCTGCGCTCAAAGACAGTCAACGACTCCTTACGACACCCTCGGAACACTCAGCATGTCATTTGTACAATAGCAAAAGACTAACAGTTAAAAAATACTCTGGATCCAGGAAATATACAATACATTCAATAACAAAAAAATATAGATATAAAATACTTGCTTTAAGGCCATGTACAGTTTAACTGAAGATAATCTGAGGACATGAAATTGCTCAGCAACAAAAGAAACGTGGGAAGAAAAATCCTTAATGTGGCGGTGAGGGAAAGGCAGCAACAAATATCCTGAAAGATTTTGCTGACGTTTCTAGAAAATATTTGTAGGAGAAGACGATCCAGAGAGACTGCGAGTCCGAAGCGCGGGGCTGGTGCTGCTAGTCCAGGAGGGGCCCCTGCCTGGCGCTTTGCGGTGAGCCAGCCCGGCTCACTGGGCTCCTTGGGTCGATCGCCGTTCCTCAAGCATCCTGCACACCCACATGGACACGACTTCTGCATTCCCATCGTTGTACTGCACGATGAACGGGTGGCCCTGGAAAGCGGGAGAGGCAGAGTTAGCCAAGGGAAATGCAACCCTTCCAGCGGAGACCCAAAAAGGTTTGGGGGGATTTAAATTTTTTTTTTTTTTTTTTTTGAAAAAATACATTGGAACATCCTGCAGTTACAGTCATAAAGACGCAATAAAACAGTGATTCAAACCAGTGGAGTTTGTCTTGGATCCGTATTATCCACGTACACTGTTCATACAGAGGTGGGAGGGCTGGGGGAACCCTGACTCTTTGCTGAGGCTTTAGCCTAGCACTCCTTGAAAACACTGATTTTTAGGTTTTTTTTTTTTTTTTTTTTTTTTTTTTTATGTTCAATTAGCTCCTTGTGTTTTGAACCAGCTCCCTTCCAGGATGGCCTGCCAGGCTGTTCAACTTCTAAATGATATTTTGGCCAAAAGATATCCTGACAAAAACACTCATCTACTAGACTTCTTGTAAAGGTTGGTGATCTCTTAATTTTCAAGTTTCTCTCTCTAACAGCCCCCTCCGTGCACCTCTTTCATGTGTCTGAACCTAATACTCCCCTCTGTCGAAGGGAAGGTGTAAGGGCAGTTTGTGTTCACACCTGAACTGCTTTGCAGGGCAGGGACTGAACGGTGCCACTGGGCATACGAAAACACGCAGCTGCACGCACGCCACGTTCACTTACATTTGTGTAAGTGACTTTTATCAGTGGAAACCTTATGCCTTGCCCCGTGCACAGGCATCCCTTAAATGGATGGTTCCGCAAATTACCTAGGAAAAAACCTAAAATTTAGTGCTAAATTCCGTTTGTTACTGGGTCACTGAGCGCTGCGCCGGCAGATGCAGCAGGACCAGGCGCTGGGCTCTGCAGTACTCACAGCATCCATAAGGAGAGGGATTTGCTTATGCACATACACTCCAAGTCCGTGTCATTTGGAGTCATTGGTTGATATAGAAAGGAAAATATCACCTCTGTGTAACTGGAACAGGTCTTCATGAGAAGCTGCTGTGGGACTTAAGTATGATGGCAGGAGGGGTAACTAAAATATTCTCGACTGTGAATATTTTTGGCTACCGCAGGCACTGGAAGATTGTGTCTTAGACACCTCGAAAAATCAGAACGGCATCTCAGGATGAAACAAAAATATGGCCTGCAGTTTCAGCAGCCAGCTTAGGCAGTTCATGTCTCAATCTGGCCACATTCCTAGAGATGGGAACATGCCATCTTCAGATGAATCTCAAATGAAGTATAAAAATCCACAGGAAACCGAGTACCGCAATTACATAAATGACTGAAAGAAAGCAATCGCCAGGAGAAACCATCACAGATGATGAAAACCTCTACTCCAAATCACTCAAAAGCAGCTCAGTTTTTGCAACACTAAACTTCATGGCTCTTGCAAACAACGCCTGACAGGAATCGGAGGAGATCTGCCGGGGAGCCTCCGGGGAGGGTGACGTCCGTGTGGGAATCACCGGCGTGCGCAGCCCGACACAGGGGGAGCGGGCGCGGGTCTGTCGGGGGGCCCGGGAAGCCTGGTCGTCGGCTGGGTTGGGATGACACCGAGAGGAGCAGTGAAGCAGCGCTGGGCTAAATAGAGCACAATAAATCCTCGGCGGCATCAGCTCCAAGCCATAAAACACTCTGCGGGCCAGGGCCAGCAAATGCGGGAGCCACAGGAATAAAATATGCCATTATCTACAAGAATTATGGAGGAAGAGCGAGATGCTGTTGCTTCAACTCTTTGGGATGGCTGGAAATCTCAGCTAGAACTTTTTGGGGAGAAGCCTGAGATGCGGAGAGCCCTTCTTCAGGTCTTAACCGAGACCAGCTCGGTTGCTTTCCCAGTTAACCTCGCAGCAGACAGACAGAAGGAATACTCTGCTGGCGTGACTCAGTTGAGCGCGAGGTCCACCACGAGCAGAACACGACACACAGGCTACGCCACGAAGAGCTTACAAATGTCTCGAGCGTTTTTATTTCGCCACGCCAGCTTCAGCTGCCCTGAAAGCTGCCTGAGAGCCCTGGGCCCGAGTTTCTTCGCAGCACCTCCCCAGGCTTTTGGGAAAGGCAACACAAGGAAGGGGCAACGCAAGGGAAGAGGCATCACAACCCGGGCCTGCACGCACGGAGCAGAGCCCAGCTCAAATCATTCCCCCACCTTGGCACCCAACACCTCAGCTCAAAAAAGGGTCCTGGTCCAGCGGCAAGAAAGATGCTGCCGCTCTGCTGCGGTGCCGATGAGCTTTGCCACTTGGTGTTTTAAGCTCAGAGAAGAAAACCAGCCCGCAGCGATCTCCGTGCCAGTAGGTCCCCAGACGGGCAGCTACAGGCTCCTGCAGCCCACAGAACTAGCACGTTACCTGGTCGTTATTTCTTCGCACTTTGCAATCTCTGCTGTGCTCTTCTGATGGGGAAAACTGCAAATGTGGCTCCTTCTCTGAGTAGGTGGAGGAACACCATAGTAAGAGGCAAGACAAAGCTAATAAACACGCAAAGGTGAACTTGTCAATAGCTGGGAGCCAGCTCTCCTCTCCATTCACCTCAAAGGACTAATTCCCACAATTAAACTAGCGAGAGTTGAGGTGGTAAAGCCCACAGGCTTGAGACAAGAGGTGCATTAAGAGGAAGGGGTAAGGTTGAAAAAAGGTGAGGGAGAGACCCTCAAGGTGGGGAATAAACGAGAAGCAAGTTTGCCTGTAAGCTAATAAAGAGCTGGGAGGGAGGTGGTAGGAGACACAGCTGCACCAGTCAGGACATTGAGTGGCTCCACCTCTCAGCTTAAAGCAGATTTTACTTTGGAACTACTTAAATGAAACTTCCCTCCATCCATTTATCAGAGCGCAAGAGGCTGCACAGGGTTATGGTGTGAAGCACACTTACAAGACTGGCCAGACCTTGGTGGAGAGCAGATAATTCCATCTGAACAACCGTACCCCAGCCACCTCCCAACAAACCTCCCCGCCGATCACCAGCGAGCACCTCAATAATTTCAGCAGCTGCTGGGGTAACCGTGTAACAACCGGCGATGGGGAGGTCTGTTACCATCTGCTAGTGCAAGGACCACGCCACAGGCAGAGCACGGTGCTGGTGACCGGGTGTGCAAGGCGCACTAGGACCGCTCACACCCCAACACGTGTTCCCTCCACCCAGCGCCCCGCGATGCTCTATCGCAGCCACAGTCGGTATTTCAGCCTGGGCAGGGAGAAGCTGCAGCCGTGGGTTTTCCTCACCAGTATCAGCATGAGCAGGCCAGGCTGGCAGGCTCCCCCTCCTTCTGGGATTTCTTTAGGAACGCCTTACGTTCACACTGCAGGCTCCAACCCGACGGCTGCCCTGCTTTTTCCCCCAAAGAAAGCTTCAGCTTGCTCAGTCTGTAACTCAAATTTGCAACAGCGGGGGGAAAAAAAAAAACAAAAAAACAACAAAAAACACGCCAAAAGCCCACAGAATCTAAAAGACACCACAGTGACTAGAGCGAAGCTACAACAGAAAAGGGCACAGTTGCAGTCTGAAGAAAGCTCATGCGTTTTTTCTACGCAAAACTCTTTTTGTGTGAAAGCCCACATATGTGTGGATAGTCACATCCTACAGAAACCAACCACCGAGATGCTCAAATTTGCAGACATCAAGATCACCCGACTCCTGTGAGATGGAGGCCGCCGCGCGACTCTCGTGTGATTACAGGTTTCCAAAGCAAAGTCAGTTCAAAGAACTCGCCTTCCCCTTCTCAGATTTGTCAGTGCTTCCCACCAGGCTCGGGCTGCAAGCCCTTAATTTTATCTCCAGGCCTTTGAAATTGTGGGCAGCTGCTACCTGCCACTGTAATCGACCTTTCTGGGTTTGCTCTTTGTAACTGCTACAGAAATAGATGGTTTCCCCCAATATTCAATATTTTGAAGCAAATTGCTTCCTTTCAGCCATTCCGAGCTGTAGACAGCAACTTTAAATTTGTCAGAGAGCTCTGAATTTCCCATCCTGAGTGCTCGCACTCAGCTGTTGCTTGGAAAATGGTCCACACCAAGGAGGAACAACGTATCCAGAGGTACGAGAGTCCATTCGAGAGCTTTGAGGATGGCAGCACAGTTCAGTGCCACCAAAGAGAAGATGGATGATCTTAAAATGATGCATTTAAGTACACAGATGCTTGCGGCACTGAGCATATGGACAATGTCTTTTTCCTTCCAACACCTGGCTACTAAAAATCTTGAGCTTTGGTCTTGAATGTCTAACATCAGGAACAACACTAAAGACAGACAGCAGCCTCTTTTTTTTGTCTCCTACTCCAGACATCCCACGTATGTTTGGGTTTCACTGTTTCACTAAACAAATTCAATTGGAAATAATCCTGATTTTACCTGGTTCCTACTTACGAAAACAGTTCAGGAGAGGGCACGGTTGGGAACCCAGAGACAGGAGACCTGGCACTTATTCCCAAGCTGTCACATACTTTCCAGCGTGACCTTCACAAAGCTGCTCAATCTCCCTCAGCCTCATAGTTAAAAAGGGAATAAATGATTCCGCTCTCTCCCGAGGCTGCTGTGAGAATCAGTGCAAGCGTGTTTTGCCCAGCACTTTGGTACTTTTGGGTGCAAAAGGTGCAAGAGTAAGGTAGATGCTTATTATAAGCAAGATAGCCTAGAAGTAGCTGTTTCGCCTCTTAAACAAAACAACAGTCAAGGACACTAGTGAGAACTAGGGAAAAACAATCAAGATCCCACAGACAAGGAAGAGCAGATGCATTGGGGCAATTAAAAAACAGCTATTAAAGCCAGTCCGCTTCTCCCATGAATCTCCTTTACGACGGAGAGACTCCCCGCAGAGGAAGACATCTCACACCCAGTATATCCTTGCATTTAAGCTACTCACAATGTGCAGAAGGAAACTGCAGGCTACGCAAGGTTGAAAACGTCAGCTAGCCATGCTGTTCACCCGATTTGCTTTGTTTTGTGAGGTTATTCCACTGAAGCCTGGGGTTTTACACACTCACTTTTCTCCCTAGGAATAAGTTTAACTTGAAACTACCCTTTAGATTTCCTGTGTTTTCAGACTCTACTGCTCGAGTGAGGATTTTTCTCTGGCTGAAGGGATGTTTTTACTAGAAGCCGTTTTTCAGAATCTGTTTGTTGCTTTTCAGTTTTGCTTGGTTGGTTGGTTTTTTGTTTGTTTTGAAACAGGGAATGGGAGAACAGAGATTTCCACCAAAGCTAAGACCACAGTGTCAGTGGGACCCGCCTTTGCAAATCTTGGTGGACAGCCCACGGCATGCTCAGGTCGGGCACTGCAAGCAAAGAGGTCACAAGTGGCCCAAGGACGTTCAACGTCCATGGCTGAGTCTACCCCAAAACCACTTTGCAGCTTCTAATACCTGACCTCGCAAAACCTGGCTCAGCAGCACCCTGCCTGCTGCAGTCACACCTGCACCTGCAACAAAAACACACATCACAGAGCAACACAGAACGGTGGACAGTGCACGAGTCCATCAAGCTTGCCCTTGGCCTGCTTGCAGCAACAGTGGGAGTGAAAATGCAGTACAAACTACGTAAGAGGGACTCACGGTTGGCTCAGCATCCAGAAATGTCTCTGGGAAAACACTGAAGATTTCCTCCAAAGTCTCCAGCCGCTGCAGTTGCGCCAGCAGCAGTTTCCTCTGCTC
Source organism: Tyto alba (assembly GCF_018691265.1). Classification (NCBI taxonomy): domain Eukaryota; kingdom Metazoa; phylum Chordata; class Aves; order Strigiformes; family Tytonidae; genus Tyto; species Tyto alba. Next base: position 1,936,633 of record NW_024881317.1, read on the forward strand.
TTCAGCAACTTTTTAAACAACTTCTTCACGAAGTCACCCTGATGGGTTCTCTGCATTCTGCCACTATTCAGCATCTAGTCCCCCCATTCCCCCTTTTTCAGGCATCCAGAGCACTGCAACCATTAGTTCCCTCAGGCTGAAACACACACACACCTCAGAAACCACTGCCTTAAACTGGAGATACCTTTTGAATAGAGAGTGGAGAGAAGGGGCAGGGAGGTTAGGGAGGGAGGGAAGGAAGGAACAGGGGGAAAAAAAGAAAAAAAAAAAAAAAAAAAAAAAAGAGGTAAAAATCAAAACTGCTAAAGGAGAAATGCAGCTGCACCACTCCTGGTCTAGCGCGTGCCCAGGCTGCAGGATGGGGCTGGGATAAACCGCCACCTCAAGAAAGAAAAAACATGAAAGTCACAACAGCTTGGACACTATTAATAAATTCTGGTCACTGAGTGTCTCAGCCACAAATAAAAGTCCCAGGCCTGACTTCAACAGTGAGCAATAAGTTCTAAACCAACCACAAGCAACCCGCTGTACTTAAATATTCCCGTATTGATTTATTGTGCTTTGCAAGGTAACACTGAAAAAAGTTACACGTGGGGAAGCCTGAAATGCATTTTCTGTTGCAGTGGCCGGTTTCTCACCGCCCTGTAAAGATTATGCTCTCTGCTTGGTGTGGCACACATACCTTTTTTTGCAGCATCCAAACCGTCCTTTTTTTTTTTTTTTTTTTTTTTTTTTGCTGTGGGGAAGTTAGCTGGCCTCCAGCACAGACCAGTCCTGCACTCGCACCCCTCTGGGCAGCAGCAGAGCCGGGGTGCTGAGCCGCACCCCGCTCCAACGGCATGCCAACGTCAGCAGAGAGAACAGCTCTTTTACACTGGCATTTACGTCCGCTGTGAATTGGCAAAGGAGGGATTGATATTAAAGCTTCCTCAGTAAAATCACTGCGATGGGAGACTGCTCGTGCCCTACCAGTGATGGTTCAGCCAACACCTGAGTCTCAGGAACGTGCAAGAGCTCACCGGAACACCGACAGGCGTAATCGCGGGGGGAAGCACACCACCAAGGAAAGATGCTGATGAGGAGAGCCCGAAGGCACCGCGGGATGTCCCCACGACAGAGCCAGTCCCATCCCCTCGTATTTCATATTTGCTCAGACTTCTACACACGTTTATTACAAAGCAGTGACCACCTCCTTGCCAACTCAGCCTTAAAAACACCCGGCGATGGGGACATCCAGCAGACCCAAGCAGCAGAAAAGAGGCTGAAAAGACACCACCAAACTGTTTTGCCGTGCCAGGCAGGTAGTGGCCTGCCTTACCCCGGCCGGGGGTTTGGCTTGGCTGGATGCACGGCTGCACAGCAACTCCTGCAGCCGAGGGGGAGCAGCCGCCGGCGAGCGCCCAGCACCTTGGAGCCGAAAAGGTCAGGCAGGACGGGGCCAGGGCTAGCCCCAGAGTGAGTGTCAGCCAGCCTAATTTTGTGTGTCAACTCTGAAAATTAGATAAACAATGACAAACCAGGCTTTTTAAATGAACTTGTCTCATCTCGTTCTCTTGATAAAGGGTACATTTCTCAAGTTGCAGTGTCCCACCAGACAGGTTAACTCTTTCAAAGGGGAGCGCCTCGCAGAGGGTGATGTAAATGATTTAAATATCTGACATGAAATTAAAAGGGCAGCGCCCCCCTGAACACACAGCCCTGGTAATTCAAACTCATTGCTCACAAACCATCAATCATTTAGCCCAGTCAATTAAATTGCCATTATTCGAGGGTAAAAGTTCTATAATTCTACCTACCCTTAAAATTCAGCAATTGGCTTTCGTGGCCTTCTTCTCCAGCCTGAGAAATCTGCGTTCCTGATAATAACCCATCCAGAGCTTCCTGTAACAGACTTTACATCGCATCTTCGGCAGGACTGCAGACCCACGGGCCTTTTCCAGCACCGAGCGCCCACAGGCAGCTCTGCTCCAGATCTGCTTGCTGGCCTTGCTGGTAGGAGAGGGGGTGAAGTGTCCAGGGGAGATGGCAGTCCCCCTGGGACACAGCCCTAATACGAGGCCTGTGCATCCCCCACAGCCCCAAATCTGGGCTACCCAAATCCTTTCAGCTAACTGGTCTAATGCATATGGAACAGTTGGCATTGCCTCGCACGCAGAACGCCAGGGAAGACCAAAGCTTCACAAAAGTCTCTCCCATAAATAGGTTCCTCTGCCACCGACTACAAAACGTTTGTGTTTGGACGGCACCAAGGAGGTTTAGACCCACACCGAGGCTCCTAAACACTGCCGAAAGACAGGCAGACAATAAATAACACCCCTTAAGCAATGTTTCTGTGATTTCAGAGGATTTTCCAGGGACAAAGGAAGTGAGTGTTTATTGAGACTGGTTTAAAAGGTCCACGAAACAGGCAGCTACCGACCTTAGCCAGGACGGCGACCAAGTACATTCCCAACGTGAAATACTGGTCAGTCACCAATTTCCTGGTAAATCTGCAAAAATGACAGGGTGGTGTTTCCTGGGGCAGAGAACATGAGGCAGAGAGGGAGGACGCAGCCAGGCACCTTAATCTCAAACGGTGCTCAGCGATAGTGCTCTTTTTCCGACCGCGCATCCAGATCTACCCCACAACGTCATCTCTTTGTATTTTTTCCCTCCGGGGGCAGTGAGAGGTTGATTGGGGTGGGGGGCAGCACGACTTGCTCCGAGCTCTCCTGGAGGACGTCAGCGCTTGCTCGCTGCACTGCCCTGGCTGGAATTGCCCAGGGACACCTGAGCCAGCTTGGAGAGGAGGACTTGAAGGTTAAGGGGAGGAACCTGGGAACGCCAGCCTGCATCCCCGTGAGAGCTCAGGGGTGGCTGCAGCCTCAGCAGCGGATGCACAGGGAGGTGAGCAGCGCCGTGGCTTTGCTGCCCGTGCTGCAGCCAGGCTGGGGGGGGGGACAGGGGACGGGGAGGGGGGGGACACTGTGCTCGCCGCCAGCAGCGCAGCCACGCGCCCCCGCGGCACCACCTCGGCATCTCCTGCTGCTTTGGTGGCAGCAAAATGAATCCAGAAGAGGAAAGAGGGACACCATCAGAGGGACCAAGGTCTTGTGTTAACGACTACACGACAGCCAGACGGAGCCACACCACCGCACAAATTAGAAATGGCAGTAAAAGCCCTTATGCTTACGCAAGGTACATCAGGATATAAGCAGCAGTGCTGCTGGTTGCAACAGTGCCATCCTTTTAATGTCCTTTTTTTACAGGAATCCTCCCAGACTGTGCAGCTAAAGGACTGTGCTCCATTTATTACAAAGAAGCACAGACAAATTATGCATTTCATTTAAAAATTTGAATTCAGCATAACAAAAACCGTAACAAAAAGATCCCAACTGTTGCAGGCACAGCCTATCAAGACAATAGCAGTGCCCTTAGACAGCATTTCAAATACAGTTTATTAGCGTGTGATATGAAAAGGGTATTTTTATTGCATGATATAATGCAATGGGACCTTGGGCGCTCTGCAGAAGGACCTTGCACTCAGAAGTGTAATGAACCCATAGTCCAAAAAACATTATACTGTACATTAACCTATCATTAATGGCACATTAGGGCTAGGGGCATTGCACGCTTGCTGGTCAGGGCTCCATCAGGACAGTATGGAGGAAACCACAGTCTTCACAGGCTTAAAACAAATAGAGAAAATAAATATTACTGATGGCTACAGGCTGCTTTAAGGGAAGCTCACTCTCCGCTTAACATGCAATTTTGATGCCATTTTTTAAAGGGGGGGAGGGAGAAGACAATGCAGCAGTTTATTAGGCAATATTAGAAATGGCACGTCACCGCTTTGCAGCACTGAAGGTCTCCGTGGTGCACCAGATCCATCAGCACAGAGCTTTTCCTGCACAAACCATGGCACCTCTGAGCACTGGGGCACCTTTTCAGAACAAAACGGAAACTGGCATCCTGCTCCCCGCTTCCCTAGCCCTCGGTGACAGTGGTAAGGCTTTCCTGGCAGCAGGAGTGGAGCCCCAGGAAGAGCATCCTCTGACCCAGCTCTGCACAGCCCCATCGCTGCCCGTTGGATACCTGGGGGCCTCCCTGATTGCATCTGCACCCATTTCCACCCCACCACGGCCGAGAGCCGTTCGGCAGAGCCCCAGCCTCCGTCTGCAGTAACTCCAGTGTAAAACATCACCGAACCGAGACCCTTCTTACGCCCCTGAATCAGCTGGGATGTCCCATGCCTTCCTCCGCTGCAGGTGCTCTCTTTGTTCGAAGGCAAGCTGGATCAGTTGGCCACAGTGCAAACGTTAAATCAGAAAAGCCTGGCTGGCAACTCATCCCTAGCTGGCTGGAGAGGCGCAAGCCCTGCAGTTCTGGAAAATAAGAACTTGGCTGTAAAACAGCGCACCACAGCTCTCACCCCAGCTAGTTCTCCCATTGCTGCCGATGTGTCCGTGCCATTTACAGCTCTTGTAATTAACTGAGGGCACATACTCACGCGGAAATTCTTGCCCGTTCACACGTTTAATGGGAACACAAGTCAGACCTCCAAAAGGACAAATATAAATCTCAGCTCTGGAGCTGTCCTATCTTCCCAGGACGCCTGGAAACACAAAGTGCTGAGTAACCCAAACTACCCCGGACTGACCCCGTGTCCCCCTCCAGTGACCTCAGCGTGTATAAGATTTCATCACTCCCCAGTACTGGAGGATTTTACATCTAGAGCTCCTGCCTCCAAGGACAAGCCAAACTAAATGCTGTTCTAATTATCTGTGCTAGCTATCCACAAGGCTGATTTCTGCTCCCACAGCCAGGAATAGCAGCAAGGAATCCTCAGGCCAATACTCTATTGCCGACTCCCAAAACATTGTTAATTCACAGGCACGGAAGGTGTCAGAGCCCTCCTCGGGGGCTGCCCCATGCAGCAGGCTTCCCCCTCATCGCTCACTTCTAAGGCTCGAGAGCGGGCTAAAAAAAATCGGAAAGCTTCAAACGCTCGCACTGATCCATGGAGACACAGAACACACAGACGGGTGAAAAGACCCTGCAAGAGGCTATTTAAGTGTCACCTGGCTGCTGCATCTCTGGTTTCACTCCTGCAACTTTAGGAGGTGTTTTGACCACAGGAGGTAACCCTTTAAAGGAAAGTGAAGTGCTGAAGTGCTCGAAACAGCAGTGACCGGGAGGCTGAGCACGCGTGTCTAGAAAGCATCTCCCCAGTGTCCCAAAGCTGCAGCAAAGTCAACCCTCGCTCTGAGACACGCTCTCCTCCGGAATTGAAGCCTCCTCGTCTCTTCCATGCAGCACCTGCAGCGATGGGACCAGATATGTCAAATCACAGCAGGTTTAACCATAAAGTACCAGCTTTTTCTATCTACCTGCATGGCTGGGTTTGACCTGGGACCAAGCGTGTACTGGCCCAGTTCTCTCTCCCGGATCCTATCCTCAGAATAGCGACTATTCAGGGCAAGGACTGCCTCTCGCTGTGCTTGGTGAGGAATTCAGCATCCCGGAGAGCCTGTTCTTGGCTGGCTGCTAGAGTGACATCTCCCATAGCAGGGGCCAAAGACGCAGCGCTTCGGTAGATCTGCAGGAGCCTGCAAAGCCGGCGGGCTGAGGCACAGGGACTCCCCCGTGTCAGAAGACACAAGCACCCAGAAGGGAACGTTTCCACGGAATTTCCCACCCCTGCGAGGACATCACCTGTAGCTTCTGCCAGCTCAGAGAGCAGAAGGGATCGACTGGTCTAGAGAACGGAGCGGGTAGCAAAGCGGGCCAGAAAGCCGCATCCATCGGTGGTGGTTTCTGGGCGGAGATGAAGCAGGGACAAGAACATGTCCATAAGCAAAATCAAGTATCATTAGTCTCCTCGAAGTTTCTGCTCTCTTTCCTCATCCCTTATTCTGCGCCGCTAACAGCACGGCCCCAGCCTGCCAAGCAGTTGCACGCGGAGTGTCGGGAAGTGGTGAGTTTTGTTTGTTGCATGGCCTCCCTAACATACACTGTAATTAAAATGTTGATTACTAAACAGTTTAAATATATGACAGACAATGCAGTTAAAGCCTACAGTTAGGTCAATATGTGATTTAGATTTGCCATTTAAAAACTCTCATTTAAATTTTGCATACATTAATCACTACCATACTTCAATGTTCTGATATCCACCTGACTACACTATTAAAATAAAACTTGCTGCCCCAGGGAAATCCTACTTATTCTTAATTGTTTCGAGGCTTTGATGGGCTTTTAATCTAAGATTAATTTATGCAATTTTAAATAACTCTTCTTATGATTAATAAGCTTGAAAATTAAAAGGAGTCTAAAGCAATTATAATGAGCATTTGGTCATAACCTCATTAGGAGAAGGAGTGAAGGATACAGCTCTGGAATTCTTACAAGACTACAATTTAAGGTTACTTTCAGAGGAGTCAAATATAGTTCTTGAAATTGCAAAGGCAGATTAGCCTGGGTCAGTGTTAGAACTATGGCTATCTAGATGAGCACACTAATGATTTTATCCCTGTGATGATATTTAAGACAGTGAAAAGGATGATACAGAATGTATCAAACAAAGATAAATGGATAACACTATGAAGCGGTGAAGTCTTGGAGCTGTATTTCCTGTTTATCCTTTTTTTTGAGAAGGATTCCTTTTTTTTTTTTTTTTTCATATTATATATCCATTTGTAGATTAACTTTTACCAATGCACATTTACTTTCTGTACGGTAAACTTAACTGCAAGTGATTTTCAGCTGGTTTGGTAGTTTCGTTGAGGCACCCAAATTCTGCTGAAATTTACAGAATTTCTGTTTAAATATCAGCAGCCCCCAAGCATAACGGATGGACCAAGAGGAAAACTAGCTTGACTTAAACCTGAAAACCCTAACCTTAAGAGGAGCTATCCACATATCACACCCGAATTTCCATTTTTAATCAGCAATACAGATCCTTCCGTTACGATTAAAATCCTTTTTTTTCAACCACCTGCTGAAGCTTTGGACATTGGCCATAGCCAAACGATGTGCTGGTGGCCCCCTAAACAGTCCTCGCAGATCCCTCGTGCACTTGACTGATGCGTCCGGGCTGGCGTGTCATCAGCAGACTCAGGGTCAAGAGGGATTTTTTTTTTTTTTTTCTTTTTTCAGGTCAGATCAGCAGGAATCAGTGCAACTCCACTCTGTAGCGTGGACCTGACTTCAAACAACTGAATCCCCTCCTACTGCAGGACCCCAGAGTGCACACGGGTGCATACACGGACAGGTCTGATTTTTTGCTGTTCTCTTTCCGTGGCATATACTAGTCTTAAATTTACCACCGAGTTTCAGTTTTGGCTGTGGCACAGAGGGGTCTATTTGCCCATCTGCAGACCATTCTTTCCACAGCAGTTTTGCTTTTGATATTTGCTGTTAAACCGATAACGGTGCTTGGCATGCCTCTTGGTGCTTAGCTAACAAAACGAGCTAACTCCCAGCAAAGGTATTTTTTTTTTTTTTTTTTTTTTGTGATGACTCTTAAAAAAAACTAAGGCAACCGAAATATAATTGGAGCGTGCTTCTGCAAGTGCCGCTGAGGTTAAGAAGAGCTGTAGAAGAGGAATAGAGAGAGTGGCCCAAGGCTGATAGAGTATGTCAACATTAGCAAGCTGTCGACAACAGAAGCAGATCCGCAGAGTGAAACGGCTGGTGCAATGTTTCAGGGATGGAAGAGGTTTTACTTTTGACCAGCTCCGGTCTGGTCTGCGGACACAGCGCCCATTAGTAGCTGGAGCTCATTAGGCGTGCGCCTGGAGCACATCTTCTGGTTTGGTTTCATTTGAAATCAATTCAATTCATGAGCTTCAAGACCTGTCTGTGATGAGAATGAAAGAGTGGGAGCTCTGAAAGAGCAGGAGGTTCACACCAAAAAGGTACACCTGACCTGAACTCTAATGTTAAGGTAGATGCACCCCCAGAAGTGTCTTCAGCTCATGCCTCGCCCTTAGAACAGGAACAGTCTCCTCGACACCAAACAGAGCTCATCAGACATTAAAAGCTGATAGAGTATTTCATTCAAACGGGGGCTAAGTGTTCCCCTGGACTGGGAAAGAAGGGTGGAAAAAAATGGTTGTTTTCTCCAAGTTTTTAGAAACTCGTTTCTATTGACAAGGCGGGGGGCGGTGGGGAAAAAAAAAAAGAAAGAAAGAAAATCACTAAGCCGGAGTAAACTGAAACAATCTCCTAAATGTTTTTCACCCAAACCTTGAAGTAAAAGATGCTGTGTGCATACACACGTCTGCACACATATACACTCTAATAACAACAATGAACAAAACAAAAAACCCACAGAAAATGATCTGGCTGGAAGCAAAAAGGGAGAATGAAACAGCCCGCACTTCGCTAGCGTTTCCGTGATGAAGTTTCTGCAAATGAACAAGTTGTTTTTAAAAGTACCCCGCACAATCGCATTGCATCACATGCCTACACGCCGTCTGCATCTAGTGCAAAATAACATCCCCATGTTTGCCAGGTTGAGTGAAGAGACTAAATAAAGCAAGTATTAAATGATCAAGCAGGAACATACTGTCAAGCCACCCCGCCTCAGGAGCAGAAAAAGCACAGGTATGAAACGACATCCGAATAAACGTGCAGAGCCCTGCTGAAAACAGAGAAAGACGCAAAATACATCACCACTAGTTGGCTTGGGGAAAAAAAAAAAAAAAACCAAAACAAGATAAAAAAAAAAAATTCCTTTGAATCTCTCACAAGGTCACTGAACAAGCGACCGAGGCCACGAAAACCATTTCCATTCTCAGACTTGTATTTTAATGCCACCGTTCCCTACCGGGAGCCTCTCCCTGGTGGAAACCCCGGCTCCCTCCAGCCGTGCAGGCAGATGCCGGCGGAGCCGTCCCGATTTACACCAGCCGAGCGTTTACCCCTGCATCTCCCATTAAATCCGAACAGGCAGATGCACATTTATGGGACAATGAACTTTTCCACGGCTGCGGCTCGTCGTGCTTTGCTATTACGGCCTTAATAAACCTGCGCATTCCCGTGCTGCGGCAGCTGCCTTGGGTGGGAGCGCGAGCAGCCGGCTCCGGAGGAGAGGCCGCAGCTTAGGAAAAAAAAAAAAAAAAAAAAAAAAATCATGTTTAATTTAAAAATTAGAAACTGGAGCAGGCTGTGAGCACAGAGGTTGATTGAAACAAAATTTAAATTCCTGTCAAGCCCATTTAAACACAGGGGCCCTTCATAGACAATTAGCTGCTCCCTGTGAATGCTGAATAAACTCGGGCCTGGTCACTGTTAGAAGAGAGCAGACCTACTGTGAGGAGCTGGAAAAAAATTAACTAAAATCAGGCTGTATGAAATATTTAGCCTCCCAGTTTATCACAGGGGTTTGGAAGTGTAAACAAGACAAAAATCGATTCCTCGGTGCCCTCCAATCAATCCCCCAAAATGGTTAGGGCATCTGTTTCTGCTAAATTTTGTTTACTCTGGCAGATTTGCCTTAATTGCAGTTGTTTATCTCCCATTGTCCCCGGGGCCCTAATCTCCCGATTACTAATACTTAACACTCATTTCACATCTAAAGCTACTTCTAATCCTCAACAGGTTTCTGGGGCTCTTAAAATTATTGAAACGAGGGAGACGGGAGATGCAACCTCTTTGTGAAAGGCACATTTTCTTATCTACTACCAGCTGGGTCCAATCATCACCAGGGATGGCTGCAACAAAGGTGCTAAAAGGCTCTTTCACAGGCACTGCTGCTCCGCTGGGGATTCAGTGGATAAAAAAGAGCTTTGATGGAAAAGAAAAAAAAAAAAAAAAAAAAAAAAACCTGAACAAGAGGGCTATAACAGTCCAGCCAAATAAAGTTACTGTCATAATCAAATGCTGTCAATCACAATGAAAATCCAATTAAAAAATCTTTCAGTGCGGCCCTCTTAAGTAGAAAAATGTCCCCTATTTATATGCGTTTTTGTCAACCGCACAAATTAGAAAGTAGTATTAATTGATTTTTTACTACTTTAGGCCCTGATCCTCCAGCTGAATTTCTGCGGATGCAAGAATCAACCGGCACAAATCTGATTAAGGGATTTGAAGCATAATGCACACAGGTCACTAAGAAGCCATATCTGTATCTCCTGCTTTATACTCCACTTATTCATAGGCAATTATTACTCTTATTTAATACTGCAGGAGTGTCTTGAGGTGCTAATCGGAATACAGACCCACAAGTAGCTGGTACTATACAAATGCCAGCAATTTTAATCTATGCAGTGTGTTTGAATACATTTAAAATTCCAGTTTCATTATACAAATAAATATTGTACACAGATTTCAACAGTTGCCTGTTGGAGAAAATTCCTTGATTAATTTGGAATGAGCAAGAAGGACAATATTCTGGGAATTAAAGATATGGCTCTTATTCTGGAACTGTTAAGTGATGTTTGTTTTTTTTTTTTTTTTTTGGTGCTGTTTATTTTTTGTGGGTTTTTTGTTTTGCTGTTTGGGTTTGTTTTGTTTTGTGTTTTTCTTTTTTTGTTTTTGTTTTGTTTTGTTTTAATAAATATGTAGGGAATACAGCTGACATAAAAATATCAACAAGACAAATGCACAACTTCTCAATGTATCATAATTGAAAGATTTGCAATTCTGCTACCAAAATGAGCGAGACGTAAATATTTGTCTCTGTGCCTGGAGAACTACAGAACAACCAGAAGTGCCAAATGAAACATTTGCTCAAATTAAACTGCAAAGCCCGTGAGACTTAAGTAACCAAAAATATTAACTGTATCAATCTAAGCTGTTGCAAATTTGTTTTTGTCCAATTTCCGTAGATTCTCAACACTTCTTTGAGCCAACTCAAGTTATCTCTTGTCACATTTCACTGGAAAGTGCTGGTATCTTGTGCAGCTTTAGGGCACGTTAGAAAGTCAGATGTTCACATTTTCTGTAAGAAGTCAGTGGTCGCATGAGCAATGGGACTGCAGAAGACAGTGAACGAATACAACACCTTCCAGCTCCAACGCTCACAAGTTAACCTTGTCACCATCCTAGTCTTCTGTAATTGCTGGATTTAGTGACACTGAGAGAATGTATTTCTCCATTCCGATAGCTGATTTCTCAAGTGACAAAGAGCAAATCGTACCCCTACAGATGGAGACAGCCTTTTTTTTTTAAAGTTGAAAGAGAGGGAGAAAGATCCATAACCCACCTTTCCCCATTTCAGCCGAGCGAGGAATAGGTTGAGCAATGCTGCCACCTGAAAGAATATCTTTTTTTTTCTCCAACTCTTGAATTACTCTGAGCAAGGAAGATAATGAACACACAGTAGCAAGAGCATCCTGAGCCCTAGCGTGAAATCTTAGCATCAGTGAAGTCAATATAAATTTTGACATTGCCTCCAATGTATCCAGGATTTGATCCAGAACTTGTCCACTCTGTGTCTGAACTGACAGACTGAAGACAGAGTTTAATATTTATCATATATATTTAACGGTTGGACTCCATGATCTTAAAGGTCTTTTCCAACCTAAATGATTCTATGATTCTATATTTGCAACAGCTAAAATACTTGGCTCTGTGCTTTTTTTTCCTCGGGAATCAGGAGAGCGCCCTTTCCTTCACATCTGGCATGTGTTTTGGTGTCTGTCAGAATTTCTCCTTGTCATGGGGTGAATAACTGGGATTACTGTGACAGAGGAGAGTCTAAACGTTTGCAAACAAAGCTATCCATCACAGGTCCAAGCACAGACAACTTTACGCTGGACAAATCATCGCTGGTAGGAGATCCTGCACTGGCTCTGGAAAAAAAAAAAAAAAACAAACAAACCCTAATGCTTGTAAGTAGCCAAAGAGAGAAAATTCTTGGCTCACTGTGATCCAGCAATGACGCATAAACACCCAGATAGGTGCGGACAGAAAAGATTTATCTGTAAAGCTGTCTTCACAAGATTTACGGGCTGTGTTTGTTAAAAAAGCAAAGTGCAGACGGCCCTCTGGTCTTTCCTAAAAGTTAACACCATCAAACAACCCAACCTGTACAGCCATCGCAGCTACTCAGTCCACGATGCCACTGCTGTAACGCAAAAGCCAAATGAGCTGCTGGGGGAAATCCCTTTTATTGACAAATGGAAATGGCAGTATTTTACCGGCTTTATTCTGAAGGTTTATATGAAAATCCAGGTAGGATTATGTTGATCCTCCATTTGTTTGTTTAAACCATCAAAGTATTTCCTAAGAGCTGCAAACAATGGTATAACACAAGGAGCTGCCAACAAGTTTAGCACTACCTGGTAAGAAGTGCTATTGTCCAGACCCCTCTAGAATATAGCTACTTAAAAGCCTCACTTTTCAAATTTCCTATACTTGCTGGAGATGGAGGAACAGCCAGTCAGAAGCAGCCATTTTTATGAGTCTGTAGTATCTTGATACATTTAAATATACTAACAAACAATCTATCTGCAAAAATGCCTGTTGTAGCTAATGAGATGAGGCTGCCTGGTCTAAACACCACTCCTGAAATGGAGAAGGGGGATTGCTGAACGCATTGGAATAGGAAATCTAAAAATTGCACTTAGCATTAAAATTAAAAAAAAAAAAAAAAAAAAAAAGGTACAAGTTTTCCAGCAGGCCACTGGTTTTGACACAGATGATGTACAATTTATCATACAATCTTCTAAATTAATAAATTCTAAATAACCAACATAAAGAGCATCAGTAATTTCAATTTTTAAAAAGGAGGCAAGCTAGTGATTGTGCTTCAAATTTGGAGATGTGAACAAAAAATTATTAGATCTGTGCAAAAGCAATCAAGTGCAGAAGGTGACTGTATCCTTGGCCGAAAACATTGCCTCTCCCTGCCCCAACACTTTCTTTGAGAAATCCAAGCAGCGTCTTAAAGACTGTACTTTTATGCATCCATGGGAAAGCATAACAGGAATAACGGCTACATGCTTGACTTCTGGTATTTCAAATACAATTTCTTTAAGTAAATCGCTTTCATTTAAATAGCCATATGTAGCATGGCAGAGTTCAATGCTGTACTAACAAAAAACTCAACAAGAGACTTCAACAGTTCTGCTGGCTTTCTGAAAAGCACATACAATCTGCAAAATAAAAGGCCAAGCTTCCAGCTAAAGAAGAGATTTTAAACAATTACCAAAGCAGGATAGTGATATCATAAAGGCAATTTCTGCGCTAGCTTGTTTTCTGAAACTCTCTTTGCCTCTGAACAGCTAGAACAGATAATAACTATTAGTAAATCAAACTCCTGCAATATCCAGCTGTGTCTCACACATTTACATACAGATAGAATGGGTATATGTTTTTAATATGTATGCGATACGTACTTTTACCACAGCTGAAGTGCATGCTACAAAGGAGGAGGAGAATGGGAATGGAATCAGCATGAGATAATAAAGTGGCCTAGATAAAGTATTAGCCAGCGATTGATCTCAAACAGGGGATGTTGCTTCTCTCTGACCTGATTACTTACTATGCATAGATTCCATTAAATAGAGCTTAGAATGGAAAGCTTCTGAAAAATACCGTAAATACAGTCAGATCTACAGCTTCCTGAACCAAACCAGCCCGCGGATGCCTACCCATACACTCGGCACGAGCGGGAGTTTAAACCTCATCCGTACCACCACATCACACTCACTAAATATAAGTGTATGCCAGCATTTCCCTGGGAGCCAGGCTTGCGATGCCAGAAAACTCCCATGTTTTAAATGAAAACAGGAAGTTCACAGAGGAAAAAAAAAAAAAAAAATCTTTATACAGAAGAATTGTGGAGATTTTCCTTTTCTAGTTGGAAGGGGAGAGAAGAAAGACAGAGGAATATGCTAAGATGTTGTGCAGTCTTCCCTGGTGCAGAAACAGGAGTATGTTCAATTTAATTGACTCTATGTCTTTCTCTTAAGAGGGAACAAACTGGAGACAAAAGAGCAGACACTGTAAGCACAAGGTTCAAAATAACCACCGGTGAGTTACAAAGATTGTTCCTTTCCCTGGATGGACTATTTTCTTACTGCTTGGTGAAATTACTTTTTTTCACTCCTGTGGAACAAGACTGTTAATTTGAAATACTTTGAAACAATTAAATCGACGATTATGCGTACGCAGAGAAACCAATGTTATATCCTGTTTTGGGGATGGCTACACAGAAGAAAGGGCACAGTGACTGAGTCTAAATACAGGAATGTGATTTATGCCAGCTGTTACGGAAATTTGGTGTTCGCTTGCACAAGAGTATCTATGGTACAAGAAAGCCTGACTTTATACAGGAATTTCATATAGCCTTGGCTTTGGCCCTATTTTCTGACAAAATGTGCACAGTGACTTTTATAAAAAAGGGCTTCCTAGCATGATCGACAGGGTAAATGCATCCCTGATGTAACCCCGTGGCTTCACTGGAGTTGCCAATCTGGCACTGCAGGTATTGTTAGCTGGCTCTTAAAATGCATTTAACAATTCACCAATTATCAGGAGAGCAGAAAAAGATTGATGTTCTGCTCCCTTCATTTTGCTTTCAGTCTTTAATTATACTAAATTGGTTACAAAATAGTGACTTCCAGTACGGTTAACGTCCATAGGGGAGAGAGCCTGCACGCCACTGTTTTGTCTGAAGCTCACAATGATTAGGTGTTACACCTTTCATCCTTGCTAGTACATTTCTTCTAAATAAATAAAAAAAAAAAAAACCCAAACCCCAGTGAACAAGGTAAAATCCTGTTCTCATTTAAATCGGCGGTAAGCTGACCTTGACAAGGCCAGGATTTCACTGACAGTGTGTGCATCTCTCTGCCCACTCCGATAGTTAACAAGGGGGAGACACCCACCAGCATTACCACAGAGGTTTCAGAAATGGATGGTGTGGAATTAGAAGGATATTGTGGTGAGCAACTCTGCAATTCAGAGGATATTTAGCAGCTTTTGTTCTGGTCCCATTTTCCAACAAAGCATGGCAATTTATATACATGCATGCATATATATGTACAGATATGTTGTGTGTACACAGTCAGATTGCGCTAATTTTATAAATGAAGTGCTCCTTGACAAGACTGGGTAAGGGCAAGAATGTAAAGGGCTTGACTGGTGAGCAGCTACTGAGCTAAGAGGGAGTCTGTGACAGAAAAGCACAGGGTGCTCTGCGCCCATCAGGCGGGAGGAGGGAATTTAGGGCAGCTTATGAGGGTCAGCCACATCGCAGGCAAGGACTGGGTCACTTCTTTATTTCAGCAGCAGCCTACTTCATGCTTTAGTACTTGTTGTTGCAAGTTCATTTATAATTGAGTAGAAAGTAACATGAGGGGAAAAAGGCATTAAACAAAAGATTTTGTTTAAAAAGTAGGAAGGATTTTTTTTTTTTTTTTTTCCCTGAGCTGCTATAATTTTAGAATTATTTTACAAAATACCTCCTTAAAAGGAGACTAGCACACTCCAGGGCATGTAGTTGTAAAGATAAATCTGTGCACTTCCCTGGTACTGCAGGCACTCACCCTTTGGCCTTGTTTTTATGACTCTACACCCTGGAGTGGTGTTATTGCTTACAAACATACATATATACTTATGGGGGTATGTGCGATCTGCAGATGTTTTATTTATAAGTGGCAGGCCTATTGCATCACTGAAACATGCATTTACAAACAGATATAGGTTTTATGAAACCCTATTCCGTTGTTTTAATAGCTAAGCTATCCAGCCATAGCATAATAGTGCACAAGGTAAATGTGTCTACATCTCTAGAACCTGTTCCAAGTTTTCTCAGATGTGACTAACTGCAAGAATTTTCCAACCATCAAAAGTTAATAAAAAAGACAAAATAAGGCAGTGGAAGCCTTTCGTACGAGACACACAACACCACAAAGTGGAAGGGCTCTGATAAACTTTAAGGCCTCATTTTACCGAGGTATTTAAGCAGGTGCCTAACTTCAAGAGTAGATCTATTGAAGTTAATATCCTTAAAATTAGATTCACAGTTAAATACTTTACTAACCAGGATCTAAATTGAGACTAGTCTGGATTGTGAGATACCTGCCCCAGGGCATCTTCAGAGATTAGCCTTTAACTAGAGAATAGCTGCAATAGAAACACTTGTTTATTCTACTTGCAGTTCGCAGCATGTAAGCAAGAAATGAGACGACGCAAACGTGCCCTTATCTTGTTAAAATCTGTTCAAACTATTCCTAGATATTTAACGCACAGAAAATAAATTATGATGATTTTACATCAGCCTCCAAGTTATAGGAAACACGGCATATAAAGAGAACTAATGAAACATTTAAAAATCAAAGATATTTGATGTGAGTCAGAGGGGATTACAACTCTTATCTACAGTGTTAGTTACTGTAAATATTTGTAATAATTGCTTGATCTAGTATTTTTCTAGCTGCTTAAAACCAGTGAAAACAGCACTCTGCACTAAATCCACAGCCACAAGGGATCAGCTTGAGAGCAGGTACCCTATTATTGCCTTACTGAAAAAATGACAATTGCAAGCAAAAGAAGTGGTCTCTGAGCTCAGATTCCACCACTGAGAGCCCTTCTACGGAGAGACCAAAGCTACATATTAACTCAATCTTCTGGAGACAATCTAATTTCATTTTACATGAATATAAGTGAAAACGGTGGCTCCTGTATTTCACTAAAAAGACACTATTTTGACCACATCTTCTGTTTTCAATCTTCAGATTTTGAAAGGTTAAGACTGGCAAATGACGACTAAGAGTGACCTACATTAAACTGTAATCCCTGGACATACAAACGGAAAAAACTGTGTATTAAGCATCAAAATGGTCTTGATTGAAACGTGATACTGGCTGTGCATTTTCTGTATTAACTCCCCAAATCAGAAGTGAACCTTCGGCCACGATGGAGGTAACAGAAAAATACCCATCAACTTCAGGGGAATCCCAATTCTACCTTTGGCTTGTGGGCTCTCTGTAAATAGGTAACTGAAGCCCAAGCCAGAAAGAGTTTAAATTTGTACACACTGAAAAATGCAGAAAAAAATGGACACACTTCTTTATACACGAATATAAAGTATTCACAGACAAATACATACCGAGGGGCTCTGAAGTTTCACTTACCATTAAATCTTCAGGTGCTGGCCTTTCCTTTGGTTGCTTTTTCATGCTATGTGTCACAAAACAAAACGTTCATATATAAACAACTGCTCATTTATTCCACTTGCTTAAACATCGAAGATATCCTCTTTTAACACAGAGTGAAGAATTTCAACGTATTTCTTAATTTTCCCACGTGCCGATGGGAGACAGGGCTCCTACCAGTGCCCAAAATGATAACGGATTTCTTCCTCCCCTCCCTTATGGGATGCAGTGGTCTACACTGTTTGTAACCAGGAAAGCGTGGGAATAGAGAGATCACTGAAAACCAGCCAGCTCGGAAGGCACAGTAAGTTGATTCTCATTCTGCTAGAGATTATTACATAGCTCAACACAAAGTATTACACAAACAGGTGGGAAATTTAACTCTAACACTAAACAGCTTCAGGAGAACGCACAATACCCTGGGGTTTCTACCTTAATTTTTTCACATTTATTTCCATTACACTGCAGGGTGATAGTTCATTACACAGCATTAACCTGTTTATAAGATCATGTTTCTCATCCAAATAGTCCTAGTTTTCAGTGCAACAGGTGCAATTAGCTATTGAAGGCTGTGCTTAGCTGCATGAAGGAACACAATAACATGGCACAGAGGTGACCATCAGGAGCTGCCTACTGACTAATTGGATTACATCCAAACAGCCAGGGTTTATGGCGTAATTGGCATAAAGTCATAAAGTCTGATACGCCGTTCACTTGACATCTCTAATACTTATTAGGAATTGATTGCTTAAATAGTATGCAGTTTCTTCTTATTTGCTTTTTTTTTGAAACGGTAGTGCCTCCCACTAAAAAGTACAGCCAGTATAACACTATATCTAAAATACCAGAGGATCTGTGCTGTAAATTGGAGGTATTAACGATACAATTTACCTTCCCTACAAATAACGACAAGCACCTCAAATGATGCAGGCATTAGCAAGTAATGCAAGCTGTCTGACGACTAGGTTGGTAGCAGTTCTAATCTGACAGTCCAAAGTAGCTGCGTCCCCGGGGAAAACAAGGCTATTAGCCACCATCAGTTATGCTTCAGTTTGACATCTGTGGAAATTTTAACACAGGTTATCCCTCCCTCTCCCTCAATGAGAATTTTTTTTTAAAGCAGTCTGTCATCATTTTTTTTTTTTTTGCACGGATATAAAGCGTAGACCTCCACACACATCAGTTAGCTGCGCTGCAGAATCCTCCCAACAGCGCTGCTCTTTGTAAACCGAAACTATTGAAAACGGAGGCCTATGTTACACAAACTTTAATTATTTAGTTACTTTAATTAACCGATAATCAGACTGCTTTTTGTGCCTGCATTTATTTGTCGCATCCTACGTCAGTCCTGAGAGGTACTCTCCCCTACGTTAGGCATTCAAAATTCAATTTTATCAGGCGGCCTTTGCCGCCGTGGCCCTGGCACAGGGCAGAGAACCTGGGAGCGCTGCAAAGCCCGACCTATAGATCTGCGTGGGGCCGTGGGCTTGGCGTGGGGCTGTGGGCTTGGCGTGGGGCTGTGGGCTTGGCGTGGGGCCGTGGGCTTGGCGTGGGGCCGTGGGTTTGGCGGAGGACGCGGCCCCGACGCTGGCGGTGGCACACACCGAGATGGCTCCATCTGATTTAGCACAGCTGAGCATCCAGCCCTGGAAGTGCACGTTCGCAGAAGGGATGCTTCTCCGTCACATGCATCGTTTTATTACAGAATTCAAGCTTGTTTCTTCTATCATACACAAATGCTTGCTCCCCCCCTTTTTTTTTTTTGTGGTGGTGGGGGGAATTCGACAAAAAAAGATTTTTCCCTTTGCTTTGTTTCTTTAGGATAGCTTACCCTCAAGATTTTTATTCTCTAGTTACTCAAGAACTATATTCTTTCATCTACAAATTCCTCCTCTCCCCAATCCTTCTTTAATTTAAAAGGTTTTCAATGAACTATTCAGTTTTAAGGAAAGAAAATATACCCAGTGGTGTGTTTTAAAATACGACCCTCAGTAAAAATTACTTACTGAAAAGCCAATGAATTAATCAAGGCTGCTTGCCTTTCTAAATATTGAGGCAATTTTATAAGTAATATTTTTAAAAGCCCCGAATAATGATATTATACACGTGAATCTTTGTGGCCTCTTTACCCCCAGATGAATTCTTCGGAGTCTCAGCGCACAAGGCTGCACCCACATTCAGGGCAGGTTTATTAAAACAGGAAAAACCCTTGTAAGTACTTTTACGACCCTTTGTGTAAATAACGTTTACATAATTTAAACAGTTTGCTTAGCTTTGCTGCCCCATCTGCCCAAGGCCCCCAAGTCCCTCTTCTCTCAGAAAGGATGCAAGGAAAGCCATAAGGTCTCGCAGAGCTGCAGAGTTAATGGCATGTATCATTTACATTGAGGGCATGGCATGTTTGCAAACTGAGCTTACCATTGAGTGATGAAGTGTACAAATGGCTCAGAGAACTCCCCGGCTGGAAGGACGGGCGATTCCTGGGATTGGATTGAAACAAGAAGCAGAGTCAGAGGGAGAGAAGATAATTTTTTTTTTTTTTTTTTTCAGAAGGAGAGTAATAGAACAGCGACAACAAAACAAAACAAAACAAAACCAAAAACAAAAAAAAAAAAGGAAAAAAACAAACAAGGAAGCGACAAAGCCCCCTTTTCACACAGAAAATTTGAGGGAGAAAGGTACAAATTCTTCCGAGAATGTGTTATAAAACACTGAATTTCAACTAATGAGTATTACACAATGGGTAAAAACATGTGGAAAGACACTGAGGGGAGGTGAAAAAAGGACAATGATAGCCACAGGGTAAAAAGGAAGGTAGGGAAAGTGTAAATGAGAAATTAATGATTATTTAAGTAACACACAAATGGTCTTGTAATTAACAAAGAGCTGTGAAATTATTCTTGTGTTGACCTTTGTTTCTTTCACTGCATTTGCTATTTATTTACACTCATGTTTATTTACACTTATTCATTTTAGAGGCTGTCCTCATACACTGTCTGTTCTAGATTTAAAAGGCGAAAGAATTTTTAAGAGGAAAAAATGCAGGATTTAGCAGTCTGGTGGTAGAAAATAACCACCCAGTATTTATGAAAGGAAAAAAAAAAAAAAAAATTAAGAGCGCAAGAAAAAAAAGATTACAAACAGGGAACAAACAACATCACCATTTGCAAAGAAGGGCTTTACGAATTTAGGAGTTTTTCCAAGAATGACAGAGAGCTCCACTGTGTTTATAGTGTAACAGCTCAGGATGTAATGAAATTACACTGCAGAGTACTTTAACAGTGTCATCTCATTAGACCTACAGTTGGAACAAGAGAGCCACATAAAACAGGCAGCTGCAAATGACTCCATTCTCATCTATTCTCATTTGCTATTAAAAATACCTTTCGGCGGCTTTTTTCCTCCCTGACATCCCTACACAAAGTACCCTGCAAAGTATGATACATGCACCTATTTAAATTAACAAAGGAATGACTTATTTTAATCTCACTGTGCTTTGGAGTGCTTTGGCCATTTGGATGAGCAATATATCATTACATACAACCTTCCAGCGCTGCAGGCAAGAAACTCAGAGCGTGCAGCATTTGGTGGGAGCCAAACAATTTCTCTAGCACACAACTGTGTCAAATGCATGCATGTATTCATTATTGAGAATGCGAGGAAATAGCTTTGATGTAGTGGAAAAAAGAAGATGATAAAAGCACCTCTGCAATGTGTGTGCCATTATCAATAGTGGCAGATAGACACAACTGCAGAGCCTCCTATGTGATTAGTAAATATACATATAATTGCTGTGGCCAATTATCAGAAAAATGAGATCGGTAATTACAAGACAGAAAATTAACTAGAACTCTTATTAAGGCTTTGTTTCCAATTCAAACAATTGGAAACTGCTGGAAAATACAATTAAATCAAAAGTAACTGAAGAGTAAAAGGAGAAGCCAAAATTGCTTTACAATTTTCAAAGACTTCTAGTAAATACAAGGAGCGTTTGATATAACGTGCCCAAATTCTCTTTGAACTTAGACCGGGCGAGGGAGAGGTTATTGTTTCTAAACTTATAAATGACATCAATATAGGAAGGTTTCCACCGGAGAGTGGAAGGAACACAAGGAAATAAGCAGCGCAATTAAACTTTCTCCACTTCAAAGAACTGCGCGTGACCATCGTTCGTATTAACACAGAAAAGGCACAACCAAACGCCAGGCTTGCTTATACGGCGCGGAGCCCACCAGGTTTTGCCTCTCCCCACCACTTTCTCGTGTCCAGCAGAGCTTCCCTGGGCCTGCAGCTCAAGCGCCAAAAAGCTGGTTTTTCCCAGGTGGGACAAAAAGCAGAACAGGTAGGAAATACTCTGGGCACCTAGTAGAGATCATTTTTCAAACTCCAGGGCGAAGCCATCGGAGCCCACTCCCTGGGGAGCCCCTCCAGGGGGGCTGCCAGCTCGGACCGGTCCTTGCTGGGGACGCGCTGATCATCTGGTAGGTGATGATTTTTGCAATCACAAAGAGGTGACGGACCCATAACAGAGCGAAACTTCATTATGAGAGGGGAGGAGGAGCCGATGAACTGCTCTGCAGCCACCAGCGTTTTGCTCTGGCTATCCCCAGGCCAAGCTGGCATCAGGGTTCCTGCAGGCAAGGGAAGAAGTTGCTCCAACGTCAGTAACGACCCTGCAGCTCCTGCCCTGCAGCACAGCCAGGAGGCAAGGTGCTCCTGCAGAAGCACGCAAGAAAATTTCACCTGGATGAAAGCACATGTACAAATTTTTTTTTTTTTTTTTTTTTTCTGGACAATGCAGATATTTCAACCCCATCCCAACCCTCTTCTGCTGTAGACCTCTCAGGTCATGGCCATGCCTGGGGTTGGTTTGCTCTCAGGAGCTCAGGAAGAGATTGGGTGTAGGGAAGGTGGCGATGAACACAACTCGGATCTCAGCATGAAAACTGGATGTGTTGATGCAGTCTTAAGGATTTTAAGACTGGGCGCCCACAAATTTATCGGCTATGTGTCTGACAAACTGCAAGCCTTTTGGGAGAGTGCATCAATCTCAAGAAAATACTTGCTGGGAAATGTGTTTGAGGGCAAACAGATCAGTGCAGATAACAACCCCAATTTCACTCCTGTAAATATGAGCCAATTGTAACTTTACAGCATAGGTAAGACATGGGAGAAGGCGGCAGGTTGTGGTTTTAGCTGAACCAGGACAGTGTGGATCCTCAACTGCTTCCAAAGATGAACACTGAAAAGCTGCCTCAAATGCTGCATTTTACCTTAGTTAGAAAGAGAAAACATCCATTCAGTATCTGTCCAGGGAGACAGATGACCGAAATATTTCAATTTCTGATATCGTTCTATGCAAGACCATGTGAGTAGTAGAAAGGTGAGAGTATTTTGCAGTTGGAGCTATTTCTAATGTGAGAAAGTGCTGCTATTGCTACCTCTGCAGCTTGAGCAATCGCAATGTTGTTGTAGCGGCTACAAAGCAAAAATTTCCCAAACTACACAAAGTAATTCCATCCTATATTGTTTCCTGAAGTTGCCCAGACTTTGGCTGACGCTCAAGGAGATGGGAATGTGAGGAAATAAAGCAAAGCCACACATTTCTCTCTCAAGTCTAGGCTGTCTGTGTGATGCAAGTCACATCTGATGCAACCATAGGGAAGGGTCCAGCTGCACTCTGATGGCCTGCCTTATTTTACCCATCTGCACAATGAAAGCATACCATAGAGGCAAAAAAAAAGTAGAAAACCAAGATCTGAAAGGGATTAGGAATAGGTATACTCATTTTAAACTGGGAAATGGCTCTTTCATTTTCATTAAATACCGTATCTTTTAACCAATATCATGAAGACCTATGTATTGGGGATGCAGCTAAAATAACAGTAAAGACACAAATGGTTGTAAGGGTCAATGATCGTTGGCCTCTGACATCCCCAGGCAGCTTATTTCCAAGACTGGCTATTTCCCTCAGCATCCAAGCAACATTTCTGTAACCGGGATCTGCTGCAGCAGAAGACAAGATCAGCCTCTGATTTCTCAAAACCAGCCAAACTGAGCGCACACAGTGAGAATGGGGAAGGGCAACAGGAAAAAAAGTTTGAGTGATGCCTTTGCCTTGTGAATAATGAACAGTTCAAGAAGGTCAACCCATTACAACTGAAACCGTTTAATTATTAATTATGCACAATCTATGAGCAAAAGGACAAGTTCAGAATGTTTAATGTGTGGTAACTCCGACTGGACCCTCTCTTGGCATTTTGTTATTAGCACTTGTCAGCAAGGTGCTCAGGCATAAAGAAAAAAGCACAGCAGCAGAAAATCTGAGCTAGCAGGAGAAGGGAGGGCTTTAAACTTCAAACACTGCTCCTAATATTTCATTTATGGAGTGCCAAGGCTCTGATATAAACCTTATTGACTTCCATGGAGTTAGGGGAAGTCACATTATCTAAGTGAAGACCTGAGAACGAGAATACTGAGACAATCCCTCCAAAAGCCCTCTCTTTTGGAGGAGTGATAACATTACTATCCATATCTTCTTTTTTTTTTTTTTCACAGATCTGAACAAAGGAAGAGTGAACCACCTCATAGTGCGTGCAGAAGCCAACCAATCCTTTGCAACCTATGCAGTAAGAGCTTGAATTACAGGTCCGAACATTATCCTCACCTACTTCTCAAACCCATTACTCAAAATGTCTCCTGATGTGTTTGCTCTCACTAAGCAGAGCAGTAGCAGAGATGCTACCGAGGCTCAGGAAATAAATAATGTCCAGCAAACCAACAAATCAATATGGATATGGCACCTTTTCCCTCTTTTCTGTCCAGCTCAGAGGCTTACCTGGACAAACCCAAGAAGCAAATTCAACAGATACAGCTCTGAGTTCCTCATTTTCTCTGGAAACACTCTCATGTCAATTAAATTTGGGAGTGGTTCTTGACTGGCAATCCCATGCTTCACACACCTTCAGAAGTCTGACCCCAACAGCTTCTTGAGCGCGAAATATTTTCTCAAAGCAGCCGCAAGCCTGAGATTCATCACATCCTTTCCGAGGAAAGAGAAAGCCCACAATCTCCCTACGCCAGCCAAACCAGCAAATACAGCTTTCTAGTTAAAACCCTTCAAGAAGGCGATGGCAAAGCCCCCGGATCTGTGTTAAGACCAAACCTCTGTTCCTCCTACCTCCTCCTTCGGGGGCCAGCCCCGGTGCGGAACGACGGCAGCCTGTCATCAACACCTCCCCAGAAGAAATTCCGGCGGCTCGACGGCGAGCTCAGCTCCGCGGGCAACGGAGGGAGGGGTGGGATTCCCAGTGCACCCCCCCCCCCCCCAACTCGGGGCAAGTAGGTTTTACTCCCTCATCTGCTAACTCCCTCTCTGTGAAGGGTTAAATTTTCCCATTCCCCACAGCTACTGCTGTTTTGCAACGCGAAGGCTTGTGCAGAAGGAAATGCCATGGTCCTATGGCTCTATGGCCACAAGAGGGAAGTTAGCAGAACCCAGCAAACCAAACTTCCCTTCCTCTCTCCTCTGGGTTTCCCCAGCACACCCCGTCTTTGAAATTATCATCTCCTCTGGGCAGATACTCCTATTCTGCAAGTCGTCCACTGATGCTGAAATGGCAGTATTTAATAAATAATGTGCGTGCTTCACAAAGCATTTCTGGTTTATCACTTCAGCCTAAAAAGATCTCTAGGATTAAAGAATTTTTATGCACTCCAGCTTCTCTTTTACTAAAGCTTTCAAAGAATAAGCATATTTTTATATAGTAGCTGCATTTTACTTTGTGGCCAAATAGTGATTTTTTTTTGTGATTTTTTTTTTTTTTTTCAGTCGAACTTAAGTTTTAGATGCACCAGAAGTGCTGCCAGGTGCAATTACATGTAATAAATGCAGTGCAGTTACTGAGCTGTTTCAACGAGACCAGCAAGTTACAATATTGTACATGTTCAGATTTACTCCTACAAGGACAACTTTCTTTCACGGCATTCCTAAAATAAAATAAAAAAAAAAAAAAAAAAATCCATTTCTGACTTTCTAGCCAATCTACTTCAAAAGCCTTGCACAAACCTAATGGCAGGTGATTTCCTACAAGTAACAAGTTTGCAGAAGACAGCGATGTCTGGAGGTGGCTCAGAGGCCCAGACTTGAAAGCACTTCTGGATTGTCCCCGTTACACTCCCACCCCCAGCAGGAAGGTGAAAGATGATTACATCTCTGCGCCAGGTCGCTTCTTGCTCTTTTCTTAGTAGCAGATGCCAAATGTGACAAATTATACGTGGGGGCATTTTGGTGTGAAGTTTCGTCCGCTGGGATTGGAGTGTCAGCAGTAAACTCATTTATTTCCAGATCTCTAGCTGGACGGGAACCAAGGTCGAAAGGCCAGTGTTTTATCCTCCGAAATACTCAGCCTACCTTTAACACCTCAAATCACGTGAGAACCAGCTACTCTCTCAGCAGCGCTACCTGCTCCCCAAGTTCTCGAAAACATCACGTATGTGTAACCTACATTCGTCCCGAATGCGTGCAGGCGTTTCTGGTTAAATAAGTCAGGAGATACTCGGGGCTATGCTGTTGTCACTTCTGCAGCCTTTGCTACTGTGGGATATTTTTTTGGGACCCAGAAGAGGGAAGGGAAGAAGTGGAAGAGTGTAATTAACATCAGGAATAATCTAGAGTGTATGACATGACATCTTCTACCTCTCGCCAAGCGTTGTTAGTGTGGCTCTCTAAAGGGCCTTGCAGATAAGTGTACAGGTAGCTAGAAAAACAGGTTAATCCTTTAACCGTAACTGTAATTGCTTTCTCCCTAAAACAAACATAAGAATTTTTTCCTCTCATTGCTGGTCTCTTGTCGATCATAAGCTAGCAGAGCACAGCAGTGTTTTGGGTAGATACACACACATACGCACATTTCAAATAGCTAAGGCACAGCAGCATGAAACGTAGCCTCTACCTGTTCACACCGAAGGGACTCAATTGAAAAACTAAAACCATTTATTGTTCCCTTTTTCCTCTCTACACTCCCGATGCATTTTTATTGCTTTTTCATAAAACACTGCTGCAAATAATCAAGCATGACCATTGACATCCACAAGATTGAGTTTTAGGAACCATTAAATGAGCTTGCCCTCTTGGGAAGGTTCTTGCTCAGGTTGGTCTAAAGGTAATTATTCAGCAATTCCTACCTGTGGTTTTACCTTGTTCCTATATAAGTCTCTGAATCTCATACACTAGTAAGGTCACAGTTTCTGTCTCAATAAAAGTATACCCTAAAACAACTTATCCACAGGACAAATTATGGTGGGTTTGTGTACACATGTGCACACACGTGTGTATATCCTAATACCAGCTTTTCTTGCATGGACATCTTCAAAATTCTGGAAATTCTCGGGGTTAAGTAGAGATATTCATACATTTAAATGAATACCTGAGAATCAAAAGAGAAATTCCTAAAGAAAAAAATAAAGTCTTGTTCCATCCTAAGCTTTTGGAGTTTTCTACTTCATTTATGGAAATAGCAAAATGTAGCACTGATGCATAAGGTTAAGAAATTCAGCACTTGAGAGGCAACGGTCTTCACTGTGTTATTTGATCAAGCTGAACATCTTGTGAATTTTTAAGGCTATGCCGTGGCAATAAATAGAGAGATATATTTAACCAGGTAAAAAAAGAAGGGAATAGAATTGACTATATAGGATACATGTATTAAGTGCAAGTTGTTTTTCCATGGGAAAATCTGAAAATTTATCGACGCTGAAATGCGTCATAATGCAGCATTAACACTACACTAGAGCTAACTGACGCTGTTAACGTTTCTAGAGTATGAATTTAAAAAGGAAAAAAAAAAAAAAAAAAAAAGAGGTCTTTGATTTGTGGAGTTTGTAAAGTCCTTGAGCTAGATTAAACTGCAGTCTTGTGAGACCGAGTATCTCTGTGGGGGCACTTAACAGAAATGCTCAAGAAACTCATGGAAAGCTTCTCACTACTCACTCCTGAAGCTATCAGAGTAAGGATTCATGAGCACAATTAATTAATTTTTCTTTTAACTTTCTGCCTGACTCGTCAAAATAGGCAGGTTTTTCAGTGCTGCCTCCTATTTGTAAAAATAGGATTTGCTCTTGGAAGTCTTCACTCCTCAAGCTTCTACGGTAATTGGAATAATACAGTAATTCCACTAAAACTTATGGACAAAAATTGTTTTTCTCCCTAATTCAATAAAGTTTAAAAAAAAAAAAAAAAAAAAGC
This sequence comes from Tyto alba, assembly GCF_018691265.1. Lineage (NCBI taxonomy): Eukaryota > Metazoa > Chordata > Aves > Strigiformes > Tytonidae > Tyto > Tyto alba. The sequence continues at coordinate 1,963,972 of NW_024881317.1, forward strand.
CAAAATCAACACCTAAGTCACTATTACACTAAGACAAGCTATGGAAACTCTGAAACCAAAATTCACTTATTTCAGGTTATGAAGAAGAAAGGGCTAGAAACTAGACCTGATGCTTAACTACAGGGCTTGTGACCACAACTGCTCCAGTACAGCGAAACCTGGTTTACAGCAACCACCCAAGGGGCTGGAAATAATTGCTTTCCTAGAAGGGATACTCTAACTAAATAAAGGTCAAAGAGCCCTGGAGAGCTTCGGGAAAATTTAAAGGAGTTGCTTAAGTCAGGAGGACCGCGTACTGGATGCCTCCCACAGTGCAAGCTTTGTCTCACCAACCTTCTCTGGATGCAGAGCAGGTACCTCGAAACCAAAACCCGCGGGATCGAAAGGATGGGAAGCCGACACAGGGCTCTTGGGTTTGGCCTTTTGGGAGCTTCCCAGCCAAGCTGCGATCACCTAGGCATCTTAGTAAGTGCTGATCTGACTAGCAAGCAGGAAAAAATGACATTTTTAGAAGGTTTTAGAAATACTGCTCCTGGAATACAGCTGAGGAAGTAACTAAACAGTAATTTCCTACGCAATACATTTTGACATCAGGATAACAGGGGAGTAAGTAGCTACAGGCTGGAAGAATCTTGAAAACCATGGCCACTTCTCACCTGACTGCAAGGAACGCAAAAATGCGCTATGATCAGAGCTCCCATTTTCCTGAAAATCTAATCCCACATCTTGCTGCAGAGTTGCAGAGCCCAGTAGCCCACTGCTTACCAAACTGAAAATTTAGACCACCCTCAAACTGAGAATTTTCTAATGTGTTACAAGGAAAATGCATAATTCTAATCAAGGCTACTGAATCATAATCTCTGCTTGGAGGTGGGATTTGATTTATTGAGTGTTTCTTGCAGACATCAGCAAAAAGAACCCTGAACTGGACCATGCAGGCTGTCTGGGAGGTTGCTGGAGATTTAGGGGCTGAACAGGGAAGTTAAGATTATTCTTTTTTGTCAGCTAAAAAAAAAAAAAAAAAAAATCATGGGAGGCATTCTGAGACTGTGAGCAGCAAAAATGGTTAAAAAAGCATACTGATTTTACCTGCAATCTTTAGGTTTCAGAGTCAACCTGCTAAGTGAAACTGGGTGCCCTGCATTTCTCCAATGCATCATTTGTGGGGTCTGCAACATTAATGGCATTATTTTGAGGGGCTCTGTTGTTTATATTTCTAAATTACTGTCAGGAATGGATTCTGATGACTTTTTTTTTTTTTTTTTTTTTAAATGCACCTTGTGCTGTTGAAGCGTAATCCCGTTGCTGAGTAGGTTGCATTGCAAATTCTCTGGCTGCATGCTCATGAAACATAGGGCCCCATCTAGGACATCTTCCAAGCCAGGCAATGGCTCCTGCTTCCAGCAGGACTCCATTCTCCATGTTGGAGTGTTTCTGGAAAGATCGCATGCACAGCAAGCGATGCATGTCCTTCCCAATAGGGATTCATCTGCACTGCTCAGTGCTTTCCATATAACATTTCGGTGAGTTGGAGACAAACTAAGTTGAGTGCTAGAATATTAAATTACTCTCAGCTCTCAAATAACAGCAGACTGCCTTTATTGCTGGCTGTGTTGCAGGATGAACTACATTAACAACTAGTCTAGCCTCATCTTTGGACCAGAAGCAGGAGTCTTATCATGGTGGGAGATGCTGCTACGATTAGGACCGTTGCTTAAATGAGCGTGTCTTATTTGTAGCTGGATCAGATACCACTGTAAGTTACCACATGTTAAAAACTAAAGGTCCTGGCAGGCATAGTATCCTATTCACACAGTGCTCCTCACTAATTTTGCCATTAAAAAAATAATCCCAGAACCAATGCCATTAAAAGCCCAATAACATCATTTAACAACAACAATAAAAACGTCTGACAGAGTTTACTGTGATTTGAAAAAAAGAACCGTGCCTGACTTTTTTTTTTTTGTTACATTATCCTGCTTCTCAAATCACTTACTCATTCTGCAGATTTTCTGCAAGTAAATTTAAGTCCTAGCAAATAAAAAACCAGACTTTTCAAACTGCCAAAGCGATCTGCTATGTCTCATACGTTTCACTAAGAGATAAAAAACAGTTCCAAAAAATTTCACTACTGCAGAACATTGAAGAACTCCCGTGGACAGTTTTTATTTCACCGTGCAACACCTTACAGAGCTTGAGAAAAGTCCAGAATACCTAGGTAATAGAGGAGCAACCTCTTCACTAGTTCAGTCATCAATAAACTCCCTGAATTAACGATTAGAAATGAAGACAACATTAACTTCTGGATTCCCACTGTGTTTTGGTGGAACATGGAACAGTTCTACAAAACCCAATGACTACCAGTATAATAAGCAACTATTGTAAAGAGTCAAGGTCTCCGTTTCATCATTTTAAAAAACTTCTCGGTTTTCCTGTATCAGGTTCTGGAGTTTTTAGCCGGCTCCAGGCAGAAAGACTGAGGTAAGCACGCCGCCGGCAAAGACCCGATTTCAAGAAACGGTCTCTTCCCATGGAGCTGTTTAATCACAATTTTAGGAGCAAAAAGTCCAAACCATTCTCTGTCACACAGGCACGTCAAGAGACGCGAGGGAAAAAGACGCAGAGTTTTCAAGTGCAACATCTCTGGCAAATCACTGAAGCCACGCGGGGACGGAAGATCCTCGAGGCCGGTCGATCCCAGCCTTGCAGATCCGTTCCCCCCATAACCCTGTGACACCGCGGCTCAGCCAGAAGCCGTGCCGTTATGGGAGCACTGCTGTGCCCCATCCGTTTGGAGGAAGAGGCGAGCTACTCATCGTCACTGCTTGCCATTCTGCTCGTCATTTAAGGTAGGTGGGGAATTCCGCACCAGCAGCTGGGGGTCCCTACGGGGACGGGCTGTGCAGCGCAGCAGCAGGAGAGGGGCTCTGCTCCTACCTCCTGTGAATTTTAGGACCTCCTGACAGCCAAGGGGAAAATTTGACCCAAAACAATCAGTCTTACAACACTAAGCATTTCTAATCCTCAATACTCATGGTAGCAACAATAGCTGTACAGTACCAGACCATAAAGAGACTTTCCCTCTCAGAAGGTCCTTGTGTAGAAAGAAGAGTGCGTATTAGCCAAATAAGCAGGTCCCTCTGTTATTCCCCAGGAGGCACATCTTACAGAAGACAAAGTGAGGAGGGGAAAGAAAAAAAATAGTCGTAAGTTAAACACATTTTGCTTTGTAGTCTTTGTACGCAGGACAAGACCGGGGGTGGCAGAAGGATCTGTTAAAGTCAACTCTGCCCATGAGCTAGGACAGAAAACCCCTTAATATAAATGTTCTCCAAGACATCATCGTGCCAAGAATTTGCACTTCCAGGTGTGGCAGCCACCCTCAAACACTATATATCTTACTAAATGACCCCCTAACAATATACACGTACCGAGCAAATAACGCTACAGAGCCAATCCATTCTCCTCTTCCCCCCAGGCTCTAAACGTTATGGCACGCAACTTCCATTTAGACATCGAGTGTGTCGCAAAACAATGCGAGTTGCCCTTAAAGAACTTTCAGCTGAGCTATGCTCTGTAACGTCAAGTCTTCACGGTCCCACGAGCGCAGGGCACTCTGAACCACCAGCTCAGGAGGACGATGGCTCCGCGGCATACTGCGGAACAGAAAAGGAGTTGGAACAAGTCGATACCAAAACGCTAACGTTCAAGGCAGCTCAGGACTCTGACATTTACAGTCTGCACAAAGTTCCCGGGTTAAAGTTTTTGGAAAAAGATGAGCAATTCCAATCTTGGAGAACAGAATGAAAGCCGCAAGAAGCTCTACCTTAACGTGAAGATCTTTAGGGCTCTGTTTCAGAAGGCCGAGCTTAGATACAGGCACTAGTACCAGCCCATTCAAAGTTAATTTGTCACGCAGTAGCAAAACACAAGTATAAATACGAGCATCTTTAAGATAGCGATGGCCTTTTGCTGCTGGTATATACAGCATTGGTGCTTTGGAATTTCCGTGCCTCAACCAAAGATGCCCAGAACAAGAGTAACAATGGGTGAAAAAGATGAAAGAAGCAGAATTACTTAAAAACCTCCCAAAGAACCAGAGCACCAGAAAGAGCCAGGTAAAAGAGCGAGCACTGCTGGAGGACTGGGAGAACTTCTTTCCTTTACACAAAGGATACTCGTTCATTTTAATTTAACTGCGCTCCTCGAGGCCCAAATGTCACTTTTCAGAAGTTCCTCTAAGCCAGTAAGTCATCCTCTAATAAAATGACAAAAGCGTTCACCGCAGGTGAGAGCGGCGGGTTTAGCAGTTCATACAAGCAGCGGTTGTAGATGGAGATCCAGCTGAGACGGAGTACCCGGGCATCACACAGGCTGTGAGCTCACACCAACCTAAACAAACACGTTACACGGGACAGGCTGGAAGTAGCTGAACGGTCTACACGGACACGTTAACACCCAGTGACTCCAACCTGACGAGCCAGAAATGATGTTCTGCTAGAGGCTGAGGCAAGCCTTTGAAAAGTTAGGGCTTTTTTTTTTTTTTTTTTTAGCGTTCAAACTTCCTAATGACCATCAACACCTGATTAAATGTTAAAAACAAGGCCAAACTGACGGCGGTCTGGCCCCGGCTGTCGTTTCACTGTCAAAAGCTGCGACCCCTGCTTGCACCTCAACTTGTGTAGGGAGACAAGAACTGCAAAGAAGTCTTTCAATGGAAAAATGCGATGTTAGCCATCGAAATTCAGTCTCCGGTTCACACCTGGATCTCCCACATCTCAGCTTTTAATTTGGTCCTTCTGATTAAATAAAAATGATTCAATGACATTCAGATGCCTTCCTGATAACACTGTGGTTTTCTCTCCTTGTCAAAACACCCTTTCTGTCTACAAAGCGTGCCATCACTGGAATGTCTGTCTTCCAACTCATCTGGCAAATGCACAGGATCACCTCACATGATGAGGCTGAGGTTTTAGGGCCTAAATAGCTAAAAAAACTGGCCTCTGAGACGACCAAGCCTTTCAAAGACTCAATATTAAGAGCAGAAAAACGGCAGAAAGTGGGACAAGGCCAGTTCATGTTCGACAGCTCCAAGCTGCACAAGGCAACTTGTGCTCTGAGGATGTTGGGCATTGTGCTTCATTAGGAAACAAAATATAAGCTTTCCACTCCATTAGGAATGACTTTAGGAGTGAAAGCACATAAGACGACGACTCACCTCATCAACAATGCACTGCAATAACTGGAGAGGCTGCAATGGAAAGAAGAGAGGGAAAAAGTATTAGCCTATATGCAATATCTTTACAGTGGAGTGGAAAGAAAAAATCATTAATGCAATAAAATATAGCAAGATTAATCAACAGCAGCAAACTCTTATAAAAACATTGATGCTCAGGATGTTCTATTATTTCTAATGGTACCTAATCTAATACAGGCAGTTAAAGGTTTGCATTTTCTTCAAAATGCAATTTGCTAAGTTTAAAACAAGGCATTCAAGCATGCAGAGGAAGCAGCCATCAGGAAAAAGAAAAGTGAATTTTTTTCTGAACTCATAAAGCTTACCATTAAAGATCCCTGGTTTTTCTGAATCTGAAAAAAGGCAATATGTAATTAGCATGTCATAATCAAAATGACTCACTTGGACACATTATGATCACTGAGAGAAAATTATTGCATCGCTGGTGGCAATTTGTGGGCATGTGTTAACACAATTTACATAATGAAAATACACAAATGTTAATAGCTCGCTTCTCATTTATAGGCGAAAGTCAGCAGAATGTTAATTTCACACAACACTTTTTAGTACCCTCCAGGTTGTATTAGAATAGGAAGAAAAACCATAATCCATTTCAAAAGGCTGTTTACGATTCAGATATAAATAATGTTTTATATTGCTAGATTGTGAACACTGGGCTTAATGTTGCAATCATTGCTAATGTTATGAAGCTCACTCTTTTTAAATTAAAAACCGATTTATTTAAAATTGAAATTAAATCATAGTCAGAAATTAGAATTTTGGATTACTGCCAGACTCTGCTCACAATCCCTTTTTTGTGAAGAAAACTTTAATTATGTGGTTGAAGTATCTACTGCTGCTCAGGAAAGCCTTTAATACTCCACTTTTCCCCAAGTTTCTTATATATTCCAACCCAGTCTTACTTTGACTATAAGTAGAGCGTTGCCATCTGTGAGGCTGGAAAGTTTGATGAACTTTGCATTGTTTTAAATGGCAAAGGAAAGACTTGCTACCAGTTGTCTCTGAGCCCTTCTTAAATTTCTTAACATCAGCTCAGTTGAGAAATTAATTAATAGTTCGTAGTAATAGACCATTTGATTGCTTACAGAGAGCTACAAAACATTTTGGCCCAAATCGGCAAAGCACCTTTCGATTACAAAAAGAAACAAAGGCAGAATTACAATATAAACATTGAAATACAAAGCACAGAGCAGGCACTTAATGCAAAATATCTGACTGAATTTAGGGATGCTGGTATTCCGGTAATTTGTACATGCATACCCTTTCTAATGGGTGTGGATAATTAATCATGTCTTTTTCCTAAACAGACACAAAGTTGCTTGCAACCCAACGTAATCACGATGCAAACAGAATGCAGTCCGTGGTGAAAATGTTGTCTTCTGTTCTAACAGAGTTTATTTGGCTTGCCCCTTGCATTTAATATTTGCTGTTGTATAGTGCCATGATGATGAATGTTGTCGGGCTGCCATCAGCTTTGGAAGCGCTCTCCCGCAGTACCCAGCCAGAGGCAGGATCCTCTAGTAATACTTTACAGGTAGTAAAATGTAATATAGAGGAGGTCGAAAACTAGCACCGAGGAAATAGCTGGTATTACGCACGTGAAGTCTTTCATTATTGCATTAGTAGCGCACGAATATACACGTAAAGTTTCCCCGTATAATTCTGTTTTTTTTTTTCCCAAGCAAAAAAGAAAATAATAATAAATAGACAGAAGTAGGCCATTACATTTTTTAATGGTCAATGTCAATCTATTACAGTTCAACAGAATAAATCTGCCGTTTTGCATTACTGCTAATAAGCAAAATACTCTGTGGATACAAAAAGACTTTTTTTTCATACTTCACTTCCAGATGCTAAACGACAAAACAGGCTCAGCTCATCCAACAGGGATGATTCGGAGCTCCTTTAGATTACTGCCCATGAACAGGCGATTCGGTTTTTCATCCAAACAGAGCGTCTGTCACATTTCCTAACCGGGAAAATAGGTTTTGTCTTGAAAAGGAATGGAGGTGGGCTCACGCACAGTAGCCTCACCGCAAATACGATTACATCCGATTCCAGAAGCAGCTTTAAAATATTATTTCTAATAAAAGCGCTCAGCGCTTCTAATGGAAAATAAAGCAACGCCAACCGAAGTGCTGCAGGATTCTTCCTGTGACATTGCAACTCTCCGCCGGAGCAGCAGGCCCAGCTCCTGCGAGGGAGAGACGTGTGCTCGCTCACACACACATCGTTACCGGGGTTTATTACACAATTTTGATGGCGACATATTATTTTGAGATCATCTTCATAAATTTTGCATTAAGGTAGCTGTGCCAGTACCTGGAATTGATTCAAAATGCTTAAGACACTCAATTACTTTTTAACGCTGTTGCCCGATGTAATGACATATCTGCTATTTCCCTTGCATTTGATGATGCAACATCATTGTAATTGATTCATTTTCTCAATTAAATAAAGCTACTGTGCTTTCCTCTATGCGAATGCCACAGAGACTCTCCAGTTAGATGTATTACCTATTTTCTCGGTCTCAGATATATTGCTTGTAAGGCTGCACTGTGCTCCTCTGTTAACTCCACTAGAAAATGCAATGTTACAGTCATATTTTTCAAGTTCTGAACAGCAATGAACTTAGCTGTATTTATATTAGGCATATTTTTCACTGTTAAAACCATGTTGTTTACTTTTTCCAAGATCACATTATTGGGCAGCCTCTGCAACTATAAACCAAACCTAACTGACGACAACTTTACAGTCAGTGCTTCTCCTTTTGCACACAGTTCATGAAAAAGTGAAGCATCCAGTTTTATAGCGCATTAAGAACAGTTTTAAAAGTACTCAACATAAAATGTTTTATCTTCCTGTTCACCCACGCTCTTTTTCTACCTCCCTTAACCGTCTGGTTTTCGTGCACTGCTGGGAGGTGAGAAATTTAGGAGGCAGGTTCACCTCGAGGGACCCAAGTGAAAAGCGGCTGCAGCTCCAAAACTGGAGCACGTGGCGTGTCGCTACGCCGTGCGATGCTCAGAAAACCCGGGGATCGGGAAGGAGACGGTCACTGTCCCGTTTCTGTACTTTCCCTGAAGAATTTCAAATAGTGAAATGGTCGCGGTGACACAACTGAAAACCCTGCTGGAAAGGCGGCCAAACAAGGCGCCGCCCGCATTTTAAGAGGATGGAGGAACGCTTTGGTGCGCTCATTAAGACGTCATTCTCGTCTCCGAAAAGTCACTTTAAGCCTTTCAGCACCAACACGCTCCCCCAGCCACGCCAGAAGATCGTGTGTAAACCCCTGACCTGCTCATCGCTGGAAAACCCAGCTGGGTCAGAAGGATCTGTCAGCTTTTCGTACGCAACCGAAATGGTGTGAATTGGCAGAATTAGATCAGCTCTTTGGTATTTTTGAACCTGGATTGTATTTGCTGTGTTTATACTCACTGCACGTGATCGTTTGTAATCTGAAGCAGCAGGGCAAACGCTAAATAAATCTATCACATTAACAGTCTGTTTCTCAGGTCATGAAATATCAGTGGTATCTGGATAAACTACTCCATAAAGCGCATTCTCCAAATGGCATTTTTTTTTTTAGGTTGGTTAAAAATGCAAAAGTTTGCCTCCTGCTTCATCTACTATTTAATGAATGCCTCTGGTTATGAAAAGCAACTTTTGACAGACCATCAGGTTATATTCCTGTCTCCATGGAGATATTCTGGACGGGAAGTGGCTGAGAAGACCTCTACCATCCCTTTCACAATATATTCACAAGCACAATCAACGGAACTCAAATGAATCCACCCCGGGTAACTTCGAGGAGTCACTAGCTATAGCTTTAATTTTCGCTTTTACTCTCTGGAATTAGGACTTGCCCTGGAGCCCTTGTTTGAGAGATTTGCAGGTGACCCAGGGTTAGATCTTCCCATATCAGTTAACAAATTTTCTCTTTACATATATACTGCTTTTCAAGATGGTGATTTTTTTTTTTTTTTCTTAAATAGAAAAATACATATACCAACAAACCACACAGTTACGATTTTTAAGGGAGGCTTCACAGCAGAACATTTACTGTCCTAATCCAAGAAACTGCGGATTTTAAAAGTACATATAACTTATTTTTAATCTTTACAAATGAGGGTTAAGATTTATTGAACAGCAGAAAACACAAACACTGTCTCCTATTGACAAATGATCAGCGCACACTTGCTTTGTCTCTGCCCTGATATAAATGGAAAAGGAATACGTAACTGTACTGCATTTCCATGTGGTCTTCACCACCATGGGTTTTACTCTTCCCTCTAAAATGAAAGCATGATCTTCAGATATTCTTGCAAATTCTTGCAAAATTGAAATTGGTTAAATTTCTGAAAGAAGTCAAAGCACCAAACCAGGAAGACTGACCCCCCTAATTTGTTCCTGATATTCCGAACACCCTCCCCATCCCAATCTGTGGATTTTGAAAATAGCAAACTTCAATCACTGTCACAAAACAGAGGACAAAAAAAAAAAAAACCCACCCAAAAAAGAATAATAAAAAGAAATCAAAATAAAAAAAGGACAATTAACAACAACCTTAATATTAAATATATTCTTACAATTATATTACGCTGGTTTTCCCAGAAGTCTACAAACAAATTTATATAAAGAGACTATTTTATCCACCGTTGAACTGCAGCCACTTCTCACAGAAATCTGTTTACCAGTTTAGTAACACAATTCAACCAAGTGGGCATGAAAAACTACACACTGTTGGAATTGTGGAGGACGTGTGAGAAACCAACAATAACTACTCCGCTGGAGTAGGACCAGGGTGCTCATGATAATACATTCTTCAGTCAGGAGGAATGTGGGATGAGCAAGTCTTAGGAAAGACAGGAAATTCAGCAAACCGCTGTTTAAGACCTTGTTTCAAGCATGGCAAAAATGGCAAAAAGTCGAACAAAGGGTGGCCAGCCAGAAACCAAATAAAGGAAGGGGGTGTAGTTCTAGCCAGTTCTTGCTTAACGTCACCCATCTTTATCAATTTTAGTGAAATGACCGCTGTGGTAATAGAGAGGAAGCCAGGAGAACCTAGAGGGTGCTACGGAAGAGGAAAACCGATCCCAACTGAGCAGGAACAATGAAATGATGCTACCAAAAAACCCCTCCAAAATCCCAGAGGACAAACACCATAGTGGGATGTCCAGGGAGAAGCACAGTCTGGAGACACACAGGGTCATCCTTTCTCCATGCAGCACTGGAGTGCTGTGTCCAAGCCTCTGCACCCCCAGAGAGCTGCGGGCCAGATGGAAAAAAGTTCAAAGAAAAAACACAGGAAGAGTCAGAAATCTAGAAAGGAGAGACCAAAGTCTTCAGACTAAAGGCAAAGCGAGGATAACGTGACCACCAACCCTCCTGCATCACTTCTCTGTGTTCATTACACAAACAACTACCACCATACCCTGCAGCGAGGAAAACCTTTCTAATAAGGAAGCAGAGGAACAAATCATCTAAGGAAACAAGAGAGACTCTTAATACCAGAAGCGCTGAAGAGCAGCAGATGAATATCCATCAGGATTGTCCCTCCTCATAAGCACACAGCTGCAAGCCCCTTTCAGTTTGAAAAGAAACAGGTAAAAATCTCAGCTGCTAAATCCTGTCACTGGAAGCCATCTAGAAAAATCCCGAGCTTTCTCTGAATAGCTCCAAATCAATTGTGATCGCTACAAATGGCACAATTCTAAGGACATTTGAAAGGAAGTAACCCAACGCAACAAAAATTTGGGTATACGAGTGTTTTTCTAACTAAGCTGAGGTGCTGAGTGGGCCGAGGCACCGTGCTATGCAATGAGCATCCTCTCCTACGTCATCCGAGTGCCCACCGCAGGTAGCGCCGTGCTCTCTCATGAATCAAACCCACGGTTCCACGGGGCTAGCAGAAGACCATCTGCCGTGGAAAGGAAACGCTTGCCTAGACCTTGAAATAATTCACTCTTACCTTGCCTCTGGGGCTCCTCGCTACGTTGAGCAACCATCACCCAGCAGAGGAGGATGAGATGGCCGTGTGTGCTGCGTGCTCCTACCAGGCACCTTGGAAACAGCCCACGAACTTAGGGAACAGCAGATGCTGGGACCGCTACGACCAGCTCCAGAAGCGCCTCGCAACCTCACAGGCCCGTGAGGAGCAGGTCGTCTCGCTCCTCAAACAGGCTGGGAGCCACAATTCATTTCTGAGCTCTTACAGGGGCACCCCAGGTGAGGAAAGAGGTAAAAACGGAGCAGGGATCCGCTGCACCTTTGTCGCTGTTCACCTCCAGTTCCTGGGAGGAACCGTGCCTCCTCCTCATCTCAGCCACGAGAGCCAGTTCAGAGCGCAGAAGATGGAAGTTTTCAGTAAATCCAGTATTTGCTGACAGTTTGCAAATGGTCACCTAAAACAACCTCTCCCCAAAAATCAATCCTACCGCTAGCTGGCCGCCCAGGTTTCGGTTTTCATCCAGGCAAGTGCTTCAACAGCACCCGCTGCAGG